>NC_090989.1:164045000-164670000 GCF_041146395.1 Eulemur rufifrons
AGGAAATACTCAGAACTGTGTTATACATGGATCAGCACAATAGGCACCCACCAGTGTAAAACCAACCAAAAGCTAAAGCTCAGCACTCCTATAGAACAATAGCACAAGAGGCAAAACAAAGCAATAAGGTACTACCCAACAGGATAAATAGAACTGCGTCCCACATATCGAGTCTATCAATCAACGTGAATGGTCTGAATACTCCATTGAAGAGAAATCGGCTGGCTGAATGGATGAAAAAATACAACATAAGTATCTGCTGTCTCCAGAAACACATCTAACCCACAGACTCATACAGACTCAAGGTGAAGGGATGGAAAAAATATTCCATGCAAATGGATACCAAAAGAAAGCAGGCATATCCATTCTCATATCAGATAAAATTGGCTTCAAATCAACAATAGTAAAGAAAGACAAAGAGGGTCATTATATAATGGTAAAGGGAGAAATTCAACAAGAAGACATAACAATCCTAAATATTTATCCACCTAACACACAAGTGCCCAGACTCATAAAGCAAACCTTACTATATCTAAGCAAATAGATAAACAGCAGCATTGTAATTTCCCAGGATTTCAACACTCCACTGACAGAACTGGACAGATCATCCAAGCAGAAAATAAATAAAGAAACACTGGACTTAAATGGGACTCTAGAATAAATGGGCCTAAAGGATATTTATAGAACATTTTACCCCCAAACTACTGAATATACATTCTTTTCATCAGCACACTGAACATTCCAAGATTGATCATATCTTACCACAAAACATGTCCTGACAAATTTTAAAAAAATTAGAAATCATACCATGTAGCTTCTCAGACCACAGTGGAATAAAACTAGAAATCAACTCCAAGAGAAACATTAAATTGTACACAAAGTCATGGAAATTAAACAACCTGCTGCTGAACAATTATTAGGTCAATAATGAAATTAAGATGGAAATTGAAAGATTCCTCAAACCGAACAACAAAGGGGACACAAGTTTCCTTCATTGAATGCTTTTGCAGCTTCGACAAAAATCATTTAAGCATATATGTGGGGGTCTATTTCTGGGTATTCTTTTCTGCATTGGCTTGCTTACTACAACTGTATAGTAAGTGTTTCATATTCGATGGAAGGATTCCTCCCACTTTATTCTATGCCATGATTGTTTTAGCTATTATAGGACCTGTACATTTCCATATAAATTTAGAATATGCTTGCTGGGATTCTGTCAGGAATTGAATTAAACCTGAAGATCCATTTGGGGAGAACTAACATCTTGACAATGTTGAGATTTCCAAGTGTCTCCATTCATTTAGGTCTTCTTTAATTTCTTTCATCAACCCTTTATAATTTCAGCATATAACCCCTGTACCTGTTTTATTAATATATATCTAAATATTTTATTTTCTTTGGAACTACTATGAGCAATATCATGCTTTCAATTTTGGTTTCTGCACATTCTTTGACAGCATATAAAAATATAATTGATTTTTGTGTGCAGCATCCTGCACCCTTGATAAACTAACTTATTAGTTCTAGGAGTTTTATTCTTGTACATTCCTTTGAATTTTCTAGATAGACAATTATGTCACTTGCAAATCTAGATTTATTTAATTCCTTTCCAAATTGCATGCCACCTATTTCCCTTCCTTGCCTTATTGTTGTGTTAGAGCTTCCAGTACTTATAGTGAGAGTAAATGTCCTTGCTTTGTTCCCAATCTCAAGAATGCTTTTATCAAGTTGGGTTAATTCACCTCTATTCCTAAATTACTGAGAGTTTTTATTATGAATGGATGTTGGATTTTGCCAAATGTTCTTTTATATGATCATATGATTTTTCTTCTTTAGCTTGTTGATATGCGATATTACATTAATTCATTTTAAATTATTGCATCAATCTTACACACTTGGAATGGAATAAATCCCATTTGGTCATAGTACATAATTTTTTATACGTTGTTGGATTCAGTTTGCTAATATTTTGTTGAGAATTTCTGTGTCAAAGTTCACAATAGGTATTGAATTATAATCTCTTCTTTTTCCCCTCTTCTTCCTTCTCTCCCCTCACCCCTCCTTCCCTCTCACTCTTTTTCCCTCTCCTCCTTCTCCTCCACCTCCTCTTTTTCAGTGCTATCCTTGGTTTGGGTATCAGGGTAATACTGGCCTCATAAAATAAGTTGGAAGGCTTTCCTGCCTCTTCTGTTTTCTGAAAGAGATTGTATAAAATTGGCATTAATTCTTCTTTAAACATTTGGCATAATTCTCCAGTGAAAACTTGTAGTCCTAGAGATTTCTTTTTTGGAAGCTTTTTAATTATTAATATTAATTCAATTTTTTAATGGCTACAGGGCTGTTCACCTCATCTTGGCTGAGTTTAGGTACTTTATGATTTTTGAGAAATTGGTCCATTTCTTTTAAGTTGTTGAATATATGAGAGTAAAGTTGTTCATAGTATTTTTTTATGTTTTAATGACTACAAGATGTA
The DNA here is from genome assembly GCF_041146395.1 of Eulemur rufifrons. Classification (NCBI taxonomy): domain Eukaryota; kingdom Metazoa; phylum Chordata; class Mammalia; order Primates; family Lemuridae; genus Eulemur; species Eulemur rufifrons. Next base: position 164,047,474 of record NC_090989.1, read on the forward strand.
TACATATGTATCTCCTATTTCATTCTTGACATTGGTAATTTTTTGATTATTAAGCTTGCTAGTAGTAATTTTATTAATTTTTAGAAGAACCTACTTTTGTTTCATTGATTTTACCTTTTTTCTGTTTTTAATTTCATTGATTTCTTCTTGTATCTTTATTATTTCCTTCTGTCTGTTTGCTTTTGATTTATTTTTCTCTCCTCTTTTTCTAGTTTCTTTAAGTAGAAACTTAAGTGATTGATTTGAGACCTTTCTTCATTTCTAATATAAGCATTCAGTGGCATAAATTTCCCTTTCAGCACTGTTTTGCTCCATCCTGTATATTTTGATATATTGTATTTCCATTTACATTCGGTATCTTTAAATTTCCTTTAAGGTTTTTTCTTTGATCTGTTGGTAATTTATGTTTGCATGTGTTTAGAGATTTTTATGATGTACTTTTGCTATTCATTTCTAGTTAGATTTCAGCATGGTCTGAGAATACATTTCAATTTTTAAAAATTTGCTGAGGGTTTTTTATGGCCAGAGGTATAGTCTATTTTGGTGAATGTTCTGTGAGTAGTGCTTGAAATAAAAAGTATATTCTGCCAATGGATGGAGTATTCTATATATATCAATTAGTTACTAATTGCTGATTATGATGCCTCAATCTTCCATACTGTTGCTGCTTTTCTGCATATATTTCTACCTGTTGTTGAAAGAGGACATTGAAGTCCCCCACTATAATTGCTGATTTATTTATTTCTTCTTCAGCTCTATCAATTTTTGCTTTATGTACTTTGAGGTTCTAGTTTTTGGTGTGCCTATTTTTAGGATCATTTTTTCTTCCAGGTAGATTAATTCTTTTATTATTATATAATGTTCCTGTTTGTATCTAGATATTTTATTTACTCAGAAGTCTACATTTATCAGATATTAGTATAACCATTCCTTTTTCAAAAAATTAATGTTTGTATAGTATATGTTTTTCCACCCTTTTATTTTCAACTTAACCATTGAATTTGAAGTGAGCTTCTTGCAAGCAGCACATAGCTGGATTGTGTTCTTTTATTCACTCTGTCAATCTCTATCTTTTGATTAGTGTATGTAGACTATTTATATTTAAGGTAACTATTGATAAGTTAGCATTTCAGTGTAATATTTTATTACTTGTTTTCTCTTTGATTCCTCTGGTTTTCATTCTTCTTCTCTTTTTTTGCTTTCTTGTGGGTTATCTGAACATTTGTTTAGCATTCCATCTTAATGTATAGTGTTTTGGGGAGTACTTCTTTGTATAGTTTTCATAGTGGTTGCTCTGGGTGCTAGAATCTAATATGTGACTTATTACAGGCTACTGTTACCAACATTTTACTACTTTGAAAGAAGTGTGGAAATTTCACTCCCATTTAAGTCCCTTGCCTTTCCCACTTTAAAATATTGACTTGAGTATCATTAGATCATGTTATAATTTTTGCTTCAATCATCAAATATGATTTGTAAAACTCAAGAAGAAAAGAATAGTTCATGGTCTATATCCATACATCTATTTTCGTGTTTGTTCTTCCTTCCTAATTCTCCAAGGTTTTATCTTTTATCGTTTCCTTACTGTCTAAGGAAACTCTTTTATCCAATCTTTAAGAGTAGGTCTTCTAGCAACAAATTCACTTACTTTTTCTTCATCTGCGAATGTTTCTATTTCCTCTTCATTCCTAAAAGATAGTTTTGACAGATATAGAATTTACAGTTGACAATTCTTTCAGTACTCGAAAAATATTGTGACATTTTCTTCTGGCTTCCATTGTATAAGATGATAAACCTGCTGTCATTTGAATTTGTATTCCTCTATAGGTAATACTGTTACCACCCAACCAGGTTCATTGCCCGTTACCCAAGTGAATACCCTGAGATAGCATATGTTACAGCAGAAAAAGAGTTTAATTCCATAGATTACTAAGCAGGGAAATGGGAGGGATTCCTCAAATATGCCCTCCTAAGAACTTGGAGAGACAAAGTTTTTAAAGATAGTTCAGTGGGCAAAGGATTAGGCAATGGGGACAAAATCTTGTGTTGAATTTGCTCCTGGGTTGGGGTCACAATTCCAGTTGAGTCAGTTTCTTGTATGGGCCACCAGTCTGGGTGGGTCAGCTAATCCACTGGAATGCTAGACATGGAAGATATCTCAGAAACTACATTTAGGTTTCAAAAAGGTGACGTTATCTAGAGAGAAAGTTAAGAATCTTTTTGATTACCAGCTATGTGACTCTATAGCAGCAATTATAGAGAAGCAAATAAAGGGACAGTGAGTAATTACTATTATTTTTAGCTAGATTTGTGCCTTCACAGAGTTTCTAGGCCCTTACCCCAGTTCTCACCTTGCACCCCTTTATTGAAAAGGGCAGTTTCAATATGTCATTTCTCACTTACTGCTTTCAAGATTTTTCTTTATATTTCATTTTTTCAAAAAAATTATGATGTATCTTAAAAATACATGATGTATCTTGGCATGCATTTCATTGCAATTATTATGTTTGGGGTTCATTCAGTTTCTTAGATCTGTAGGTTTGTGTCTTTCACCAAATTTGTAAAGTTTTCAGCCATTATTTCTTCAAATACTCTTTCAGCCCAATTATTTTTTCCGTTTTTTTCTGGCACTCTAATGCTATGAATGTTGGCTCTTTTGTAATCGTCTCACAGATCTCGGAAGCTCTGTCTATTTTTCCAGTCTATTTTTTTCTCTGTTGTTCAGAGTGGGTGTATTCTATTGCTGTATCCTCACATTTACTAATTCTATCTTTTCTCATCTCCGCTCTATTATTAAAACTACCAGCAATGTTTTTATTTATGTTATTGTATTTTTCATCTTAAATTTCTATTTAGGTGTTTTATAATGTCTATTTATTTTCTAAAATTTACTGTTTTTGAAATATGTATGAAAAGAATTTGCAATGGATTGATGATCCATACATATGGCAGACGATGTAAAATTTCTATCAGATAATTCCATCATCTGATTCATCTTGGTGTTGGTGCCAGTTGATTTTCTTTTCTAATTCAATTTGTGATTTTCTTGGTTCTTGGTATGACAGATGATTTTTTCATTGTATTCTGGACATTTTGTTTATTATGATAGGAGATTCTGAGTCCTATTTAAATCTTTTTCTGTAGCAGGCAGTAACCCTGTTAAATTAATCATGCGGGTCTTGCCTACTTTTATGGGCTGTGGTTCTAATGTTACTCTAAGTTTTACAGTCTTTGAGGTGTTATTTTGGTCCTCTTGATTTACCTGGTGGCATGGGTCTCCCACTGGTCCCTGCTTCTACCCCACTGCCTGATGAGTTGTAAGGAGTTCCCCCACACTGGGCCTCAGTTGTCTGGTAGTGGAAGAAAGGTGTGGTAGGGTCACCCAGCTGCTTCAGTGTCTCCTGGCAGGGGAAGAGAGTCTCAGGCATGTGAGAACAAAGAGACTTCCTGGAATGGGCCACTTTTTGTCACTGCACACCCCTTGCTGGTTCTGTCTGCTTGTCCCAAGGTCTCTGGGTAATGGAGGAGCATATAAGGACAAAGACAAAGACACTTCCCAGACTGTGCCACTTGCTATAGCTGGTTCTCTTTTACCTGTTCTGCCCACCTGCCTCAGTATTTCTTGGTAGAACGTGATGGCCTCAGAATTGATGGAAAAATAGAGCACTTCCTCTGGCCAATTATTTTTGGTGAGGCTTACCTTTGTTGGTAGTGCTGGATTTGTCTGATGTTGCCAGAGGGACACCCATTCAATCAGGGAAGAAATCTGCTTATTGCTAGGTTGGGAGTTAGTACATGCCTGCTCTGGGTGGCTTTCTTCTGCTGGGTTAGCAGACTCTAAACACCCTGCTACTGTGCTGTTCCCCCAGACTTAGGGCAACACACCAGCTCACCGGCTTTTTATCTCCTCTCAGAGTTCTCATTTGATTGTCTCTTATACCATTACCAGAGTTTAGACTTGTGCTTAGAAGGGAGGAACAGGGGCAATTGGTCTACACTATCTTATCTGGGCCACAATTCTCTGTTTACTGTATTTTAATTGCATATTATATTTCCATTCATTTTTCTTATGACACTTAATGCCTTTTGATCTTATTAGATGTTTTGTGTATATCCCCAGCTAAAATTTGAAACATCTTGAAAATTTCTGTTTGTATATTTTATAGTGCCTTGAACGTAGTAGGTTCTCCCCGAATAGCTCTTATCAATGAATGAATGCTTATGCACATTTTCTCTGGGGCCGTACAATGGAACAAGACCTACCTGTTAGAAGAGTGGTTATTAGAAGAATGTAAGCATGAGTTATAAGTGTGTGTCCCTGCAAACGGACATAGGAGTAACAGTGAGAATCTTGCTCAGTGATTTAGTAAAACTTGCTTCAGAACATGTGTTCACTTGGTCATTATTTCCCATGATCACAAACATTTTTCTGTTTCCAGTAGACCAGAAAATGTGGTAATGCTGGGGCAGACCTCCCCACCATCATTTCCTATAGCCATTATTCCCCTCCAGCCTGAACTCTTCAACACACACATGCACAGTAGCATACACATACGCACATATTTCAAGCATTCAATTTTTCAAATAAGGGGAGAAGTCAAGTAGGGGAACATGTCACATTTTTTTTTCTAGAAATAAAACCACCATGCCTCCAATAAAAGATGAGTATAAAACACCAATGCCTAATAAAAAATGGCATAGAACAACATTTCTGAGAAACCTCAAATTATTTAAACCTCACAGAAACATCACTAAACATTGCATGTAGGAGCTAGAGAGCCTTAGGCAGGGACTGTGATGGAATGTAAGACCAGGCCCCTGCTGGGGCTCAGAAGTAGGAGTGATGGAATAACAAGCAGGAAGAGACCCTCAGCAATTGTGTTCTCCCACTGAGCAAGAAAGAATTGAAAATGACAGCTTTAGGCTAGAAAAGCCTGGATGCCTGACCTTCCATTTAACTACTGGAATCATGCATTGTTATCAGTTGGCTTCGTCTTTTAAGATCCCTAGCCACTTGTCCCTCACATTTGCTGAACACATGTATCACCGCATTGGTTTTGTTTTTTGACAAACAGAGGTTTTAATTTTTAATGGAGTCAAATCTACTACACTTTTCTTTTATGATCTTTTCTCTTCGCCTTCAAGTTTATAAAGACCTCTTTCATCCTAGTCAGGATACTCATCTCTATTCTGGGTCTCTGATGATTGACTTTATATATTTATTTATTGCTTTAATCCAGCTGGAGTTAATTTTAGTGTAAGGAGAGACTGTAATTCTTCCAACTGTAATGTATTCTTGATATGTAAAAAATAAGTTTTCATATAGTATAAAACTCAGCCTAGATACATGCTGCTCAGTGTTCTGAGGCAGAAATGGAGTGAATGAGGTACTCTTCTCAAACCTAAAAACCTCATCCTGTTTTATTGGGGACTTGAGACAACCTCTCTTATTTCTCAGGGTCTCTTCTCTTCTGAGTAGTGGGGACACAGATATCTACTGTGTCCCCAAGGATAATGCAGTTGCTTAAGCTCATCAAGTCTTCTGAGCACATTCTGTGTAGAGAATTTTCTATTACTGGTGACACTGAATATACAGAAACCTGCTGGACAATGTGACCAGAGGAAATAGAACTTCAGAAAACATGAAATGAGCTATCAAGTGCTTCCCACTTTGTAGGAATAGACTCAGAAGAAGAATAAGTCCTGGTAGTTAGAACACATCAGATGTAACCTCTCAGACTCCAAAGTGCTCTTCAAACCTTACCTGTTTAAAAGCAAGTAATGTTTCAGTGTTGGCATTTCTGAGTTGGGGGATGTCAGGTAGTGAAAGCTGAATTAAGCAGAGGGAATTTATAGTCTTGTTCTAATTAATAAATGGTCTTGAGGGATTCTAAAAGTAAAACAGCCCCATTATTAGTTGGTAATTATACAGCTGAGAGTCAAGAAGAGCTGTCTAATTTGTGCCACATTCCCATAGGTGTGCCCACAAAATACAGTATTATACTCGGAATACATTGTAGGCCTGGACCTGAAAGAAATTAAAAATGAAGGATGGTCTCTGCTCTCACAAAAGCCACCTGAATTGGGTACATCCACTCAGTGTTGTCAAGGAACACATGGTCTGGTTTCTGTATTATGCTAAACTATTAATAGATTGGGAGCATAGATTACTCTCATAATGCTTTTGAACAAAAGCTTTCAAAAATTTCCTTTAGCCACAAAACCCTATCTTCAGGAAATTTAAACAGAAGTCCAATATATAAAACAGAGCAATAGATAAAAGCATAAATTATTTTATCAAATGGCAAAGAGTGTTCTCAGAGTACATCCCTCCCTCCAAAACTCACACACAAAAATACACACACACACATACATACACACTTCTCAGAGCTTCACAGAGCAGAGTTTCAAAATCATTGCAACTGGTGAACTGATGAATAGAAAGAAGGATGAACAGATAGAAATGTATATAGTAAGCACAGTAGCATGTTAATGTTAGACTTCAAGTGGTGGGTATAAAGGGTGTTCACTGCAAAATTCTTTTAGCTTTTACATATGTTTAATTTTTTTCATAATATAATATTGGGGGGGGAAATTCCTGCTCTTGCTTCCTGCATCTTAAAGTTCTGTTATTAGTTGAATAAGTATTTAGGACTATATGTTCTTAATTAATTGACCCATTTATTATTAAGTGTCCTTTTTCTTTGATTAAACTTCCATGACTTGAATTCTACTTTGCCTAATTAACATGGCAGCATTGGCTTTCTAAAATTAGTATTTGCATAACATATATTTTTCTTCCTTTTATTTTCCACGCTTTGTGTCTTCATAGTTAAAGTTCATATCTTGTAGCCAGCATATAGTAGGGGTTTATTTATTATTTATTTATTTGACAATCTCTGACTTTTAGTTGGGGTGTTTAATCCATTTACATTTAATGTGATGATATGATTCAGTTTTAAGACTACCATCTCAATGTTTATTTAACATTTGTACAATTTATTTTTTGTTTCCTTCTTCCTTCTTTCTGTTAAAATAAATATTTCTAAGATTTCCATCTTATTGCTCCTTTTGGCTTTTTAATTATACATTGTGCATGTGTGTGCTCGTGTATGCACACACATGCACTCTGGAACTAAAAACATGCATCCTTATCAGTATCTACCTAAAATTCGTATTACACCACTTCATGTGAAATATAAGAAACTTACAATAGCATAATTCTATTTACCACTCCCATGTCCATTTATCATTGCTGTCATGTGTTTTGCTTCTATGTACATTATAAACATCACAATACAATGTTATGATTTTTGCTTTAAATAGTAAATTATCCTTTAAAACATTAAGAGAAGATAAAAATAGGGTTTTTAATATATACATATATATATATGTATATATATACTAGTCTACACATTTACCATTTCTAATGCTCTTCATTCCTTCCTGTACATCTGAGTTTGCATTAGGTATCACTTTGTTTTTGCCTGAAGAACTTACTTTAGCATTTCTTAGGGTGGGTAGCAGTACATTTTCTTAGGTTTTGTTTATCTGAAAATATCTTCATTTCCTGTTGAATTGTGCAGTCAGTCTATATTTACTGGATATAGAAGTCTAAGTAGACAGTGCTCTTTTTTTTCTGTATTTAAGAAATGCCATTCCATTTTCTTCTGGCTTGAATAGTTTTTATTTAGGAGTCCAAAATAACCCTTATTGTGGTTCTCTTGTATATAATGTCTCTCCCCTCCTCCCATTCTCAGCAGATTTTCTCTTTACCTTTAGATTTACTAGTTTGACTATCATGGCCTAGGTGTAGCTTTCTTAGTTTTTATCCTACTTTGGTTTGTTAAACATCTTATACCTGGAATTTGATGCTTTTCACCATATTTGGGGAAATTTGGCTAGCTAATTTTTAATTTTTTTTTTCTGCTTTATTCACTCTCTCCTCCTTATTGGGACTCCAATTGGACAAATATTAGACCACTTGCTTTTGCCTCACAGGACACTTAAGATTTGTTTATCTTTTTATCTAATTTTTCCCTCTGTTCTTCAGACTGGATAATTTCTACCAATCTGTCTTAAAATTTACTGACCCTTTCTATAGCCTCTAATCTGCTGTAAAGGCCATTCAGTAAATTTTTTGCTACATAAATTATTCTCTTTCCAGTTCTGGAATATATCTTTTTTCCTTTTTTAGTTTACATTTATTTCTCTGAGATTTTTCCATCTTTTTATCCATTTTGTCACTCATTTTATATCAAGTCCTTGAATATATTTATCTAGCTGTTCTAAAATCTTCATCTTCTAATCCTAATATCTGGGTTATTTCTGGTTCTGTTTCTATTGATCACTTTTTTTTTCTGACTAACAGAGCCACTTCTTCACATTTCCAGTAATTTTTTTATTGTATGATGGACACTGAGTGATGCATTTAGAAAATCTGCATTATATTGTCTTCCTTACAGGGTACTGAGTTTTGTTCTAGCAGGCAATTATATTACTAAAATAGCCTCTTCATCCTTTCATTGTTAGGGCTGATCTATTTCAATTTTGTCCTTAGTTACAGAACATGGCATTACTCTGGGGTATGGTTCTTACTCCTGAGGCTGGCCTTTCTGGGGTTTCAACTGAATGCCCAGGTGCCCAGTGAAGTCTTTCCTCTCAGAACAGGTCAGAATTACAACATCTCCCTTTTCTGGGCCACCACTGGTATCTTTGTTTGACTCTTGAACCCACAGTGACTCTCTGCTGTGGGGCCTTGTCCTGTTTGTGCATAGTCAAGCCTTCAGACAATGACCTGCAAAGAAACCCCCATGCACACCTCTAGGCGCCCTCTCCCACGCATCTCTCTTTTCTTCAGTACCCTGCTCTGCCAATTCTAGCCACCTTAGCAGCCTCAAAAGAAAAACTCTGCCTCCTCAGTTTATTGAAACAACCATACAATATTTACCTCCATCTCCTTAACCCTCTGGTCCAGTGAGTGCACCCCAAGGCAGAAAACCAAGATGAATACAAGGCTTGCCTCAGGTCTTCACCTTCTCTCAAAGAGCAAAGCCCTGCATTGCCAGTTAGCCAATTTCTGAAAACAGTTGCCTCGCACATTTTATCTAACTTTATAGTTGTTCATGAAATGAAGTCAAGACTGATACTAGTTCCTTCATTGTAGCTGGTGGCAGAGGTCATTAATTCTCTAAAATCACTGCCCTTTAAAACCAAAATGCTTTAACATCCCTCTCCACTACCACCACCAACACCTGAACTTTACAAGTGATCCTATTTTGCCTGCCACCCACTACTGTATAGTGCACATAAATGACGAATAATAATTATCAGATGAGTTACCCGGGTTTTAGAATGTTCTCAGATATCTGACTGATAGCTAATGTCTCTGCCCAGAAACAGAAGAGGCCAGATAAGGAGAGAGGGGAAGCTCAAGTTCTTCCATACTCTCTCTTTTCAAAAATTATGAAGGTCAATTGGATAGGAAAACAGCTTTAGAATGAGGTTTGGAGATTATGTGAAGATTTCAATTAGTCTGACCCACCAGCTTCCACCAGCCATTCCTCAGCAGTAATTACGTACTGGTTATACCTTATACCTAAGCAGTACTTCACACTCTTTTATAATGAACCACATCTGTCTCTGTGATAGAATCTGACCTCAGCTCATCAAAGACCTTATCAAGACCAACAGCATTTAGTAATGACACTGGCTTCCAAATGCATCTGGTTTGGAGGAAACTTTGTACCATTTTTAGCTTCTATACTTTCGAATAAAGGAGAAGCCACAGGAAATTGAATTCGCAGAAAGAAGTATCCAATAAGTAAACATAAAGAAGTGTTTCTTTTTGAAAGTGGGAGAAAGAATATATTTAGGAATGTTTAAGGATTAGCCTGTTTCTTTTCCAGCCTTTTATTTATTGATTTTATTTTATAAGCAAAATACAATACCTGGCTAGAGGCTTTAAATACAGATCAACAATCTAAACAGGCTGCAGCTTAAATATATCATTCTTTAAAAATCATCTCAGAAGAGTTGGCTCCCAACTTGTCACAAATTAAATTTGTTTAAGAGAAGAAAATGTGAATAGCCGCCAAAGATGGGGAGCAGAGCAATTATAGGTATTAGGTCCTCTCTTTCAGGTTGCTGAGATGTTTCCAAATGGTTCATGTGTCTACATGGCAAAAACAGCATAATTCGTTTTCTTAGCTTTGTCAATCTCTCTGCATATTAGATTAAAACTTAACCTCAAAGTTTATTTTTGCCACGTGCCTTTGACAATCCATCTGTGGTGCAGAACTTAAATAATCACTTTTCAAAGGCTGACATATCTGATATAGAAACCAGCAATCTGGAGAGGTTGATGGACCGACAGACACACAGATGGGATAGACAGAGAGATAGATGGGACAACCACTAAATTTATTCTTTCTTTAGTTTTCAACATGTTTTCATTGGGTGCTACCAGCTTAGGGTACAGAGCTAAACAAGTTAGAAGCAGTCTCTCTCATTATGGAGCTTGTAGTCTACCAGAGGTGAGACTAAAGATCTCAAGGTAGGCAAAAATACCTAATGCATTACCTAGAGAACACAACCAAAAATGAGTTACCCAACAACTTAACATGCTGCTATTTGCAGTTATGTACATGCCAGGTAAGATGAGAAAAGGCCTACAACCTCTCCTGGACAGGCTTTGGAAACCAAAAAAGTTTTGATCATGACCATTCCCTGAAAACCCCCACCTATAACCTCCAGATGTAAGAGGGAACAAGGAGGTGCCACCATCATGTGTCACAATAAGGACCCATTTATGCCATCCAAACAGATAAAACTGCTTTATGCTTGTTATAGCCATTCTGTTGTTGTTGTTGTTATTTAAAGAAGGCCTAAGTCAGATGCACATTCACTGTATTTTCCTTCAAGGACATTTATCATAATAGCTACTAATATACATGTTTTGGCACATAAAATCACATTTGCTAATCTTTTGTCTCTTTTAAAATACAATTCTATTTTGATGTAGCAACTGCATGTTATCGGAGATGAAAATTCATTGGTCAAAGAAGCAGGAGAAAAGAAACATTTATTGCAGAACCACAACATACATTATATCACGTATTGGTATTTAATAGAATGTAAAATTAGCAAGTATCAGCCCTACCACTTCATTGGCCATGTAACTGACAGATTTTCCTGTAAGGAGTTACCCAAGATGCCATTAAAATCTAGAGTTTAACAATTTCCAGGCTCTTTTCCTGACCTTCCTGATGCAAGTTGCATACATGGAATCAGTTACCTGAGAGAAAGACCAGGGTAGAGGTGAGAGGTAATAGATTATGATCCTAAATTGCAAAATACAAAGCTTTCAGTTTCAAAGATTTACCATTTCCAAGTGTCCTTGATTCAGCAAAAAGAATGGCTCCAGCCTGTGCACGACAGCTGTCTGTAATGGGGACAGATGGCCCCTTCTTTTTAAGAACAAGATTTACTATTTGTTTCTTGTGTTCTTCCCCTAAACTCTTCTTGTCTCAGACATATTAGTGGCATAATAAATTTCATCTTGTTTTCCATCTTTAGGGCTTTTGTACTCATAGGTAACTGGTTTTGGTCCTATAAAAGAACTAATTTGCAAACTTTCATCTGTAACATAACAACAAAGCAGTAGTAATGTCAATGATAGTAATGATAACAGGTACTTGTGCCAGCTACTGTACTTGGCTCTTTTCATTCATTATCTTATTTAATCTTAGCAATTCCTACATGACTTAGGTTACTTCCTACAGCCCCTTTAAGCACTTTCATATAGAAATCTACCCTTTTCTTTCAAGTATAGACAGAAGTTGGCAATACAGGAAAAGACAAAGGGATATGAATCTGTCCAGTTGGTACAGACAACCTCAATCCTGACAAAGTCCTACCCCGTTTAGAAAGAGGTCAATGAAGCTGCCTTTTATGATTATTGAAGGCATATCTGCTCACTGTACCCAATTTAGGAATTGCAGTAAAACAATTTTTTAAAATCACATATTATTCTTTCACTCAGAGATAAATATTGATAGTGCTTTGGTATTTCCCAATCTTATGTATATGTGTGCTTTCATGTTTTTTGCTATTTGTTGATTTTCTAAGACCAAATTTAGATTATATAACAAAGCAATTTTCCCATGTCATTAAATATAATTTTTAAAAGATATATTTTAAATACATTTTTTATATATAAATATATATTTATAGAAACATAAATATATATTTTAAAATACATTTTTAAATTTTAAAAAGATTCACTGGCAGATTATTTAGAGTAACTAATTATTCTGTAAATATAATACTCAACTATAATAATTAATTTTTGTCTGCATCTCTGTATCCTTAGGAAATACTTCTAGAAATGAGATTACTATATCAAAAACACTATATCTCTTTTTCTAGAGAGGTTGTCCCCATGTACAATTTTAGCGCACTTACCAACTAGTCAAAAATGATTTTTTTTCATGTTTTCAATTGTTATATAATGGTATCATAATGCATTCTTCTGAAATTCATCTTTTAAACATTTTTACTCAACATAATATTTTTAAGACTTAGCCCAGTTAGTGTATGTTGTTCTTATTAATTCTTTTTGGCTTTTCAAAAACCATCTCTTAGATGAATATTTCATAATATTAGTTTCTCAGTCATTGGTGGGCATTTAGGTTTTCTTGAATTGGCAAAAATGCCTTTGTAAGTATGTTGTACACATCTCCTTGGGCACAAGGGCCATGGGAGATGCTCATCTTCAGCTTTTCAGGATGATGCTGCCATGCTATACTCCACAGCAGCTGTACCAGTCTGCCCCGTGAATGACAATCTCCACTGCTCCACAACCTCACCAACACTTGGTATTATTAGATTTCTTTTAATTTCTTCAACTGGATAGATGTAAAAAACTATGTTATAGTGATTTTAACATGTATTTCCTGATTACTTTTGAGGTTGTACATTCATTCATTAATTGGCCATTTCTGTTACTTCTCCAATTTATGTTTATTCAGAGCCCTTGTCATTTTTCTATTCATTTTTGTTTATGATTAATTACTTATGTTAACTCTTTATATATCTCATGTCAATTTTCTGCTGTTAAACATTGGACAAATGAAGGCATAGCCTGCAGAATGCCACTTTGATTAATATTTTCCTGGTAAAATGACCCTTGGTTTTTAAAATCCAAATTTCATAATATATTTTTTTGCCAATGTTCAAGTAGCAAAAATTCAGATTTATGACACCAAAACTCAATGCAAAAATTTTAACAAAATGATATTCAGTAAAATCCTAAAGACACTTTCCAAATACTTTAGTAGAATGTTGGAATCATATATAGACATTTTGAAAAGCATGAGGAGCGTCAACACCAGGGATAGTCATTTCAGATGTTGCTGGTGTTAAAAAGCCATAAGAGCGTCAGTGTGAGCCCACTCTGCCACCGGAGAGATGAGCACATTTACACAGTGCCTTTCACATTTGGCTTTTCATTCTGCTTATTGTTGGAGTCTCCAGAGAGTTGAGCAAACATAGAAAACAGTTGTGGAGAAAAAAGCAAAGCAAGTGAGAAAAGCTATTACATACAAAGCAAGTATTTTATAACAACCATATTAACTGTAGGAGTGACCAAGGATAAAATTTTTTAAGTACAAGCAGACTTATTTGATTACCTTTTGCTTTATTGCATTTCACAGAGATCATGTTTTTTATTATAGAAATTAAAGGTTTGTGGCAACCCTGCATCTAGCAAGTCCATCAGCGCCATTTTTCCAATAGCATGTGCTCACTTCGTTTCTGTGTCACATTTTGGAAATTCTCACAATATTTCAAACTTTTTCATTATTATATTTGGTACGGTGATCAGTAAACTTTGATGTTACTATTGTAATTGTTTTGGGGTACCACAAACTGCACCCACTTAAGATGATGAACTTAATTGATAAGTGTTTGTGTTCTGACTGCTCCCATGATCAGCTGTTACCCCATCTCTCTCTGTTTCCTCAGACCTCTCTATTACTTGAGATACAACAATATTGAAATTAGATGAGTTAATAACCCTACAATGCTCCCTAAGTCTTCAAGTGAAAGGAAGATTCATGTCTCTCACTTTAAATTAAAAGCTAGAAATAATTAAGCTTCGTAAGGAAGGTATGTTGAAAGTCAGGACAGGCGAAACCTAGGCCTCTCGTGCCAGACAGTTAGCCAAGCTGTGAATGCAAAAGAAAAGTCCTTGAAGGAAATTAGATGTGCTACTCCAGTGAACACACGAATGATAAGAAAGCAAAACATCCTTATTACTGATATGGAGAAAGTTTTAGTGGTCTGGATAGAAGATCAAACCAATGACAATATTCCCTTACACTAAAGCCTATTCCAGAGCAAGGCTCTAACTCTGCTCAATTCCATGAAGACTGAGAGAGGTGAGGAAGCTGCAGAAGAGAAGTCTGGAGCTAGCAGAGAGGTTGGTTCGTGAGGTTTAAGGAAAGAATCTGTCTTCATAACATAAAAGTACAAGGTGAAGCAACAAGTGTTAATGCAGAAGCTGCAGCAAGTTATCCAGAAGGTCTAGCTAAGATCATTGATGAAGGTGGCTACATTAAATAATAGATTTTTATTGTAGACAAAACAGCCTTATATTGGAAGAAGATGACATCTAGGACTTTCCCAGCTAGAGAGGAGGAGTCAATGCCTGGCTTCAAAGCTTCAAAGGACAGGCTAACTCTTGTTAGGAGCAGCTGGTGACTTTAAGTTAAAGCCAATGCTCATTGACCATTCTGAAAATCCTAGGGCCCTTAAGAATTATGCTAAATCTACTCTGCCTGTGCTCTATAAATGGAACAACAAAGCCTGTATGACAGCACATCTGTTTAGAGCATGGTTTACTGAATATTTTAAGCCCACTCTTGAGACCTAATACTTAGGAAAAAAGATTTCTTTAGAAGTATTACTGCTCACTGACAATGCATCTGGTAACCTAAGAGCTCTAACGGAGATGTACAAGGAGATGAATTTTGTTTTCATGCCTGCTAACACAACATCCATTCTGTACCCCATGGATTAAGGAGTGTTTCAACTATCAAGACTTATTATTTAAGAAATACATTTCTTAAGGCTATAGCTGCATGAAAGTGATTCCCTGTGATAGATCTGGGAAAGTAAATTGAAAACCTCTGGAAAAGACTCACCATTCTAGATGCCATTAAGAACACTTATGAGTCATGGGAGGAAGTCAAAATATCAACATGAACAGGAATTTAGAAGTTGATTCCAACCCTCATGAATGACTTTTAGTGGTTCCAGACTTAAGTGGAGGAAGTAACTGCAGATGTGGTGTAAACAGCAAGAGAACTAGAGGTAGAACTGGGCCCCGAAGATGTGACTGAATTGCTGCCATCTCATGATAAAACTGGAATGGATGAGGAGTTGCTTCCTGTGAATGAGCAAAGAAAGTGGTTTCCTGAGATGGAATCTCCTTTTGGTGATAAAACTGTGAACATTTTTGAAAGGACAACAAAGGATTTGGAATATTAAGCTCAGTTAAATAAGCAGCAGCAGGGTTTGAAAGAATTGTCTCCAGTTTTGAAAAAGGGTCTACTGTGGGTAAAATGCTATCAAAGAGCATTACATACTACAGAGAAATCTGTTATGAAAGGAAGAGTCAATTGACCCGGTAAACTTCACTGTCGTCTTATTGTAAGAAATCACCACAGCCCCCCGACCTTCAGCAACCCCCACCCTAATCAACAGCACCTTCGACATTAAGAAAAGCCCCTCTACTAGCAAAGAGGGTACAACTTGCTGAAGGCTCAGATGATCGTTAGTACTTTTTAGCAATAAAGTATATTTTTAATTAATGTGTGTACATTATTTTTTAGACACAATGCTATTGCCCACGTAATAGACTACAGTATGGTGTAAACATAACTTTTATATGCACCGAGAAACAAAAACATCTGTGCAACTCACTTTATTGCAATAGTTGCTTTATTGTGGTGGTCTGGAACCCAGCCCATGATATCTCTGAGATATGCCTGTATTTTAAATCCCACTATGACAGTTTATTTTTCAACTATGGGCATTTTGCTGTGCTTTACTTACATTTCAGGAAATTGGTTGAGAGGTTGGGTTGACATATAACACAATGTCATTTTTCCCATACAAAATAATAAGAAATTGCCTCCCGGAGACCATTTTTGGGTAAAACATCTGATCATCAGGAATGAATTACTAACATCAAACAAGTGGTGTCTATATTTTTTCTCAGCATGTTCCTTCTCTTTTGTTTGTGTGTATTTCTATTTCTATACATTTTCTCATTTAATCCTGAGAAAAGGGCTACAAGGTAGCTAGTATGATCCTATTTTACAGATGAGAAAATTGAGACTCAAGGAGGTCTGTAGCTGGCTGTATTAGCTTCCTTCCCATGGCTGCTGTAACAAATAACCACAAACTTGGTGGCTTAAAATAACAGAAATTTATCCTCTCACAGTTTTGGAGGCCAAATGCAAGAAGTTAAAGTGTTAGGTGGAGCCAAGCCCCTTCCCGAGCTCTAGGAGAGATTCCATTCCTTCCAGTTTCTGGTGGTCCATGGTATTCCTTGGCTTGAAGCCACTTCATTCTGAGGCCTCCCTGGTCATGTTGCCTTCTCTCCTGCTGTGTGTCTCAAATCTTCCTCTTCCCCTCTCATAAGGGAATACTTGCAATGGCATTTAGGCTCCCAGAATAATCCAGGATGATCTCCTCATCTCAAGATCTTCAACTTAATCACATCTGCAAAGACCCAATCTGCCAATGACGTCACGTTCACAAGGTCCATAAATTTGATGTGGAGATTTTGGGGGGACCACTTTTCAGCCTAGCACACTTGCTCAAGGTCACATGGCAGGTATGGTGTAGACAAGTCTAGATGTAGGACTTTCCAACTTCAGAGTTCAAGTTCTTTCCTCCCTGTGTGCTGTCTTCCGTCACATTGTGTGACCTGTCACCTCCATTCCTCCTCACACCTTGGCTTCCCTCAGTCTTCCTTTCCTCAGAGCGAGGTCAATATTCTGCTCCTCCAGTGCCTGGGCCTCTTGCAAGGAAAGCCTGCAAGGGCTGAGCTGCCCATCAACAAATTCTATCATGCATTCTGGGCTTCCTTTCCAATATCCAACCAGCTCCCTAAGTCTAGTTCAAAAACCACACTTGATCACCAATGCAACCTTGCTGGGGAAAAAAATGTTACATCTTTCCCATTCCTATTGGTTTCTCAGGAGTCCCCATGAGTCTGAAGAGAAAATGCTAAATACTGAAACAGTTTAGAACACACATCATAAAATATGGTGCTCTGACATATTGACTATTTTGAGTGACAGGCACTTGAAAAACAGAAGACGCAAGAAAATACTCCAACCTTCCTTCTTTTTCTTAAAAGCAGGAGATGAAATTCCTATGTGGAAGATGTCCTCCCTATGCTGAAGGAAAGTAACATTCTAATCATCAAAGACAGGAAGTTGAGGCTGAGAGAAATCTGCACAAACTTTGTTAAACTAATCCTTATCTCCCTAGTCACTTCTCCACCCAATTAACTACCCTAGCTCAAGACCCTTCTCCTTGTCATATATTCACAACGTACTCCTTTTTCAATGATTCATTATATAAGTGTTCAGCCCTATGTCTTTGGTTCTTGTGTCCACATAAAACTTATATTAATTAAGCTTGTATGCTTTTCTCCTGTTGATCTATCTGTCTTACGCTAATTCAATCCTCAGTCCCAGCCAAAAAGAAAAAAAAAACCTAAAAGGTAAAATTTTGCCTTTCCTGCAATATCATCCTCTTTCTTTTTTCTGCACTTTCTATTCCTGCTACTTAGGGCATTCAAATGGACAACAGAAAGAAGCCATGCTATGTCTTCTGGACTGGCCTAAGGCTTTCAGTTTGAAGATTAGTAAAAGCCAACTTGTTTTTGTCAAGAGATTGCTTGATTCAGAGTTCATATAGCAAACGGGGATGTTCCACCTGCCTGACATGTGGGACAGGAAGGAACTACAAGGTTCCATTCTAGACACTGCCCTTCATTCTAGGCACCAGCATTCCCATTTATGCACAAATTGCCTGGAATTCAACCTCTCTTTCTCCTTCACCAAACTTGGGAAGTTTGGGGCCATTATTTCTCCAAATATTTTGTAAAATCCACTTTCTATCTCCTTTTCTTCTGAGACACCAATTACTGGAATGTTAAGACTATTATCCCAAAGGACCCTGAGACCCTGGTTGGCTTTTTAAATCTTTTTCTTAAAAATCTCTGTTCTTTGTAGAGAAAACGTATACTATCTATTTTGCTGACTGCTTATAGTCTGCCTGTGTACGCATGCACAAAGGGTAAGCCAGAGATTTGGGCAGAATTTATACCTACAACGTGGCTCTCCCTTTCTGGCCCTGTCTTTTCTGAGATTCCCCTCCTTACTAGACTACAGAGTATTTTCCAGTACCGTGGTTGCTCCAGACTCTGTTCCCTGGTTCTCCAGGTCAGAAAGACTAAGTTTCCTGCTGGAGTTTCGGCCCCTGTGTGTGGGCCTGACTGCAGTTTGACCTCCAGATCAAGGTCATATGAATGGGAAACAACCCATACCAGTCACCTCTTCCAGGTGTCATCAACTTCCCTCCAGAGTCCAGCTGCCTTTATTCATTCTCCAGTCCTTCAGACAGTTGGGTTTTTTGTTTTTCCTTCATTTGTTTGTTTTTTGGGTCCAGAGTTTATAGTTGTTATTTGTGAGTTCACCTGGCTATAAGGGAAGCAGAGATCACTGTCCTTTGTGTTTTAAGTTTGTTATGGCATCTACATCAGTCATGACGAGTTTAGTAATGCTTCATTAACAAACATCCCCCAAACCCTTAGTGGCTTAAAAAAATACAAAGGATTATTTCCTGACTCATGGCACATGTCCATTTCCCAGAAAAACAAAGGCTCATGTCATCCTCACTCAAGGACACAAGCTGGTGACCTTCACTAATCGATTGATCTTCCTGGTAGAAGAAAAAAGGAAACATGGTAAATTGTACATTCACTTTTAATGCTTTTGTCTAAAGTCAACATATGTCACTTTAGTTCACATTTTATATTTGTTTTAAAAGCAAACCACATGGCCTTGCTTGACTTCAAGGTGCAAAGAAGTATACCCATTCAGTGTGCCAGAAGCAAGACAACTAAAATACTTACCAACAATCTTGGTGACTGCTATAGCAGCTGACCACCGAATTTTTTAACTTACAAAGTCTAACTTGTCAGTCTTTTCCCTTTATAATATCTGTGTATTGTATC
This sequence comes from Eulemur rufifrons, assembly GCF_041146395.1. NCBI lineage: Eukaryota > Metazoa > Chordata > Mammalia > Primates > Lemuridae > Eulemur > Eulemur rufifrons. The sequence goes on from NC_090989.1 coordinate 164,066,795, forward strand.
TGGCATAAGAAGATATTTCTCATCCCAAGGTTATAAAATCTCTCTTATATTGTCTCCTAATGTGTTTAAATTCTGTGTGGCTCTCTAGCTTAATTGGAGCTAACTTTTTTTCTGTGGTAATAGTGTGTCTAACTTTTTATCCAGGTGGATAGCCAATTGTCCCATTTACTGAAAATCCATCTTCCCTTTAATTTAGTATTCCACATATATCAATAACTATAATTTTGTATGTATGTACATTATATAAGTGTTTTAATTTTTTAGTAGCTAAACACTCCTATTATGGTACTTCCACTAAAACAAATCTTGGCTATCCATTTTTTTTTTTTTTTAATAATTCTAAGGTATTGTCTTTCCCCTTCAAAATTTAGAAGGTGCTTGTAAGGTCCCTTAAGAAATCCTGCTGGGATTTTTATTGTAACGGTAACTATTTAAACATATTGTGTCTTCCCACTGGGTAACATGGTTCTTTTCATTTATTTAGGTTTTCTTTTAAACCATTTGATAGGGTTTCACAATTTTTAATATAGTTGGTGACCACTCTATTTTAGTTTATTTGTGAGCCCTATAGTTTTGTGGTTCTTACAGATGTACAAGAAATCTCTTGATATCTTCGTTAGAACCTACTAAATACTATCAGTTTCAACAGTCTTTTTAGTTGAGTTTCTTGAATATTTAAGACAGATAGTTATATGTTCTTAAGTAGTATTGTTTGTCTCTTCTTTCTGATATTTTTGTCTCATATTTAATTTTATGACCTGATTCCATTGGCTGAGAACATGTTGTACAATGGCTAGTCCAATGTTGAATAATTAACGTAGTAGCAAGCATATTCATCTCACTTGTGGCAGTGATGCGAATATTTCCAACGTTAAAGTTAAATAATGTACCTTGTTATAGGTTTCTGATAGATATCTTTTAGCATGCTGTGTAAGTTCCTCCTATTCCTAACTTACTGAATGAGTATTATTTGTCTGTTGCTCTTGCTTAACAGAAAAAAGGAGTATATTTATTAGTTCATTACTTTTATTTTTCACAGATTTATTTTGTTATTCTCTTTTAATAATGAAAGTACTTAGGACTATTAATTTTCTGCTAAATACAGCTTTGGCCATTTAAAATATATATTCATAGAGTTCTATACTGTTTGCTTTCCTATTTGAACTTAGTTCTTCAGAAAAAGTTTTTGGTTTTTGTTATTGTTATTGCTGTTTTCCAAGTTGTTGAGCTATGCATTTAAACTTTTGCTATTAATGTCTAATTCTATTTCATTGTAGGCAGAGCATGTAGCTTGTTAACATTTTATATATCATAATTTAATGTGGTTTCTTTGAGGCATAATATATGATCAATTTTTTTCTAAATTCTTCCTGACTCCCTAAAAAGAAAACATGTGCTTTATTTTTAGAGAACAAAGTGCAATAAATATTTATTAAATCAAGTTTATTATATTATTAAAATACTCTGTATTCTGTGTTTATTGGACCCATGAAAGATCAATAAAAGTATATTAAAGTTGCATACCACAATTCTACTTCTATCAATTTTTCCTTACATTTATAACAGCCTTTGTTTCATGTACTTTGAGGGCATTACCATGTCAATAAAAACTCACAATTCTCCTATCTTCATTGTGAAGTCTATTTTAAAGAAAATATAACCTTCTTGATCACATTTAATATTTTTACAGACCTTTATTCTATTTTGTCTAAATATTGCCAAAATTACTTTTTGCTTTATTTTGCTTTTGCCTGATAAATCGTATCCATTCTTTTTTTTTTTTTTTTCAATCTTAATGAGTTACTTTGCATTTGATATACCTCTTCTCAGTAACCTCTGGTTAGATTTCATTGTTTAGCTGAAATATGGGGTTATCATATTTTAACAGACTAGTTTAATGAATACTTTGCAGTGAGATTCAGCTTCACACAATGCTCTCACATTCATATTTGCTCTTCTCAACATAAAAGATACATGGGAATGTCATTTCTATCTTACTCATAAGGAAATTCCAAACCAGGTAGGTTAAATACATTTCCCAATGTCATTCAGGTAATATGTGGCAGTGGTAAGACTTAAACAAAGGGTGCTAATACTAAGACAATGGCTTTTTACAAATATATAATATGTCCTTGCTGAACATCAATGTTCAATTGGACTATTTGGTCAAATTATCTGCCTTTTCCTTCAGTAGGGGCCTTTATGCCACTATTTGTATTGGCATAAATATGTTTGTACCTCTCCAATCTTATGTTTTGTGTAGTTTATACTTCAATGTTTTTTCTTTGTTTCATATATAATTGGCCCTCTGCATTCTACGGGATCTGCCTCCATGAATTCAACCAACCGTGTATTAAAAATTTTGAAAAAAAATAACATTTATACCAAGCATGTACGGACTTTTTCTTGTCATTATTCCCTAAACAATACGACTACTTACATAGCATTTACATTGCATTAGGTATTATAAATAATCTAGAGATAATTTAAAGTATATGGGAGGATTTGTGCAGGTTACATGCAAATACTATGCTATTTTATATAAGGGATGAGAGCATCCTGGATTTGGTATCTGTGGGGGTCTTGGAACCAATCCCCCACAGATACCAAAGCATGATAGTACTTGGCAATTTAGACCAGGCTGCACATTGTTTTCTTTTTCTATTGACTTGAAAATCCTACCTTCTACTTTTATTTCTAATAGTGGTACCTGGTATACCAAAAAGAATATTAATATTTGTCAAATGAATGAATGAATAAATTTTAAAGTTTTCAAATACATGGAATCTTTGAGTGAGTCTACCCCTAGAAAAATGAGAATTTGTCACTGTTTTATTTCTGGACCCTGTAAATATAATCCTTGGTTTTATTATTACTTAGTATTAAATATTAATATATTCATTATTCAATACTTAATAAAGTGTTATTTTATATTACATGCTTTCTCTTTCAAAAATATAGTTTTACATTTGTATTCAGTTTTATAATCAAAGTTGCAATCATTTAATTCTCACTTTTGTTTAGTTGGTTTAATTATTAATAGTCATTTACTTCTCTGTTACTATTAATATATTGTTAACTTTGATTTCTCTCTCAGTTACCTGGACCAGTGCTTCCAGTGTTAGTGTGTGTAAGAATCTCCTAGAAAGACTAACAGATTGCTACATTTCATCTCAAAAGCAATGCTCTGTTCTAAGCAATTGTATAGATTTTATAGCAATATTTTATATCATATAGTATGGCCAAGAAAAAGAAAAAGGCAAGCAGTCTTATTTTTGCTCTTTCATAAGGTAGATTGTTTTCTTTGCCTGTGTACTGAAGGATATTTTTTCTTCATTCTTATAATGTAAAAAGAAATGCCAAATTATGATATAGAACCCTTTCATTAGTGTTGCCTATAGTATGAAAAGGTCTTTCAATTTTCGTTTTTTGGTTTTGGAATTTTTTTTTTCTTTTGTGCAGAAGAAATTTTATTAATCTTTCATTACTATTTGTGTTCCAATTGTTTCTGCCTCAAGAACATCTATAATTCTTAGAGTGGTTCTAGGTATTTAAGTCTATGATCTCTATCTTTCTATATTTTTAATCCTTTCTATGTCGTATTTTAATTTTTTGTTTGCACTTTTCTTTTTCATTTTACCAGGATTTTTTGTTTGTTTGTTTGTTTGTTTTTGAGAGTGGGTGTCTATGTATGTTGCCCAGACTGTTCTCAAACTCCTGGCCTCAAGCAAACCTCCTACCTCAGCCTCCTGAGTAGCTGGGACTATAGGTGCAAACTATCACATACAGCTAGTGATTTAAAAAAAATGCTGATTTCTTTTTATCTTCTAATGCATGTTTTATTTCTATTATGGCATTTTGGTCTTCTTACAATGTTTTCTTGACTAAACCGTTCGGTTTCCAAATAATTCTACTTTCTCATAATTGAAATTTTTTCTCTCATTTCTCTTTTTGTTTCTTAATGCTGTTGAAGATGCCATACTTCTAAAAATTCCTTCATATCTCCGTTGCAAATTATCTCGGGAGGTCAGCTTTTACATTCTGAGTTTCTGAGATGATATTCCCTTTCCCTTGTCCATCGTGATTTCTTTTTATTTTTAGTTTATCATCAAAGAGCCAGCATTTTCCAAGAAAGAGATGAAGACTGTCTGTATTTATGTGTCACTTGAATCCCCTACAATTGGATGATAAGTTGGTTTGCTGAACTTATATCCCAATTCCCAGCCTCTAGCAGGTTTTCCATCTAATGGACCTCCTTGGATTGGCATAGAATCTTCCAGTACCACAGGGATCTACATTCAAGAGGACCCACTGTCCTTCATTCAGCATAGAGTGCTTTAACTATGATGGATATTGACAAGTATACTTCCAAAATATTATTCCTCCATCCAGCAACCAGAATAATAGCCTTCTAAAGATGTCTACATTCTAATATGTAGAATTTGTGACTCTGTTAGGTTACATAGCAAAGGAGAATTAAGGTAGCAGATGGAATTAAGGTTGCTAATCATCTGACTTTAAAATAGGGAGATCATTCTCAATTACTGGAGTAACTGAGAATCACAAGGGTTAATCACAATGTAATCACAAGGGTTAAATATCAAAGAGAAGTAGAAGATTCAGAGTGATACAAAATGAGAAAGACTTGACAAGCCATCACTGATTGTGAAGATGAAAGGAGGCCACAAGCCAAGGGATGCAGGCAGCTTCTAGAAGTTGTAAAAACAAGGGAACAGATTCTCCACTAGAGACTTCAGAGAGGAATTCAGCCTTGCTGTACCTTGCTTGTAGCCCAACGACACACATCTCAGACTTCAGATCTCCAGAACTGTAAAATAATAAATCTGTGTTCTTTTGAACCATAAAGTTTGTATTAACTTATTACAGCAGCCATAAAAACCTAACCTCTGGCCAATCACTATTTGCTTTCTCTACATGCATGCAGAAAAAGAAGTCTTCATTAAAAGGCATGCTTCAAAAAAGTACTTATAATGTATATCAGGGATGGGGAACATTTTCATGTTGGAAAGATGAATTAATTTAGCTGTAACCTTATAAGGCCACATTCAAGAAAATTCAATGAGATATACTTAAAAATGTACATATTTTGTAAAAATCTAACTACTGTGTACTTAATAATTTCAAAAAATGAAAACTATTTGCTAATTTTAAAGTTAGCTAACCTTTTAATGACTTTATTATGTCTGCTTTTTGTTGGGAAGCATTTGAGTATTTGGTTGCAGCATGGAGGTCCTCCTCAGTGTCAGCTGATCCTCTAAATGGGTATCAGTCATTTGTGACCTTAAGGGTATCTTGATTTGGATTAGGTAGGAGAATGTAGATTCACAGCAGTAAGTGGTTGAAAAGCAAGAAAGCATTTTTTGGGCATGTAACCAAAGGCATGGGTATTCTACTGCATTTTTCCATATTTCAGCTGGATATTTCTTAGCATCAAACAATGACTTTAAAATGTCATCTACTGAGAGCTCAATCAATAGCACCAGTAGTTCTTTAGGTGCCTTGGTGAAATCAACTAGGTGAGGCTGAAATGCTAATTGGAGTGTGATGTCATGATTCTTAAAGTCAGTGATCCTTTCATTGTATTCTCCAATTAATAGGTCTGTAACAACTGCGTAGTCTTCAAATGATTCCCATATATCATCCTGCTTATCAGTGATCTTTGCTAACTGGGGAAATGTTCATCTGAAATTTCCTTTTGAAGAAGTGTTTCGAAAAAAGATAGCTTTTTTCCAAAAGGCTTAGATTTTTTGTAAGATATTATATATAGACTTAGTTTTACCTTGCAAAGAAAGATTCAAGTCATTTTGATTTGACATGATATCACTCAGAAATACTACATTCCTACAGAAATCATCTTTCAATAATTCACATTGCTGATTCTGCTCTTCATAAAATTGAGCTATCTGTTCTCACAGAGAAAATTTTGGCTAACACCTGTCCCTGGGATAGTCAACACACTTTAGAACGATACAGCAAATCCACACTGAATACTCCATCCTTCAACTTCAGCATGTTACAAAACTGACAATGGTCTATTGCATTTGCAGAAATATAGTTAACGATACTTATAAGTTATTGCAAAGTATCACTTAAAATAGTAGCTTTAGCACACGATTTTGCTGATGCAAGATACAATGAAAATAAATGAGAGCATCTGGATCTATTAATACATTTTCTATCTGTGTAATAAACCCTTCATGTTTTCCTGTCATGGAAGGTGTACCGTCTGTACCTACACTCACTAAATTTACCAAATTCAGTCCAACTTCACAGTATTTATCTTGAAAGTTGTTAAAGATATGTATCACCCCTGTTCTGTTCAGAAGAGTGCCCAAAGTGAGTAACTTTCTGTAGCAAAAAAAATCTTCTGTTATGACCCAAATGAAGTATAAAACCTGCACTGAGTCACTAATATCAGTTGATACATCCAAAGTGATTGAAAAATATATATTTTCCTTTGGAAGTATTGCATGAAGTTTTACTGTTAAGTTGAAGGCTAATTCATGCTGCCAATCAGTTATGGTTCTCCTTGAAAGAGGCAGTTGAGTGTGCTTTGAAATGTTATTGGGGTCTAAGCATTCTACAACTTCAACAATGCATTCTTTAACCATTTCTACATCACTGAATGACTTCCCTTTTTTCCCCAGTATACAAGCCACTTTATAAGTTGCTTCAGTGGCATTATTTCCAGGTCTTACTGCTGCTTAAAAGAATTGTCTTTGTTTTTGCTTTTCATCTTGTCATTTCTGCAATACAACCTTTCATGGCTCTCCCTCTAATTTAAAATATTTGTGGTCCCTATGAGTGTTACAATGCTGATGAGCATTGAATTTCTTTCATGTTGGTATTGCAGTATCACAAAGCAAGCAAATCATCTTACCGTTAGCAGAAACAAGATAATATTGCAATTCCCAATCTTCTTCCTTCAGTATTGTCTTGGTCTTTCACATGATGGGCTGTTAACTAGACACAATTAAAAAATATGATTGAGCTATGCAACCATTCACAAATTCCACTTCAAACAGAAACACAGTGCACCGTTGTCAAAAGCCAATAACAGACTGGTGTACATACCCCCACAAACTCTCTCCAACCAGCCTCATGCAGTAGTGTTGCCAGTCAAGTGGGGGAAGTTAGAACTAAACCATGAATGTAGGAGCCGTCAATTTAGCCCTTATGGCTTATTAATGTTCTAATTGTGCTGGTCGATCCGGGAGGATTATTTCACTGCAACTTATTTTATTCTTTGGTATTTTAAATATGTCCATTTTGAAAATAAAAATATAAAGACAAACAAAATGTATTAATCAAAATAAAAGGATTTTTTCCGTAACATGTGGATTTAGCCAAAAGGCTGCTCTTAAGGACCTACAAGGCCACATGTGGCCTTCAGGCCGCAGTGTCCCCAGCCCCCATGTAAAGTAATTCTTGCTCACTTTTCTAATTATTCTCTGCTTGTTTCTGAACCAGAGGAAAGACAGCAGCCACAGGATTAAAGGTCTTTCCTCTTTTCAGCCACAGCACAAGAGAACCATCGGTTGAAATTGTGCATTCTAGTTCCACCAAACTTCTCATTAGTCAAATTCTCTACAGGAATCTAGAATAAGTTGACCATAAGAAGTAATTTCTAGTGGCAGTGACTTTTTTGACATATATATTATTTTTATAGGAAATTGAAGTAGTTATATTAGAGGCTACTACCCAGATATCATTTAATTTCATCCATTCTTCGATCCCTTCTTGAATAAACTGCTGATCCTCCTAACTCACTCACTCATGAGTGAATGCAAACTTAAGAAGTTACACTTTTATAAAGTGGGCATTTTTTCCTAACTGTAATTATTTTTTCTTTAAATAGGAAGAACCATGGCCTATGTAATTTTATTTATCACTAATTTTCCCTGGGGAAGGAATAAAAGATAGTATTTTTGAATCTTTCTCTCTGTCTAGATAAGAGGCCAGGAAGAGCAAGATTTCCATAAGGTCTAATATGACCAAGTAGGTATTTCTCTCCTCACTGGTCTCTGAAAATCCCTGTGTTTACCCAAGATTTAACTCAAGAGGCTAAAGTCATGGGTAAATATTAAGAGGGAATTGACAAAGGCATATTAAGTCTAAGGAACAGACTACACTTTTCTAAAAGAAACACCTAATTACAGAGTTAACACAGCAGCGCCATCTGCCTTGACAGTGGACGAAGGCCCCGTGGCTACCAGTGTTCTTTGCTTGGCCTTGTCCTCCAAATTTTCCACACAGCAGATAAAGAGCCAAAGCACAATATGGTTTAATGAATAACACAAATTCATTCATCCCAAGTATTAGATCTTACACCATCAGGCTTCTCTCTGATCATACTATAAGAATCATCTTATGCTTGCATGCTGGACACAACTGTTCTGGAGGTATAGTTCTTTAGCTAGACTAGCATTGAATAGGAAGAAGCATCCTCTATTATTAGTTTGCAACAGGATCCAACATTTCCACCTTTCAATCATCAAACGGGATAAAGTCTTTTTATCCCCAGGAGGATTAAGTTAAAATGTATCTTGACCTAGGAGGAGAACCATTAGCCCCTTGTAAAATAAGTATAATTACTTGATGACATTGATCAGTAGAGCTGCAAAGGATACCAAGGAAATTAAGCAGGCTAATTTGGGAAGAACCAGAAAGGAAATTAGAAAATCATAAGGATCCGGTTAAGAAACACTAAGATGCTGAACTTTATAATTTTCTCTGGGCATAATGCTGCTCAGTAGAGTTATGTTTGGGCTCCTCAGAATACTGATGCTCTCCTGGCATTATTCACCAATGTGGACTGACATAAAAGAAAATGAAAACCATTATAACTCTTCAGAAATATACAAATATTTTCATTTTTAGGAAACCTAATGAAATAAATGGCCAAGAGAATGGGCTCCAAACTCAAACTTTGAGGGTTCAAATGCTGTTCTTGCCCCTCACAGAAATGTTATGTAACTTCTTTATGTCTCATTTCCCGCATCTGTAAACTGGGAACAATACTGTTACTTCATTGGCTGCTTTGGGAGCATCAGCTATAATTCTTGTAAAGCTTCTAGCACAGTGTCTGACTCCTGATAAGAGTTCAATATAATTGCTGCTGCCACTAGGGAGAGGCTGCAAAGCATTCTGGGTAATAATAGGGACTGTGCCCCAAGACTGTCCAGGCTCTGCCATTGACAAGCTATGTGATCTTGGGCAACTCATTTCTTTGTGCCTCACTTCCCTCATCTATGAAATGGGAGTAATAATGATAATAACCATTATAAGGGTTGTTTTGAGAATTAAGTGAGCGTTTAGAACAGTGTCTGGCACATAATATGTTTGATAAATAAATTATTCTGCTCTACATGAATGGTTTTAAAACTGTGATCTTGGAAAATGAAAGGCTTTGTAGTGGTACTCTGGGGCTCCATATGGAGGACAGGAAAGAGGAGGTGTGGCCTGAACTGCTCTTTATTCAAACAGAGTAACTCTACCTGTTTTACATATTGAAACTGTGGGCAAGATTTTCTTCTAGTAAAGGGCTCTGCTGCTTTAAAAGAAGAAAAAAAAAAAGGAAAGAAGGAAAGAAAGAAAGAGGGAAGGAAGGAAATCATGGCTCTATGTGTACGTGCCCTCATATAAAAAGTTACAGTCCAGTTTTTATAAAACATTGAATGTTTTAATATACATTAACTAGCAAATTTAACCATATCATTTTTAAGATTTCTTCTAGATAGTTCTCTATACCTTGAAAAGTGAATTTCAGTACATTCAAATTTAGAGACAGGACTTTGCACACTTCTTTAGGGTAAACAAAAATTTCAATAATTCAAATTTAACATGCACAATCCATGAATATTCACCACAGTCAAATAAATAATAAATCACCCCCGGAATTCAAGTGCTTGCCATGCAAAATTGCCTATTTCCTACAACATACAGAAATCTGTTTTTAAATTGCATTTTCTTATTTTTGCTCTTGTAATGGTTGCTCTTCAAAGCAACTTGGAAAATGTGCCATCTTCAGCATTAAAGAGATAAAGGAGAAATGAGAACAGGAGAACATGGTACCAACAACAGAAGAAAAGATAGTCTATGGATCAGAAGGCCTTACTCTGGAAGACATTTTTTAAATGTCACTAGATAAAATTTATGACATAAAAGAGAATGTTCCTTAGTCATTCTGGGTATTATTATCTACATGAATAATAAATCAAAAGGCTCTTTATCCATTTACTGCTGAACATTACGACCTTAGGTTGGAGATGTGATTTACTCCAGTGATAGCAACACAACAGAAACTCTGTGAAAGTATCACTGGATGGGCCCCAAGTTCTGGAAAATCAATAATGCTTGAGAGAACAAACATTTTGAGAGGGAGAATATTTTTAAAAATGAAAATATTTATGGCACCATTAACATGAGTGAACTCATTAAGAAGATATCCTTTAACTTATTATCCTCCAGTCTTTCCTACATAGAAAACTCAAGTATATTCAAGCTTAACAGGGTTGTCAATTTCATACTCTGATGAAGAGACACCACTAGTATTTGCTCCCAAAATTGGATTGAATTATTAATATTTTACCTTTAAGAATGCATGCAGCATAACTTCATTTATGTGAAATTTAAAATATACAAAACTTGCAATGATTACAAGTACCTAAGTTGATGATAAAGGTACCGATTAATGAAGGAAAATGATTATTTCAAAGTACAGGATAGTGTCTACCTCCAACATGGTCAGAGAAAGGATTTAGATCAGGGAAGTTTTCAGGGGACTGCTGGGGGTGCTGGAAATGGTCTATCTTGACCTGGGTACATGTTGACATAGGTGTTCAATTATAATTGTTCATTAATCTGTGCATACATGTCCTATGCAGTTTTCATATATAAATTACATTTCACACTTTTATTTAAATAGGATGTTCTGTTCTAAGGTGACTCTAAAATCTATTACATGGGACATACTTATACTTAAAGCATTCATTTCTGAAATTCTGGGTGTCCTGAATTTTATCTGGCAACTTTAACTCAGTCAGAATAGCATGGTTAGATTACAAATACTTAAAAAAAAAAAAAAAAAAAACAAAGAAGAAGAAGACAGGAAAATTAACCACAGATATGATGCATTCTTAAAAGTCTTAGTCATTTCTGTTTCATATTTTATTAACATGACAAATTTGTATTTCATGGTTTGTGACCCTCTCTGTGATTCTTAAGCTGAGGGGCTATAAACACAAATAGGCTTTCTAGACACAAATTATAATTTGTTTATAGGAAGGCAAAGAAGCTGACCCTTATAAATACAGCTATGCCTAAGAAAGGAGAGCTCAAATCAAAAACAAATCCGAAAAAAAAATTTAATTTGCTTCTTTTTTTAAAGCAATGATTTGGCTTTTATTTTGTGCATTTGTTTGCACAGTAAAGCAAAAGACAATCAAATAGGTAAAATGGATGCTGCATTGCTCCCTTATATACATGAAGAGTTACACATCTGTCTAACAATGCTAACCACTCTGAAAGACAATTATGGATCAATGCTTTAAAAAATATCCTGAATTGCCTGCAGAAATGGCAAGGAGAATTCAATTAAATTATTTGTAAAAGCCAGAGTCTTTTTTTCCTATCCATCTGCTACTTGAAATGGGATGACCTTTCAAATAGCGCTTGCCGTTCTCAATGCAAACTCTAAATAAAGAAGTGGAGTGTGGCTTTTTTTTTTTCCCCCTCTTCACCAGGTTCAGCATAGATAGAGCATTTGTACTGACATTCTACACCATTCAAAAGAATGCAGATTTGGCTTCTAGAACATAAAGGAGGCATTTTAGGAATATAAATCAGGTTTCTGTCCCATGCATTCAGTAATGACATTTGCCTTCTATCAGAAAGGTGTGCTGCTTCTGAGATAAGTGTTTGAGAACAAGGTACATGAAGTAATTTATTCCCCGGAGAAAAATTGGAAACCTCACCCCCAAACAAATAGGATAAAGCAAATATGTTAGTGAAGAATCCTTTGTTAAACTACCTATGGCAGGGGAGCTAATTCAGAAAGGTCAGATATTTAAGTAACAATAGGCTCAAAACAAACCTTCCAACAGGCATTTCAGTAAGCCTAGGTTATGAACCAACAACCTGTACTATTTAAGACTATTAATAGCAATAAGCAGTGCTTTCTTCACTTGAGTCTCTATTTTTAAAGCATAGACTCTTAATTTTTAAAACCCTTCTTAATTTGTAAAATATTACCAATTTGGTCCTTGTGTCTTTTTGTAAAATCAGGATATTGGGATTCCATGTGTTTTTCTTTCTTTTTCTTTTCTTTCTTTTTTTTTTTTTTTTTTTTTTTGAGACAGAGTCTCACTCTGTTGCCCAGGCTAGAGTGCCGTGGCATCAGCCTAGCTCACAAAAACCTCAAACTCCTGGGTTCAAGTGATCCTTCTGCCTCAGCCTCCCAAGTAGCTGGGACTACAGGCATGTGCCACCATGCCCGGCTAATTTTTTCCTATTTATATTTTTAGCTGTCCAGATCATTTCTTTCCATTTTTTAGCAGAGACGGGGTCTCACTCTTGCTCAGGCTGGTCTCGAACTCCTGACCTCGAGCGATACCTCCCCCCTCCCCCCCACCTCGGCCTCCCAGAGTGCTAGGGTTACAGGCTTGAGCCACCGCACGCAGCCCCATGTGTTTTTCTTGATAAAAGTATTTCAAGCGTGTTTCGAAAAGTTCAAAAACACGGAAATATAAAAGATAATCTATTACCGACATTACGCAGAGAAAGCTACCATGAACAGTCTGGTGTTTATATTTCTATTCATCTTAATATGTAAATATATCACAAAATTAGATTGTACTATATAACAATTGGAACTAATCAACTATTCCATGAATGTCTTTCTATGCCATAAATGGAAATCCACATCATCATACATAATTTTTATCAGAACTTAGAAATATTGCATGTGTGTTTGTGTGTGCATAGCTGCAATGTAATATAACCTGTAAGCAGATTTATGTAAATAGCCAACTATTTATGAATACAGAGATTTATAGCTTTTTCCACTATTATAAACAAAGCTGAAGTGAACATCCACACACAGATTTTTGCAATTATTTCTTTAACATTACTTTCCAAAAGGAGTATGGCCAGACCTGCAAGAATGAACATTATGAGAGCTTTTCAGTTAATATTGCCAAACTGCCCTCCAAAAGGTTTACCACACAATACATGCCTATTTCCTCACGCTCTGTGTAATATCGAGAAGTACCAATTTTTTGGAAACTTTCCAGTCTGAGCAAAATCTCATTATTGCTCTAATTATGATTGCTTTGATAACTAATGAGGCTGACAGTTTTATTGGTGTTTTATATCTCTTCCTTTTTTGTATTACCATTCAGATAATTTTGAATGGTAATTCATTAAGTATTTTGAATTTTGGCCCATTTTTCTGTGAGGTAAAAGCATTACCTTAAAATACAGCACCTTGAAGATTTAAGATAAACACTTACAAGATGAGAAAAAATTCTACAGCAAAGTATTTTAATTTTAAAATAATATGTACTCAACATAACAAATTAAACAAACACACACACATGTATGTAAGTGAAATATATATAAAATAAGTCAATACTCTTCTCCTAGCCCTATTTCCAATCCTATTTTCCCATGGTAACTAACAAAAACAAAACAAAAACTTAGAATCAATTACTTGTATATCCTTTTACATCTTTCTATAGTTTCATACAAGTAGATACAAACTTACATTTATACAGAGAATCATTATTTCATTTTAATTTCAATGGGCTCATACTGTTCCAATTACTCAATGAAATAATCACACACTACTGTATCATGGACATGCTGGATAGCACATAGAGATTTTTTTTTATTCCTTGCTTAATTTTCCACAGTATGGTTATAGTATAAATATATTCAACAATCTCACTATTCATGAGCTGTCTTTTTGTTAATATTTTTTACCTTGACTTGTTTTGTTTTTTGCCATCCTGGCAGCAAACATCTTTGAATATACATTTTCATATGATAGATTAATGATTCCCAAAAGTAGGGCTGCAGTGTAGAACAGCAAGTATACTATGAATTTTGATAAATACTTCCAGACTTGTCAATATATGAAAATTTTCCATTTCTTTGCATCCTTACCAAGCATAGATGTTATCAATATTTTCAAATTTTGTCAACTATTTTAGTGGAAGAGTATATTGTGATTTGTATTTCTACAACTATTAATGAAGTTGAGCAGATTTTGATGTCTGTTGGTCATTTAAACTTTCCCTCTGTGATTGCTCATTTGATATCTCTAGCCATTTTTCTCAAACATGATATATCACTTTATCTCATCAGTGTGTGGGAGTTCTTATTTTTGTAATATTTATATTGTTTAATGTTGTATACATTGACATCTTTAGCTCATCTGATTTTTCTTTATTTTATGGTGAGAAATAGTGGTCTAACATTTACAACTTGTTGATGAAAAGCCAATTATTATAGCATCATTTATTACATAAACATACATTTCCCCACTGAATTGAAAAGACACTTTTACTAAGTATTATTTGGATCTGTTTCTGATTCTTTTTTCTATTCCATTGATCAAATTTTCTCATGGCCAACAATGTATCATTTCAATAATAGTAATTTTATATTAACTTTTAATGCCTAGAAGAAAGAGTAGAAATAAAAATCTGTTGCCATTCTGATGATATACATTGACATATATATATTTTTTTAGAAAGGAATGACATTTAATAATATTAGAAACTATTAGGGAATATGGGATGACTATTTTGACAGATAATATTTTATCTCTTGATAAAATTTTTCTTTTATCTATACAGACCCTTCACCTTTTTAGTTAAATTTATTACTAAGGATATTATATTTTTTTGTTTACAAAATTTTTTTCTATTTCTATATAACTGGTTACTGACAATATAAAGAAAAGCTTTGATTTTCATATATTTACCTTTGGCCATCCAGCTAACACATTTGCTTAGTAATAGTGTGTGACAGAGTCTTAAGTTTTTTAGGAATATAATCATATTTTACAAAACTAAGACTATTTCATTTTTTTCAATATTTATATTGCTTAACTTTTTCATTTAATTACATCAAGCAGCAGCCACAACACAATGCTAAGTAACAATGCTGACAGCAAATATTCCTCTGTATTTTTCCTGGTTTAACATGAATGGCTTTTATATTTCACTATTAAATATAATGTTTGATGGTGGGCTTTTGTAAATATTCTTTATTGTGTTTAATGAACTTAGAGTGTTACTAGAAATTTCTAATGAATTTAATTAAATTCCTTGTCAGTGTGTATGCTGAGTTGAATAAGTCCCCCCCAGAATGTATGGCCACCTAGAATCTCAGAATACCTTATTTTGAAATTGGGTCTTTGAAGATATAATTAGTTAAATTATAGTACTTAGTAATTAGAGGTCATACTGGATTAAGGTAGGCCCAAATCCAATGACTGTCATTGTAAGAAGAAAAAACAGAAATACAGACAGACACACGGGGAGAACAACACGTGATGATGGAGGTAGAGACTGGAGTGATGTATCCACATGCCAAGGAATGTCAAGGACTGCTGACTGCTACTAGAAGGTCAAAAAAGGCAAGAAAGGATTACCCCTTAGAGCCATCAGAGAGATCATGGCCTTATGGGCACCTTGATTTTGGACCTCTAGCTTTCAAAATGGATAGAGAGTAAATGTCTACGTTTTAAGCCACTCAGTTTGGTAATTTGTTATGGCAGTTCTAGGAGTCTAACAAAGCATATGTTGATATGATTATGTCATTTTTATCTTTTAATTTGCTCATGTGATTAATGGTCTACATAAATTTGTAAATCTGAACCAGTTTGTAATTTTTTTTTTTTTTTTGAGACAGAGTCTCACTCTGTTGTCCAGGTTAGAGTGCCATGGCGTCAGCCTAGCTCACAGCAACCTCAGACTCCTGGGCTCAAGCAATCCTTCTGCCTCAGCCTCCCAAGTAGCTGGGACTACAGGCATACGCCACCATGCCTGGCTAATTTTTTCTATATATTTTTAGTTGTCCATATAATTTCTTCTATTTTTAGTAGAGACAGGGTCTTGCTCTTGCTCAGGCTGGTCTCGAGCTCCTCAGCTCAAGCAATCCTCCCGCCTCGGCTTCCCAGAGTGCTAGGATTACAGGCGTGAGCCACCACACTCGGCCCCAGTTTGTAATTTTTGAAATAAACTCTATTTCAAACATTTTATCATAATTTCATAGGCAGATAGACTTAAGTTGCTATTTTTAATTATATACTTCTATATATAAAAATGAAATTGGCATATGGTATCTATGATAGAGCTATCCATATCAAGTTTTAATATAAGGTTGTGAAAGATTTGTAAAACTGAAGCCCATTCCCTCTTCCTGTATAGTCTTGAACTGTTTGCTAACCATAGAAAACATCTGTTTTTAAAGCTTTAATCTGTTAAAAGTATCTTTTAATCTTTCAAAGTATCTGTTTTTAAAGACTTAATTTAGCTGTAAAACTATCTGGACCCGGTGCCTTTTTTAGTGGTACATTTTAACTTTCTTCTGTGATTATTGTTATTAATTTTTAAAATCTGCTTATGTGAATACTGAATATGAATGTATATATATATTTCTAAAGAATGATCATTTCTTCTAGATTTTAATGTGAATAGCTATAGAAACTTTTAAAAATGTAGTTCTACCATTGTTGATTGGCAGAGTTGACCAGGAAGCTAGCAGGGTATGTACCCACTTCATCCCACACGACTACATATGCATTAAATTAAAAGAAGACAATCCTCCACGAATGAAAAGAATCATTCTCCACTCAAGGGTATAGCTCTCATCCCTAGATAGAACCTCTAAACAAACCCAAAGTGAATGTTTTCATCTGAATCATCAGGACTATGTCACAATAAAACCTAGATGGTTGGTTGGTCTTCAAGTCATTTTATCCTCTCCTAAAGTCTTAACAAAAAATTCTTGACATTTCCACTGAGCTACAATAAAGCTCCCATTTTTTTGAGACACTTGAAAAAATAAAAAAAAGAATTATTCTTCCCTCACACCTGCACACATTTTAAAATATCTTCAACTTTTCCAAGAAACAATTTTCTCTACAACTCTCACAGACTTCATACACATATTATTCTATTCATAGCAGATGGAGAAAATTAGAGTAACATATTTGCTCTAAAGTCATTAGTGCTGCATCAGCACTTCCAATCTAAATGGCATTTCAAGGGGTTATTGTTACATGGAGCAAAAGTTTGCTCTAGGCAGAAAGAAACAAAAAAACAACTTGAAAAATGGTACTCTTTTTTTTTTTAAACTAGCTTTTGCATCTTAATTTCTTCAACATTTTTCTACTCGTATTTTAAACACAAATCAAAGGAAGAAGAGAGTGGTTCAACTCAGTCAAGGGTCATACTTTGCTCACTGGTCAGACCTCTGATTAATCATTATTCTGCTTCTTAAAAACAATGTTCTTAAAGCTCACCATCAACTGCTTGGTTGTCTGAAAGTCTGGAAATATATTCTAACCTTTCAGATATCAGCCTGTCCATTAGGCTCATGAAATGCCTAAAAGTAAACTATTTAGGTGCTGAGCTTCAGATGACCACCACTCTGACCAAGAACTAAACATCCTTGGCTTAAGAACGCACAAATCCATGGGTGTTTCTTTAGCACATACTGTATTAAGGTCACTGTAAAATTTTTTTAAGTTTAAGATACTATACACCTGGAAAAATGCAGTCTTGTTATATACATAAGATTAACCACAGAGACTGATACAAGACAGCAACAATCATACTTCATATTTGTATATTGCATTACACTTTTCTTATTTTATCCTTACAGTAAATCTATAATGGATGCAGGATAAAATAAAAAAGAGACATAAACATAGAACTTCAGAGAGGAAAGTGACATTAATGACATCAATAACCTTCTTTACAGATAAGAAAATGGAGATCAAAGGAAAATGAAGACCTTCACCTTGTTTCAGAGCCAGGCAGGCAGGGCTAATAAAGTGAGGGCTTGTCACCACGAGTTACAAAGAGGAGTCACAAAAATAAGACAAGAAAGAGAAAGATGATGGGAATAAAGGACACTAATTCTGATTTAATGTACTTTACAAAAAAAAAAAAAAGAAAGAAAGCAATTCTATTGAATTAGAGTTTGAAATTCAATGTTAGGCTCTGGAGACCACTTGGACATGGTGGTTTCATGCCATTACCAGATCTCTTAGAGAAAAATGCAATTTTGAAACTTACAGTTTCCAGTAAATATGTTCAAGCCTTTGGAGAACATACTCATGTAGGTGTAAATGGTATATATACATGTAAACAAAAACTTAAAATTCACTATTCAATTACCAAAAGGAGTCTAAACATTCTGTAGCTCAATTAAGAAGCTACTCATGCATTTCCCATCCACTAACCCTCTACTTATGCTCCACCCACCATCCTGGCAAGTTCTATTGATTACCTTAATATTATGACCTATTCATTGGCAATACGGGTTGAAAATAATCCTTTTATAAATGAGAATATAATAGAACTATTTATTTTCTACAATAGCATTCTCAAAAATATGTATCAAACAACACATAGACCATTACACTGGTATCTTTTATTCAGCAGGCAATTGCTATTTCCATGACTCAATCCAGAATATTCCATAAAATCAGCATCATGGATATATTCATAATTACAATAAGACATGACACTATAGAAAAGTACAAAAGTAAAAACATCAAAAGTAGAATGATTATTTCACAAAGAAGAAATTCACCATGGTGTTGAAAGATCATAACAGGGTTAGAGGACAAATCTGTTAGAATGAACACTTAATTTATTGTCAGAATGCACAATAATCTTAACAGTTTAAAACTGCATTTTGTCATCTTTAAATGTCTGAGAACAGAGAATGTAAAACACCATGTCTGACACACCATGGAAAGTTTTTTGATTTTCCTCAAAAAGGAAGAACAAACATCCCTATTTTCATTCCAGATCTGCACAATTATATTCTTGCATCCCATTTGCTCTGATTCATTTACATTTTGCTGAATTCTGTTTTTGTCCATTTCTCATCATTCAAAAGATAAAAAAAAAAAATTCAACAACAACAAAAAGCCATCAAAAGATGCTTTCAGATGAAATCGCAAAGAAAATAAGCACATGAATTAGTGAAGCAACTTCCAAGTTATACAATTGTGGTAGTTACATCTTTGCTCATCTTGTCCGAGAATTAATTGCACTGCTGAAATTAGACATCCAGCCAGCTCCATGCAGACAGGAGCCCAAGCCGGAAGCAAACTCTTTGAATAACGGCCCTGCCTTCTGATTCTTTTCACATGGCTACATTTCTGACATTTCCCTCAATATTCTACCCAGTTACAGTGTGACTATGACAAAAGATTTCTGTAGGGATGACTGACACTTCTGTGGTAAGTGACAGGGAGTGGAGATAGGCAACAAGCCCCTTTAGTGGCTCCAAAAAGCCCACAGGCATTCTGCAAACCTTTTGCATACATGCTCTAAATAAAGGATGTGAAAAATGGAAACCGTGATGACAATTTTAATCACTTGACAGACAATTCTATGATCTGCTATAACTTTATAATGGCAAAGCCACTGACACACAAGAGACTGACAGGCATATATTCTCTCTCTGCCTCCAAGTCTCTTTCTATGTTTATTTGGGGGTTTTACACATGGATAGAGATGACCTTAACTCAGTATTTATTTAATCTATCCAAGGACAAAATGATAAAGGACTAAATCTGACTAGATGGCATTTTCTTAGTTCCTTTTAATTTCTAGACTCAAATCATCTGCCTGGGCTCTAGAACTTTCTCCTAGGAGATGTCAGGTGTCAGTAATCAGAGTCAGTCCATCTGTACTCAGTGCAGCCTGAAGTTCTGCCTACAAGACAGCAATTAGAGTCAAGTCTCTTCTGGAAGTGCCAATTACTGCTGTCTTCCCTTTTGAATATCTCCTTGATATAAGAATGCCATATCATTTTTACCCTATCACATTAGAAAATATTATTTAAAATAACACTCATAGTTGGCAAGAGTGCAGAGAGAGAATCACTCTCAAAGATCCTAGTGAGAATGTGAATTGGAACAACCTTTCTGCAAAACAATCTGACAATATATATTGTGATGTTTTTATGTTACTGATACTATTTTGGGTGTATTGTCCCATATTTTAAATAGTCTTCGAAAGCCAGACTTTTTAGGGTCTGTCTGGCATTTTGTTATATGAATATACATAGTTTTTCATTGTTTCCATATTTATCAGCATTTTAGTTGTTTTCAATTCGGGGTATTATATATAACGTTCTGGAGAACGTCTTCATAAATACATACTTAATTCACATTTTGTTTATTCCTTAGGATAGATTCCTAGAAGTGGAAATAAAGCAGTTGGCAAGGCTTACTTTCAAGTATTATTTTATCCTAGTAATTAAAGAATTGCTATCAGCAAACCAATTCCTAAACTAGAATTCTAGCAGACTCTCATTTATTAGGAGAAATATATATGGTGATAAATGGCCTACCTTATTTACATAGCCTTCTAATGGGAAAAAAATCAAATCATATTTTTTTTAAATTTATGATTTTTTTAAAATCTTATATATGATTTTTTAAAAATTTCAAAACAATAAATGTTGACGTGGATGCAGAGAGATAGGAACACTCATACACTGCTGGTGGGACTGCAAACTAGTACAACCTCTGTGGAAAGCAATATGGAGATACCTCAAAGAGCTAAAAATAGAACCACCATTTGATCCAGCAATCCCATTACCGGGCATCCACTCAAAGGAAAAAAAAGTTATTCTATAAAAAAGACACAAGCATATACGATTGAGTAACCACTGGCACAGAAAGAACTCAGTTTCTACCAAAAGGACATTCATTTCCAGTAAAGACAGCAGCCTGCTGAGTTAACTGTCTTCTACCCAGAGCAAAGGTCCCCTTCCCGAGTCTGTTGACATGTGAAACCCATAGACAAATTCTCACCATCATTGGTTTGCATGAATTTGCTATCTTTTTAAGACCTGATAAGTTTATTGAACTGAAAAAGCCAGAATGAAGTCAAACCATGTTCTGTAGTTGCCAAAACTTTTACCTCCCTGATGGCTTGAGTTCAGAAGTTATTCTCTGGAGGCTGTTCTAAAGGAAAACACAATTGGTCCTTAACTTAAAATTCTAGATTTTAGGGGCCAAAAAATAATGGCATATAACTTTTTAACCTACCATTTTGGAAAATATTTAAAATTTTTAACATTCATTGTTGGCAAGGGAACAGTATTTCCCAAATCTTATTCCATAAAAAAAATATTCTCAAGGGCAAAAGAGGTAAGAGACAGGAATGGTATCATATGCCTGTAGTCCCAGCCACTTGGGAAGCTGAGGCAGGAGGATGGTTTTAAGCCAGGAGTTCAAATCCAGCCTGGGTAACATAGTGAGACCTTGTCTCTTAAAAAGAGAGACAGAGAGTTTAGGAAAGAGTTAAAGCTGAACAAAGTTTAAGTTCAACCTTTAATGTGCTACTCTTAACTGTGAATCTCCATAAGGGGTTGTAGCTAGTAACATTTCTAAACTTATTTAACCACAAATTCTTCTTGCTTTATGTTGCCATTTGTTTTTGGCCCTGGGTTTCTGTAGAGCATGTCAAGGGAGAGCAATCTATGGAATATGCTTTAGAAAATGGTTCTCTAGGCTAGCGGTTCTCTAGGCTAGCACTTCTCAAACATTTTGGTCTCAGGACCTATTTATACTCTTAAAAATTGTTAAAGGCTCCAAGGAGCTTGTGCTTTTGTGGATTATATCTATGGATGTTTACCATATTAGAAATTAAAACACAAAACTTTCAAAATACTGTTAATTCATTTAAAAATAATAAGAAATCATTACATGTAAATATAATTACATACTTTAAAAAAAACTAGTGAGAAGAGTGGCATTGTCTCACAGTTTTGAAAATCACTTTAATATATAGATTAATAGAAGACAGGTGGATTCTCCTATCTGTTTCTGCATTCTGTTGTGATATATTACTGTGATTGAAGTATACCAAGAAAATCCAGGAGGACTATTTTAATAGTCTTTTCAAATAACTGTGGCTATTTTCCTCTAATACTGCATCAAAACATAACAAATGGTAGTTTCTTTAAAAGTTATAGCTGCAGTGTGGAATCTGAAACTATATCAATAAATTTTTAGTACTCTGTTATGTGAAAAGCCATGGTCTATGCGGCACTTTGAATGGATTTTTTTCCCCATGCAAAATTTTGTAACAGCATGTATTGCTCTGGACAAAAATATTGGCTCATTGAATTGTGCACATCTTCCAAATGTTGACACATTTTATTATAGGATATAAAAAAGAATTACATTTGTTAATATCATTGATCTCATCAGAAATGTCTTTTAAGTATTGGGAATCTGTCAAGCTTATTGGGGCAGACGCAAGTTTCCCAAAATTTGAATGTTTGCTTGAAAATTTGAATTTTGTCACTGGCAAAAAATACTGTCCAATGGTTTACTTAAAGTGACAGGCTGACTTTGTGCATTTTTTAGAAAATATCTGCCAAATATCTAAGTCGGCATAACCATATTTTATCTGTCAATAGTTCTTTCAAGTAAAAAATGGTGTTCCATATAAAGAAGAGCTAGTTAAGTTCACAACTCACTGTCACAAGTGCTCTGCCTTGAGACAACCATGATACTTCATGCAGCACCAGTTATTTATGCATGCTTTCCATTTCAGCACACAGAATACTAAAAAAAGATGGGTTCCTGACAATTAAAATTTTATTAAATTAATAACTTTTACTCTTCATCAAGATTATTCTTAAGTGAAGTTGACTTTTTTTTATTTAACCATAAGTCAATGGCAGTAAAGAATAAAAGACCAATAATATACTTTGGTGCCACTGCCTTGAGTCATGCTATGGTGCTAGCAGTTTTAAAATCCATTACTTTTGCACCATTAGTGAAAATGTTAACATAGTGAAAAAGACAAATAGTAACTTAGTATTTCAGTAATATAGTTTTCACCTTGTGGACCCCCTGAAAGGGTCTGAGGGATCCCCGGGGGTCTATGAAGAACCCTTTGAGAATCACTGCTCCAGACTCAAAATCTGGTCTGATAAAAAAGTTAGGTAAAAAAACGGAAAGGAAAATTCTTATCACTACTTTATAGCTTATCCTCTGGGCATGTTCATTCATAGCTTTACAAGAGTTAAGAAAACCAGGTTAAAGATTACAATGCCTGGCTGTAGCCGAGACTCCAGGCTAGTACTCTAATACCAGCCTCCAAGCCCACTCAAAAGCCAGGTTGGCCTCCATGGCCCCAGACTCCGGGCCAGCCCCTATGGAGAGAGCCTCCAGGCCTGCCCCAGTTCCAGGCTGGAATCAGGCTCCAAGCTGATCCCATGGCTCTGGGCTCCATAGACCATACTGGTCCAGGCCTGCCCCAGTATGCACTGGAGCTAAGATGGCCTCTGTAGCAACAGACTCCAGGGCCACCTCTGTGGACCCAGGCTCCAGGCTGGCTCCCACAGCCTCAAGCTCTAGGCCAGTCCCATGGACAAAGCCTCCAGTCTCATCCCAGATCCAGCCCTACTACTATGGACCCAGACTCCAGGACCACCCCTGTACCAGGTCAGTCCCCATAGACTGAGGCTAAAGGCCCATCCCTATGAATCTATGTGCCAGGCTTATTCCAGTACCAGGCCAGCTCTTAGACTCTCAGGCTCAGGGCCCACCTAGTGCTAGGTTTTCCAACATAGATTCAGGCTTCAGGCTGGCCCCTGTGGACACAGACTCCAGGCTCACCCCAACAGACCAAGTTGACAGGTCCACCCCAGTGAACCCCACCACTAAGCTGGCCCCTATAAACCCAGTGCCCAGGCTTATCCCAGAATATCTCAGCCCCAGGAGCCTAGGAGCCCACTGGACTCAGGCTTCAGTGTCCACCCTGCAGACCCTGGCTCCAGATCAGCCCCTATGGACCCAGGTGCCAGGGCTGCGCACCTGCTGACACAGGTACCAGGCACTCTTCCCAAGGACTCTAGCAGCAAGCCTGTGCATGAACCCCACCAGAGGACCTGATCAGAATCTCTGGTCCAGCTTACAGGTAAAGGGTAAAAAGCTTTCCCTGCCATAGCCAGTCAGTCCATAAAGACTGGAATAGGTGCTGCTTCTTCAAATGTGCAGATACAAACATATGACCACAAGACAAAAGAACTCAGAAAGGCAACTAAATGAAATCAAGAAAACAATACATAAACGAAACTGGAAGTTTAATGAAAAGATAGAAATCATTACAAAAGAACCAAACAGACATTCTGAACATAGAGAACACAATGACTGAAGTGAAAAATTCCATGAAGAGTTTTAACAGCAGATTTGATTAGCCAGAAAAAAGAATCGATGAACTTAAAGACAAGCCATTTGAGATTACCCAGTCAGAGGAACAAAAAGAAAAAAGAATGAAAAAGAGTGAAGAAACCTAAAGAAATTACAGGACACCATCAAGTAAACCAATATACACATTCTAGCAACAAATTGGATAACCTAGAAGAAATGGTTAGATTCCTAGAAACACATACCTACCAAGAAATAAACATGGACAAATGGAAAATCTGAACAGGCCAATAACAAGTAAGAAAACTGAATCAGTAACCAAAAACTCCCAATGAATAAAAGTCAAGTATCTACTAGTTTCACTGCTAAATTTTACCGAACATTTGAAGAAGAATTAACACCAACCCTTCTCAAATTCTTTCAAAAAATTAAAGAGGAAGGAATACTTTCCAACTCATTTCACACGGTGATCATTACCCTGATACCAAAGCTAGATAAAGACATGACAAGAAAAGAAAGCTAGAGATCAATATCTCTCATGAACATAGGTGCAAAATTCCTCAGCAAAATCTCAACAAACCCAATTCAATACACAAGCTTGTTAAAAGGATCATTCACCACGATCAAGTGGGGTTTATCCCTGGAATGCAAGGATTGTTCAACTTACAGAAATGAATTAATGTGATATATTGCATTAATAGAATGAAGAATAAAACTCATATAATCATCTCAATAGATGTAGAAAAGTAGTTGACAAAATTCAACATTCTTTCATAATAAAAACTGTAAACAAATTAAGTATAGAAGAAATGAATTTCAACATAATAACAGCCATATATGATAAGCTCACACTTAGCATCTTACTCAATGGTAAAAAGTTGAAAGCTTTTTCTCTGAGATCAGAAACAAAACGGGGATACCCACTCTTACCACTCGAAGTCTTAGCCAGAGCAATTAGGCAATAAAAAGACATAAAAGGCATCTAAATTGGAAGGGAAGAAGTAAAATTTTCTCTATTTACAGATGACTAATCTTATTTAAGGAAAAAACTGAAAGACTCCACCAAAAAACTGTTAGAATAAATGAATTCAGTAAAATAGCAGGATACAAAAATCAACATACAAAAATCAGTAGCATTTCTATGCAGTAGCAATGACCTATCTGAAAAAGAAATCAAGAAAAAATCTAATTTATAATAGCATCAAAAAATATTTAGGAAGAAATTTAATCAAGAAGGTAAAATATCTATGTATCAAAAACTATAAAACATTGATGGAAGAAATGAAAGAAGACATAAATAAATGGAAAAATATCTCATGATCATGGATTAAAAGAATTATTATTAAAATGATCATACTACTCTAAGTGATCTATAGATTAAATGTAATTCCTACCAAAATTCTAACAGCCCTTTTCACAAAAATAGAAAAATCAACCTTAAAATTCATATGGAACCACAAAAGACCACAAATAGCCAAAGGAATTTTGAGCAAAATCAACAAAGCAGGAGGCATCATACTACCTGATTTCAAAATGTACTACAAAGTTATGGTAATCAAAACAGCATGGTACTGGCATAAAAACATATAGACCAATGAAACAGAATAGAGAGCCCAGAAATAAATCCATATATTTACAGTCAACTGATCTCTGACAAAGGTGCCAAGGACATACAGTGGGGAAAGGAGAGTCTCTTCAACAAATAGTGTTGGGAAAACTGCATATCCATATGTAGAAGAATGAAATCATACCTTTCACTCATGCCACATACAAAAATCAACACAAAATGAATTAAAGGCCAAAACATAACAAATCAAGCTGTAGAACTACTACAAGAAAATATAAGGGAAAAAATATACAACATCGGTCTGGGCAATGATTCTTTTGGATATGACCCCAAAGCACAGCCACTAAAAAAGCAAAAATAGACAAACGGAATTACATCAAACTATTAATAAAAAGCTTCTGCACAGCAAAGGAAACAATCAGCAGACTAAAGAGACGACCTACAGAATGGGAGAAAATATTTGCAAACCATATATCTGACAAGCGGTTAATATTCAAAATAAATAAGAAACCCAAAAAACCCAATAGCAAGAAAACAAATATGCTGATTAAAAATTGGGCAAAGGACCTGAATAGACATTGTTCAAAACAAGACATACAAATGACAAACAGCCATATATGAAAAAATGCTCAACATCATTAACCATCAGAGAAATGCTAGTGACAACCACAATTAGATATCACCTCACACCTGCTGGAATGGCCATTATGAAAAATATGAAAGGAAACAAGTGTTGGAAAACACGCAGAAAAAAGGGAACACTTAAACACTGCTGGTGGGAATATAAATTAGTATAGCCATTATGGAAAACAGTATGGAGGTTCCTCAAAAAATTAAAAATAGGACTGCCGCTTAGAAGCAACCCCACTTCTGGATAAACAGCCAAAGGACATGAAATTAATATCTTGAAGAGACATCTGCACCCCCATATTCATTGAAGCATTGCTCGCAATAGACAAGATAAGGAATCAAACTGAGTGTCCACCCACAGATAAAGGGGTAAAGTAAATGTGATATATACAGGCATGCATTGCTGAACAACTGGAATATGTTCTGAGAAATGTGTTGTTAAGCAATTTTGTCATTGTGTGAACACCATAGACTGTGCTTACACAAACCTAGTTGATATAGCCTACTATACACCCAGGCTATATGTTATAGCTTATGGCTCTTATGCTAAGAGCTTTTATAGAATGTGACTATACTGAACACTGCAGGCAGCTGTAACACAAGGGTAAAAATCTGTGTATCTAAGCCCAGCTAAATGTAGAAAGGTACAGTAGTAAAAGTATGGTATGAAAGACAAAAATGGTACACCTGTATAGGGCACTTATCATGAATGGGGCTTGTGGAACTGGAAGTTGAGCTGGGTGAGCCAATGAGTGAGTGGTGAGTGAGTCTGAAGCCTGGGTGGACATTACTGGACATTACTGAAGACTGGATAAACACTGTACACTTAGGCTATACTCAATATATTAAAAAAACACTATTTCTTCAATAATATATTAACCTTAGATTACTGTAACTTTTTTATTTTATAAGCTCTTTAATGTTTTTAAACCTTATAACTCTTTTGCAATAACATTTAGCTTAAAACACAGACACATTGTACAGCTGTACAAAAATATTTTCTCTTTATAGTCTCATTCTATAAGTTTTTTTCTATTTTTTAAACTTTATTGTTAAAAACTATGACCCAAACACACACATTAGCCTAGACCTACACAAGGTCAGGATTATCAGTATCACTGTCTTTCACCTCCACATCTTGTCCCACTGGAAGGTCTTCAGGGCCAATAACACACATGGAGCTGTCATCTCCTATGACAACAATGCCTTCTTCTGGATACCTCCTGAAGGACCTGCCTGAGGTTGTTTTATAGTTAACTGTTTTTTCATAAGTAGAAGGACTACACTAAAATAATGATTAAAATATAGTATAATACATACATAAATTAATAACAGTCATTTATTACCATTATCAAGTATTGGGTACTATACATAATTTTATGTGCTATACTGTTATACAACTAGCAGTGGAGTTGGTTTGTTTACACCAGCAGCACCACAGCACATAAGTAATGTGTTTTGCTACAATGTCACCAGGGCTACAATGAGGGCTACAATGTCACCAGGCCATAGGAATTTTTCAGCTCCAATGTAATCTTATGGGACAGTCCACATATCTGTCATTGACCAGAACATCATTATGCAGCGCATGATTGTACATACAGTGGAATATTAATCAGCTTTTAAAAAGAAGTAAGTTTTGTCATTTGAAGTGTGGATGAACCTGGAGGACATGATGCTAAATTAAAGAAGCCAAGCACAGAAAGACAAATACTACATATTCTTACTTATATGTAGAATCTGAAAAAGCTGAACCCGTAGAAACAGAGTGAAATGGTGGTTGTGAGACGATGGGGTTAGGGAAAGGGGAAAATGGGGAGATCTTTGTCAAAGGGTACAAAGTTTCAGTTAGAAAAGCTGAGTAAGTTTTGGAGATCTATTGTTAAGTATAGTGCCTACAGTTGTTAATAATTTATACTTGGAAACTGCTCAGAGATTAGATCTTAAATTGCCAAAACAGTAATATTTAAGATCTATTCTTACCCCCAAAAAAATAGATATGTGAGGTCATAGATATGTTAATTAGCTTGATTTCATCATCTAGTAATGTATACATATACCAAAATATCACATTGAATGCTGTAAAAATACATCATTTGTATTTGCCAATTATGCCTTAATACACCTGAGGGGGAAATGCATATTTGGGAAACCCACTACAGGCCTACTAAAACAGAATAGCTGAGGATGAGGTAGGGCCACCTCAACAGCAGTGTGGGTTGTACGCTACACACCTTGCACAAAAGTATACAGTTGCCCAAGATATTGGCTTAAAAATAACATTTTTGACAAATTGTGTGAATCTTGGATATCCTAGAACTTTAGAGAATATTCTAGAGCAGTTGTTCTTAAACTTTATGTGTATTAGAATTACCTGTCTTAGGGCTGAAAACACAAATTTCTGAGTGCCATCCTGACCTACCTAATCAGAATTTCTTAGGTAGAAGCCTGAGCATCTGTATTTTCAAGGAGCTTCATAGCCAATTCTGCCACCTGCCAAAATGTGAGACTCATTTCCACATGTACTCACCATCAAATTGGTTTCACTGATCATCACCTAAGAAAGAGCACATTTAGGAATAACATTGATCGGGTGTCGGGCAGATGTGGGTGGGGGAGGGGATGGGTGCATGCATACATAATGAGTGCGATGCACACTGTCTAGGGGATGGACACCTTTGAAGCTCTGACTCTGGGGGGTGGGGGGCAAGGGCAATATACATAACCTAAACTTTTGTACCCCCACAATATGCTGAAATAAGAAAAAAAATGGAAAAAAAAAGAATGCTATAGCTGTCTACAAGAAACCAACTCAATGAAAGCTACAAGAAACCAACTCACTGACTTCTTAGGAAACTCAGGCAACCTTTAGACTTAGTAGCTATAAATAAATTAGATCTTAGTAGTTATAAATTCACCTTTTAAAATAATCAATAACTTTTTCCTTTGTATAAATTTATGGGATACAAATATAATTTTGTTACATGGATAGATTGCATAGTGGTGAAGTCAAGCCTTTGAGGGTATCCATGACCTGAATAATGTACATTGTACCCATCAAGTAATTTTTCATCATCCGCCTCCCTCCTACCGCCTATCCTTCCAAGTCTCCACTGTCTATCATTCCAAACTCTATGGCCATGTGTATACATTATTCAGCTTCCACTTATAAGTTAGAACATATGGTATTTGTCTTTCTGTGTCTGATTTGTTTCACATAAGATAATGGCCTCTACTTCCATCCATGTTGCCACAAAATACAAAATTTCACTCTTTTAAGGCTGCATACTATTCCACTGTCTATAGATACCACTGTTTCTTTACCTAGTCCTTCATTAATAGACATTTAGGTTGATTCCATATCTTTTCTATTGTGACTAGGGCTGCAATAAACATGTAAATAAGTGTATCTTTTTGATATAATAGTTTCTTTTCCTTTGGGTAGATACCCAGTAGTGGGATTGCTGGATGGAATGGAAGTGCTATTTTTAGTTCTTTGAGAAATTTCTGTACTGTTTTCCATAGAAGTTGTACTAATTTACATTCCCACCAAGAGAGTATAAGCATTTCTATTTATCCACAGCCATACCAACATCTGTTAAAAAAAAAAAAAACAATAATTTTTTTAAAAATCCAACTTTCTATCCTTTTATGATGTTGTTATACTTGTTTTCATTCTGTCACTATGATATTGGATCGCAACCTTGTATTGTTATTTCACCAACATCTTGAAATTTATTTAGCCAGATTTTTCTGATTTTAAATGAATGCTAACTATACATAGTCTGCCTGATTTTTTTAAAGGTTTTCCTCATCCTATGCAAGATCTTTCAAGAGAAAAGACAAACTTAGTTTACTGTCAAAATTACCAAATTGATTCAGATTTTTAAAAACCATTCAAACTTTTATGTTTCTCACTTAACATAAAAAAAATGACTCAATGTAAAAGTCATGTCTGGTAATGATCTTATTTCTGGGATCTTTACATGAAACAGAGTGGGCAGGAAGATTCTGTGGCTGCCAAAATAGAATTAAACACGTGGAAACAAAGAAACAAAAGCACAACTCTTTCCTTCCGGATAACCGTGAAACATGCAGATAAATCAGTGATTTCCCTTCCAACTAACCACTGAAATAGAGATATGTATTAATATTTTTAACAGTTGTAAGAGCACCAGGGTTAAGGAAAGGCACAGTAAAAACTAAGCTATATTGTTGTTTTAGATGCCCAAATGCCAAATCTGCCAGTCACTCGTGAAAAGAACACAGCCCCAGGCAACTGACATTGATGCATTCAAACACTGTAGCTATCTGTGATTGCAGACCAGTGTTTCATAAACTCCATCAGACAAAACAAAGGTTTAATGGAATGTTAAGAGTTCAGAGAGGGGAAAAAGTTGGGGGTCGTTCTAAGGTCAAATTAGGTTGGAAAACTATGGGTTATACAGAATTACACAAGTGTTTTAAAGTTTTTCCTTACCGTGGGACTTCTCAAAGCCCTTCTATACTGATGTATACATTATATGTCTCCAAGAAGGAGAAAAAACATAACATTTTCCAAACTTTTGATGTGTTCTTTTGTTTCATTTAGTTTCTCACCGGGCTTGAGGTCCCTGGGACACATTCAGGTAAATACTGATACAGACAGGTCTAGTAGTTAAGGCAGATGCTCAGGTATATACATGAACTGCAGTACAAGAATCTAGATACCACAGAAATGGTGAAGGCATGCCCAGTAGTCAGCCCCACTATATCAAGTCCCTCAGCCTCTCTCCATCAGCCTCCTCAACTCTGAAAGAAAGATGATGCTTGTTAGTAAAGTGCCTTGGGATGGCTGAGCAGGAAACACTAAATAAGAGCCAATTATTGCCCTTATTACAGGGTAGATGATCCAACAAACCATCCCTGTTACTTACAAAATTTGGAGGCCTCTCTTTTTTCCCTTTTAACTATGCTCCAATTGGACCTAAAAAAATTTATACAAAAAAGAACAAACAAAATACTTACAGTAAATATCCAGAAACCATAAGGTAAACTTTTTGATTGGACTCCTCTGTGTACACATTTTCAATGGCTGTCAATTGCCTACAGATAAAATCTAAATTTCTTACCCTTGCATACAACTTTCCACCTTTCAGGAGCTGTAGAGTTCATAATTAAGATCATGGCCTTTGGAGGCTGACAGATATGGTTCAAATGCAGGCTCTAGTTTACTACATCTTAAGTTATTTTGCTTGTCTAAGCCCTTTGATTCTCAAAGTATGGTCCCTGGACTGGCAGCACCAGCATCATTTGGGGCTTATTAGAAATGCAGAGCTCGGCCAGGGTGTGGTGGCTCACACCTGTAATCCTAGCACTGTGGGAGGCCGAGGCAGGAGGATCACTTGAGTTCAGGAGTTCGAGACCAGCCTGAGCAAGAGCAAGACCCCCGTCTCTACTAAAAATAAATAAATAAATAAATAAATAAAAAATAAAAAAAATAAAATAGAAAGAAATTAGGTGGACAAATAAAAATATATAGAAAAAATTAGCCGGGCATGGTGGTGCATGCCTGTAGTCCCAGCTATGCAGGAGGTTGAGGCAGAAGGATTGCTTGAGCCCAGGAGTTTGAGGTTGCTGTGAGCTAGGCTGATGCCATGGCACTCTAGCCCAGCCAACAGAGTGAGACTCTGTCTTGGGGAAAAAAAAAAAAGAAAGAAATGCAAAACTGCAGGCCCCATTGGGAACCTACTGAAACAATCTGCATTTCAACAAGATTCTCCTGTGATCCCTACAGACATTAAACTTCGAGAAGAACCACACAAATTCTCATCAGCTTATCTGCAAATTGGAGATAATAGAAGTAAATTGGAGATCGCAGTTATCTTCCCCTCCTGCTCCTTTGAATCCATCTCCAAGACCTAAGTGTTCCTCCACCTAAATATCACTCAAACCTCTCTTTCCCTTCACCACTTTAGTCCAAACCGTTCTCATGTCTGTCCAGGTCTCCTGCAATAGCCTCCCAACTCACTACAATGCGTCCCCTCTTGCTTCCCTCTATTCTGTTTTCCCTACTGCAACCAGAGGGATCTTCTAGGAAAAGCAAATGTGATGGGAGCTTCCATTTTCTCTCAAAATAAAAACCAAAAGCCTTTAGCAGACCTACAGCCTCTGCTAAGGTGGTTCCTGTCCACCTGTACATCTTACCTTGCATCATGCTCCTGCGGCATCCTCTGCGCCAGAAGGACTGGTTTTCTTTCTGTTCCTTGAACTGGCCATCCTTCCCAATACAGTGCATTTGCAAACGCCATCCTCTGGGCCTGCAGTGCCTTCACTTCCCTCTTTACCACGATAACTCCTCCTCAGTCTTTAGATGTCAGCTCAAATATCATCACTCCTGGAAAGTATTCCCTGACCCTTGTCCCCAACAACAAAACACACTACCTGGCCTATTGACTATGCTCCATTAATATCCGTTGAATAAATGAATGTATGAATTAATGAATGTTCATTCGTATGGTTATTATGACAATCATGTGGATTGATATATATATTTAAAGCATTTAATACAGTGCCAGGTAGACAGCAAGAGCTCAATGCTATCCCAATTGTCACATATTTTGAATATTTAATCCTGCTAAGAGCTGGACACCAAGCAGTGCTCAATATGGGCTAACAATTAGAATCACCTGGGAAACTTTAAACTTCTTAATGTCCAGGCTCTGCTGCAGACCAATTAAATCAGAATCCCTAGAAGGATGGGAACCAGGCACCTAAGAGTTTTTAAAACTCCACAGGAGATTCTAATATGTAGCCAAGGTGGAGAGTGATTGCTTTGCCTTTTTTCTCACTGTGGTCTCCTAGACTTCTAGAGAAAAGCCTGCCAAGTGACAAGAAGAGTCCTCATTATTCATGGCATGAGTCTATGGTCTCACTTCTCCCTCCCATGGAAAGGGACAACAATATGAATCCATGTAGTAAGAGTCCGGCAATTCATTTCCTCTGGGCCCCTTGACAGCAGCCAGATGGTGGAAAGCCTCCACCTATCACCCAAACCAGAATGAAACCTTTCCAGGGAAATCCAACTCCTGTTGGAAGTGCAGTTAAGACATGAAGATGACTCTGGTCCTTAGGGTTAAATGTTGATTCAAAAAAACTTATCAGGATTCCACTATAAACCTGTCATAATTGTTTTGTTGAAGCAATCGCTTTATGGGAGCAATTAATTTCAACTGCTAAAAAAAAGGTTAGACCTCCTGAGTGTTCAGCCAGACAACAAGAAATAGGTGAGCTGGGAACCATTTCCCTTACCTTCTGTCTCCTTCCCTACTCAAGTATTTGGAACAAGAGACCAAACTATACTTTAATAGGCCTCCTCGTCTTAAGGATCAACCTTCTGTGTATGTAAAGACATGTGTAAGAACAGACCTATTTGCACTATATTTTTCACTCATTTTGAACTTTTCCAAATGTGATGTAAGCAATGAGCAGTAACCAAAGAAGCTTTATCTCTTTTAAGGTTTTAAAATACACACACCACACACACACACACAGAACCAAAATGTCTTGTTTTGAAAGGCAAAACAGAAAGTAGGCCTCACACAATCTGAGAACCATTTACAATTAAAACCTACCAAGTCAGAGCTGAGAGCAAGCCAACACAAAGGCCTCAGAATTGTTACAAAAGGCTTAGGATTGCTCTCTGGAAATAATATCCCAGTGGGCTAAATTCCTCCTCCCCCTGTTATTTCATGCTGGTAAATTGCAAAAAAAAAAAAAAAAAAAAAATACCAGCATGATTCATGAATATAAATTTTTCTTGGCTTTTAAAATCATACACTGGCATAGTCCTACCCGAACTTCAGCCAAATGAGAATACAGAGATAATGACAATTTTACAATAAGTGGTTCCAGGACACAGGCTTTTCAAGATCCTCAAATGAAAGGCACCATAAAAAGGAGTATTATTATTATTATTTCAAGCACCCAGAGAAACCACAATCAATGATTAGCCATAACAATTAAACTAACAATAGTACATCTGGAATAAGCTGCATAGTAATATGTACTTCATGCTTAATAGTTCAAATTAATTCAATCTGGTGGCATTAGACATACCAGTTAGGAGTTGGAGAGCACCAAAATTCACATTAGCTTCCACTTCGATAGATATTATGAAAAGAGAAGGAAGGAAATGAGGCTATAAACAGCAGTGGTAAATAGGAAAGGCTCACAGATGACATGGGCAGGAATAACTATCAGCTATTAGGAATTCAACAATGATGTAAAGGCTGATATTTCCATCCTCACACATTCCTTCAGAGTCAGAGACTGAGCAGCCCATAAGCAACAGATGTGAAACCCTAAAATCAGAGCTTTTATACTCAAAGAAGGGGTTGCCTTCTTTTCCCTGCACATAGCATCCTTTACCAGTCCCCCATAGATGCAGAATAAAGAAGAATTTACAATTTTAAGTTATAGACTTCAAGAAATAAGAAAGGGTAGTATGGGTTGGGGCGGGCATAAAAGGTGGGGTGATTACCTTACTTGCCTTGCCTCACCCTCAAGATTTACTAGTTACCTGTCTCAGGCTCTACTTTGCCCCATAAATATTCTCTAAGGCAGATTTCTTGCCCCCAGCACTGTTAACAATTTTGGTCTAGGTAATTCTTCACT
This sequence comes from Eulemur rufifrons, assembly GCF_041146395.1. Lineage (NCBI taxonomy): Eukaryota > Metazoa > Chordata > Mammalia > Primates > Lemuridae > Eulemur > Eulemur rufifrons. Next base: position 164,102,098 of record NC_090989.1, read on the forward strand.
GTCAAGGGCTGTCCTGTGCATTGTAAGATGCTTAGCAACATCCCTGGTCTCTACCCTATATGTTAGTAGCGTCTCCCACCAGCAGTTGTGACAATAAAATGTTTTCAGGCATGGCCATAGGTCTTCTGGCAGGGATGGCGGAGCGGGGAAATCATGCTGTTTGAGAACTGCTTCTTTAAGTCTTAATTCACCTGTTTCTAGGCATCAGGAGGAAAAATCAGCTCGTAGACCCACCTCTGGATTCTTCTTCCTCATTAGAGACAAGCAGGTATTGAGCTGCCAGCCGTGAGTAAGGCAGCACCCTTCCCAGGGCACACTGCCTCCTCTTCCTAACACCTGTTGCACACATAGGCTTGTTGTACATTTTACAGAAATTTGGACCCTGGCATCCTTCTGTTCATTGTTCAGGAAAGAATTTACATAGCAGGCCCAAGACGGCCTGTCATTGGAAAGTCCTGTTTGCAAGGCTGGCCCTTGGTTGGCATCTGGGAACTTGAACTGATAAATTGTTCCCTACACTGATATAAAATTTTCCATAAATTACAGAGTGGCCACTGTGCCCTAACTGTTTCTACAAATAATGTGGTTTATGCTGAACATCTGTTTTCCTTCTGGAAGTATGAAATTTTAGTATGTGCTTGGCAGATCAGCACCGAGTAGAAACCTTGGGCACAGAGACTCGAAAGAGCTTCCCTAGTAGACAACACTTCACACATTTGTCACCGCTTGGTTGAGGAATTAAGGGCTTCCTGTGTGACTCCACTGGGAGAGGACTCTTGGAAGCTTGCTCCTGATTTCCTCCAGACTTCACACCGTGCACCTTTTCCCCTTGCTGAGTTTACTTTGTATCCTTTCACTGCAGCAAACTATAACCAGAGGACAACTGCTGAGTCCTAGGAGTCCTTCTAGAGAATTACAGACACTGGGGGTGGTCTTGGGGGCCACCAACACAGTCATTCATTCAACAAATATTTTAACGTGTGCCTCTATTTCTAGACACAGGGGACATAGCAAAGAATTAAACTCTCAGCCCGCACAGACCGTAGGCGCTAGCAGCCATGGAGGCATTTACTCTAGCCTGTTTCAAGCTTCTTCCGCAGAAAGCAAGCCCTACGGCATCTCTTTTTGTTTGTTTTTCCAACAGCTTTTTTTTCCCAGACATAATTCACATACAATATAATTAACCCACCTAATGTGTACAATTCAAGGTTTTCAGCATATTCATAGAGTTTTACAACCATGACCACAATCAATTTTAGAATGTTTACCGCACCCCATAAAGAAACCCCTACCCATTTGCAATTACTACCTATTTTCTCCCAACCCCCCAGCTTTAGGAACTACTAAACTACTTCTGTCCCCATGGATTTACCTATTCTGGACATTTCACATGAATGGAATCATACAATTTGTGGTCTTTTGTGACTGGCTGCTTTCATTTACCAGAATGTTTTCAAGGTTCATCCAGGAAGTAACATGAGTCAGTATTACATTTCTTTTTACTGCTGAATAATACCCCGTTATATGGATGCACCACATTTTATTTATCTATTCATCAATAGATGTAAATTCATGTTCTTTCCAGTTTGGGGCTACTAGCAATAGTCTTACTCTGAACATTTATGTACAAATGTTTGTGTGCACATGGGCTTTCATCTCCTTTGGCTAGAAACCTAGGAGGGGAATAGCTGGGTCACATTTATGTTTAACTTTTTAAGAAATTTCCAAATTGTTTTCCAAAGTAACTGCACCATTTACTTCCCAGTAGCAGTGTATGAGAGTTCTAATTTCTCCACATCCTTGCTAACATTTGTTATGTCTTTTTGATTATTGCCATCTTAGTGGGATGAAGTGGTATCTCATTGTGGTTTTGCTTTGCACTTCCTTGATGGCTAATGATGCTGAGCATCTTTTCATGGGCTTACTGGCCATCTGCATATCTTCTTTGAGCTCCTTTGTCCCCTTTTAACTGGGTTGATTTGTCTTGTTATTGATTTGTATAAATTTTTTATTCTGGATACAAGTTTTTTACCAGATATGTAATTTGAAAAAAAATTTCTCCCATTCTATGGGTTGTTGTTGTTATTCTAAGGTGTCCTTTACTGTATATAATTTTTAATTTTTATGATGTCCAATTTATCTGTTTTTTTTTGCGTTACCATGCTTTTGGGGTCATAGTTAAGAAACCACTGCCTAACAGAAGGTCATGAAGATTTACGCCTATGTCTTTGTCTAAGCATTTTACAGTTTAAGGTTTCCCATCTAGGCCTTTGATCCATTTTAAATTAATTTGTGTATATGGTGTGAGGTGGGAGTCCAATTTCATTCTTTTGTATGTAGATACCCAGTTGTCTTGTGGCATATTTTGAGTCACCCACAGAGATAGTTTCATGTAATATTTGGCTACACAAATTAAATAAACAGGTACCAGTATATAGATTCTAAGTATATGACCAACAGCCCAATAGGCTTTGTTTAAACTCTTGCATTTGGTCTTTTTTTCTATTTTAGGAATCTGCTTAGTATTTTGCTCTATGAGGAAGCAGTACCAGTATCATTACCACTGGTATTACTACTAACAATAATAATAGTAACTAGCAGCTCTTTAGTACTTAGGATGTGCCAGGCACTGTGCTTGCATTTAACGTGCATTAACTTACATGATCTTCCCACTATCACCATGAAATAGGTAGAATCACTTTCTCCATTGTGCAGATGATAATACTGAGGCTCACTGATGTAAAATAATTTCCCTTAGTCACAGAGCTAGCAGGAAAAGGAATAAGAAATTGAGGGAAGGAACAGTTCTGGAAATTGGGGGCCAAGTAATGTTGGACAGAAATTTCTAACAAATAGTAGTTAAGCACATATGCAAAGTATACAAAAATAAACAAACCAAAATCTAGCACTAGTAGATGACATTCCCAGTTCTGGTCAAGTTGCTGACAACAAAGGATCGGTCTCCCTTCCAAACTCATAAAAGGTTTAGGATTATCACTCAAGATTGATCTGATGGCTGGAGAGGTTTTGTCAACACTCCAAAAATTGCATTAGTGACTAGATGATTGATGGAGTAAGTCAATTAGAACAAGATTAGAAATCCAGATATGAAGTCAATTACTTCCAATCTGAAAATTAGGAATTCATTAACTAATAATATAATAGATAGCATTGATTTTCAAAGCTACCCTTTCTCTGTTTGTCTATAGGGCAAAATCCGAGTAAAAATGGCTTTGAAAAGTCTGAAACTGTAGAGCAACTTGATCTTGGGCATGTTTTCCCAGATGTCTGAAACTTTTGTTTTCACTAACCAGATCTGAATGTCCAGTAGGGCAAATCTATCAGTTTTCAGTAGAGAAAACGTAGACAGAGAAGTCAACCGACTTTTCCAAGTTCAAATAACTTTACGGCAGAAAAATCCAGTGTTCCTCACTTCACATCGAATCCTCTTTCCCTATACTGGCTGAGTCCTTAATAATAAATACAATAATAATAGTTGACATTTATTGAGTCTTACGTTATATAGCCCTCTATCTAAGCACCTGAAAGATAGAACTAATTTATTTATCCAAGGAGTATAAGGGAAATTCTACTAATATTCCCATTTTATATAAGAAGAAAAGGAGGTGCTAGAATGTTATTTGACCTACTTAAAGGATGGAATCAGACCTTGAACCCTGCAGTCTGTGTTTGTTCTCTTAACCATGTCTCTATACAGTTTCAGAATAGAAGCAACCAGACATAAGGGTTAACATGACTAGCCCAACTCCAAGTTGAGTTTTTTTTTTTTTTTTTACAGTAGGCAAAGTTGTCTTCAATATACTTATAATAACTTTATATACCAAATAACATTTTGAAGTTTATTTCCTCCCAACACGGAAACATCACTGCATCTCCCCTGGGATTTTCAGCATTGTCTGTTGCAGAACTGGTCTGGGTTTAGTGAGTATTGCTTTATCATTCTTAAATAAAAGCCATTATAGAGAATGCAGAAAACAATTTCCCTTTCAGTTCTCCCACTTCTACCCATATTGAGAAAGATGGATCCTTAAAGTGCTGAAGGAAAGCTCACAATATAATAAAAACTCGGCATCAGAAATGTTCCAAGTCCCTCTACTCTTTCCTTATATTTAGGAAACTAAAATTTAATATAGGGCACAACCCTCCAGAGAACCTAGTATATCAAAATGTTAATACATTTTTATATATTTTAACTGAGATAAGCAAGAAAGAGATAGGGAAGCCAGAGCAGCTATGGCAAAGACATAATTATGATAAGACTAATCCAGCTAACAACAATAGAGGCGGACAGCGACGCCACTGTGATGCTCTTGTATAGTTTGTATGGTCAGGAAACCCTATCAATAGAAACGTGAATGAGGCAGGAACCCCATTATCAGAAAGCAAAGATAACTTACTATGTGACTTCAGAAACTAAAGCTCCTCCAGGAGATCAAAGACCATTTGTCCCCCAACTAAAATATTATCCAAATGTATTTTAAGAATTAAAACCTGGATCAAATGATTTGATTCATAAAACATTAATGACAAGGAGCATACTATGTCCATAACCGAATAGACAGGAAAACCTCAATTTTGTTTTCTGTAACAGAGTTTAAACCTTTAAAATTCCGTGAATAATGTAAAAATTCTTCTACCAGCTCTAAATTCACTGTTGTGCTATCCACCTTCACCACAAGAATACTACGAGATACATACACGTTGCTGAAATCTACTATTTCTCAAACTTGACTTTATCTTCTACTCCAGTAACCCTGTCAAAAGGAATATTAGTCTGGTTACTTCATTGTTGGCAAATCCGCATTAATCCCTTTCTTTAAGGAGTTAACAATGCTTCTGACCCTCGATACCTACCCTTTCAGACAGGTCAAAACTAAATTCTTCAGTTTACCATTTAAGTTTTCCCTCAAGTCTTTGCAGATAACACGAGATAAAAACAATGGTTTCTATTCCAGCCAGATTGGAATTTTCTACTACCCTCCCTACTCTTCTTGCTAAATTCTACCTAGTACTTTTTGCTAATTCCAGGGAAAAATGCAAACTAAAATGCCCACTGCACTGAAAGGTAATGTAAATAAATGAATAGAGCAGTCTAGTCCTAAGAAAAATAGAAGCCAGGACACCTGATTGCATATTAAACACGCTGTTTCCCGTCCCACCCCAGCCCACCCCACCTTTTTTAAAACAGATTTTTCAAAATCGATCTTTCATTTTCCAAACTTTGCTGGAGACATAGGTATAAAGAAGTAGTCTCAACAGTGCAAGCATGATGCTAGATGGCAATTAACCTTTGACCTCAGTGTTAAGAGACTTTAGGGAGAGGTAGAGACTGTGGCAAACCATCTGTGTATGGTGGCAATTGCTACTCAGCTCCAGTCACCTGTTGCCAAGAAGGAATTTAAGCATAACGCTGTGAGACCTTCCAGTTTTGATAGAAAAGTAAGAAAACCTGAGTTTTATGTGACACCTACAGATTTTCTAATATTTTCTAATTTTTGCATGAAATCTGTTTTTCCAATATATTTTATTTCTATACTCTTGAGTAGCAGACATCTGTTTTCTCATTTGTGAAGGTTTTTGGTTTTGTTTTTGTGTTTTTTTGCCAGTGAGCTGTCAGATTGAAACCTCTGGGTTATGCCATCCCTCAGCCAGAAGCTTTTTATCTTTTTCACCACGACCTCCCCCCCAACCACCCATTCTTCTGCCAGTCCATGCTCATGACTTCCTTTCAGACTTTGCTTAAGAAAATACTTCCTCCACTCAATTTTCCCTACGTAACTCTACCCTTCATTCCTCATTATCAAACCGCTTTATTCCTTTGGCTTTCATATGCACTCTCTATGTTCCATTTGTGATCTCTCGTCTCCTCTAATAATGCCTGAACTATAAACCTCTAAAGCTGAGGACCCTGCCTCCCACCTTTTTCACACCCCCCAAGGACTTAGCAGAATGTTGTACCCTGCAGGCATTCTGTATATACTTTGAGTGAATAAGGAGTCTATCTGCCTAATCTTCCTGGGTTGGAAGTTTTTATTCTATATTTGGTGCATTTCTGGATCAAAACATTATCTAAGTCTCCATAGTTAAGGCAATCTTCAGGGTTAAAACACTTAGCTATACAGGCAAGGCAAAATGGTTTATCTGAGCAATGAAAGAAGCAGCCATCTGTTGGTCTGAAGCATCAAGGCAGCTGTCCCAATCCTGCAAACATTTGGTATTAGGACTTAGTCTCAAGATGTAAGCAGGGATAGAAAATACATGATGCAAGTGCTGTTGCTTCACTCTCCTGGATTTGTGACGGACATCATTAAGGGATCACAACATTCTTTTCGCTAAGCCTGAATACAACTCTAGAAACCTTTTTTTTTTTTTTTCATTCTTCTAAATATTTATTATTTATTAATTTATTTACTCCTCACATCAACCTAAAGAGGTAGGTTAGGAAATGGGAAATGTGGAGAACAGAGAGGTTAAGTAACCTGCCATGGTCACATTGCTACACATGGCAGAGCTGGAACACAAAACCAGGTAACTGGTCCTTTTTACCTCTCAGGGCACGGCCTGGTCAAAAGTTCATCCACGACAACTACAAGAATTTGGCTGAGAATCAAATTTTCTCAAGGACATTGTGTTTACCTTTCATAGTCTTGCTTCTTATTTTCTTTTTTTTCTTTTTTTATTTTTTGTTTGTTTTTCAGCTCATTATGGGGGTACAAAAGATCAGGCTATGTACATTGCCCATGCCTCCCCATCCCCCCAAGTCTGAGCTTCAATTGTGTCCATTCCCTAGACAGTGCACATCACACTCATCATGTAGGTGTGCAGCCCTCCCCTCCCCCACCCCATCCCCCCCAGTCAGAACTTCAAGCGTGTCCATTCCCCAGGCAGTGTGCATCGCACTCATCAAGTAGGTATACACCCATCCCTTCCACCGAGCCCCGAGCTCTGTCCGATACCCAATTGGTGTTATTCCCAAATGTGCACTCAGGGAAACCAGTTTGATGGTGAGTACATGTGGAGCTTATTTTTCCATTCTTGGGATACTTCACTTAATAGAATGGGTTCCAGCTCTCTCCAGGAGAACCAAAGAGATGCCATATCACCATTATTTCTAATAGCTGAGTAATATTCCATGGTATACATATACCACATTTTGCTAATCCATTCATGAATCAATGGGCATTTGGGTTGTTTCCACATCTTTGCGATTGTGAATTGTGCTGCTATAAACATTCGGGTGCAGGTGTCTTTTTTATAGAATGACTTTTGTTCTTCTGGGTAGATGCCCAATAATTGGATTGCTGGATCGAATGATAGGTCTACTTGAATCTGTTTAAGGTATCTCCACATTGCTTTCCACAGGGGCTGCACTAGTTTACAGTCCCACCAGCAGTGTATGAGTGTTCCTGTCTCTCCACATCCACGCCAACATGTGTTGTTTTGGGACTTTTTGATAAAGGCCATTCTCACTGGAGTTAAGTGATATCTCAATGTGGTTTTATTTTGCATTTCCCTGATGATTAGAGATGTTGAACACTTTTTCATATGTTTGTTAGCCATTTCTATATCTTCTTTTGAAAAATTTCTATTCATGTCCTTTGCCCACTTTTTGATAGGGTTGTTCGATTTTTTCTTACTGATTTTCCTGAGTTCTAAATAGATTCTTGTTATCAGTCCTTTATCTGATGTGTAGTATGCGAAAATTTTTTCCCATTCTGTAGGTTGTCTGTTTACTCTCGTGACTGTTTCTTTGGCTGTGCAGAAGCTTTTTAATTTGATCAGGTCCCATTTGTTTATTTTTGTTGTTGCTGTGATTGCCTTAGGGGTCTTCTTCATAAATTCTTTGCCTAGGCCAATGTCTGTAAGAGTCTTTCGTATGTTTTCTTCTAGAATTCTAATAGTTTCTGACCTAAGGTTTAAGTCTGTTAACCACCGTGATTTGATTTTTGTGAGGGGTGAGAGCTGTGTGTCCTGTTTTAGTCTTCTACATGTGGCTATCCAGTTTTCCCAGCACCATTTATTAAATAAGGAATCTTTTCCCCAGAGTATGTTTTTGTCTGCTTTGTCAAAGATTAGATGGCTATATGAGGATGGTTTTATATTTGGATTTTCTGTTCTGTTCCACTGGTCTGTGTCCCTGCACTTGTGCCAGTACCAGGCTGTTTTAAGAACCATGGCCTTGTAGTATAGTTTGAGGTCTGGCAAATTAATACCTCCCATTTTGTTTTTGTTGCTTAAAATTGCTTTTGCTAAACGGGGTCTTCTCTGGTTCCATACAAAGCGTAAAATTATTTTTTCTATGTCTGTGAAAAAAGATGTTGGTAATTTAATAGGGATTGCATTGAATCTGTAGATAACTTTGGGCAGTATAGACATTTTAACAATGTTGATTCTACCGATCCATGAGCATGGTATGGTTTTCCACCTATTTACATGTTCTGCGATTTCCTTCCTCAGTGTTTCATAGTTCTCGCTATAGAGGTCCTTTACCTTCTTAGTTAAATATATTTCTAGGTATTTTATTTTCTTTGTTGCTATTTTGAAGGGTACTGAGTCCTTAATTTGGTTCTCTGTTTGACTGTTATTGGCGTATATGAATGCCTCTGATTTGTGTGTATTGATTTTGTATCCTGAGACTTTACTGAATTCATTGATCAATTCCGGGAGTCTCTTGGTTGAAACCTTGGGATTTTCTAGATATAACATCATGTCATCAGCAAAGTGTGAGAGTTTGATCTCTTCTGCCCTATTTGGACTCCCTTGATTCTGCTCTCTTGCCTGATAGCTCTTACAAGGACTTCCAATACTATGTTGAAAAGTAATGGGGACAGTGGGCAGCCTTGTCTGGTTCCAGTTCGAAGTGGGAATGCTTTCAGTTTTTCCCCATTCAGTATGATGTTGGCTGTGGGTTTGTCATGTATGGCTTGTATCATTTTTAGATAGGCCCCGTCTATGCCTATTTTGTTAAGTGTTCTTATCATAAAAGGGTGTTGAATTTTGTCGAATGCTTTTTCTGCATCTATTGAGAGGATCATATGATCTTTATTTTTGCTTCTATTTATGTGATGAATTACATTTATAGATTTGTTTATGTTAAATCATCCCTGCATCTCTGGGATGAAGCCTACTTGGTTGTGATGGATTATTTTTTTGATAAGCACTTGGATTCGATTTGCTAGAATTTTATTGAGAATTTTTGCATCTATATTCATAAGAGAAATTGGTCTATAGTTCTCTGTTTTAGTTGCATCCTTTCCTGGGTTTGGTATCAGGATTATGTTGGCTTGGTAAAAAGTGTTGGGGAGAATCCCATCCTTCTCTGTATTGGAGAATAGTTTATGTAGGATGGGCACCAGTTCTTCTTTGTAGGTATGGTAGAATTCAGGTGTGAACCCATCTGGTCCAGGGCTTTTCTTTTTGGGAAGGATTTTTATTGCTGTTTCACTTTCAGATCTAGATATCGGTCTATTCAGGAATTCTATTTCTTCCTGGTTGAGCCTGGGAAGGCTGTGTGTTTCTAAGAATTTGTCCATTTCCTCCAGGTTTTCTAATTTGTGTGCATAAAGATTTTTGTAGAATTCATAGATGATATCATGTATCTCTGTGGCATCAGTCGTGATTACTCCTTTCGTGTTCCTGATGGAGGTTATAAGAGATTTTTCTTTTCTGCTCTTGGTTAGTATAGCCAGAGGTGTGTCAATTTTGTTTATTTTTTCAAAGAACCAACTTTTGGTTTTATTGATCTCCCTTATGATTTGATTGTTGTCCTTTTCATTTAGTTCTGATTTAATCTTAATAATTTCTGTCTTCTGCTGGGTTTGGGGTCGGTCTGTTCTTCCTCCTCCAGCTCTTTGAGTCTATTCATTAGATTGTCTATTTGTAAGTTTTCTGTCTTTTTGGTATAGACATTTATGGAAATAAATTTTCCTCTCAGGACTGCTTTAGCTGTGCCCCACAGATTTTGATAAGTTGTCTCTCCTTTGTCGTTTAATTCAAAGAATCTTTTGATTTCCGACTTGATTTCTTCATTTATAAAATGATTGTTCAAGAGAAGGTTATTTAGCTTCCATGACTTTGAGTAGAAGTGAGGATTTCTGTTAGGGTTCATTGTTACTTTTATTCCACTGTAATCTGAGAAGATGCATGGTATAATTTCTATATTTTTAATTTTTTTAAGACATGCTTTATGTCCTAAGATATGGTCAATCTTGAAGAATGGCCCATGAGCTGATGACAAGAAAGTATATTCAGTGGTTTTTGGGTAGAATGTCCTGTAGATGTCAGTCAGGCCCATTTGTTCTAGCGTTCTATTTAAGTCCACTATTTCTTTGTTTATTTTTTGTTTGGAGGATCTGTCCTGAACTGTCAGCGGCGTGTTAAAATCTCCAGCTACTAAAGTGTTGTTATCTATCATTTGGTTCAGATCAAGTAGGGTTTGCTTTATGAATCTGGGTGCACCTAGGTTGGGTGCATATATATTAAGTATAGTTATGTCTTCTTGTTGAATTGTACCCTTCACCAGTATATAGTAACTATCTTTGTCTTTGTTTACTTTTGTTGATTTAAAAACTACGTTATCGGAGATTAGAACCACCACGCCAGCTTTCTTTTGGGTTCCATTTGCTTGGAATATTGATTTCCACCCTTTTATTTTCAGTCTAAATGCATCCTTGCAGGTTAGATGAGTTTCCTGAAGACAGCAGATACTTGGCTTATATTTTTTTATCCATTGGCCCAGTCTATGTCTCTTGAGTGGGGAATTCAATCCATTTACATTTAATGAGAGAACTGATAAGTGAGACAGATTGCTGTTCCTCATTTTGGGTTGAATTTCATTGATCTGCTTTCTCTCTTGAGCCATTATGATAACTGGGTTTTTATATTTATCTCTTGATTAGTGTTACATTCGAGGGTCCTTCTTGTGCTGGACCATGTGTAACTCTGTTTTGAGTACTTCTTGGAGAGCTGGTCTTGTCTTGGTGATTCCCTGAGTTTTTGTTTATCTGAGAATGTCTTAATTTCACCTTCATATATAAAACTGAGCTTAGCTGGATACAGGATTCAGGCTGGGCATTATTCTGTTTCAGAAGAGTGAGAATGGGGCCCCAATCTCTTCTTGCTTGTAAGGTTTCTGTTGAGAAATCTGGCATGATTCGGATGGACTTTCCTTTGTATGTTACTTATTTCTTTCTCCTTACAGCTCAAAGAAGGGCCTCTTTAGTGGATATTTTGGTCAGTTTGACGACTACATGACGTGGTGTCTTCCTATTTTGTATGAATCTCCCAGGGGTTCTTTGAGCTTCTTGAACCAGTATGTCTAGAGATTTGGCAAGGCCTGGGAAATTTTCCTCAATTATATCTTCAAATAGTTTATTCAACCCTTGCCTATTGTCTTCTTCACCCTCAGGAATGCCGATAACTCTCACGTTAGGCTTCTTCACATAATCCTACATTTCTTGTAGACTCTGGTCTTTTCTCTTGTTTCTTTGCTCTAACTCTGTGACTGTCTTATTTAATTGGAAAGTGTTATCTTCGATCTCTGAGATTCTTTCTTCTGTTTGATCTACCCTGCTCTTGAGACTTTCCACTGTGTTTTGTAGCTCCTTGAATAAATTCTTCATTTCCAGGAGTTCAGTTTGATTTTTCTTCAGTATTTCAATTTCTTTGGTGAATTTTTCTTCCAAGTCCTGGATCTTTTTTGTGGTTTCTTTGTGTTGATTATCCATTTTTTCTTGCATAATGTTCAGCGTATTTATGATCCATATTTGAAATTCTTCCTGTGACATGTTGCTGTTTGGAATCTGGTTTGTGTTAATTGGTGGAGAACTAGTAATCCTCTTTGTGGGCAAGGTTTCAGCTTGATTCTTTATACTCCCAGAGTTCTTTTGCTGAGCCCTTCCCATCTGGATGAATCCTTAAGATCCCTTCTTTCAGCTTTTGTCTGGATAGGGGCACGTGGTGAGCGCCAGGTAAGCTGCCTCCTCTGTCGCTAGGGGGAGCCCTTCGCATGTTGTTCAGGATTTTGCTACATCCGCTGGGGGGGCTGCTCCTCTTCCTCTTCCAAAGTGGTTTTGTCTCTCTCTGCGAGAAAGACAGTGGATAGGGGGAGGGGAGCGGCGCCCTCATTCGCCCAGCGCCCCAGCCGCTGCAGTTCCCGCGGGCGATGGTCCACCCCACCCCAATGTCCGCAAGGCCTATGCTCCACTCTCTGGCGACTGGGGAACGACTCAGTGTTCACACAAAGGCTGAGCTCCTAGTCGGGGTCCGTGAACTAGGGAAGGGAGCTGCCCAAGGAGCCACCCGGTACCCAATCGCTCCGCAGCGTTTAGGCTGTGAAACCTGACAATGGTGGCCACCCGTCTGCAGATCACTGTCACTGGGGTTGAACGCTCAGGGACCGGCAGAGGCCAGAGGAGCCGGGGACCGGGAAAATCCAGCCGCCCGCCTAGATGAGACAGATCCGCGTCTGCTAGAGCTGGGACCGAGGCAGCCCCGCTGCCTGGGTATAGGAGACAGTTGCTAGGCGCCTCCGCCAGGCACAGCGCTCCAGGGTCCAAAATGCCTCCCGCTAATGTCTCCTCTCTGCAGAGCCCCACGTCTCCCACGGCGATTCTGCACCGACTTCAGGCAGATCCCCAATTGAGTGGGTGTGGAGGTCAGAGGGGGAACAAGATGCTTTCCTGTGGGGCTGAACCCACCCCACTCTCTGGTGAGGTGGGTACAGCCGTCCCACGCTCCCTTCTCTATTGACTGTCTCGCACTCTCCAGATTTTCGCGATTTATTTCCCAATCACCTCAGTCCTTTCTCGCTCGCTCTCTGTCCCACACTGATTCTCTGTGGATTCACACTGCCGTTCTTGTGGGGGAGTGAACCTCTAGTGTTGTGGCAGTCGGAGACCCATGCCTTCCACTCCGGGAGCACGAATCCAGGAGGTCACCACCATTCCGCCATCTTAGAGTCCCCCTAGAAACCTTTTAAACAAAGTATTCTGTGTGGATCTTGTCTATCTTGTCTATTTCTATTAAGAAATAGGGTTGGCATGTTAGCTGAAAACCCTTTCATATAGAGAAGGTATACGTACAGTCTTATTATTCAATAAACAGAACATAACACAGCTTCTGCTGTTTCTCAACCTCTCCATACTTTAGAGGCTAGATAACAGAGAATGAAGAAAGTTAGGTCTCTCAAGTTAGTCAAGAAAGAGCTAAAGATGAAACCATTTTTCCACTTTAATGACTATGCCAGATTTACCTGGCCCATTAAAATTTAATCCCATAAGAAAGATTTACTATGCGATGAGGCTGCTTTTGTTGTGCCTTGTAAAACATACTGAAATATACAAACTGTAAATGACTTCCCTGGGATTGCTGATTTAAATAAATAAATGGTTAGTTATAGTTATAGTTATAATTAATTATAGTTATAGTCAAAGGGCTGTTTCATTTCTGAAACATTGAACCAAAGCAGTTTGGAACAAATCAGACACAAAATGACCAGCATCAAAAATAACAATGAAAAGCCAATTACCTTAACTACAAGCAAACTTATTAGCATTTATTAAAATAAATAATCTGTCAATACTAGAGAAAATAAATGTGGATTGGTTGACTAATCTTTCTTTTGTAAGAGAACAAAAATTACTTTTCAGAGCCTCTGCCTTTAAGCCAAATCTATAGGCAACAGAAAACCAGTGAATGATAAATCAAGGCCCAAGGAAAAGACTGAGTATCCTAGCAGACATCTGTGAGTTTTGCTTGGTCCAGCATGCATTCTTCGTTATGCTGGTGTCAGCACTCTGACTTTCCTCTGGGAAACCTTCCCCGTCCCCAAATCTTAGTCCAGATGGTGTGGATGGAGCTAACTTCACTCCCCACTACTGAGCGTGAGCAAGTGACCAATCGATATAATCCATTTGATGAATGATTCAGGGAGCCAACCATTAATTCAAGTCAGTCCAACACTGTTCAATACTGAGATTTGAGAACTATTGAAGGAACTATTGAGAAAGAGGACAACTTCTTTTTAAATTCTGCTGGCAGGCTGAGCTGGAAGATGTAAACTTTGAGCTTCTAGTAGACATCTAACTACCACAAAGAGAGACCCTGCCTATGCCTGACACTAATCTGATGGACAGAGAGCTAAGAGATGGGAGAGATAGATTTCTGATGCCATCTTTAAGCAGCTGGATCCAGCCATTCCTGAAAGCAATAGCTCTTAACTTTTCAGATAGACAAGCCGAAACCCCCTTACTTGCATTATGCCACAGTTAGAGCTGGGTTTCTATCACTTGCAAATAAAAGAGTCAAGACTAAATGCAAATAACTCGTAGCTGATTTCATTATTAGGGGCTGAACCTCTAAGCTTTTGCATCACTATGTTACAAAACTTAAATTCCAATACTAATGGGCTATCATCTCATGCAGTCACCCTAGCAAGTCTTGTTTCTTCTCAGTGCTTTTGTTTCCTCCTTTACAAAATAGGAGTCAAAATGATAGCACACAAAGAAGATATAAAAATGGCAAAAAAAAAAGCACATGAAAAGATATCCAACATCATTAGTCAAGAGGGGAAATGCAAATCAACTTTACAATGAGTTACCACTTCATACTCACTAGGATGGCTATAATCAAAAAGGTAGATAATAACAAGTATATTATAGAATGTGGAGAAATTGGAAACTTTATACACTGCCAGTGGGAATATAAAATGGAGCTCTGAAAAAGAATCTGGCAGTTCCTCAAAAAATTAAACAGAGAGTTATCATATGACCCAGCAATTCTACTCCCAGGTATATATCCCAGAGGAAAAAATATATATATATGTGCACACAAAAAAAGTGTATACAAATGTCCTAAGAAGTACTGTTCATAATAACCAAAAAATGGAAAACAAACACTAAATTTCCATCTACTGATGAATGGATAAACAAAACGTAAGATATCCATACAAAGGGATGATAGCAATGAAATGAATGAAGTACTGATTCATGCTTAGATGAGCCTTGAAAACATTATGCTAACTTAAAAAAAAAAGCAAGTCACAAAAGGCTACATATTGTATGATTTCCTTTATATATATGTGCAGAATATGCAAATCCATAGATACAGAAAGTAGATTAGTGGTTGCCAGGGGCTGGGGACTACTAATGGGTATGGGGTTTCTTTTTGAGGTGATGAAAATGTTCTAGAATTAGATAGTGGCAATGACTGCACGACTTGGTGAATATGCTATTACCACCCATTGTACATTTTCAAAGGGTAAACATCAACTCAATAAGAAAAATATTTTATTAAAAATAAATGGTAGCCTCTTCTGATTCTCACATGGGACCGTTGTAAGAAATCCATAATGATAACAATATGAAAGTGCCCATTCTTGGAAAATTCTAAGAAAAAAAGATCCATACAAATGCAAACACCTATTGTTTTTAAAGCCTCAGCAAGTGTGAAGAGAATGGGAAAACAAAATTACCAAATAGATTTTCTTGGGTCACTTGGCTTCCTTTGTATCAAGAAATGGCCAACTAATAGATAGCAGGCAGACATAAAAGCTATGTGGAGACCTCATGAGGTTAACAGCGTGCAACATACTGCCACTGCCCCAGCCTGGCCAGGAATATTATTTATGCTGCCCTTTCACAGCTGCATCAGTCTCCCATTAAACATTCAGAGCCTCCTTGTTAATAAACTACATTACGAGCCGCATGCATTGTCTGAATAAACTGCACTGTCCAAAGCACTGCCCCATTATTACAGAAAATGCAGAACGTAATTAGTATTCCTCTTTGCATAAGCCACAGCTTCCAAAAATGGTGCCATATTATAAAGCCTTAATTAATAAACAAGAGTTGGGCCATGACCGGTTACACTTATCTGAATTTTATATTGTGAAGAAAGGCCACTGTTCAAATTTCGTTTACAAATATCTAAATTCTGGCGAGGCTACAGGAAGATAATCTAAACAGAAAGCCTGAGAATTCTGTGTTGCTAATAGCACTGTGTTGGTACACCAACAATAGCAAGCGATTAACTGCTGGGACATAAACCATCCTGAGAAATGCTCAGAGTGGGATGATAACATTGTATTTCAGCTGTATTATATGGTGCATTCTTCTATTTGTTCGTATGCATTTCCCATTTAATAGATGGAGAAATCAGGATGGCTTTTCATATCTCTGTGAAGTCTTAAATGTGACCAAAAAGAAAAAAAAAAGTGAACTGGCAAAAAAAAAAAAAACCCAAAAAAGTGTGAGGTAGTGCTGGGTAGGAGGGGTTACGTCACAATGCAATGTAAGTACACATCTCCTTTCTGCATTTCCAGCTGGTTTTTATTGATTTTCCCCTACCCTAGCCCCAAAGGAAAGCAATTTATGTAAGCCATGAGCATTGAACTAATATTTGGGACCATAATATTGAGCAACCCAGTTTATGAGCCTCAGATAAAGGAGCATTTGCATTAAGCTGTACACACCTGATTTAAAATCCATCAACTTTACCATCGTGAGGATTGCATAGCACCTGCTAGGCTCAGCTGTGGATACTCTGCATACTGAGGCAGACCATAACCAGAGGGCAGCAAGTAGTCAGACAGGGAGAGCAAAGGGAGCCGGAGAATGTGTGATGTGGGTTGAAAAGCAGATCGCATTAAAGACCGCCAGTGCTCAAATCTGAAAAGAGTCCTAAGCCTACTGCAAATACAGAGCTGTGTGAACATGATAATTCTTTCAACAAAGTCCCTAGTATGGCGTATAGGGCCCCGTGAAAACAGGGTGGATGAGATAGTGTTACAGTTCAGCGAAGAGTAACTGGCCCAGCAATGGAATGTAGCATACACAGAAATCCCAGGAAATGGTCTCTGCCTCGGCAGAACCAGCAAGAGCTCAGGGAGCCCAAGCATGGGACTTTCCTCAGCCCGAACAAGCTGTCTTAGATCACTGCCCTTTCCATCAGCTCCAGGCACTGAGCACAGCTCAGAGTCCTATCGGTCTCAGCAGGACCTGCTCCACCGTGACCACAAAGATGGTATTGGAATCCGTAACAGGGTGTAAGAGGCCACCTTGATGCATTTGAAGGAGAGCTATACCTAAACATTGGTTCAAGTCCTCCATCTGTACCATCTAGCTGGGTGGCCTTGGACAAGCAATCATTTCATCTTCCAATCAGAGAGTGAAAGCAGATGATAAACACGTGAAATGAATGAATGAGAGAATAAAACCTCTAAAGCAGGATTTCTCACTCTCAGCACCACTGATATCTGTATTCGGATAATTCTTTATTGTGGGAGCTGCCCTGTGCATTGTGGTATGTTTCTAGCAAATCTGGCGTCTATCTACTAGATGGGAATAGCACACACACACCTTCAATTAAAACAACCAAAAAAGTCTCCAGACATTGCCATATTTCCCAGGAGACAAAATTGCTCCCAGTTGAGAATCTCTAATGTATCTTGCAGAATTTAGATTCCAGGAGCTAAATTAATAGACCAAACATCATATAATGCCCCTAATTATTAGGAAAACTTACACACATTCAATATCACTGGAAATTCATTTGACAAAAATTTTACTGAGTACCTATTATCTGCCAGGTAGAAAGACGAATGGGAAAATACTGTCTCTGCTCCTAAAGAGTTCACAGGTCTAAGTGGAAAAGTGGCATTTTCACAGCTCTGCATCAAAGAGGAATGGTGGGGTAACCATCTTTCCAATAAATTATAGAATAGCCTTTTGTCTTATTCCACAGGTGAACTGTAAAAGCAGGCAAGAATCAGAGCATACCTTTTTGCTGTTAAAAGATTACTGCATATATCAGAGTTACAGTCATTTCATAAGGTGGCTTTTTGGTGATTTTAACTCCTTTTACTTATTTGCTATAGTTGTTGATTGCTGGATGGGGGAGTTTCAAACTGAAAGGGCTCTCCTGTGAGGTGGGTTAGCCTAAGAGCATAGGACAAAATAGAGAACTCTGGAATAAGACTGCCTGGTTTTAAATCTGGATTCTGCCACTTGCTTGTAGTGTGATCTTTGGCAATTCATTAATCCCTCCAATCCTCAAGTCCTTCCCTATGAAAAGGAGATAATCATTATACCTCCTCACAGATTTGCCAAGAGGGCTAAATAATTTACATAGCACTTAACACAATGCCTTCTACCAAGCAAACATTGTGAAACAATAGCTATTATCATTGTGATTGATATTGCTGCCTCTCTATTTTATCATGGACTGATGGGCTTTTTTGTTGTAGCACAATATATATAACATAAAATTTACCATGTCAACCATTTTGAAGTGTACCACTCAGTAACATTAGGTAATTCACATTGTTGTACAACCATTTCCACCATCCATCTCCAGAATTTCTTTTATCTTCCCAAACTGGAACTCCCCATTCCCCTCCACCTCGGAATCGTTCTTTAAACCAGTTCTTCTCCAGCAAAATACCTTGCAAGGAAATGAGGACAAGCCTTTTGTAAATGGAACTAAAGGCAATTCAAAGCCAGGTTCCCTGGAGACTGAATAGAAATAGTGTTTAAAATAGCCATTTGGGATTATGTTGATGAGTTTAGTATCCCTCAACCAACTGCTGGGAGTCACATTCTAAATGATTCTTCTTCTCCTCTTTCTCCTCCACCTGCTCCTCCTTCTCCTCCTCCTTTTTTAGGCAAATGGTTCCCGGATGTGAGGCCTGTCCATCTTATTTACCATCATAGAAGCATTCGCTGTATGTACTCCCCCCTTCAATTAAGACTGGAGCATCTAATCAATATTAATCCAGAAAAAAGTTCATGGACAGATATATTTTGGTAGCCCAGAATTGGGACCCAAAGACAAGTTGCTGGATCTAAACTATCAAAGCCACTTACCTTAATAGAAAGTGAACAAACCTCCTTGTTCAGGAATCCACATGCTTTTGCAAGAGCATGGAAGCAGGGGCAGAACCTTCTGGTTTATAGCCAGCTCCTTAAAATAGCTAAAGAGTTCCTAATTTCACCTCAAACCTCTGCTCTAGCACCTACTGTGTTGTGCCAAGTTATTCTCTAGTGTCATTTCTGACAGTGGATCTGACCCGACTGCAATTGAGTTTAAGGAGTTTGTAGACAGGAACCCTATCTGAGCTGTCAGCACTTTCCCCGTCATCTTCCAGCAAACGGTCAGGCAGATGCACGCAGTTAAGGGTGCCCTGAAGCAGACTGTTAAAGAAACTGACCAATGAGAGAGGCGGTCTGTGCCCCACAGCTGAAGTCAGTTCTGCTGGGTTGCCAGTGGAACATCCCAAGACAGTCTCCACTCGGACTCAGCTGATAACATACACGCTACATCTGTCACCATCTGTCCAGGCATATTGAACTTGTAACGTTCCCCAGGCACTTCAAGTCCAATTGCAGCTCTCTGACTTTTGTCTGTGGTCACTTTGCTTGGAATACACTTTCCCTTTCTTATCCATGCATCGGGACCTAGCAAAATGTTACCGCCTTTGAAAAGCCCTTTCACTAGCCCTTAAGGCAGAATTGGAGATGGCTGTGTTGAACTAGAAAAACCAACCATTGAAATCTCCAAACCGAATCTGTACTTTGATTTACTTCAAAGGATGTGGCATAACATGCAGTGTAATATATGGCAATGCTTTCCAAGTCTGACTGTACATCAGAGTGACCTGGGGACATATGCAAAATAGATTCCCAGGCTCCCCTCCAGTTGAGACCATAGGTCAGAAGTTTTAACCCAGGAAGATGTACTTATGTTTAGAAGTTTCCCAGGATATTCTGATGCACAAAGCAGTACTTGAAACAATAGCCAGGCATTGCTCCTGATCGGCTGTGTGACTTGAGGCACTCTAAGCCTGTTTTCTCATCTGTAAAATGGGGGAAAAGGATGGCCATCTCACAAAGTCTTGACAAGGACCAAGTGAGGGACTGAGTACAGAATCTTTAAATGATGGGAGCACAAACTGCCCAGTGGAGCTATGATGCTGATTACGATTACTATGAATTTTCTTACAAAGCCACTTTCCACCTCTCAAAACCAATGGGCCAGCTTGCAAAACTTTCTTCTACCAGGGAACAATTTAGCCAAAGAGTAAATGGGCTTCACACCAGGACAATAGCTTGGTGAAAAATCAAAAGAGTCATTGAGAAGTAGCCCATGTAAAAGCGGGGCATGAGCATGTAATTCGGTTTTTCTGAAGGTCTGTATTCTTCATTCCTATTGTCCATTTCTCCTGATTAAAAGTGTTCCCCAGTAGCTGAAACCATTAACAAATATAAGTCCATCAAATGGTAGCTATTGTAGAGAGGTACCCCACTTTGTAAAATTAGCTAGGCTTTTGTGTCTCTCATACCATAATGCTTTAACACTTCAATAACTGTAATAAAGTATTTGCACCACAAGGAAAAATGTGTTTCATGACCAGCAGGCTGTAACACAGTGTTCTGCTTTTAGGGGCTGCAGGTTTCATTGTATCCAAAGCTGGTGATGAGTCACCACTTATGCTTTTAGTTAAGGAAGCCAAACAATGACTCTGTGAACCTCAGCTCAGCGTGCCCCTGAGTCTTAGCAAAATGCCTGAATGTGGACTGTTTTGTATCACTTAAGGATATCAAATAAGAGGATACCATGACAATCACAACTTATCAAAGTCCCCTAAGGAATAATTCTTCATAAAGAGATGGTGATGGAAAAATAAGAACAATTTTAAATGCTATGTAGAAGTAAAAGAACGCCTACCATATCCATCCTTTCAGATATCTCCCCTGAAGGCTCAACTTGGGAGACAGACAATGCACCAGGCTTGTTTTCTCCTTTTTGGAAGAGCTAACCCTAGGAGGGTTTATTCTTGCCCCCCCTGGCTGGAGTCAGCAGAGCAGAGCTGGAGGCACTATAGCATCAGGATTGCAAATGCTGGCTTTGGAGGCAATGCTGCCTAAATCAGAATCCACCCATTAGCTGTGCAACAGGCTTGGGTTGCATTTTTAGGCTCTGAGCTTCTTTCTTTGTTTGCAAAATAGGAATAATAAAAAATACTTATTCAGTGTCTCAGGTCATAGTGCGGATCAAATTATACACAAAGCACTTAACATGTGCTCAATAAAAAGTAGTTGATCCTATTGTTCTACTTGGTTATTGTTATTAATATGCAGGGACTATCAGTATAATGAGTCTCCTAGGGATGTTGGTCAAGAAATACCTACCTCCTACTATGTAGCAAGCGCTGTGCTAAGTCCTGGGGATGTAGGTGCAAACAAGATAGACACGATCTGTATCTTCATGAAGCTTATGGTCTAGCTCAGAGAGGTGAAAAAGTGTATTTTATTTGGCCTACACCTTATTTATAAACAACACAAAAAATGTAGCAAACATTTTGAAACTGGGTGACTTCAAAAAAGTCCAGGTTTCTGGCTTCTCTTTGAAAATACCAGAAATTCTGGGAGGAATGCTCTCTCCACAGGCCAAGCCTCTAAGTTCCAAAATGCCACCTTAGCACACCTTTCGCTGGAGAGTGGCCTGCTAGCTTCTTTAATTAAGAGAAAATTCCCTCTGGCCATACATGATGAGAAGGGGGGTGGGAATGGATTGTAAGAGAGAAGGAAGCTGAGGACACAGGTCAGGAGGAACAGAACTGAAGCAAGGGAGGAGAAAGGAGGAGGCACTGGTTCTCTTTCACAGGGTTTATTTGTCTCTCAGCTCAGCTCACTTTGTCTGGCTGGACACAGAAAACCCCGGAGGAGCATTCCGATTCCAACTTGCTCTTTGCACGGTTAATTATTTGAGCCTCCCAGAAGGTTGGAGAGAACCAATGACTTCCCCAGTGGCAGTTGGACTAGCTTAGTTCCCTCTTTTTGTCCCGTAGGTCAGAACCCAAGGAAGCGGAGCTATTTGTTTTGGCCTTAAACCAAACTGCCCAGAGCCACAGACAGATGTTCTGACCTGAGACCAGGAAAGCTACTATTTCAATGCCCACTAAAGTTCCCCTCCCTTGCCTTCCACAAAGCAGCAGCCTACTAACCAAACACATGCATATTCCCTGTTCCAACTGTTTACTTCTCTCCTTTGCAAATTAGAACTAATTTTCAGAAAAAAATACCGTGTGCCCAAGAATCCCATCTCTCCTCCCGAATGAGGTATTTCATGTTTCTTAGGCAGATAGCGTGGAGACAAGGAAGGGAAGAAGCTGAGATGGATCAGTGTAACAACAAAAGCTCATTTGTACACGACTTGCTATTAAGTGTCCACAACTTCATTCTGATACGGGGTCCCTGACGAGTCCCTCACAAACAGGGACACAGGAGAGAACAATTTACACTCCATAGTTGTGAACCCAGTATCAGAGTGGAACCACCTTTAGCAGTCCCAGAGAGATTGTTCCTACACCGACCCAAAACCATTACCCTTGGCAGCGTCCCCCATTTTAAACAGATGTTAATAAAGATCTGTCTGACCCAATAGAGAATGAGAGGGATGCAGCTGGCTACTACAGGCTGCTTCTAGCCTTCCTCATCGGAAAACATTTTCTCTGCTGGCTGTTTCAGCAGAGATTTGTCGGGAATTCTTGTCAACTAGATACATCCCTCAAAAACAAGATGAGACCTATTTTCTGATTAAATTTATATGGAATTTTATTTATTCATCCAATCACTGAGTATATTTATTAAGTACTTCCTAAGCACCAGGCACTGTCCTAGATGCTAGGGATATCAAGGTGAGTCGAAACAAAGGCAGGCCCCATTCTCAAAGAGTCCAGAAAGAAAGAAGCTATTAACCAAAGGATCTCACAAATATAAAACTGACCCTCTGAGGCCGGGCGCGGTGGCTCACGCCTGTAATCCTAGCACTCTGGGAGGCCGAGGCGGGTGGATCGCTCGAGGTCAGGAGTTCGAGACCAGCCTGAGCAAGAGCGAGACCCCGTCTCTACTAAAAAATAGAAAGACATTATATGGACAACTAAAAAATCTATATAGAAAAAATTAGCCGGGCATAGTGGCACATGCCTGTAGTCCCAGCTACTCGGGAGGCTGAGGCAGAAGGATTGCTTGAGCCCAGGAGTCTGAGGTTGCTGTGAGCTAAGCTGACGCCACGACACTCACTCTAGCCTGGGCAACAAAGTGAGACTCTGTCTCAACAACAAAAAAAAAAAAAACAAAAAAAAACTGACCCTCTGAAAAGTGTATAAAGAGTGGTATCATGGTCCCAGGAGGATCTATAACAATGAGTCTAGCTGTGGGGTGGAGAATTTGTCTCAGAAGAAGTAGCACTTGAATTGAGATTTAAGGCGAGGAAAAAAGCATCATAGGCTGAGGGAACCAGATGTGCAAAGGCCCTGTGGTGAGACTGAGCAGTGAATACAGGGGCTGATCCAAGGCCGGTGTGATTGAAGTGGGGAACGCAAGGGACAGAGTGAATGAAGAGCAAGAGTTTTGGTAGGGACCATGCAAAGCCTTATGGGCCATTTCAAAGATTTTGAGCAACACAATGCCATTTAGAGGTTTTTAAGCAGGGCACAGTGGTAGTAGTTTCTATGATCAGATTTATGCTTTGGAAAAAAATAGATTTGGGTTGGCAAGAGAAGTAGGTACCTGGAGTAGATTCTAGATAGACCAGGTAGTCTAGACTTTCTCAGTCAGCGGTCCCCAACCTTTTTGGCACCAGGGGCCAGTTTCATGGAGGACGATTTGTCTATGGACGGGGGATGGGGGTGTGTCATGAGGGGTGGTGCGGTGCGGAGCTCAGGCGGTGATAGGTGGCCCATCTCCTCACAGGCCACAGACCAATAACAGGCCATGGCCTGGGGGTTGGGGACCGTAGTTGTAGATTACAGACGTTACAGGGGATGGTAATTTGGACTTGGATGGTGTTAGAAGTGACGGAGTGAAGCTGACATATGCTAACAATATTTGCTATAGGACCAATCCAATGTAGCAGAGTCATCCCCAATGGCCCAAGGCTGGTACTAACTGTAATTCCTGATTCTATGAAGCTGAGTAAAATCATTTAGAAAGACCAAACTAAAAAGCACCTGAACATGTCTATACTCCCTCTTTATTCTGAAGATCCTTATCTGTGTGACTTTGGACAAGTCACTTGGCGTCTCTGAGCCTCGTTTTCCTCAGGTGTAAAAGGAGATAACAAGGTTCCCGGCCCATGAATGAGGGGCTATGAGGATGAAATGAGGTGATTCATGTAAAGCTCTGAGCAGAGCATCTGGAAAGCAGCAGTTCTCCATAGAAGTCAGTGTTGCTGTTATTGCGCTGTTCATGCGATAACACAGATGACAGATCCGCTGCCCAGGGGGACGTCCCAGACAACCAGTTAGTCCGTCAGGCACAGGGCCATTTCCCAGGGGGAAGCCTTGCGGCCCTCCCCTTTCTAGCTTGGGTGCCACCTACTGGCCAGGACCAGAACTACAGCGCTGGAAAGCTCCGGCCGAGGCGGAGGGAACAGATAGATCCGTGCCCCTCACTGCCCCCTCCCCACTCCCGGGGTCGGGTCGGGGGCACGTTGATGGGGAGAGGGGAGGTAAACACAGGCCCCCAATCCTGAGGCCATGATTGGCCTGCAGAGATTCCTGAGGCTTGTCTGCCCCAGTGAGAAAATTAGTCCTAAGTCTTACCCATTTTACTTTCTCAGTATCCAGGGACGGCCCCCGTTTCCCCTTCTCCGTGCCCCCTCCTGGTCTAGGCCACCACCGTCTCTCCCCAGTGACACAGCAGCTGCCTCACTGGCCTCCCTGCCTCCACTCCTTTCTCTGTACAGCGGCCAGGAATTTTTTAAAAAATGCAGATCTGATGATGCCACAACCCAGCTTGAATCTCTCAGTGTGTCCCTCCCCTGCCCAGGGACAAGGTCCAGGCCCTCTGCCCAGCTCGCAGGGCCCCTCAGATCTCACCGCCACTCAGCCCTGTCACCGCCCTCTGCCTGTGCCAGGCCGGACAGGCTCCCCCCTCCCCGTGGGCCTTCCAAGGGCTTGGTGTGGACGCTGCTTCCACCGGACGCCCTCCCAGATCCCCGCAGCCGGCGCAGGGGGCCCGCAGCTTCTCCGCCAGCGCAGCCCTCGTTAAGCCACAGGCCTGCGGATCCGCGGCCCCGCCAGACTGCGCGGGGGCTGGACCCGGTTTTCTTCACTCCCGAGGCACCGCAAGTGAGGAAGCTGTGGAGTGAGGAAGCCGCCTCTTACTGGGGACGTGGACCCAACTCCCTACCGTCGGATCCTGAGGCTCTCTGTCCTGCCCTAAAGCCAAGCTGACCTGGGGGGTCCCTATAGTGGCAAAAATGTCCTAAAAATGATGTTGAGAGTCTGACGGGTGTTTGCACTTTTGCGCTGTGCACCCCAGGGAGGCCCAGGGGCTGGCTGGCGAATGTGGTCTCCGTGGTGGGTTTTGGAGGAACAACTGATGGCCCATTGGACTTTCTTAACCGAGTACGAGGGTGTGTCGTCTGAGCCCTGCACCTTGTCAAGCAGGAGGAGGTGGGAGGGGGCGAGATTTACAGTCGTGTTCCGGGGAGTGGTAGAGCACGTGGCTTCTTCCACAGGCTCCTTGGCCTGCGGCTCCCTCCACCTGAGCCTTTCAAGGACTGGCCCTATTTGTGACAACACTTCCTGCAGAGACCCGGAGGTTGGAGGTTGCATCTCCCTGCCTGGGCTGGGGCAGAGTCCTACCCAGCTGGCCATGCCCACAACCTCTCTTAGGAGGGGTCCCCCAGAAGGTGCTTTTGGGATGAGGATTCTCGTGCAGGTGATTTTTTAAGGTCTGGCCCCTGGGTAGAGGGACACCAGGAGTGGAGGAGCAGGAAGGGGCAGGGGAGGCGGCCACGCAAGGAGACACTTTCAGGCCAGCTCCCAGCTTCAGCCTGATCCTCCTAGGAATCCTGGAGTGTAAATTACACCTCCTGGTTGTCCTGCCCTGAGACAAGGAGCCGGGCTTTCGCATTCCCACACCAGCCAGTCATGGGCTAAGGACCACCCTGGGGTGTCGGGAACTCCCTGGCACTTCCCTGGCTTCTCTTTGTATTAATATTTGTGAGCAAGGAAGGCGTGAGTAGCCCGAGGGCAGTTCTCCAAAGAGTTCAGACTGACCGTCAGGAGCGAAAGCTGGGAGGGCCCTCCGTGCTCCACTGTGCTGCCTTTCCGAGCTCCCTGGTCTCCGGGAGACCCTTTCCCCAATTCTCTCACTGAGCCAGTTGTGTTCTCGTCCTCTTTAAAGTGCCGCGCAATGCAGCTTCCAGAAAAGTTCCTGTGCGTCTTCTCTTACAACCAAGTGGCTACCCCATGTCCTCTTAAAATAGTGGCCACTTCCAGGGACTCTCTGTCTAGCCCTGTCTCTGGCCATGAGCTCACTTTAGAAGTCTTTATTGGTTCTTTTAAAGTTCTATAAGGTTCTTTTGCTTGTTGTAAAGAGAAGTTTCCAAGCATACAAAGGTGTTTATGGGAAGGATGGAAATTTCCTGCCACCTTCATTCCCAGAGTTTCAACCAGTTTCCCACCTGGTTTCTGGCCAGGTGCTTTTCCAAGTATTATATGGACGTGGGTGTAAATGGTCATTTGGGGCTGCCAGCAAGCTCCCCCTTTTATCACCTGAGGGTGACTGAGGGTGGGTGGGGGAGCTATGGGATTGGCGGGTGCCTTCTGCTGACTTCCTTGGCCAAGCCTGCTCGCAGCCGTCCCCCCAGGCTCTGGGCCTTGACTCAGACTCCACTGCTACTGTACCCCATGCCCCAGCCGGCCATGGCCCCACACTCTGTGCTCCTCTCTGCCCCAGGCCCTCTGGGCACATTTGAGGCCCTTCTTGTCCCCAGGACTTGGGAACTGTGAGCCCCAGGACACTGGTGGGCATTTGTACCTGGACCGAGAGCTGCTTCTCCATGAGGTTTGCCATCTCCCTAGTGCACACCCTGGGGACCAAGTACCAGTGCTTTCTGCACCTGTGCCCCCTCCTGGGACTCGCCCCAGAGCCGGGGAACTGGGCCCTTCTGCGACTCCAGGCAGGTCTTGGCACTGTATCCCTTGGGCCTTCCACATCAGTGTGCCCCAGGGTTGCCGTGAAGCCACTTGTGACCACTCTTCCCTAGGTAGGGCAGACGAGAAGTGCCGAGCAATTCACATCACCCTCAACACCAGCAGCCCCCAACAATGGCTGACGGGAGGTGGTGGATAATACCCTTGCTCCCTCAGCCCATGGGGGCTGTTCTACACGGACTCCTAGAGGCTCCTAGCGGGACTGAGCCCCAGTCACCCGCAGTGGTAGTTGGGTTGACAACACGCCCTTTATTGGCTGCCCTCCCTTCCTTGTCTCAGTCCCCCTGTCCCCTACTGGTGTTTCCTAGAATCACTGTCAGCGTCTACTCCCGGGGACCGTGGGGGCGGCCAGGGTGCTCTTCCTGTTCTCTCCCCTTGGTCTCAGATCTGCCGCCTCCTCTCCCTCTCCCGCTCCGGGTTTTCTCCGGCTCTCGTTCAAGCAGCTGGTAATGACACTGTCCTCTATGTCCTGTCCTCCAGCTGTCTCTGTTCCCTCCGTCTTACATATGACACTGGGGACCAAGCATTCCTCCACACCTAAGGGCAATCCCTGCAAAACCGAGCTCCTTCCCAGCTGCCTAACGGTGAATCCGAAGCTGTCACCGAGCTATCCAAACCCGTGGCCCAAGCCAGCTGAGTATAGACCAGTTCAATCCCAGGGAGAAACATGGCGACTTGAGTGGTTGGAAAGTTTGTTCAAAATCAACAAAAATAAAATTTAATTTTGCTCCAGTGTGGGCAGCCCGTCCTTCCTCAGGACTGACCGTCAGCGTCCCTGACGAAGGCACACCTGTTCTCTCCACAGACGGCTGTTCTCGAGGGACCCTCTGAGGCTGCCCGTCTCCTAGGCAGGACCGGTCAGCCCAGCAGGAGGGCTTTGTTTCCAGAGAAGGGAAGCGGTCACAGTGCGCAGGGACGTCAGACTTTCCTCTGTGCTGCGGGTGTCCCCTCCTCGTCCTCCTTGGCCCCTGCCAGGGCTCTGACTCCTGTGGCAGGCGAGGGCTTCTTCAGGCCCCGGCCAGGGAAGAGCCACAGCCACCCTAAAGTATCTTCAGGGGCACACAGCCCTCCAGCTCCAGCAGCTCCGGCCAGCCCTCATATTTGTTCGTTTCTGGGTTGTTCTTTAAGAACTAGAGAGAGAGAAGACAGAGAAATACAGACAATGGGGGAGACTGTTTAGGACTCACACCTGCCTGTGCATTGTGCTTTAAAACCTAAATGCCTCACTCACTGCATCCTCACTGTAGCCCCGTGGAGGGCAGGGTGTTGGATATTACTGACCCATTTCACAGGTGGGGAAACTGAGGCTCAGAGAGTGGGTGCATCTTGTCTAAGGTCTCAGAGATTGGATCAGAGCCCAGTTACTGCCATCATGCCCTGTGAGCTCCGTAAGTGCTGGGGAAGGGCTTGGAGAGCTTTAGGCCCTTCCCCCAATTCTCCATCAGCCCCTCTAGGATACCCCAAGTAACAATAATAATAGCAACAATAAAAAGAGGACTCTTAGTAATTCTTGAGCCCTTGCTGTATGCCAGGTGCTATTCTGAAATGCCATATGTATTTAATCAGCACAGTGGTCCTATGGAGCGAGCACTGTTACCATCCCGTTCTACAGATGGGAAAACCAAGGCATAGAGGGCCAAGGTCACTGCCTGTGATCACCCAGGTGGTAAGTGGTGGAACCACTGTGTAATATTAATTAATACTAGTAATAAATATATGAAGAGAACAAAATCAGTTGAGGTCGTGTCTAAAATATTCAGGTTTAGTTTATGAAAGAAAAAATGTAAATGGCACAATCTACTGTTGGGATAATTATGGCTGACCCTTAGGAAGGAAAAAAGGAATTCACCTAGATACTGCTTCTCTACAACCCAGTTTCCCATGTGTGGGAACAAAGGACACATTGGTTTGGTCACTAGTGGTCTTTGGTTTATTTTTGGGTGGTGGGTCCTGGTGAGCCGATCATAAATAGGTAAAAGACTCTGCTGAGTTTCCTGTGCTTGCCAACTTCCTGCATGCTGCCTTGGCCAGGTTTGGGGGGTCTGGTGCCTGCGCCTCAGGGCAGCCCAGTGCCCGCCTGCTGGTGTGGCCTCGGGCCTCTCCCTAGAGCCCTGCCCAGCACCCCAGACGCACAACCCGGAGCCCCAGGCCTCCTGCGTCCTGCACCCAGAGGGTATAAACAGGGTCCTCCCCTTTCTCCTCTACCACAGGCTACACGGAACTATTCCTTATTTTAAAAAAGTGAACACATTCTCTTAGAAACTCACACATACAAACCAAACCAACATTTTCCAGACAAGGAAAGAAAGTCCTTCCAAGCCCAGCATGCGTCCCCCCCTGTGCCGGTCTCTGCCTCTCCCAGCCCCGGCCCCAGGCTGCTGCGCCTCCCCCCACCTGCCGGCTGGACCGTTTCCCTTCCACAGAGTTCCACAGGCCTGGCCAGGGAGGCCCCTCTAAAGGGATGAGGACAGGGGCGTTTGTGGGGGCAGGAGGGCCTGTGCGGGAAAGGCGGCCGCACCCCTGAGCAAGCTGGTGAGAAACTCTCCAAGTCTCTGGTTTCCCACCTGTGAGATGAGAACCTAAGTGACCCGGCTCACGGCTTGGTCAGCGCGAGTCTGTACAGCGCGAGCGCTCGCTGAGTGCTCGTCTTTCTTACTGTCAGTCTGACCTCGCCACTCTCCTGACTAGGCCTCCCACGCTCCCCACTGCCCTCGGGCCAGAGTCTGCTCTGCTCGGTGTCCCATATGTTGGAGTCCTTGACCCTTATCTCCCTGTCTTGGGATCTGGGCAGAGACAAATGCTCTCACCACTGGCCACCAGCCTGCGTATGCTGGGGAAGGCCTGGCCCATTCTCCCAGGTTTCTGGAATTGCTTCACACTGGAGATGGGCGCGTGGGGACAGAAGTCACAGCATTTCCCTGGGGACCCTCGAGGGAACTGCCAACTCCCCCCTTCCTCCAGTGGGTGCTCCTCAGGCCTCTCTGCTCAGGGCCACTCCATGCCATGTCCCCTCCCTGACGCCTTCCACAGGCCCTCATGGGCTCTTTCCCTTTTCCTGCTGGCTGTAGGTTCACTGTCTCCAGGACTCAGGGCTCCCCTGGTCCAAACCTTTCCTTTTCCAGGTGGGGAGGCTGAGGCCTAGAGGGGGAGGGGCAGGCCAAGCTCACAGCTGGGACCAGAAGCCAGGCGTCCTGCCCCTGCTCCAGCTCCCTTTCCCATCACACAGCCTGCATTTCTGCGTTCCTTCCTCTTTCTTCCACGCCTCACTTTCCCCTCATCCTTATTTTCTCCTTTTCCTTCTTCTCTTCTCTGGCGCTCATCTACATACCAATGCATTTACGCATGGCCCACCTTTTGCAAAATGGCCAAGGCAGCTTCCCTCTGGGGACTGGCCAGTCGGACCTCCCGGCCCTTTGGGGAAATGACAACCGGGTGATGCTCCCCAGAGACTCCTCTCAACAAGGCCCATGGTGGGTGACTGTCCTTCCCGCCCCCACCCGGCTCCTTGTCCGTCCATCCCTGGTGCCCCCCACCCGCTTCACAGGGACGGGGCAGTGGCCAGGAAC
The DNA here is from genome assembly GCF_041146395.1 of Eulemur rufifrons. Lineage (NCBI taxonomy): Eukaryota > Metazoa > Chordata > Mammalia > Primates > Lemuridae > Eulemur > Eulemur rufifrons. The sequence goes on from NC_090989.1 coordinate 164,132,692, forward strand.
CCACCTGCTCAAAGGGGCTTTTGTTCTTGAGGTCTTTGGCCCCTAAGAAGACCCAGCTGTCCCGGAAGCCCAGCTGATTTGCGTAGGAACTCCCCAAATTGGAGAAGAGCTGCCTGACTTCATCAGTCATTCTGCAGAGGACCAGAGAGGATGGTCAGGGCATAGGGGTGGCTCGAAGGGGCACCAGGTGGCGGGCTAATAAGAGCAGGGCGAGGTTCCCACCCTCTGCTGCCTTGTTCATCATCTGCCCTGGCGGGGGGCACAGAGAATGGGGCCATGCTCAGGAAGGACAGAAGAAGGGGTCTAAGTCTTCCTCTCCAAAAGGGCCTCGGGTGGGGCTGGAGAGGTGCTAAAACAGTGCTCTTTCTGTTGACAAACATAATACACGTCCATTTGGAAAATACAGAACATGGCCAAGAAGTAACTAAAAAATACAGCCTCACATCTTTCCCTTGACGTAATCATCATCAGCATTTTGATATATTGGTTTTTCCCTCACTGAGCACTAGAGGATGAACGTTCTTCCATGTCCTAAATATTTTCTGCACCATCATTTTTGATGCAGTAGATCTTCATTTATGTATATATAATAATATATCATATGTCACCATGTCATAATTTCTGTAACCAGTCTGCTATTATTGGACAGGGAGAGCGTTTCCAGTTTAACACTGTTGTAACGGAGGCTGTGATGAACCTTCTAGGACATTTCTCTGCACACTCGTCTGATAATTTCCTTAGGATAAGTTGCCAGAGGTGGAGCCGGCAGCAGGAGGATTGGGCATGCGGAGTCTGGAAGTATTTGCTTTGCGTCACCACGTGGCCTGGCAGGTGGAGTTTTCTACTTACTTGGTCCCTGGGTCATCGTAGGAGGCCACCAGCACCAGTGTGCCCTCTGGAATTTCTTTAAGGAATTTCACCAGGAACTGAACATCTGGGGGAGGAAGGAAAATGAGGTGCTGGTCACTTAGGGGAAATGGCCGCTGGTCATTCTCACTCTCTTCTACTGTCTAGGAGTGGCCTGGGGCAGGTGGGCCCTGAGCTCAGAAGCCAGGAGGAAGCAGCACCCTGGGGTGGAGCCCCCTGCAGCCTTTGTCCTGGGGGTGAGCAGTGAGCGGTGAGAGGTGCTCATCTAGGTGATCTGCGGTGGCTTCTGGACACTGGTGACTGTGTCCCACCAGGTGAGTGTGATGTGCCGCTCGGGTGAGAACTACTGGTCAAAGGGTCCTTGTGGGCCTACCCCTCAGGGGACCAGGCACCATCATCTCTCAGGAACTCTGAGTTCTTTGCACACTCCTGGCTCCCTTCTACACTGGATGGTGCCCAGATTGTGCTGGCTTTAGAAGGAACACACATGGCGTCAGACAACTGAGATCACTGAGAGAGACGTGAGTCTACTCCAGCTCTCCTGCTGCAACAAGAAGCAAGACTTCATTTGTGTCTTTAATGCCTCTCTAACCTGCAGAGCTATTAATATTGAACTGAGAGCGGGCCTAGGCTCGGCACCTGGGGAGGCAGCAGCATCCAGCTCACTGCGAGGATGATGATTTGTTTCTGTTATCTTTATTTTTGTAACCACCTTCCCTGCCTAATAAGCGATAATGGCTTTCTACTTAAGGCAGTAATATAGTTTCCTTTTAAGACGTATTTATGACATATAAAAAAGGTAACCCAATTTCAAGGAAAATACTAATAATGCAGGTGGTATTCTAGATATGGTACAACTTAAGAGGCTCTTGAATAGCTGACGTTTGGGAAAGAGTGGCCCTATGGTTAAAGCAGGGACTATATCTGTCAAATGAGGATGAGTAATAGCCCTGCTCATAGCATCTTTGTAAAGTGCAAATGTGACAATGACTTTGAGCATACAGTAAGTGCACTGTAATGGAATTGAAATTTGTTAGCAGGATTGGCTATGTAATTTGTGGGGCCTAGTGCAAAACGAAAATGAGGGGTCTTTTATTAAAAGATTAAGAATTTCTAGACCAAGATGACAGAGTGTCAAACCAAGTATGAGATTCTTCTAAGCACAGGACCCAGTGTCACTGCTCTGCCCACAGGTCCGAGGCCCACAGAGCCAGCCTTGACTATTAGTATTCCAGGGGGGATCCCGTGGACCTAGGGGAAGAATCAACTCCTAGCTAAGGCCAGCTGCCGGCCACTCAGTGACACAGCCCTCCAGTCAGCCACTGCAGCTGCTCTGCTAATGAAAGGCCCTTGAACTTTCAGGACAGAGAGAGTGTGCTGGAAAAGCACCATTCGCTTGTTTGTGTCGTTAGCAGATACTACAGTCCGGTGCTGGTCTGATGTGGAAAGTGGATATTTGGAGAAAAAGAAGTGTGCCTTCTGCTAATTATCACTTCGCTTTAAAAAGCCATGGTCCTCTTTTGTCTCCCGAGGGAAAGGGCCACTTGCTCTCCAGATGCTTCTGTTTCTCGGTCTCCATCAACCACGGTTAGATCCAAGCTCATAATAAGGCATTTTAAAGCTTAGTTTGACCTTTAAACATTTTTTTCCCTTTTCATTCTGACAGATGACCTCCTTGCTTCCAAACCAGCGGGATGGAATGAGGGAGGCAGAAAGGGAAGAGAGACTAAATCAGCTTCCCTGGGCCCCTCCACCAGCCAGGCTAGACCCCTCCCGCAATTTTTTCAGGTTACCACTGAATCCTCACATCACTCTTATGGAGTAAACACTGTGGTCACCTCTGTTTCACAAGTAAAGACAGCGAGGCTCCAGAGGTGCCAGCGGCTTCGGGTCATGAGTCTGAAGTCTCTGACTCCAGAGCTGGGCCTTCTCCACAAACCTGGCCCCAGGCCATTTGCACGTCTGCAGGCACCTGGGCAGAGAGTGAGTGAAGGCCTCTGGCCCTCAGCCAGTGTGTGGCCTGCCCCCCTCCCTTCTCAGCCCGTCCCAGCTCCCTCCTGTACTGCGAGGGACTTGCATGCCTGCATGGGGACACCTCAGTGTGCCTGTCCAAGTTCCACCCATGCCACCCTCCCACCCAACAACTACTACCCCCCGGCTGCCAGCTTGAGGGAGGGCGCACCTGGGAAGAGGCCTGCGTGGGCCCTGCGGCAGGCACCGGGTTGGCATGTCCCCTGCCCCCACAGACTCCTCACCTGTGAGCTGAGGTGTAGCTTAGGGAAGGCCAGGTAGGGTCCTCTGAAGTCCTGGGCCCAGGACAGGGTCCAGCTGCCCACCTCTGAGTGGTACCACAGACCACCTTCCTAACATTCCCCACTTCCCACAGTTCAGCCCCTTCCTTTGTTTGCAAAGCTGAGAGGCTTCCTGCTCTCTCTGCCTGATGACTCCCCTTTTGGGCTCACGTGTTTAGGTGGGCGTAGGCAAGGTGGTTTTCCCTGGGGGCTGAGGCAAAGATGGAGGGATTCAGGAGAGAGGAAACTCAGCTGTTGGCAGTAGCAATGCCCCTTCCGCTCTGTGGGGGGCTTTCTGGGGTCAGTGGTCACACATGCTCTGAATCCTGTGGTGGCCAAGCCAGGAGCTGGCCTGGTCTCAGGGAGATGGAAGGGAAACTGTGTCTAGCTGGGCTCCAGCAACGGGCTGGAGCGCAGCCCCTCTGCCCTCATGGACACCAGTCCTTGTAGGGCCCAGATCTCTGCCTCCTGCTGCTTTCCACTCCTCCTTGAGCTTCCTGTGTGGGAGGGAGGCTGGGTTACCAGCTGGGCGGCGGGGTGGGCATACTGGGCCCGGAAATGACTCCACCACGCCTTGAAAGATGCTGGGAATGCTGAGCGAGGGTCCCACCCCACAATAGGTGGCTGATTGGTGAGGAAGCTGCTGGTGGGAACTTAGATGTCCAGGATTTCAGCCTAGGGAGGTCAGTGCCCTGTCTTGCCTGGCTGTGCTAAGGGCAAGGAGGCAGTGACTTCCCATGGAGCAAGCGTGTGCACAGAGAAGCTCAAAAGCATGTCGGTGCAGAGAGAGAAGAAAGGCATCTGCAGGCAGGTGCAGAGAGCGCGGAGCCCCAGGGAAGTCCTTTGTGGACCTCAGGAGGCCTTGACCTGTCCTTGGGTTACTAGAGATCCAAGTTCCCTTTACCTAGCAGAGCATGCGTGGGGGTAGCCACACGCCCTCGTCCTCAGCACTTTAGTGACACTTGCCTGACCCCTGACTGCCAGCTCTGGCACTTTTCTGCTTGAAGGTCTTCTCTGGCCTCCACTCCACTTAGCCCTGCTCCCTGCCACCCAGGGGCAGGCCAGAAGTGCTGGGAAGTGCCAAGGAATTAGGGGTATGGCCTCTCCCTCCTTTCTCTGGGGCATCTCTGAGGCATGTATTTGATGTTGGCTCCAACGTTCCCACTGCGATGTTAAATGGCTTGATAACACATTTTCTATCAGCTCCCTTCCTTTCCCTGTCTGCCTCCCTGCTCCCCAACCGACATTTCCTGAGCTCACCTCCCAAATAAACTACTGCACTTGGATTCTTGTCTCAGGATCTGAGTCAACCCCCACCGTGCCTCTTTCTGGTTGTCTCCTGTGGAAAATAAGCATCAGGCACCCCGAGCCCATGGCTCCCTTGCCCCACAACGGGGCTCAACCCACCCTGTGACCTCAGTGCCAGGAGAGGCGCCTACCTCCAGAGTACATGTCAAAGGTTTTCTGTCCCATCATCGTTCCCGTGGTTCCTAGGGGTCAAGAGAGCAGAACTGTTATCTTCTTGGCATTTTGTTGACGATGGCTAATCTGTAGTCTAAAGTCTAAGAATAGAATACGCATTGAGTGGAACTGGGTCCTGTACGGAGCCTGCAGGACTAAAGCTGCTGCTGAGTCATTGCTGGGCTGATCTGAGCGGTCTGAGAATAGAATGGCTTAGGGTGTCTCTGGAACCGAACAGAATCTACCCAGTCCAAGTCTGTGCTCTGTCCTGCCACTTCCTACCATGGGACTTAACATTGTGAGCTCAATTTTCGCATCTGTACAATGGGTCATGCGAACTAAATCTGGTATATTTAAAATAGTAAGCACACAAGACGGATTTTAGCTGCAAAATTGTAACAAGAATGATCTTCATCATTATTCCTACCTAAACAGAAACTCTGCAACTTGAGTCCTCCAACTCTTTTTTTTTTTTTTTTAATTTCATATTATTGTTATGTGGGATACAGAATTGCAGGTTACATACATTGTCCATGTACCACCTTTCCCCCCAAGTCAGAGCTCCAGGCGTGTCTGTTCCCCAGGTAGTGTGCGTTGCACCCATCATGTAGGTATATATCCCTCCCTTCCCCACCCCCCCTTCCCGAGTCAGCACCTTCAAGCATTATCATTCCCCAAACAGTGTGCAATGCACTCATTGTGTAGGCATACACCCATATCCCCTCCCCCACCCCCCACCTCAGTCTGACATCTGATTGGTGTCGTTCCCAGATGTGTATTTAGGTGATGATCAGGGAAACCAATTTTCTGGTGAGTACATGTGATGCTTGTTTTTCCATTCTTGGGATACTTCACTTAATATAATGGGTTCCAACTCTCTCCAGGAGAACCATAGAGATGTCGTATCTTCATTATTTCTTATAGCTGAGTAATATTCCATGGTATACATATACCACAGCTTACTAATCCAATCATGTATTGATGGGCATTTGGGTTGTTTCCACATCTTTGCTATTATGAATTGTGCTGCTATAAACATTCGGGTACATGTGTCTTTGTTACAGAATGACCTTTTTTCCTTTGGGTATATGCCCAATAATGGGATTGCTGGATCAAATGGCAGGTCTACTTGAATCTGTTTCAGATACCTCCATAACGCTTTCCACAGGGGTTGCACTAGTTTGCAGTCCCACCAGCAGTGTATGAGTGTTCCTGTCTCTCCACACCCACGCCAACATGTGTTGTTTTGGGATTTTTTGATAAAGGCCATTCTCACTGGGGTTAAGTGATATCTCATTGTGGTTTTGGTTTGCATTTCTCTGATGATTAGGGATGTTGAGCATTTTTTCATATGTTTGTTAGCCATTCTTATATCTTCTTTTGAGAAATTTCTATTCATGTCATTTGCCCACTTTTTGATAGGGTTGTTTGATTTTTTTCTTGCTGATTTTCCTGAGTTCTAAATAGATTCTTGTTATCAGTCCTTTATCTGATGTGTAGTATGCAAAAATTTTTTCCCATTCTGTAGGTGGTCTGTTTATTCTCGTGACTGTTTCTTTGGCTGTGCAGAAGCTTTTTAATTTAATCATGTCCCATTCATTTATTTTTGTTGCTGCTGTGATTGCCTTGGGAGTCTTCTTCATAAATTCTTTGCCTAGGCCAATGTCTGTAAGAGTCTTTCCTACATTTTCTTCTAGAATTCTGATTGTATCACGCCTAAGGTTTAAGTCTGTTATCCACCGTGATTTGATTTTTGTGAGAGGTGAAAGCTGTGGGTCCTGTTTCAGTCTTCTACAAGTGGCTAACCAATTCTCCCAGCACCATTTATTGAATAGGGATTCTTGTCCACAGAGTATATTCTTTCCCGCTTTGTCAAAAATTAGGTGACTATATGAGGATGGTTCTATATTTGGATTTTCTGTTGTGTTCCACTGGTCTGTGTCATGTACTTGTCCCAGTACCAGGCTGTTTTAAGAACCATGGCCTTGTAGTATAGTTTGAGGTCTGGCAAATTAATACCTCCCATGTTGTTTTTATTGCTTAAAATTGCTTTTGCTATATGGGGTCTTCTCTGATTCCATACAAAGTGTATAATTATTTTTTCTATGTCTGTGAAGAATCATGTTGGTAACTTAATAGGGATTGCATTGAATCTGTAGATCACTTTGGGTAGTATAGACATTTTAACAATGTTGATTCTTCCGATTCACGAGCATGGTATATTTTTCCATCTATTTGCAAGTTCTGCTATTTCTTTTCTCAGTGTCTCATAGTTTTCCTTATAGAGATCCTTTACCTCTTTAGTTAGGTATATACCTAGATATTTTATTTTCTTTGTTGCTATTTTGAAGGGTATTGAGTCTTTAATTTGGTTTTCCGATTGACTGTTATTGGCATATATAAATCTTATACCCGGCTAAGCTAAGTTTTCTATAAGAAGGAGAAATTAAGACATTCTCAGATAAACAAAGGTTGAGAGAATTCACCAAGACAAGACCAGCCCTACAAGAAGTACTCAAAAGAGAGTTACACACAGATCAGCACAAGAAAGATCCACGAATGTAAAACTACTCAAGAGCTAAAGATCAAATTCCAGATACCACATGACTCAGGAGAGAAAACATTCAAATGAAATTCTACCCAACAAGCTGAACAAAAAACTGTCTCACTTATCAGTTTTTTCAATAAATGTGAATGGCTTGAATTCCCCGCTCAAGAAACATAGACTGGCCCAATGGATAAAAAAACACAATCCAAGTATCTGCTGTCTTCAAGAAACTCACCTAACCTGCAAAGATGCATTTAGACTGAAAATAAAAGGATGGAAATCAATATTTCAAGCAAACGGTAACCAAAAGAAAGCTGGTGTGGCAATCTTAATTTCCAATAACTTAGCTTTCAAACTAACAAAAATAATAAAAGACAAAGATGGCTACTACATACTGGTTAAGGACACAATTCAATAAGAAGCCATGACTATACTCAATATATATGCACCCAACCTAGGTGCACCTAGATTCATAAAGCAAACACTACTAGATCTGAACCAAATGATAGATAACAATACTGTAATAGCTGGAGACTTTAACACCCCACTGACAGTACAGGACAGATCCTCTAAACAGAAAATAAACAAAGACATAATGGACCTAAATAGAATGCTAGAACAAATGGGCATGGCTGACATCTATAGGACATTCTACCCAAAGTTCACAGAATATACATTCTTCTCATCAGCTCACGGGACATTATCTAAGATTGACCATGTCCTAGGACATAAAGCATATTTTAAAAAATTCAAAAAAATAGAAATTATACCATGCATCTTCTCAGATCACAACGGAATAAAAGTAACAATGAGCACAAACAGAAACCCTCACTCTTACTCAAAGTCATGGAAGCTAAATAACTTTCTCCTGAATAGTTATTCTATAAAGGAAGAAATCAGATGGAAATCAAAAGTTTCTTTGAATTAAATGACAATGGAGATACAACTTACCAAAATCTATGGGACGCAGCTAAAGCAGTCCTGAGAGGAAAATTCATATCCATAAATGCCTATATCAAAAAGACAGAAAACCTGCAAATAGACAACCTAACGAATAGACTCAAAGAACTGGAGAAAGAAGAACAGAACGACCCCAAACCCACCAGAAGGCGAGAAATAACTAAGATCAAATCAGAATTAAATGAAAAGGACAACAAAGAAACTATAAGGGAAATTAATAAAACAAAAAGTTGGTTCTTTGAAAAGATAAACAAAATAGACACACCTCTGGCTAGACTAACCAAGAACACAAAACTAAAATCTCTAATAACCTCCATTAGGAACATGAAAGGAGAAATCACAACTGATGCTACAGAGATACAAGATATCATCTATGAATTCTACAAAAATCTTTATGCACACAAACTGGAGAATGTGGAGGAAATGGACAAATTTTTAGAAACACATAGTCTTCCCAGGCTCAACCAGGAAGAAATAGAGTACTTGAACAGACCAATATCAAGAACTGAAATCGAAACAGCAATAAAAAACCTTCCCAAAAAGAAAAGCCCTGGTCCGGATGGGTTCACACCTGAATTTTACCATACATACAAAGAAGAACTGGTGCCCATCCTACATAAACTATTCTCCAATATTGAGAAGGATGGAATTCTCCCCAACACGTTCTACCAAGCCAATATAACATTGATACCAAAACCAGGAAAGGACGCAACAAAATTAGAGAACTACAGACCAATTTCTCTCATGAATATAGATGCAAAATTTTTCAATAAAATACTAGCAAATCGAATCCAAGTACTTATCAAAAAAAATAACCCACCATGACCAAGTGGGCTTCATCCCAGAGATGCAAGGGTGGTTCAACATACAGAAATCTATAAATGTAATTCACTACATAAATAGAAGCAAAAACAAAAACCATATGATACTCTCATTAGATGCAGAAAAAGCATTTGACAAAATTCAGCACCCTTTTATTATAAAAACGCTTAACAAAATAGGCATAGATGGAACCTACCTAAAAATGATACGAGCCATATATGACAAACCCACAGCCAACATCATTCTGAATGGGGAAAAATTGAAAGCACTCCCACTTAGAACTGGAACCAGACAGGGCTGCCCACTGTCCCCATTACTTTTCAACATAGTATTGGAAGTCCTTGCGAGAGCTATCAGGCAAGAGAGCAAAATCAAGGGAGTCCAAATAGGGAAGGAAGAGATCAAACTCTCACTTTTTGCTGATGATATGATGTTATATCTGGAAAACCCCCAGGATTCAACCATGAGACTCCTGGAATTGATTAACGAATATAGCAAAGTCTCAGGCTACAAAATTAATATACACAAATCAGAGTCCTCCAACTCTTGAAGGCAAAGAGATGTTCATGGAGCTAAATTATACTCAGTTTCCTAGGGCCCAGGAATCTGAATTGCATTTTTTGGGTTTTGTGCCAGGAGGAGGCAAAAAGCCACGTCCTCCAGGAACCGCTGCGTTCCGGAGGAAATGTGCAGTTCTCCCTGTCTGCCATTAGGTGGAGGTGTTGCAGAGGGGATGGCAGCTCTGCTTGTGGCTTCTGGAAACAGGTAGGGGACTGGCCCTGGGCAGTAGCAGCTGTCCTGGAGGTGTGGCCAGGCTCACATAGCAGCCCCTCCAGGATTCTTGGAGCCAAGTAATGTCCACATAGAGCTTCACCTGAGACTCTTGGAAAGGGCCAAAGAACCCCTGAAACTGCTTTTTTGACCGTGTGCGTTTGTGGATTTTTCTGCAATTGGAGGGAGATGGTGGCAACATAGTTTGAATGGTTTCTCAAAGGAATCTCTGCCCCACTAAAAGGTTAAAACTACAGAATCTTTAGCAATTCTTTTGTTGTTCCGGCTCATTATAGACAGAGGAGGGCCCTGAGGCCCCAAGATGCTTTGCTGGACTTCCCCAGAGCGGGCATGCAGGTGGGCTGCATATGTGCTTCGGGTTTCTCGTCTAGGGAGGGAGTTCAGCTGAGTGATTAACACCTGGAGTCAGCCAGATCTGGGTTCAAATCTAGACCATTCTACTGGCTGTGCAACCTTGGGTAGGTTGCTTAGCCTCTCTCAGCCTCCATTTCTTACCTGGAAAATGGGGCTATTGAGCATAGTTTTATTCTAGCATAGTGATGAGGTTAAATGAATAGCACACAATAAGTGCTCAATACATGTTAACTCTTGTTGTCATTGGTGGTTATTTTTATCTTTTGGCTTTGTGAGAGGGAGCGAAGGAGTCCCCACTCTGGGGCCATCTCATGGGAGAATGTTCGAAGAGGTTTTCTCAGGGGGGGCCCATTTGGGGGAAGAGAGACTCAGCAGGTTCAGCCAGGTCACTGCAGCTGGAGCCGTTTCCTGCCCTCCGCACCTTGGGGTGAGGGCAGATTGGCTGGGATTGTCCACGTAAGCTCAGGCTCCTACAGTCATCTGGGATCTGGTGCACGGATGAGTGCTGAGACCACCTGAGCTGCCCGCGTGGAAGGAGCCACCATGCCAGCAGCCACTGTCCTGAGGCTGGAGGGGAACAGGCCTGGGCTCTCTTCAGACTGGAGGAGTGGTGCTCAGCCGTCCTGCTCTCCTGCCCCGCCCCTCCTCCCAGGCTCCCAGGAAGCTGGCCAGGCTGTCCTCTGACTCCCACCTGTCCACGCAGGGCCCCATCTCTGCAGGCCTCGCCTCTCCCCACTGCCTCTTCCAGGTTTCAGCCAGAAAGACCCTGTGGAGCCCCGCAAGCCCCTTCCCTCCCTCTCCCTTCCCTGTCCCCTGCACCGTGTGGCCCCTGCCTGGAGGAGCCTCCCCCACTTTCCTCCTGGCAACCTCTACTCTTCTTTACGCCTCTGTGGACCACCACCTCCCTCTGGAAGCCTCCCCTGACTCCCCCTGGCCCACTCCGTGTCCCAGCTCCTGTAGCTGTTCTTCCGAGATGCTCTCCACACTGGCATTGTTTGTGGGCTTCACTGACACCCGTGGGCACTGTGAAGCCAGGATCTGTCCTTCCAGTTCATGGCTGCTGACCCCAGCACCCTGTACAGGGCCTGGCCCACAGTCGCTGTTGCCCATATTTGTTGAATGAATGAAAGAATGAAGGTGTGCATTCAGCATGTGATCGCGCATTGCCATTGGCTGTCCCCTGTGGCCTCACCTGTGTTGGTTTAGGCTGGGGTGGCTGTGAGGATGGGTCATGTTTCAAGACGTGTGTCCTCCCAGGTCTGCAGTAGAACCAGGTCTTTGCGACCTTCTGTTCCCCCAGGCCAGCCACGCCACCCCCTGCCCTCCCGGGTGCTGAGAGCCTGGGGGGAGCTGGCGGGGGCTGGACCAGCAACTCACCGTTCACCAGGGCGATGTTCAGGCCTCTGCCCACGTTGTTTTTCACAGGACTCATGATTCTGAAGGTGAAGAAGACAAACACAATACAATAGTCGTCCCGAGTGTGGAGTGAATGCCCTCCTTTCACGACCGGGGAACTCCGAAAGGGCCCACTTGGCGCGATGCAGACGCATCAGGAAACACATGCAATGATTCGGGCCATCTGTTTTCTCCCGGAAACCAGTGGTGGGCCAGACTCTCTGAAGAGTTTCTCGTGGCATGTTTGACTAGAACAGTCTGCTCAGAGAAGAGGTAAAGTCCCTGCCTGGGGCTCTGAGCTGCTGGGGACAGGCCAGCCCCCCTTCCCAGGCTGTGAGGACTGGCTGCTGCGAGGAGACAGAACCCAGAAAGTTCTGCCATTCCCGGGCGTCTGGGTTCCCCACGTGGGGCACAGTCACGTTCTGCTGGCCTGGCCTGCACACCTGTCTTCTGGGGCTGCTGGGAGCTCTGTCCTTCCCCACCCTCAGGCCAGGTCGTTCCCGGGACCGACCTCTCCCTCCCAGGCCCGGACAAGCAGAATGTCCTATGTGCCTGGCCACAGTGACTGGGCTAGGCGTGGTCATGTGACTGACCCAGGCCAGTCAATGAGAGTCAGTCTTGGGATTTTTGTAGGCCTAATTCAGACAGCAAAGCTCTCTTCCCAATGGGGTGCGTGGCTGGGCTACTATGTCAAACCAGCTGGTGGTCTCTCCCCTTGTCCACATGAAGAAGTCCATTTTTAGTAGAGAAAAAAACAGGACAGAGGAAAATAGAGCTGAAGATGGTGTGAGAGGGAGCCCTGATGACATGGTTTGAAACCCTGGATCTAGCTGGTCCTGAAGTCCACCACCTCTGCCCTTTTAGATATGTGAACCAATAAGTTCCTTGTTTTGCCTAAATAAGTTGTATTTAGGTTCAGAATCCTGGTTTAAAGACCTGTCTATGTTCTTTTGTAGGGTGAACTTGCTGCCCCAGGGCCTTTACTCTCTAAGTTGGTTAATGGATATACAGTCTTTCTCCTGTACCTGGGCGGAAGTCCTGGCACCTGCTACATCTGGGCTTTGATGCCTGGGTCTTGATCTTGAACCCTTTACACGGGTACCTCCTTTTGTGGGAAGCCCAGTGGCTTGGCTGTTAGACAGACCTGAGGTCAAATCCAGGCTCATTCTCCTGATCTTCACAATAGGGTTTATAACAGCCCCACCTCCCAGGGCACTGGGGAATGGACGGTGAGATATGCTGTAAAGCACTTAGCAAGGTACAGGCGGACACAGAAGCTGTTTGGATTATTATTTGTGACTCATGTACTCGAGTAAAAGGAAGCCTGGGGAAGGTGTCACTGGTCTCACAGGCCTGCCCCCTGCAGCCTCTGAATTTTTGAATGAATGAATGAATGAATGAATGAAATAAAAGAAACATAGGCCCCCTCACGAACTTACATGTGGTTTTCGAAGCACATAGACGGGCCCACGACGTTGGCGGCCCCGCTGCAGATTTTAAATGCAAAGAAGTTGACTGGGCAGGGCTTGCTGAGGTCACACTTGGTCTTTATGACTTCTGGGGAGGGAACAGACCGGCCTTGGTGGGCAGCAGCTCAGGAAGGGCCCGGGGAGGGAGAGGAGGAGGGGAGGAGAGGAGGGGAGGGGAAGGGAGGAGAGAGGTGCAGAGGAGGGGAGGAGGGGAGGAGGGGAGGAGGGGAGGGGAAGGGAGGAGGGGAGAGGAGGAGAGGGGTGGGGAAGAGGGGAGGAGGGAAGGAGGGAAGGAGGGCAGGAGGGGAGGAGGGGAGGAGAGAAGGGGAGAGGAGGAGAGGGGTGGGGAAGATGGGAGGAGTGGGGGACAGGGTCGGGGAGCAGGCTCAGGACAAAGCCCAGAGGCCTCCTCCTGGAGAAGCCTTCCTGACCACTGAGTCGGGGAGATCTGCCACGGAGCCCCCAGTGTCCCTCATCAGAGCACACAGGACACTGGTTGTGTGTCTGAATTGATTTTGGGGCTTCCTGTCACAGCTCCAGGCACAGCGCAGCACGCTGAGTGCAACCAGACTGAATGACCAGAGGCACCGTGAGTAAGGGATTCTCTCTCAGGCCACAGCAGCCTTTTGAGTCCCCAGAGGCCCCTGTTGACAGCCTCCTGGGGGCCCCAGCCTGGTGGCTGGGAGCGCCTCACATTAGCCAGGCTCCCTTGGGGAAGTCTTCAACTTCCTCACACTCATCTTCCTCATCTGTAAAATGGGCTAACTATGGTGCCTTCCCCTCTGGGTTCTTGTGAGGAGCAAATGAGCATGTGCAGTACATATTGGCTATTGTTCTTATCATTCATTCATTTGTCACTTGTTTACTGAGCACCTACTAAGTGCTGGACCCTGGGTTACAACAGAGAACAGGGTCTCCCACTCAGAGCTCAACACGGTGCTTGAAAAACCCACTGGGCACTCATTATGTGGCACCTCTGGTGACCGCGGCTGTTACTGAGACCAGTGTCCTCTCCACACAGCCTTCAGGGCAAATCCAGGAGGTCGGTGCTGGGCAGGAGACAGGACCACAAGTGCCCCTGCTGAGGAGCTCCGTCCTCAGTGGGCTTTCTGCGAGCTGGGAGGACATCTACCCTTTTAGCTTGGCAGGTCTAATTTATACTAATGCCTGCTTTTTGGCAGCACCTGACAGTTTGGAAGGCAGCATTAGGGAGGCTGGGTAAACGTGGAGTGAGAGGATGTTCACCTGCACAGGGAAGCAGGATCGGCAGCCTTGCTCTCCAGCCCCTGTGTCAGGTGTCTGGCCAAGGTCTACTGGTGTGTGCTTTGGAGCAAACCCGCGGGCTCCTCCAGGAATCTGGCACACACCAAGGGCTTGCAGGGCGCCGGGCACTGGGGCAAGCACTTTATATTTGGTACCTTGCTACATTGTCCCCATAATTCCTGTGCCTGGCATGTAGTAGGTGCTCAATAAATCTTCACTGCAGGAACGCATGCAGCGTTTGGGCCAGGCTGTGCCTAGGCTGGGAAGGACTGTGCAGTTTCCAGGGCCCTCACCAGCCTAAAGGGAGCTTTTAGGTGAATCAGGAACATGTGCCCCTCTGGAGGGGACACAGCCCACTGTGCAAGGCTTGGCAAGCCTGAGGCACCGCTGAGTAGGTAAAGCAGAAGTGAATGCAGCCCGCACCAGGGCATCCTGCTGGGAGTGGGGCCCCTCAGCTGAGCGGGCAGCCCTGAGGGTCTGTCTGAGAGGAAGTGACTCTCCTAGGGTCCCTCCTGGTCCGGTTTCAGCACACCCACCCGATGGGTGTGACTGAGCTGAAACCAGGACGTGATCACCCAGAGAGTGAGGGCAGAGAGTGGAGACACCCGGGAGGGGCTGTCAGGGCAGAGTGGCCTGCCACGCCCGGGCCGGGGAGTGGGCAGGACATGAGGAAGGGGCCCAGTTCCTGCCTGCGGGGTTGCTGAGGAGCGTGTGCCAGGGCCCCCTCCGGCCACCGGCACCCCTCACCCAGAGGCCGGTTACTTTTGAGACCAGAGGGTTCAGGCCTCAGGAACCACCCCTGGACTTTGCCCAGAGCCTAATCAACTGCAGCTAAGTCTGATAAACCTGTTGTCAACAGGCTGGCTTAAGCAGGCTTTTCTGAAATTGATTTTCTGACCGTCCAGCCTTCACGGCCGAGCTGCTGGATGAAGGGAGGTGATGCCAAGGGGGTCTCTGCCATAGGGAGGCAGACAATTTGCCCCACGGGCCCTGGCTTTGAAGGCTGCCCCACCAGCTGCCTCAAACCTTGAGGCCCAATTCCCCTGGGACCCTCGGCCATGGCTCAGGGTGTGGCACTAGTGTGCTGCCTAGAGCACTGGGGTGGGCACGTAGTCGGGCTTGGGCTGCTCTTCCCTTAATCTGCTGTGTGACTTGCCAGAAACTCTCCCTTTATCTCTGCCAACTGTGAAATCAGGGAGTTGGTTTAGATCAGGATTGTCAAACAGGTTTCCTCTTAAATGTCATTTTGGACCTACTGTTAGAGGCTTAGTAATAAAGCTCTGAGGCTGCCTGTGGGCTTGGAGGGAAAGAATGCTGGCATTGATTGGTGATGTCTACCACGGGAGCTGGCAGGGTGGAGGGTAGCATGTGTGCTTGAATTTGTCATTCCCGCACCAGGTGATGTCTAAGTGTGTGGTTGGCACCACGATGCTGTGACACTTTGTGTCTACTCCAGAGTATGACTAAGGAGGCTTCAGGGAGGTGGGGCTAAGGGCATGTTGTGTTGATTCCGAGTCTTTGCGGTCTGTAATCCCGCAGTGCACTGGGGCACCCAAGCCCTTCTTAGGTAAAATCCCACCCTAGGAGGTGCAGGCACCACCTTGAGAAGGAAGATGGAGGGGTCTTTTGCAGAGAGGGGTTGAGGGGGTAGGATCTGGACTAGAAGAGGGGGTGGGGATTTGACTTCTGCTCCACCACTTAAAGCTGTGTGACCTTGGCCAAGAGATTTCACCTCTCTGAGCCTCAGTTTTCTCACCTACAAAAAGGCGCTAATTGTGGCACCTACATAGGGCTGTATGCAGGGTTACGAGAGATGCCCTGGAAGTTCTGAAAACAGTGTCTGGCACGCAGTAGGCACTCAGTCACTGTTACTGTTACCGTCATAGCTGTCCCTCCCTCCCCCCTTGTCTGCCCCTGGGGAGCCCAGCATTCCTGCCCTCCCAGGGCTCTCTCCTCACTGCTCTGACTCTCCAGCCGAGGTCCCCCATGGAGCCCTACACATTCCTGCCTCCAGGCCTTTGCATAGGCCATTCCTTCCTCCAGGAGGCACAGCTGCGAGGCCACCTCCTCCCTGAAGCCTTCCCTGCCCCCGCCCCACTGGAAGGAGGTGACCCTCCTGGGACCCTGCGTGCTTCCCCGCCCTTCCCGGCACAGTTGGCGTTTCTACCCCAACAGACAGTCAGCACCTGCTTCTGTTCGTCTCTGGGGGCTTCTGTGGTGCCTGCCATGGCCGCTGGCACTTTGGAGCAGGACCCTTGCGCCAGGCCTGGGTCACTGTGTGGTGATGAGGACAGCCCCGGCCCTCGAGGCTCCCTGCTGGGCGGGGATGTAAGAGAGGGGAGGCAGGGGCCGGGGGTGGGGAGGACAGGGAAACAGAGAGAGTCTGAATGGCTGAGAGGGGCCCACCCCTGCTACGAGGTTTGGGGGCTTCAGAGGGCACCACTGGGCCGTGGGAGGAGAGGGCTGGGATGGATCTGGAAACCCAGATTTCTCTGGGACCTGCAGGGCTATGAGTGGAGACTCTGGGCCTTGGTGCCCTGGGCAAACAGGAGCAGGGGGCGGGGTCGCTGGGGCGGCTGGGGTAGGGGTGAGGTGGTGGAGCTGGGCGGATACTCACCGGCCTCCTTGAGGGCGGAGTCAGCTGGAGAGAAGACAGAATTTGGTTAGAGAGAAAGCACTTTGGCGCCCCCAGCAGGATGGACCTGGGGGGCTGGGGGCTGGGGGGCTGGAAGAAGGGACTTTAAAATGGCACTATTGAAATGAAATAAAAGTCCCTTGCCACTGTCACCTGTTCACATACATGCATACACACATGTGCACATAACACACACCCACACATATGTGTACACACACATGCATGTACACATGATACACATGCACATACACACCTGTAGACACACACAGAGACACGTGCACTCACACACATGCACATGCAGACATACACGTGGTGCAGATACACACACACATACACACGTACAGACATACATACATGACTCTCCCATGGTTAAAAAGAAGCCGGCCTCTGTTTGAGACCCACTGGAGTTTGAGCCCTGGCTCCTAGTGTGTGACTGTACGTGGCAGTTAACCTCCTTGAGCCTCAGTTTCCTCGACTGCACGTGGAGACCAGCACAGCCACCCTCAGTGGGCTGTGGAGAGGATCCAGGGAGGTCGATCTGTAAAGGCCAAGCCCAGTGCCTGGCCCCCGGCCCCCAGCGAAGGGTAGATTGTGCTGCTGTTGGTGGTTTGGACCGTGTTGGGGCATCTCTTTCCTAACTGCCTGCAGCACCAACTGTGCTGGGCTTTAGGGCCTCAGTCACTTCCTGACATCTCATCTCCTGCCGTGTCCTAGTTGTTTCTGCTGTTCCACGTCAGATCTCCTACCACACTAGACAGGGCCCCAGTGGCAGCAGAAATGCCAGGAGAGGGAGCTCTCCTCTTCTGGGGGACCCTCACATTTACACACCTTCCATTTGGTCCTCAGGGGGCTGCCCAATCCTGGAGCGTCCCTACCCCTGCCTCCAAGGCCCCAGGAGTTGCATGTCACCGAGGCTGGGCCAATCATAATGTTACATTCCTCTGGAGACGGAGCCCTTCCCTGGGCTGCTGTATGGCCCTGGCGGGGAGAGAGAGAAGTGCCTTTTCCAGCCAGGCTGGAGGATGAGCATCCGGACAGTAGCCATCACGCCTGTCTTGGGGAGGAAGCTGCCCATGGAAGGAGGTTCTAACCTGTTGAGGTGAAGTAGAAATGAACAAAGCCAGGGGTGTAGAGAGACAGGCTCTGGGGGGTTGGAGGGGGCCCCTAGATCCAGCCACACCTGAAGCCAGATGCCCATAGTGGACATCAAGACATCTTGTCTTGTTGAAACCGGTTTTAGCTGAAAGAACCCTGCCTAACTTGCCAGGTAAATCAGGGCTTCTTAATCTCCTGACTTCTGTGCCACGGATCCCTTTGGTGGTTTGGAAGAAGACTATGAACTCCCCTTAGAATAAATTTATTCCCACTGAGCACTTTCTATTCCAACGAATTGCAAGTTATTAAATGCATAAAATAAAATAGACTGAATTACAAAGGAAACCAATTATTAATATATATCAGCATAATAAAAAATTTTGTGCTATAGTAATACATGTAATTCTATATTAATGCATTAAGTAACACAATGGGGGCATGTGTACCCAGGTTAGGAAGCTCTAAGTAAACGAAAGTTACCCCTTTGTCAGTGCTGGCCTGTGAATGGTTTTGACGGCCATCTGTCCCACTGGTTACACTTCTCGAGACTCTGGGTCATGTCAACGCACGTTCATTTTTCTGTATTCTGTAATCAAGTCTGTTTGTCTCTCTGACTCAGACCATGAGCACAGGCCTCATGTTCCTCATTTCAAGGTCCCTGGAACTGAACGCAGAGCTCAACACCCAGCAGTCACTTGATGACTGTTGGTTGGAGGTATTGATTTGTCAAACCCCAGGCAGTTGAGTTCTGGGAGAGAAATAATTCCTGGGGTCTCCTTTCAACCAGTGCTTGTCTCCCACCCCAGGCTGGGGCTCTCTCCTCAGGACACTCCTGTGCTCCACACTTACCCTGAGCTTCCCACCCTGACCTGGGCCCCTCTTTTCTGAGGCCATCAGTGGAGCCAAGTCAATCTCTAGTCTATAAAAGCCGTGCCCTGGGGCTGGGGACATGCTGGCCACCAAGCATCTATATAAACTTATTTTATTTTATTTTTTTTTTTGAGACAGAGTCTCACTCTGTTGCCCGGGCTAGAGTGCCGTGGTGTCAGCCTAGCTCACAGCAACCTCAAACTCTTGGGATTAAGCAATCCTTCTGCCTCAGCCTTCCAAGTAGCTGGGACTGCAGGCATGCGCCACCATGCCCGGCTAATTTTTTCTGTATATTTTTAATTGTCCATATAATTTCTTTCTATTTTTAGTAGAGATGGTGTCTTGCACTTGCTCAGGCTGGTCTCGAACTCCTGAGCTCAAATGATCCACCCGCCTCAGCCTCCCAGAGTGCTAGGATTACAGGTGTGAGCCACTGCGTCCGGCCAATATAAACTTATAAATCGTGGGTCATGGATCATGCTTGATAAGCAGCAGATGAGGTGAGGGAACTCAGACACTTCACTGTGGGGTTGTGCTAAAGTTGGGGTGACTGGTTTCTTGCTGCCTTAGGAAGCTGTGAGCTGGCCTGGGTCACTACAGACCATTATGTTGACTCTGTCAGTGGAGGTGGGTCTTGGTCTTCAAGGAGGACAAATCCAGAAGTGTAAATCCCTTCCCTTCCCTCCTTCCTTGATCACAAAGGATTTGAATCTAGGAGACCTGAGTTTCTATTCTTGTCTGACATCTCAAAGGGGAGCTCGAGTGAGTTTTTTAATCTCCCTGAGCTTCTATTTTCTCAGATCACGTGTGAAACCACATCAGGGGTTGTGCTTGAGTCCACACCACAGGCACACCATGAATTACTCCATAGGGCATTTGTGCAGATTAAATGACACTATACATGTAAAGTAGATAGTATCCATCATCCACTTGGCCATCTGTCCATCCATCCATCCATCCACCCGCCCATCTACTCATCCACCCACCCATCCATCTACCCATCCATCCATCCATCCATCCACTCATCCATCCATCTACCCACCTACCCATCCACTAATTCCTCCATCCATCCACCCATCTGTCTATCTATCCATCCATCCATCCATCCATCCATTTTTTTTTTCATTCATCAAGGGTTCACTAGGCATCTGCTGTGTGCCAGGTGCTAGAGAGGTAGAAATACACAAAATAAAATCTTTGCCTTTAGAAAGCCCACATGCTAGGGGATGGAGACAGGCAATGACCAGGGAAACAAATAAATAAATAAGCAAACATAATGACAGATGATAATGGTGTTCTGAAGGAAATAGGCTGACATCAAGAGAAGCTAAACTGGGAGGGGTGTGGCTGTAGCTGGGGGGTAGGGAAGGCCTCTGAGGAGGTGACATTTGGGCAGAGAGCTGAAGGCTGACACAGAGCTGGGCAGGAGGGCAGGTCGGTTGTGGTGGGGTCTGCACAAAGAGGGTTCCAGGCGGAGGAACAGCAAGTGCTGGTGGAGCCGCTCAACATAGAGACCGTTTTCTTTCTTCTTCCTTCTCTTCCTCCCTACCTCCCTTCCTTCTCCTCTTCCTCCCTCCGTCTTTCCTTCTTTCTTTCCTTCCTTCTTGGCGTCACCTTTCCAAAGCAGCCCTTGGTGCAGGCATGTGTGTTCCCCAGCTCCTTCGAACACTCCTCTGTTCCCCGTAGGCTCCAGCCTTCCTGACAGCCTGGGGGCTTCCTCCCTCAAGCTCCCTGTCCCCTCAAATGGCTAGGGGACCCAAAGGCAGGTGCACACCTTGCCATGTCTGCCTCCTGGGTCACCTAGGGATGGAAGTCTGCACTCCCTGCCCCCGGCAGTGAGTCCCACTCACCCAGCCAGCGTGGCAGACGTATGGTTTCCATGCTGAAGTTCATATAGTTGCGAATGAAGAGCCACGTGGTGGTCAGGGCAAAGATGAAGGCCAGGAGGCGAAGCACACCTGCGGAGCAAGGAGACGCTGCCAGGAGACCACAGCGCTAGGCCATGCCGCAAGGCCATGTTACAAGACCATGCGAGTCCTTCCCAGATCCCCATAATGAGACCACATCACAAGACCCCATGTTGTAGGTTCAGACACACCCACGCCTGGACCCTACTGTGGGACCATGTGGTAAGGCCACGTGTGAATCTGTGCAATGGTAAATGGTGACATCATGCTGCCATGTCACGTGTCAGCTTTCCCCCAAGTGAGTCCCCTGGGAGACAAAGTTAAAAATGCACCTTTCTGGGCTCCACTTAGCCCTCCAACAGAAAATCTCTAGGAATATGAGGCTTGGGAATCTGCACTGTTATACACCCCCTGAGGTGAGGCCTGAGGACTGCAGCAGAAGAGCAGGAGGCCGGCTCTGGGAGGGGAGCCCTGGAACAGGAGTCAGGAAGGCTGTGGCCAGTGCTCAGGGCAGCCAGCAGTGCTGTGTGACCTCGAGCAGGAGCTCAGCCTCTCGGAGCTGGAGTCCCTCAGTCACAGAGCAGACATGGGAACGCCCTTGCCACTGAGCTCACGGCTTGTTGGGAGGGATGTTGTCCACAGTAGGCAGCCTCCAGGGGGGCTTGGAAGTGAGGTTGTCCCCCTACAGTTTCCATCAACTCTCCCTCAAGGCCACCACAAGTGGCCACACACTGGACTTGCTGTGCAGCTTCAGTCAAGCCGCAGCTCCTGGCCTCCCCTGCCTCACAGCCTGCTCACTCCTTGATCCCCCATGTCACGGGGAAACAACCCCACACACGGGGTCAGCCACCCGGAGCTCCCTGTCCCGCTCCCTTTCCTTACAAGGACCAAAAGGCAGGTCCATTTCACTTCCGTGTTGCCTTCTGTATGGGCCCACCCGTTCCTCTCTGACCCTCGAGGCTCGGGCAAGCCTGGCTCTCCTCCCCGGCCTCCCTGGCGGCACCGCCTTTGCCCCTCAGCCCTGACTTCAGCTCTGCGGCCTCGTGCTAGTCTCTGACCACTCGGGGTGAGGAAGGCGCCCCCCTGGGTCCTGTGAGGTGGGGTGCAGGTCTCCTAGGCCACAGCGTGGCCCTGGGCAGCCAGCGCTCCTCCTGGACATCAGCTCACAGTGACACAGCTCGTTTTGCGCCAGGCAACATGTGAGCAGCTTTTCAACACATGGTCTCAATTCATCCGCCCAGGAGCCCTGTGTGCCGGACACTGTTGCCTACCCCTGGTTTACAGATGAGGAAACTGAGGCTTGGGGAGGCAGTCACTTCCCCAAGGTCAGTTGGCTAGTAAGTGACAGAAGTAGGCTTAGAACCCAGAGAAGTAAGCTGACTCCAAAACCATGTGCTCCTGACTCCACACAGCTGTTTGGGAATAGAAATTAGACACGTGTACTTCCTGTTTGGTGCCTCA
This sequence comes from Eulemur rufifrons, assembly GCF_041146395.1. Taxonomy (NCBI): domain Eukaryota; kingdom Metazoa; phylum Chordata; class Mammalia; order Primates; family Lemuridae; genus Eulemur; species Eulemur rufifrons. The sequence goes on from NC_090989.1 coordinate 164,154,882, forward strand.
GTTTCCCAATCTGTACAAAGGGGGTACAGTATGAGGGTGTGGACCAGAAGGCCTTTGCCTTCCTCGTGCCTGGCCCTATAGTGTGAGGATTCTAGAATAGTCCTCTTTGAGGTAAATATTTCATCCCTCATTTCTAACCAGGGCCAGGTGTTTCCAACATGAGGCTAATTTCTGTGATCCCAGTCAGGTGGGGCCGCCCTGCCAAAGTTTCTCCTGCTCTTTGGCCTAGAGACAGGGAGTCACCTGCCCTCTCTTCCCAGCTCCCGCCGGGTTGGTTTCCTGGGAATTCTGGCCTGAGTGTGTGAGAACAGTTAAAGCCAAACCACCTCTGAGCCCAGGACGGGCGCATACTACTGACAGAAAGATGCCCCCCAAACCAACTTCAGGGCCCACCCTGGAGAATCCTCAGGATCTGGGCCTACCTGACACTCTCATCCTGTCCAGGTGAGAAGCCTCTTGAGGTCAGCGTTAACCTATGAAGAGAAGAAAATCCAGTTGGAAACTGGTGTCAGGTCTGAAATGAACAGGACTGAAGATTAGAGACGGGTACCTGGAGCTGAAGAGACCGTGATCCTGTCACTTGGGTTCTCACTACCTACCCTGGGGATCGGGGGCAATTTTCCTCCTTCCTCTCTGCCTCCACCTCTCCTTCACTCTTGCCCCTGGAATTCTATATTCAATTTACTATGTCTGTTTTAAGTGCAGAGATTAGACAGGAGAGGAAGGTGCAGCCTGGTTAGCCACTGTCTTCGGGAGGGTTTGATTTACTCACTCATTCAATCATCCATTTATTCATCTCTCTGTCCACTCATCCATCCATCCATCCATCCATCCAACCATCCCTCCATCCATCCATTTGTTCCTTCCTTCCTTCCTTCCTTCCTTCCTTCCTCTCTCCCTCCCTTCCTTCCTCCCTCCTTCTTTCCTTCCTTCTTCCTTCCTTCCTTCCTGCCTGCCTGCCAAGGGATGTTGAGCTGGCCAGCCAACATTAGTGACACCATCAGAAAGCAGAAGCTTGTGTGATTTTTGTTGATGTGCCAAAATGAAGAGTACTCAGAACTCACATATTACAGGTGAGTTTGCACCAGGTGCTGTCTACACGGTGTCTCCTTTAGCCCTCACAACCCCCATTTTAGGGACGGGCAAGCAAGACCCAGCATGGTTGAGCCCAGGGTTATTCAGCTCGCAAGGGTGGGAGCCAGAATTGGGATGCACCTCTCCAGCTGCTGAACGCTCCCTGACACTCCCCACAGGGTCCAGGACTTTCTGTCTCAGACAAGGGTCGAAACAAGGTTTCCTTCCTTCTTGAGTCCCAGGCAGGGGCAGGGCCATCCTTCTCCTCACCTTTCCCCTGTGTCACCCCCAGGTGCTGGGCAGTTACCAGTGATTCGGCAGCTTTGAAAGCCCCTAGGTGGTCTGTAGACTTAGGGGAGAGGAGGGGAGGGCAGGGTTGGTGGTCTCGGGTCTCAGAGCCACAGCCAGCCTGGGGACAGCAGGTAGCCTTCTCTGACTGCAGTGACCTTGCTCCCACCACTCTTCCTGCCCCCTCTCCACCCCAGAATCTTCTTTATGCTAAGAATCCATCTCAACAGACATCGTCTCCAGAGCCCAACTGCCGAGGGCTCAGACCTGAGGCAGGAGACCTGGGCTCACGCCTGGCCCTGCCCCGACACCCTCGTTGACCCTGGGCAAGTCTCTCCACTCCGGGCCTCCCTGTATGTACACGGGGGTGCCCGGGCTGGCTCGGTCGTTAGTATTTGAACAGCAGCAACTGCAGAACCACATGTCCTTTTATGGATTGTAACAGGCCTCCCACCTGGCCCTGCTCCTTTAGGGCCTTCCAGGTTAGAAACCTGAGCTGTCCCTGCATCTACTCACAGACATTTGGTGACACTTCAACTTCCTGAAGTTCAAATTACCCCCTTTTCCCCCCTGCCAGATACAAAAGTATATTATTATCACGACTGTGCTCAGGTTTTGACCTACAGTCCAGGAGCCTGGGCCCCTGGGTGAGACCTGAAGGACGTTCTGTGGGGTCCCCTGTGTGTGGAGGAGCCAGGACAGCTGGAGGCCGGGCAGGATGGAAGGACGGACAGACGTGGATATTCTCGGAGAGAGTGTGCACAGAGACGGAGTCCACCCAGGCTGATCAAGTCCAGCACAGGGGTTGAGGGGATGGAGAGAGGGAGATACAGAGAGAGAGGGAGGAAGAGACAGAAAGAAAGAGCAAGACAAGCAGAGAGAGAGAGACAGAGAGAGAGAGAGATAGGGACAGAGAGAGGGACTGGGGGACACAAACCTGGGGAGGGGCTGTCATTCCCATGCCAAGCAGGGCTTCTGGCTTCAGGGCATGGTGTGGGGAGGGGCAGAGCTCAGTCCTGGCTGGGCTGCGAGGGCTCTCCCCACCTGCTGTCCTTCCTGGTTGAGTCCCTGGCTGAGTCCCCGGCTACCCACCCATCACCTGCAGGGCTCCCTGGTCTCCCAAGTGTCCAACCTGCTCACCTTAGCAGCATATGGGTGCTCTGGCGCTGGACCCCAGGACTGGCTTGCTGGGGTGGGGAGGAGGAGAGACATAGGTAGGCAGGGTGGGGTAAGAATTCCCTCTGCAGCCACCCAAACCTGAAATGGTTTCCTTTCTCCTTCCTGCTGGAGATCAGTGCAACCTGTTGCTCAGGTTAGAAAGTTGCCTGGCAAAGGCACAGAGAGAAAAGTCCTTTTGCCCTGGATGCCTACTTAGCTGGCTTAGGCACAGATAAGGTGGCCCCAGGGGAGCAGGAGCTCCCAAGTGGGCAGGTGGTGGGGCGATGGCAGTGTGGCGGGGAGGGCATGAATTGCTGGGAGCTGCCCGACTCCTCCCTGACGGGAGACCCTATTATCCACCCTCACTGTCCTAGGTTCTCTTGCTCTGTGCTGCCCCTCCCCACGGCCCCCTTCTGATTTCTGGCTGCAGGTCAGCCGTGCGCAGAAGCCCCAAGCACAGCTTTCCTTTCCATGCCATGCCTTGTCTCCTGAAGTCCTAGGATGATGAGTATTGAGGAAGTGCTGGACGAATATTTGGAGACTGAATGAACTGGATTCTTGCATAGTCCTAAAAGGTTGGGATGGTGAAATCACCAGATAAAGAAGGAAGCTGAAGTCCAGAGGGAGCAAGTAACTTGTCTGAAGCCACACAGCCAATTGTGGATTTCATTCCTGAAGTGTCTCTGAGCATCCGTGGGAAGGCAGGCTGGGCCCCAGGCATGGGGGATATGGCTTCAGGCAAGACATGCTCTGGAGCATCCCCAGGCCTTTGCAATTGCTAGTCCCTCTGTCTGAACATTGTTCTCCTGCTTCTTCACCTGGAACACTTCTACTCATCCTTCAGGACTCAGTGGAGAAATCCCTTCTTCTGGGAAGCCTTCCCTGACCCTCCAAGTCAAGGTTAAACACCTACCCCGTGGTCCTGGATGGGGGCACATCCATCATGGCACCCTGTCCTGTCTCAGGGGCTGGCCAATCAGAGCTTTGTGATCTCCTTGTGATTGGTTCAGGAGTGACCACATGACCCAAATAAGGCCAACCAGAGTCTTCCCTGGGATAGATACATGGAAACTGGGGAGAAGGAAGCTATTCCCCGGAGATGCTAAGCTAGACACCTGTAAGTCTGGGGCTACTGGGGTCCCTTTCTCAGCTGCTACAATACATCACCTCCTATCGTAGACACGTTCTTCCAGGAGATGCAAACCCAGGGGCTGAGCAGCTGGGGCAGTGCATTTGGTCTTGGTCTTGAAAGAATCAAGCAATGAAAGCCTGTGATATTGGGAAAGAGGATGAATTTGGGGATGTGATAAACCAGGTTTTGCCACATACTAGTTATATGTTTTGGGGCATAGCTGTCTGGTCCTTGATTTCCTTCTTTGTAAAATGAGGGTGATGCTGTCTACCTGTCCTGCCAGGGGTGTCAGGCAGTGAGGCTGCCTGTCTGGAAGGGGTCTGCTGGCCTGCCAGCATCGGCCCATCTCTTCCCTGCTGACAGGCCCCCTGCATTCCTGCTGCTTCCTGCTGGTGCACCTCCATGGCAGGATTTCTATATTGATGTGTGTCCTTGCTGTGGAACCAAAATGCCATCACAGGATCTGCCTGCCTGCTGGTCTGTGACATTTTTTAACGTCCCTACAGGAGCTGGGACATCAGCTTCTTCCTGTGTCCTGGAGCTCTCTGTACTGTAGGTGCTTTTCATCTCAACCAAGACCTGCCCCAGGGCCAAGATGGACAAAGAAAGGAATGCTCTCTCTCCAGGCTGGGATGGTTGAGCAGAGCAACCTGGTGGAGAAATAAGCAGCTATTTTCCCTGCTTAAATCCTGGCCCTGGCCCTTCCCTGGGAATTCCAAGCATCCTTCCATGAAGGCACCTTGCCGTGCCCCATGGTCAGCCCTGATTTGGGGGCCAGCTTCTCCTTCCGGCAGCTGCCCTCAAGGGCCTTCTTTTTCAGTGGCCTGGTGCTGGCACCCAGGCACAGAGTATGTGTGCAGGAAGTGGTGTTTGAAGGAAGCAAGTAGCTTTCAGTTTGGGAAAGGACGTTGGCAGGAAAAACTCTAGGAGCTGCTCCCTCTATTTAAATGGCTTTTTCCTTTGCCCATCATGCCCAACATTGTTCTCCAAAGTGGAACTCTGCCAGAGGATGTGCTCAGGCTTTAGAATCTTCTGGAAACTCAAGCTCTGGCCATTTTCCTCAACATCCCTGGAAATTATGTAGACCAAGCATGGTCACGAAAGGCCAGGGGTTCTGTCTGTTCTTCCTCCTTTCTCTTCCACTCATCTCTGCCAGCAACCCCGTGTGAGCAGGGATTCACGGCCAGGGATGCATTCTGCATGCCGCGTGTGGGAGGTGGAAACTCCACAGAGGTGGTGACAGGGTCTGAGGGAGACAGACTCAGACAAGACTGAAATAGACAGACATAAACAGAACAAAAAAGAAATAGACACTCAGAGACTGGAAGTGACCAATATACTGACAGACACATGGGCATACACATGTACGCGTGTGCACACATGCATACAAGCATAGACGAGTCAGGGCACTGCCAAGAGTCCCCTGGAACTGGGGCATGTACATCCTGCTCCACCCACTTGCCCCTTGCCTTGAGTTTCCGATCCTCTCTAGAAGCCGTGTTGAACTCCCATGATCTGGCCCAGGCTTATGGGAAGTATTCAAAGTAACCAGAGCCCACCTTTCATTCTCTAAATGGTCTTTCTGGAAACCCCCAGTATTTAGGGGCAATTATTGATCATGTCACCAATACAGAGGGAGATAAACAGCAAATAAATCCACAAACAATAAGGCTGGTGGCTCAGACAATTTGTTCCAGTGACATTTACTTTGGAAGGAAATAAGCCCCTTATTTCCCATTATGCCCTGTTATAATTTTATTTATTGGTTTCAGTGGTTTCCTCCCGCTCTGGCCAGTAGTAGAATTATTGGGCTGGTCAGACCTGTGCAGCAGGAAATGCGAGAAGATATGAAAAAGTGCACGATTCTGAGGGTTTTCACCCCTCAGGTTCCTGGAGCACCTCCCAGAATAAGACAACAACACCACGTTCCAGACACTGCTCTGAGACTCTTCTTTTAACTAATTTAATCTCACAACAGCTCAAGGAGGAAGTAGGGGAAACCGAGGCACAGAGGGGTGAGGTGACAAGCTGGTAAGAGTCAGAGATAGAAAGGATGCCAGAAATAAACCCAGGCAATGTGTGCCAGGGGCCCACGTTCTTAACCACTTTGCCCTGCTCCTCTCGAGCACTGGTTGGCAGTTTTCTGGAAAGGACCAGATTAGTATTTTGAGCTTTGCAGGCTGTAGGTATGTTCTGTCACAACTACCCAACTCTGCCTTCGTAGTGGGAGAGCAGCCATAGACAATAGATAAATGAATGAATATGGCTGTGTTTAAATAAAACTTTATTTATAAAAACACGTGGTAGGCTGCATTTGGCCTACAGGCTGTGGTTTGCCAGCCTCTGCTCTAGGCATAGCCTCTTTCAGCTCCAGGTGGACCCAAGTCCCTGGTGCTCCCTACACTGGGCTTCAGCTGCCTGGGTTTGGCTCAGCCAAGGTGAGGCAGAAGGGGGAGGCTTCCGTGGGCCAAGAAAGTTTCTAAGATTCTGTTCCCCCTCACCAGCCAGTGGCCTCCTCCAGGGCGGATCTGTGAGCCCCCTGCTCACTCTGCAGGTGTACACTGCCTGTCTCCTGTCCTCACAAGGGTGTTAAGGGGGCTTTCCTCCCAGTTCTCCTGACTGAGATCATTCTCTGAAGGTGCCTCGCCCAGTGCCAGGCGCCCAGGAGACCCTCAGTGAACAGCAGCTCTAGTCGAAGTCACACCCTTTGACTTTGCAGAGGCCTCCTAGGGCCTGGAGTTGGGAGTCTATGTGACCTGGTGGATAAGAGTGGGGGCCTTGGTGCCCACTCTGGGTTCTGCTGTGGAATTGTGGACCCAGGCCTCTCTCAGCCTTGGTTTCCTCATACATGGCCATCACGATCTCTAATTTAGTGAAGATTAAATGCAAGAATGCACTCAAAACACAGCACCTGGGTGGAGGAAGTGTTCTGCAAGGGACAGCTGTTGTTCCTCACCCTCCGACCGTCCCAAGGAGGCAGAAATCCCTCTAGGCTGAGAGAACAGGGTGTGCCCCAAGAGGTAATAGATTCCTCCAGGTCCAGACAGAGCAGCTGGAGATGGGAGGGGCTATCTGGCCCTTTCCCTTCCCCCCAGTGTCTGGGGCGATGGAGCCATCTCAGGACACTGGACATCTTCAGGCCCATTAGCCCCAGAGGCCAGTTGTTGCCACCAGAACTTCTCTTTGCTGTGTGCAAGCTTGGCTCTGGGTCAACAGAGGACTAATTGGATCAGGGTGGGGCTGCCCAGAGCATCTGGGTTCATGCCCTGGCCAGGGCAGGCCTATTGCTGGCCTGTCTGAATCATTTCAGCAGGTCAAGCATGAAGACATTTGCCTCAGAGCCAGTGGCTAATTCCGTTCCTGCCCATCAGAGGTCTTGGCCTCTTTGATCAACCAAGATGGCAGCCGCAGCCTCTATAGTGAGGTCAGTGGAGCCTTGGGAAGATATTAGGGGATAAGTCTTACCTAGGAAGCCATGGGATCCAGAGATCTCACTGAATAAGAGATAATCTTTATGATAATCAGTAATGATTCTAGTAAGTATTATTAGTATTCTGCCAATACTGAGCCCTGTGTCTTTTCATTGAGTGTTTCCACTGAATCTTGTCTGCAGATTCTTTTTATGAACTATATCTTACCAGAGAGGAAACTGAGGTTTAGAGAAAGTAATCGACTTGCCTAGGGTCACATAGACAGAATGACTTGTGTGATATTGTTATCTGTTACTTTAGTAACTACAGTTAAATGAAGCAGGGGCGGTTGGAGTCAGGGTGTGTTGGGCCTCTTTCCCCCCTTCTTCTGGCGACCACCTTGATTTTCCTTTGGGAACCAACCCCACCGCCCCATGAGGTAAGGTCGACCTCCTCCTCTGGCTCCAGGGGTGGCCATGTGGTCCAGGTCTAGCTCATAAGTGTGCTCCATCCTTTGATCACAGAGATGGGATCAGACTTCCGATAGACTTGCCAGGAGAGAGGAGCTGCCTTCCTGCCAGGGTCACTGAGTCGAGAAGACTCAGAACTGGGGACATTGATGGGTATCTTTGCCACCATATGAGGACAGCCTGCTTGAGAACAAAGCTACATGGAGGAGAGGCTCCCTGAGACAGAGACAGAGTTCTGCGGGTGTCATTTGAGTCCCTAGATCCACCTGGCTTGAAGTCAGAATTATCTCTGGACTTTTCTGTTATGTATGCCAAGACATGTCCTGTATGTGTTGGGCTGGTTTGAGTGTGTTTCTGTCACTTGCACCTAGAAGAGTCCTACCTGATAAATGAGGATTTTTCCCATTTCAAACCACAATAACAGAAAGACTCAGATTAAATTCCCATGCTACCGTTTCCCTGCTCAGGGCTGAATACTGTAATCCTTGTGGGCCCTAAAAATTTGGCCAACTCTTGGCTTTTTCTCTGCCTTTAGCAATAGCCTCCTTCCTGATGGCTTCCCGGCCAGAAGCCACATTGCTCTTGACATTTTCACCAGAAGAATATGCCTCTAACACAGAACCCGTCATGCCTGCAGAAAGATCCAAGTCCTTGGCGTCGTGCCGGGGCTCAGCCTCTGCCTCGCCCTGCAGGTTGACTCTCAGCTGCCACATCCGTGCCTCTGCTCACGCAGTTTCCTCCACCGGGGCTGCCCTCACCTCCTCCCGCCAGGGGAACCCTGTGCTTTGCGGAATGTGGCCTCCTGTCTGGTGTCCCTGCTGCGGTCTGTACAGCCTGCATGGCTCTCTGGTCAATGCGTTTGTGTGGGGGCGTGGGCGGTGGAGTGCAGTGCTCCACAGCAGGGATCCTGGAGCCAGACTGCCTGGGCGCAAGGCTTCTCTCTACCGTCCGCAGCCTTGCCACCTTGGGGGGGTTACCTCACCTCCTTAGGCCTCAGTAGTTCATCTGTAAAATGGGAGTAATAAGACCTACCATGCAAAGCTGCTGTTATATTTAGTCAAGTGAATCCATGCACAGTGCTCCACACCATTCAAAGATACTAGACACTGTCGACCCTCCATAGGTGTCGCCTGTTATTGAGATCGCTGTTTGCAGGGACCACATGGAACTTGATCATGTCTCTCTTACAACCCACCCTGATTCCCTTTACTCTCAGTCGTCAAGGTGACTATTTTATCTGATGGACTGCAAGCTTCCTGAAATAGTGTCTCATCGTTTCTAAATGCCTAACCCTGTGCACAGTGCCCAGTGCATAGTAGGTGCTCAGCTTTGACAACAGCACCAGCCCGGATTCATGATAGGTACTTTACACACATTGTTTTTTCAAAATTCACACCAGTCAATCCCCCAAGGAATTTATTAATGCCGCCATTCTTTTGACTTCAGGGAGGGTCAGACAAGCCCACAAGAGAGGCAGCTTGCCCAGGGTAACACACCTGGAGAAAAGGCAGAGCTGGGATGCAAATCCAAAGGTAGGGGGTGCTTTCCTCACGCCTTTCACATCTTTGTCTCCCCAGGCCTTGCCCTTGGGGGAGCAAACCTAGGAGTTCCCACCCCCGCTTACCAGGGCCTCCAAAGGCATGAGATTGATACCAACCATAGGCAGTGTCTGCCCCTCTGCAAGGGGCCTGCCCTATGGGACTCCAGGTTGGGCAGGGGCTGCCAGCCCCCCATACAGGCTGTCCCCTGCCCACCTGAAGTCAGGCCAGGTCTGCCAATATTGGATGGGCTGGTCTTATCCAAGGGCAGCGGCCGCAGCTCAAGGAAATGTTGGCAAACAAGGACTTCAAGCATCCCTCACCCAGGGAAGTGCCAGTGAGGAGGTTAGGTCCCTCAGCCCTGTGGGCTCCAGAGTTCCTGTTGGAATGGAGTTGCCGGGTAAGCAACTGCGCCTGTGTGTCAGCACAGAGTTGAGCTCAGAAGAGCTGCGTAAATGACGACCATAGACAGAAACCCCAAACCTCCAGCTGCACAGGAGCAGACAGACGGACTATCTGGGGCAACTGCTGGGCAGAGCTGAGCTCCTCCCCAGGTGGCACTCAGGCCTGGGCATGACCACCTGGCTGACCCACCCGTCTCCTACTCTCCCTTCTCTGAGATTTCCACCAGCCTAACACTTCCCTCCCCAGTCCAACACTTCCCTCCCCAGTCCTTCCTTAGCAAATTTAATCTCCTTGGAGCAGCCTGTCTTGACTTCCAGGCTAGCTCCGTGACATAAATCAAAACTGTTTTGAAAAGGACTATTTAGGCAAGTTTTTTTTCTTTCTGGCTGGAACCATGTATGATAGTCACCTTGTCATGTTAATCATTGTATCTTGTTTACCTGACAAGCAGGAACCGCTCAATTAATAGTCATTGGATGAATCACCTGGAAGGACATTCCTGTACCTAGATTTCCTGCTTCTATCTGGGGACTTAGAATCAACTGCATCATTGAATCAGTGTGGCACAGTGGTCAGGCACACAAACTTTGCAGCCAGACGGCCTGGGCCTCTTATTAAATCTCAGTGCCTTGGTTCCCCATCTGCAAAGTGGGAATAATAATGGTACCTTCCTCACAGAGGTGATATGAAGAGTAAATGTTGTTATATAGAGAGCACTTGGCACACGTTAGGTGCTAATTTGTGTGTTTTAGAGATGGATATCATAGATGCATAGACAGTGAGGATGACGGATTGACAGGAGATATTCAGACTATCATTTCCATTTCACAGGTGAGAAAACTGAGTGTTATCTAGAGTAAAAGGAAGGGACTAACCTGACATTACACAGCTAGAAAAATCTCTCAAGTCTGTGTACCTTTGTCACAAATTTACAGATCATTATTTTCAGAGAAAAATGAGATTGGGAGCCAAAGAACAACATTCCTTTCTTCACTCATTCTTCAGATATTTGTGTGGCTCATAGTTGATGCTCAGAATGTGTTTTTTTGAATGAAATGAATAAATGCCAGGGAGCCCCTGTGGTTAAATGAAAAAGCCTGCAGTGTGGGTTATCACATTCCTGGCTTGAGTGCCTGACATCTCATTGTGCCCATGGCAGGCATAACTAGTCAATCATTGCATGCTTTTGCTCTGAGCCTGAACTCAGCCTCAGAATCCTTTTTATCACAGTCCACTCTCAATTGATCAGGTTTGGCCCCTCAGATGAAAGCTATGTGCCTTCCTCAGTCTGATCTCAGAAATCTCTTTGATTATGTGGTTTCCTTCTTCCTTTCCTTTCATCCTTCTCTCTCGGGCTCTTTCACTCCTTTCCCACCCTTCCCACATCCATTTCCCCTTCTCTCAATAACGTGGACCCAGAGGAATAGCCCTTTCCATTCTGGTGGAGACGTACCTGAGGGCTCAACGCTCCCGCTTCCCTGCTTCGGTGGAGAAGGTGAGATGGTCCAGCAGGTGTCGTGGGTCCCTGACCCAGCTGCTAAAAGTCCCACCTCCTGGTTCTTGGAGGGGTTGGGGCCTCCCAGGTGGCCCTGTAGATGCAGAGTATCTCGAGGGAGAGACCGGATGGCTCATGGGCCTGCGAGTGGGCTCAGCTCAGCCCAGGCTCTGCCCTCCTTCAAGGAAGTTTACCATAGACTCTCCCTGCCCTGTTAAACAATCTCTCCAGGAAGCAGGAAGTTGGTCTAAAGTCTTGCCTGGCGGAGGAGTGGCCTGGAGCCTGGCTGACACGCAGGGAGAAGGGCTGTGCCTGCTCTCTTCCCCCAGAGCTATCCTGGCCTCTGCAGCGGAGGTCTGGGCAGGGATCTAAGCAACTTAATCAGGAATGAGATACCACAATCTGCCTTAAAAATCAACCACAAAACTCCCTGAAAAAAAATCTGACCCCATGCTGATAACCTCTCCAGACCCTGGGGAAGGGTGGGGCTGGTAGAGGCCTTGGTGAAGGTGCAGGTCACCTGCTCTAGGGCTCCGGACTGGGGTGGGGGCCTGAAGGGGCTGGTGGGGTGGGGGTGGGACCTGGGCAAGAACCAAAGGCAGACTTTGGGGGGCAAAGGAGGAGGGGCAAAGGCGACTGCAAGAGGGTGAGCCTGGCTGATGGTAAAGGGGGACCCCTTGATCAGCAGCGAGGAAGAAGGAGAGGAAGTGGTTTGGGGAAGATTCTGGATTTGGGTTGGGGCACATTGGATCAGAGGCTAAAGCTCGAGAGAGAGAGGGAGGGAGAAAGGGAAAGAGGGAGAAAAGAGACTGGTGGGTGGCAGACTTTTAGTGTTTGTTGCCCCTCTCTCTTCCTAGGACACAAGGTGCATTGGGAGGGGCTCTGTGCCCCCCCCACCATGCAGCACCCCGAGGCTTTGTCACAAATCATGGTCCTCATGCCCGAGTCCCTTCCCCTTAGAATGAGTTCTTGGTCCTCAGCACAGGCTCCTGGGGGCTTCCCCCTCATTTGCTGACCCTGACTGCTTCCAAAAAGATGTGTGGCCCCCTAGGAGTGAATATCCAGGGACATGGGTCCAATAGATGGTCAGGAAATAAAGAACAGGGAGTGGTCCCTGCAGGAGAAGTGCCTGGGGTGGCCCCAGTGCTGCTGTTCCGGCTGACTGTCCCCAGGTAGGCACATGGGCCCCTGGGGGTGCAACCTGGGGCAGGCAGTGCTTTCCTGTGTCCTGGCTGGTTTTAGGACAGGCCTTGTCCTCTGCCCCTTGCCTATCACCCTCCCCCCTCTGCCTGGATGATGCCTTGATCTCATTTCAGACAGCTGTCCCCCAAAGCCCCTGCTTCCCAACACAAACAAGTAAACAAGTGTAAGGGGGTAAAGTGGCTTCCCTCCACCCGTCTAGGTTCCTTGGCTGAGCCAGGAATTAAACTGACAGCAGGCAAAGGAACAGGAGAAAAAGTATACAAGTTTATTACGTGCATAGGGGTGTCACAGGAAAGCAAAATGAATACCGCAAACCCAGTGAGATCTAGAAGCTTCTATGCCTTCTTCACAGGGGAGAGGAGGAGGGATGTAGGCAACTTAGGGGAGAGTAAATGATTTCTGGGAAAGATGAGTGGGTCCTCAGAAGAGCAGCACAGCCTGAGACAGGTCTGTCCAGGTGTGGTGCGGCCCTCCAGCCTCCTGCGATGCCAGCCAATCCCCCGACTGAGAAGATTCCTGGAGGGGATAGTGTTCCCTCTGGAGGATCTGTCTTTAGGCAGATACGAGGGTCTCAGAAAGCCTCTCCCTGCGCTTGCTCTTCCCCAATTGACCTCAGTTCAAAGTCCAAAGTGGCATATTTTGGGGTGTCATCTCCTGAACTATTTTACCAGCAAATAATTTAACATCGATAGCTTCTGGAAAGCTGTGGTCCCCATCCCCTGGGTTCCTGTTAGGAATCTGGCCACGCATCACCACCTGAGCTCCATCTATAGCCCCCCACCCCAAATTGTCTTCCATGAAACTTGGGAACCAGGCCTCCAGCAGGAGGTGAGTGACAGGCGAATGAAGCTTCATCAATATTTACAGCCGCTCCACATCCCTCTCGTCACCGCCCGAGCTCTGCCCCCCGCCCCCCTGCCCCTGTCTGTGGAAAAACTGTCTTCCATGAAACTGGTCCCTGGTGTGCAAAAGGTTGGGGACTGCTGCTATAAAGGAACCTGTGAGAGTGAGTAACAGGGGGACTTTCTTCAGCAGGTGGTCAGGCAGGGCCTCCCTGTGGGGAAGTGCTTTGAAGTGATATACTTGGTTTCTAGGGCAGCTAAAACAAATTAACCCAAACCAGGTGGCTTAGAACACCATGGTTGTTTATCTCACAGTTCTGGAGGTCAGAAGTCTGACCCATGTCTCACTGGGCTAAAATCAAGGCTCTGTCCCTTTCTGGAGACTCCAGGGCAGAATCCGTTCCTTGCCTTTTCCAGCTTCTAAAAGCCACCTGCACTCCTTGGCTTGTGGCCCCTTCTTTCATCTTCAAAGCCAGCCACATTGCATCTCCGTGACCATTCTTCTCTCCTCATGTCTCCTCTAACTCTCTCTTCTGCTTCCCTCTTCCACTTTTAAGGACCCTGTGACAACACTGGGCCCCCTGTCCAGATGATCCAGAATACCCTACCTATCTCAAGGTCAGCTGACTAGCAACTAATTCCACCTGCAACCTTAATTCCGCTTTGCCATGTAATGTTCCATATTCACAGGCTCCAAGCATTAGGATGTGGACCTAATCCCATCAGGGGGCCATTATTCTGCTAATCGCAAGTGCAATCCTGTTTTATTTTCTTCACAGCATTTACAACAGCCTGAAAGGATATTTTCTGACTATTGTTTACTTGTCACCTGTCTTGTTCTGCTGGAAAGTGAATCCCATGAGGGCAAGGGCCTCGCTGGTGCTGCTCACTAGAGCAGTGCCGGGGACTCAGCAGGTGCTCAATAAAGACTTGCCGGGTGAATGAATGGATGACTGAGGGCTGGCTCGTTTCTGCATCAGGGTCAATGCAGACAGCACTGATCTGAGAGCCAGAAGCTCTGACCCCCATTCTACCCCTGGAAGTTGAGACCTGGTGCCTTCCTGCCCTCTCTGGGTCTCAGTCTTGGGCATTCTCACCACAGCCCTGGGAGGAGGGGATGACTCAGGACAGTCTCCCTGAGGGCTTCATGTCTTAGAGAAGTTAATTACTGTCATGAAGTCATCCCTTGTTTTCCTTTCAATGGCAGAGGCCCCACTGAAGTCTCAGCCTGAACAGGCATCAGAGAGGAATCAGCTGGGTCTGGCATTGGTGCTGGTTCCTGTGCATGCCAGCCTCCCGCAGCCCAGCACACGGGTGGAGAATGTGAGCCCTGGCTCATGCAGCCCTGGTTGTATGTCCTCACTCTGCTGCTGGCCAGCTGAGTCCCCTTGGTGAGTGACCTCCCCTTCCCAAGCCTTGGTTTCCTCTTCTATGAAGTCGGATAATCACTGTATTACAGGGGTCATGAGAATAAAGTAAGAGAGTGCATTGGAAGGGCCTGGCCCATAGTAGATGCTCAGTAAACTGAGTTGTGATCGTCATCACTTCTTAATTGGTGCAATGTCACCTGTGAACTTGACTTTCCTGGTGAAAGAGGCCAGAATGCTTTCTCTCCTCTCTCAGATGGCAACACCGAGAGAGAGTGGGGATCAGTGTCAAGTCTGGATGCAGAGCTCAGCAGGAGGTCTTGAAAGGGCAATGACTGGTGTTTGACAGTTGCTTCATCATATCCCAGGGTGCTGGTGCCAAAGGCTGACATGGCAGAGAGGAGGAGGGAGGAACTGTCACCATCTCTTTCATTGCCAATGAGCTTGGACACTGATTCTGCCACCAGCCAGCTGTATACGCTTAGGGAAGTTACTGTAACACAAAGCCTATTTATTTTATTTAATTATAAAAATAATACAGTCCCATCATGAAATTTTGGAAAACATCAAATAGCATAAAGGAAAAAACTCAGGCAAGTACAATCTCCCCTGGGGATGATTTTAGTATTGATATCTTGGCCTCTTTCCTCCCCACTGGCTGTGGTGTGGAGCTCTTCTTCCACTTTCATAGCCTTCATTTTTCACTTGTCATAGCAGACGTATTTCCCTGTGTCATTAGAAACTTGTTGTTGTGATTTCATAATGACTACACATGATCGCATGTTATAAAGCACCACCTTCATCTCCCTACCTCAACTGCTGAGCATTTAGATGGCTTCTGGGTGTGAGAGAGAGTTTGTGTGTGTGTGTGTGTGTGTGTGTGTGTATGCACGAATGTGTGTGTGCTTACAAATATGCTACAATGAACCTTTACAGGCATATCTTATGAACTTTGTGCACCTTTATTTCCTCCTCTTTAAAAATGGGACGAATAATTCCAGCCTTCCCACCCTACAAGTTTTTATGAGGCTCAAAGGAGGAAAGAGATATCAAAGTGCTTTAAAAACCGTGGGGGAAAATGTCTTCCAAATGGAAGGCCACACTTTGAGTACTGCCTCTTTAAGAGGGGTGTGTGTGTGTGTGTGTGTGTGTGTTGTGTGTGTGTGTGTGTTGTTCCTCAGCAGTTGGGAGACAGGTGAGTGTGGAACTAGGAATAACAGCAATAACAGCATTCAACAGTTATAGAGCACTTACCACCTTCTGGGTGCTCCAATAAATAAGATACATGCATAATCTTAACACATCCTAACAACAGTGTCCAAGGGAGTACTATTATTACATACAACTTACAAATGGGGAAACTGAGGCACAGAGCGGTTAAGTAAAATGTTCATGACGGCACAGCTAGCAAGCGGGAAGTAGAAGAGAGGGATACACACAGGCCCCTTCCCAGGGAGCCGCAGGCATCCGCAGTGAGGGCGCCAGGATGCTGCAGTAGTAGTTTCCCCGGGGCTTCCCAACACCCCAGGCCCCTGGCACTTCCTGAAATGAGTTACTTTTTTATCGAGCACAGTCCGGTGTTTCTGGCAGGCAGACAAATTAATCTGAAGATGATTTCCCCAGGGCTGGGGTAGTTTCGAATGAGAACGCCTCACTCAAAGGGAAAAGCCCACAGGAGCAAAAAGCCCCTGGCAAGTGCGGGACACAATGGCAGAGCAGAGTCACCGTGTGCGTATCTGAGTGTGGCACTCCGCGTGCGTGAGTGTGTGTGCGTGTGGGGGCGCATCTACATGCGGGCACGCACAGGCGTGCACAGGGTTACGCAGACGCAGGTGCTCGTATAGGCTGTATGTGACGTTCTGGGTGCCCGAAGACTGAAGAGGTGGCTCACCAATGGGATAAATGTTCACCACACTGATTTTTCTCATTTTAATCTTTGAGAAGAGACTGGACCGGGACCCAGGCAGGGGTTTCTTTGCACTGCCTTCAACATCAAATCGGCAGCATTTTTCACAGCAACCACGGGCCTCAGTAACAAAAGGCAGCCAGGTGTGCTCCGAAGCCGAGGGAGGAAGGCGCGGAGCGTTACTACTACGCCAAGTGCACCATCGATAAACTACCGGCAATTTACAGTTGTCCCCACCCTCGTTAATCGACCAAATCCAACCTGGCCACGTGTGCCTAGTGCCCTGATCTGCTTTGTAACAAAATCAGTGCCTTGGCATGAGAGGCGCAGTTAACGATAGAACACTAATCGAGTTAGAAATTTCTCTTGCAAGCATTAATAATTCATGCCTCTGTTCGTTGCTTTTAGTGCTACTTGAACGACAGCAACAAGCAGTGGGCTCAGCAGCCTTTCCATCCGTGCCAGGACTGGAGTGGGCGGCTGGGGCAGGAGCTCCTGGGCTCCGAGGCCTGGCTCACTGGTCTGTGGCCAAACTGTCCACAGTGCGGTTCTCCAGCCGTGGCTGGGAGGAGGGGGAGGGTGGCTGAGTCAGGTCCGGAGTCTGGATTCGGTCTCATTGAGCTAAAATCAAGGTGTCAGGGGCTGCAGTCCTTCCTGGAAGCTCCAGGAAAACCCAATTCCTTGTTTTTTTCTGGTTTCTAGAGGCCACCCACTCTTTGTTTGGCTCACGGCCCCTGCCTCCATCTTCAGAGTTGCATCCGTAGGGCTCTTGTTCCATCGTCACATCTTCTTCTGCCTCCCTCTGTCACTTTTAAGGACCTTTGTGATGACATCGAGCCCACCCAGATAACCCAGGACATTCTCCCTACTTTAAGGTGAGCTGATTAGTAGCCTTGACTCCATCTGTGACCGTAGTTCTCCTTTGCCATGTCACCTAACGTGTTCATAATATTTGAAATGGCAAAATCACTTCAAATGTTTTAAGAATTATGAAAATAATGCTTGTTCGTGATAAAATATTCAGAATAGTGCAGAGCTACATAAAATATCTATTAAATGCCCATCTTTATCCACTCTCCAAGATGGAACCACTGTTGACAATTGCTAAGTCTACTTTTAGAATCTTCTCTGCACACACAAGGATATATGTGTGTCTCTTGTTCTCTTGTCTTTCTTTCCCTTTTATGTTTCTCTTTCTGATTCTCTCTCTCTTTTGCCCACTAGCCAAGCAGCCATCCATCAGCTGGTGTGAATTTTACTCCATACCATGGAGTATAAGAAATGTCATATTTCTTTATTTTTCTAAATCAAGTTAAATTTCACTCCAAACCTCCACTTGTCAGGGTGGCGAGAACTTCGGTATCCATCATGATTTAATGTCGGTGCCAACCATAATTCTGGAGCTCACCTCATCCTTCTTAGGGTTGCCAAAAAATGGGGGCGGGGAGGGGCTTAGCGATGCTGCAAAAACAGGGTCTGGCATCTCCTTTTCTTTCCACATAGTCACAGATTTCTAAACAGTATCACGTGACTGGTTCCCACTAAAACAATGTAAAGGAACAAACGCACATGCAGATGAAGGACTGCAAGGGATGGAGCAAACAAACTGCCAAGGATGCCGTCTCTTGGAGGTGGGATTGTGGTGATTTTAATTTTTTTTGTGACACTACTCTCCTTTTTGCTATAGCTAACAGATATCAGTTTACAATCACCACAATATACTTCATTATAAATGCTCTATGTTTCTTCTCCACCTGCCTTTCCCGACAGCTGAGTGTTTGCCCAGCTCCCCAGGGGCCAAGCCCTCCTTGGTGTGCCCGCAGGTGTAACAACGCTGAGAAATCCTCAAGATGTGAACTGGAGGTAGCTCCTCCTCCCGTGTCATCCCTGCTCTCCTGGGCTTTGGGAGCCGGCTGGGTGGGGCAGGGATTTTCATGTCCTGGAATGAAGCCTTTATAGGCACCTCATAGGTTTTTTATTGGGGTTCACAGCTATTGTCCTATTATTTCCACAGGGAGTACTCACCCTTCCTGGCTTCCAACAAATCCTGCAATGGGGTATGGCTTCTCCAGTGACTTAGGGGAGGCAGAGGTCCAGGGCGGGTGACAGAATTTCCCTTCCAGGAGCCAGGCTCTGAGTGGGTGGGCCAGTCAGGGATGTGGGCTGGTGGGTCTCCTCCGAGGGGCAGCCTGAGGGTAGGGGCAGTCCAGAGAAGGCTGACATTCAGCACATTTGGGGCCTGAGGGTCCCTGGGAGTCTCGCCATCCTGGTTGTCTCCAGGCACCTTTGGAGGGGGACAGGGAAGGCCAGTATTCCGGTATAACCAACGCTTATGGCACTCTTCTGTCCAGCCATTCATCAACAAATATTTAATGAACACGTCCTCTGGGCCAGAAACAAGCCTGGTGCCTGTGGATACAATGACAAACAGGAATAGCCCTGCTTCCTGATACAGTCTGGGGCAGATGCCATGAGAGGGGCTCTGCTGTTTGTTTCCTCTTGCCTGTCTTGTTTTTTGCTGTGTCTCCTATTCCTAGATTATTTCAGGAACTCAATAAAAATTTATGAAACTTTTTATTTCAAATTTTTGCTAGTTGGAGGAAATAATACATCCCCAAAGAAATCTCAAAGTCAAGTGAAATGGAAGAATTTTGTTTCTGAGTCTCACAGATCATCATCATCATCATCGTAATGGATATGGATCAGGCCTTATGTTGTCCATGTGTCCCCATCATACTCACATTTCATCTTCACCAAGATGCCTGGGAGGAATCTGGGCTCACCCATTGCTTTTCGTGTGCACGTGGTCCGGTTGCTTGTGTTCAAATTCTGGCTGCAGCCCTGGGCAGCAGAGGGAGCCTGCTTGGGCACGCCACTTCCTCTCTCTGAGCTCAGTCTCCTCCGTGAAATGGGCATGATGAGAGAGAGGCCCCCACTGGAGACCAGGCAGGTAAATCTCCCAGCACGGAGCCTGGTCCCGCCTGGCTGCCTCCTCCCTGTCTGCTGGTGTCTTTCTCTGTGATCCCTTTGACTCCAGCGCCCTGCTTTGCAGGAGGTCCTGGTGCATGCTGAGGACTCGCTGCCTCAGGGGATGGGGCCCCGAGCTCTACTGCTATGGAGGCTGCTGGAACCAGGACTGCGACAGGGAGCAGCAAAGGGAACGCCAGGACTGATGCTGTTCTCCGGATGCCTCGTTACCTGGCTGGGGTCAGGGTGATATGGCGGAGTTAGTGTCTCACCGCACCCTCCCAACCTCATTGAGGACAGTGTCCTGGCATTTTACTTCTCTTGCTGTCAAAACGCGGGCCAGGAATCACCCCCTCAGACCCTTTCAGTGAGAGAGAGAAACCACTCCCCGCCATGCGCTCGGAACTTTGACACCCTGAGGCTTGCTCCGAACTCACTCATGGTCTCCGTGTCTGTCTCCACCAGTGGTGGGCTGATAAATGCTCGACAGCCAACCCTCCAGAAAAAACAAGTATGCACATCTATACATACCTAAGTGTGTTATATTATGCTGGTATAAAGGCTGCTTAGCAAACACACATTTTTTAATTTAAATAATAATAAAATATGCGATGCTCTTTATTGTAAATTCCATAGAGCCAATTGGCTCTCACAGTGTACTTTCACTCATTTTTGCCAACTTGTTGTATTAGCCAAGCTATGGTTGCAATTCAGCCAAGATTTGACAAAAGTTGAAGTCTCTCGGGTCATCAAATGAACAAATGTAGTTCTGTCATATTTTCGTTTATGCTAACGAGTAAGATGAAAGTGAAACAATGAAGACATAGTCAAAACACTCGATCGTCAATGACATAAATGACTTCCTTGCTGAATCAGTTAATAGTTTTTGAATATTGGAAGAATTTCCTTAATATTTTGTTCCATTCACAATGTAATGACTACAGATATGACATACCTTAATATTTAATCTGCATTATTAACATTTCTTTTTTTTCTCTATTACTTTCTTAAATCTAAGATTTAGACAACCAACAAAGCAATCAATCAAGCTCAGATCTGTAGCGTTTGCCAATTTCCATGGTGTAAATGCACACTATGGCTGATTTCAAATATCTATTGTGAAATTGCACATTTGCAGTTGGGAAGACATGCTCAGTAGCACACCGCTATATAATATTTCTACTATACAGAGACAATATACATAAATACATTCAAGAGCACAGATAATTGTAAAAGGTAGAACAATAATTAGGAACTGATGGGTTTTGAGTATTTATTGCCTTAGTTTTTAATATGATTTGTTAACTTGTAAGTTTAAATGATTGATCTTTTAATAATGGTTGTGTTTAATAATTAGATCACAAGATTCTGGAAAATCCAACAATTGACTCTTGTGAGCCAGCATGGGCCGGCTCCAGCACACCACTGAGACTCTCCCCAATCTGATTGGCACCTCAAGCTGAGTAGATCTTTATCCATTTCTGGTCACTGTGCTTAGCGTAGTGCCCACAACACTGGCAGCCTTCTGTAAATATGTGCTAATGAAGGAGTGACTTGCATTACCTATGTGCTGTCTGTCTCCCTAGTCTGTAGGCTCCTTGATAGAAGAACCATGTTACAGTCATCTTTGAATCACAGTCATCTTTGAATCCTCAGCCCCCAACACAGGGCCCAGTACATAGTAGGTGCTCAGTAAGTTGATGAGTGACCAAATTTACACCCTAGGGACAACCTGAAATGCTTTGTCTGGGAGCAGAAATGACCCACAACTGCCACAAATAGGGTGTTACGAAGAGTGGGTGAGTAATGAATCTTTGGTTATTATTTCTTTCCCACTGCTCCCTAGGTTCCGCTCATCACTGCTATTGCTGCATAATCACCCGCTCTCAATGGTTTAAAACAACACACACTTGTTACCTTGCAGTTTCTGCAGGCAGGAGTCCAGGCACATCTTGACCGGCTCCTCTGCTCAGTGTCCCACAAGGCTGCAGTCAAGGCATTGGTTGGGTTGCATTCTCATCTGGATGCTCAACTGGGGAAGAATTCATGCCCAAGTTCATTCATGTTGTGTGACTGAGGTTGCCACGCATCTCTTGTGGTTGTGTAACTGCTGGCTGTTGGCTGGAGACCCACCCCCGGTCCTAGAGACCACAGTTCCTTGCCATGCAGGCTTCCTCAGCAGGGCTGCTTACTTCATCAAGCCAGCAAGGACAATTTCTCTCACCTCAAGCAGGGCTCAGTGTCTCTTTCAAGATCATTCACTCTATGGACTCAGGCCCACTGAGGATAACCTCTCTTTTGACTGACTCCCAGTAAACTGATTTGGGACATGAAGTCAGCAAAATCCCTTCACCTTTCCTACATCCTATTGGCTACAAGCAAGTCACAGTTTCTGTGGACACTCAGGGGAAGGACTCTATCAGATGTGAACACCAGGTGGCAGAGATACTTGGGGATCCTTGGGGTCTGTGGGCCACACTGCTCCATATCCCTGCCCCCAACCCCACCACACGGCATATACAGCTTTGGCTCTTAAGCAGAGTCAGCCAGTGACCAGGAGTTTAAGAGCAGTATGGACAACATAACAAGACCCTGTCTCCATAAAAAATAAAAAAATTAGCTGGGTGTGGTGGTGCATGCCTGTAGTCCTAGCTACTCAGGGGGCTGAGGCGAGAGGATCCCTTGAGCCTAGGACTTGGAGGTTACAGTGAGCTATGACTGTGCCACTGCACTCCAGCCTGGGTGACAGAGCGAGACTCTGTCTCTAGAAATAATGATGATAATAAAAAGTATCCTGAACAGTTAACAATCAGATCTTGCGAGCTGGTAGGGGTTGGCTCAAGCACACCAAACCCCCACAGGGTCTCAGCACATCTTCCCTTGGGAATGGTTCACCAGGCGGTAGCTTTGAGGTCCCAGAGAGCTCCTGCTCTTCCACGTCACCTCTCTACCTCTGTTTCTTTGCATTTCCCCACAGTCCCCTCAGGTGGCAGCCACGGTGGCAAACACATCATCTCATTGCCGACTGCTCTCAGGGAGCTGTTCCATAGGTTTAATGACAATTGTCTAATTATGTCTCAGGAGCTCATTCCAGAAAAAGCTGATAGGTAAATTAGTGCAATTAATTGGTCTTTATAAAGCATTTAGCCCAGCCTTATGACACCCAGCCTGTCATAAGAAGCCTTAATCTAGAGAGAACGTCTAATAGAAGCTGTTGTGAATGAAAAGCAGGAAGGAATTGCCCCAGGAATAAGCAACGGGTAGCTCCCGAATCTGCACCACCCTGCCCTGCTCTCATGAATTCCCGAGTGAGTCCTCCCTTAGAACCGCAGCCTCAGTGTGTTCCGAGTCGGACCGTCAGCCTCCCCCGCACATCAGTTTCTTGCAGGATTTTCCCATTCCCATGGAGGACACTGTCACTATCCCCATCTCTCAAGCTAAGAACCTTGGAGGCAGCTTTGGCCCAGGCCTCCGTCTCTCTTGTCCCCCACATTCAAATCAGTAGATTGAATAGACTCCACAGTGTGACATTTCTCCCACCTGCTTCTTGTATTCATGCTCATTGTCACTCTCAGAACTTGGAGTCTCCAGCACCTGTCACCTGGTCTATCTCCCCTCTGATCCATTCTCTGCCTGAGACAGAGCAGCGCAAATTCCCTTCATGGCCTGCAGGGCCCCGGAAGGTGCCCCATGGTCCGGCTTCACCCTGTGCCACTGGCCCCCGGTGCTCTTGTCTCAGCCAGGGGAGGCGTTCCGTTCCTCCAGGGTGCCGCATGCTCGTGCCTTGGCGCTGCTGGTTTCTCCTGCAGGAAACACTCTTTCCTGTCGGATTGGTCAGGATCGGGTAGCTTATGTGGTAACTGTGGGGGTGACCAGTCAGCCTCCAAATCCCTGCCACAATGAAGTTTATGTCTTGCTCTGGCGCAGTGCAATGTGGATCACGTGGTCCTTCTCCATGTGGTCACTTCTCCATCCAGTGTCACTGCCACAAAGGAAAAGAGGATGGAGGAGGCACCTGGACCTTAACTGACTCAGCCTGGAAATGCACATGTCATTTTCTATTGGCCAGAATTGGTCACATGGCCCCAAGGTGACGGCAAGGGAGGCTGGGTAATGTAGAGGAGCACATGGAAGGCTTGGTGAGCATCGCTGCTTGGTGCCACGGAGTTCCCCTCTCTGACCTGTTCTTCAGGTCTCTATGGGAAGTCACTTCCTCTGGGAATCCCCCCACCTCCCACCCAGCACTGGGTTCAACTTTCCTCCCACGCGTGCCCTGTGCACACCCTCACCCCGAATGGTCCCCTGCTCTGCTGGGAGCTCTGCGAGGGCTGGGACTGGTCTGTCTCCTACTCGGCACTGACCTCTCGTCAGCACTCAGCATGGTGCCTGCCATGCAGCAGGGCTCGGTGAGCCTTCCTTGAGTGCATGGCCCTTCCTTACCCTGGCATTCGGGGCACTCTAGAATCTGGACGACTCTGCCACTTCTCCCTGTCCCTCTTCACCCAGCTGCCGTGGATCGTAGGCGTTTTGTGTAGAGCACGATGGTAAGTCCTTGGGCCTTGGGTCAGGTGGCTCCGAGTCTGACTGCCAGCTTCAGCGTTCACTAGGTACAGGACCCTGGGCAAATGACTTCATGGCTTTGTGCTTAGTTTCCACATCTGTCAGGTGGATTCCATTATACCTATTTAATTGTTGAGATGCAATGAAAAAATGCTTTCAGAATGCATTATTATAGAACATGTCAAATACCATATTTCACTGATTCTCAAATACACTTTATTTTCTCACCTTTTAAGATATCTGAAATTAGGATCCATCTTACAATTGCTATTAAGAAAGTACTGTGTCATTGTTCAGTTAGTGGTTTTTGTGTTTTTCTTGGTGGTACGTTAAATAATGGTGTGTCTTAGATTCCATGATATATGAGAGTTAATATTTGATTGTTATTAATATTAACTATTATTTTTGCCTCTTAAAATGACCTCCACCTCTAATAAATTTTCATCTGCAGATACTTCCCTTAGCCTTCCAAGGTTTTTGAATAAGATGAATGTGAAAATTTAAGACCAGGTTACCTTCCCCTGGTCCTTATAATGGAACAGATCTTGGAACTTTTGCCTGCGTCTCCTCATCCAAGAGTCATTCCTGCTCCTGTCTCTCCTTCTTTTGAATTTCTCCCAATGTAAGCACTAACCTTGCTTACCATGGACATTATTAAAAATTAATTTACTAAAAGTAACCACATCTAATTTTTGAGAGCTGACAACGTGCTGGGCACTGCTATGCTATGCCCTTTCTGTGTACGATCTCACAGAGGCCTCACAACTTATGAGAAATGCAGTGTTTGTGAGATGAAGAAACTGAGGCACGGAGAGGTTTGGAAACAAATAAAAAGACACACAGCCAGGGAGTGGAGGGCTGAGACTTCACTGGGCTCTGTGTGATGGGAGATGGCACTACACAGCCTCTCGTATGTGCCTGCCTTATCCTTGGGTCACTTACAGAACATAACATAGGGACTGCCACCCAGCAGGTGCTCGATCACCTTCTTTGCTGGGGAATGGATGAGGCCACCTTGGATAGGCACTTTGGTACCATCAGCCATGTAAATCCTCGGTTCTCATTCTCCTAGTAAATGCCTTATGTCTGACCTTTGCCCAAAGAGAAAGGCTCTGTTGTTTCATTTATGGCCCTTGTCCTTCCTGCAGCCGACCTGCTACCGTGTTCCCACTGTTATCTTTTGAATAAATCCCCACCTGCAGCTCGTGCACAATCACATTATACTTCAGCCACTCTCGCTCCGTGCAGCCCATCCAGCTGTCTCGGAAACATCTCCATGGCAGCAGCTGGTACTGTTGGATGGCTGCCCGATAGCACGATAAAGGAAGAGTACGCTCAGCTTCTGAAAACACTGAAACATGTGTTCGCTCCCCCTAACCCCCCACTGAAAGTCAGACTGATGCGGGCCCCGGGGCTGCTGAGAAGATGGATTTTCTTCTCTGCGACCTCTTGACATGCACATGTGAGTGTGGAAAACCAGCCCTTGGCCATGAGCAGGGAGAGGGTGCTCACAGAGCTGGGGAGATGGTGCCAGATTCGTTCTGTGGGTGGCAAGGGGACAAAGTGGAGGTGGTGGTGCACTTACTGAGATATGGCCTCCAATGCCAAGGCTGACGGGGGCTCCTGTGCATCTCAGGTGAAGCCCACTCCCCTGCAGGTGGCTTTGGCTTAGCACACATGAGGTTTTGGGGGAGACTGAAATAGACAGGATGGACATTCAAAAATATCTTTGCCTTTAATGGGGGAAACAAGGTGGTGAAGGATCCAAAGGCTACAGTCTCAGGGCTTTAGGTCATGCAGTGGAATTGGGCCTGTGCCTCCGTGGCCAAAGCTCTGGGCCCAGGCAGAGGTACCATTGTACTCACCTTGTCCCTGCTATTCCCTCCTTTCCTCACTTGCTTCTTGGTCTTCCCTAGCGATTTCTTCGGGAATTTTCTGTAGGGGAGAGGTAGCTGTAGCAGGGCGTTGGAACAGTTGGGGGGTTAGCATTGGCTGAGGCTTCCTGCTCCTGACCAAGCCTTGTGAGCTCTTCATGATTTCAATTCCACTAGGTTCCTTCCCTCTGGGTGTTCCAGGTTCCCAGGGGCGTTAACTGGACAAGCTGTGCATGATGCAGAGACAACTCCTGATGCTGCTGGGGATGGGGAGAGAATGGGACGGGCTCTGGGTCCCTGAAGACTGTAACATCCTGTTTACCCACCTGCTCGTCAATCCACCCATGGACGGTCTTCTGTCAAACTGTAGCGGAGATGAGTGTCCCCCACCTTCCCTTCCTTGCTAAATGTTGCTTTTTTCTACTCCTACTTGCCTCCTGTACATTCGATGCTGTTCCCCTCTCCTGTCGAAGGTGGGTTCTGCAGTTGCCGTCCCAGTTCTTAGAGCTTCTTCATGTGCAACCTGGAGAAACGTTAGAAAGACGGCTGGAAAAGAGGGAGAAGGACTTGGCTAGAAAGCTGAGTGGAAATCGGGTACTTCTTCCCTCTCTTAGATGAGGGTGGAGGAGGGAGACAGGGAAAAAGGTCCTTGAGGTCTGGGTAGGGGGAGTCGGGGCGGTGTTGTCTAGAGAGGCCGCTGCCGGGTGTGAGAACACTGAGCAGAGCAGAGAGTACTTGAGGGATATTAACTTGTGCTCCCCTTTCATGCTTCCTGAGGACCATAAGTAAAAATTGGAATTAAAAAAAATTTCTCTTAGAGGCTGGACCATACTTTTTGAACATGACTCTGCAGAGATTGGGCCAGGGAGGCTTTTGAATACATTAAGGTTATAAAGCATTCATGCCTCGACTATGCCAGTCTCTGTGCTGGGTACTGAGGGGGCAAATATGAGTGAGAGAGGAATTATGCCATGGAGGGACTCAGGGAGTTCGATGGTTCTATGAGGCTACGATTCTAATATTGTAATATGTCAGCATCCATTTTGCTGAAATTCTCAACCCCATCAAGTGGGCTGGGAAGTACACTTCCAGCACTTGAGTCAGGGGCCAGAATTTGTAGGAGAAGGCAGGCAGTGTCACCTCTTCTTCCTTCTCTTAGGAAGGGCCTGGGCTCTGGGTAGGTCTTAGGACAAAAGTCCAGTTGCCTTTGGGAGGGTCCTTATCTACCAACTAAGGTTTTCCTGGAAGAAAAAGCTCAGTGCAGCAGAACTACCACTCTGGCTCCATTTCTGGTCTTTGTCCAGCTTCTTCCTCACTCTTGGCCTTCCTCTCTAGACACACTTAGTTACTAGAACAATGTTTGAAATCTGTTGCCGAGGCCAACCTTGGCCTAAATCCATAAAGAGAGCTATGCAAATTCATTTACTAAGGTCATTGACTAAGGTCAATGTTTAGAGTCTCTGCTGAAGGATAATAGCTTGTTAGCTTAGCTAAGCCCTGGCACCTTGATGAGAAATTTGGTTCAGAGAAAATATTGATTAAGGTTCTGTCCCTCTAGGATTCTTATGCATATACAATTTGCTCACACTCTCTCATCAGCCTTTTTCTCTTAGAGACCAGCAGAAATGGGTGAGAACTCAGCAGATGGGTAAATAGTACCTAATTGAATGGATATACCAATTATCTCTTTTTTGTTTAACATTAATCCCTTTTATTACTCTTTAGCCTTCACTCATCTGTCAATATTTTGGTTTATGTTTTTTCCTCTCATATATACATTATAAACATGTTTATCCAACACTGGTCGGTTCAGACTGTCATTTGTTAGCAGTTATGACTTTAGTCTTTATAATTCTCTTTGTTATTAAGAGTGATAATAGTAACAACAGCGAGCCCTGATATCCGATTAGCACTTTATGGTTGATAAAGTGCTTTCATTTGCACTAATCAACTTGATCCCTATGAGGTAGTACAGTGGTTAGGAGCATAAGTTTTGGGGTCAGAGAATGTTCTGTCACCCAGGCTGGAGTGCAGTGGCATGATCATAGCTCATGCAACCTCAGACTCTTGGGCTCAAGAAAGCCAATCAGCCAAATGAAAAATGAGTACAAGTGGTTTGAGGAAAAGGAAAGAGCAGTTTATTTATTTGCTGGCAAATGAGGAAGATGGCAGACTCTCACAGTACCATTGTCCTTCCGTTAAGCAGAAATACGGAGCTTTTAAAGGGAGTTTTCAGCTTCAGACTATTGCTGTTCAACTAGAGCCTCTGCCTGCACAATTCCCTTGAGCCATTATAGCCTCTGCTTGCACAATTCCCTTGAGCCATTATAGCCTCTGCCTGCACAATTCCCTTGAGCCATTATAGCCTCTGCCTGGACAATTCCCTTGAGCCATTATAGCCTCTGCCTGGACAATTCCCTTGAGCCATTATAGCCTCTGCTTGCACAATTCCCTTGAGCCATTATAGCCTCTGCCTGCACAATTCCCTTGAGCCATCTCCTGAGGTACAAAGAACAAAGAACAATCCCCTGCCCCTCTGATTACTGGCCTTGGGCAGGGATGCAGGTTTTAATGCCCCCAAAGAGTGCGGGAGTTTTAAAGACAGCTTGTGAATCATTTTACCCTGTTTCAGGCTGTTACCTCTGCTACAGCCTCAAGGGATCCTCCTACCTTGGCCTCTCAAAGTGCTGGGATTACTGGCATGCCTGGCCCTGTTATTTGTCTTTCTTATAAACTCTTAGGGTGGTGAGAATTCCATAAGCTATGGTTACCCTACTGCCTGGGGCATGATTAATGTCAGTAACAGCAACGGATTAGGATCATTGTTCCCATTTTACAGATAAGGTCTAGAGAAGTTAAAGGACTTGCCAAAGTTCTATACTATTCCTGGGTTTCTTCCTCCATATGGGGCTGTCTGGAATTCCTCCATAAGGATGGGCACCAATGTATCCTGAGGCTTGTTTTCTGTCTCTGAGGAAGAGGTCAGCACTCAGCAGCAATGGACTGGGGGATTATTTTTTCATGTTCCCCAAAGGGATGAAATACAATGTCATGTGGTGCACAGAGTTTGCCTCTCCCAGCCTCTGGGCAGTGGCCAGAGCATCGCCCTCATGTCCTGCCTAGCTGACCGGGGCCAGCCAGTGCCTGGTGGGGATCTCACCCTTTACACCACACTGGGAAGTGGGTTTTCTTGCTTCTTGTCCTGCTTCTCCCTGTCTCTGCCAACACCCATGAAATGTAAACATGGAAAACAAATGTTTGTGAGGATGCTTGTTCATAGAATTGCATGGTTTCAGTTTATAGCGAGTAATCATTGTCAAATACATTTCTGTCCTAATTTCCTTATACCGAGCCCATGTTTTATGGCTGGGTGTGCTTTCTTCACACACAAGCTACCTTTATGAGGAGAGGGGTCATCCAGATTTTCACAAGGGCTAAGCTTTCTGTGCTGGATGCCAACACACACCTTCGTTCATGGAGCTGAAGCAGAACTAAGCAGGAGGGAATCGGAGATGTTTGGACAAGGGGAGGGTTTTATTGTGACCTTTTTAAAAGGCTGGACTCTTCCTGAAAGATGGGAGGCTTCAAAGACCTGCTTTGTTCAGGCTGAAAGGAGTAAGAGAAGCTTCCAAGCCTTTCTGGGGTCTGGTGAGGATAGTGCTCTCTCCCTCCCTCTGCCCCTTGCTGTTTCAGGGACCCCACACTGTATCCAGGGTGCATGATGCAAACTCATTTCCTTGTACGTTTTGGGGTGTGACCTCTGGAGGGGGGTGTAAAAAGCAGGCACCCAAAGTCTGTAATACTCAAACTTCAGGTTCAGTGTTGCTACTTCCTGAGATGAGGATGTTGGCAGGTGCAGAGGGCTGGGAGGTATGATGTGTTCTTGTGTCACCTCCTCCTCTCACCTTGACAACTTTATTAATGTACCATTTGGGAACTCAGCCTTGAAGCATTAGTTATCTATTGCTGTGTACCAAACTACCCCAAAACTTAGCAGCTTAAAAAGACAATAAATATTTTTTATCTCTCACAGTTCCTGTGGGTCAGGAATTTAGGAGCAGCTTAGCTGTGTGACTCTGGCTCAGAACCACTGGGTCTCAAATGAGCTTGTAGTCAAAATGCTGGTTGGGGCTACAGTCATCTGAAGGTTTGACTGGGGTTGCATGATTCTGTTCCAAGGTAGCTTACTCACATGCCTGGCCAGGTTGGGCTGGTTGTTGGCTGGAGGCCTCAGTTCTCCACCTTGCGGGTCTCTCTGGAGGGCTGCGGGATTTCCTCATGACATGGTAGCTGGATTCTGCAGAGAGTGATCCAAGGGAGAGCAACGTGGAATCCACAATGTCTTCTATGGCTCAGCCTTGGAAGTCACACTCCATCATTTCTGCAATGTCCTAATAATGGTGACACAGGTTGGCCATATTTTGTATATGAGGGGACTGCACACAGGTATGAACACCAGGAGGTGAAAATAATTGGGGTCCATGTTGGAGGCTGGCTGCCGCACTTGGTTTCTATTTTAACAATAGCAGTCTACGCCATACCACCCTGGACATGCCTGATCTCGCCTGATCTTGGGAGTTAAGCAGGGTCAAGCCTGGTTAGTACTCGGACGGGAGACATTTTAACAACAGCTCTCCTCTCTGCCTTTCCACTATGTCACCAAGGAGTATAAAACTCTTGCTTGATTACATTTGCACAGAGACCTTCCTATGCTTGGAAGCTGTGAGGGACAAAGGACTCCCTTGGCCCCATGGAATATACAGAAGAGGTGAAAACATGTCTGTTATCTTCTGTTTATCTGTGTCTCTCAGGATAGGAATGCTGGAGTTCCTGGAAATGAGCACCAAGCATTTATAGGGGCTTGCAGGAGAACAGTTTAAAATAGCCAGATTTCACTGAGCACTTCTTAGGGGCCAGGCATCGTGTTCATGTCAAGGTGCCCAGGTGAGGCAGTGCTGCTATTAAGTGCTTCTTTTTCCAAAAAGGACACTGAGGCCCAGCTAGAAAGTGGGGGGCCAGGAATTGAACACAGGCAGTCCAATCTGAGGGCCCATGCTCTGGTATCTTCCCACTCCTTTTCCCTCATGGCGGGAGGCAAAGCTCCACTCTCCAGGCTGCGATTACTGTGCGTCAGGCTTCCGTCTTCCCAAAGCCACAGCCCAAGCCAGGGGTCTTTTGCCCAGTGTATTTCACACTTTACAAACGGACTTCTGGAGAACATTTCCTTTAAACCAAAATACTTTCTGAAGAAAAATAATTTTTATCTATTTTTTTCCTCCAGAAAACTCACTGTAGAAAACTGTAATGTAAACATACGGAGAAAGCCGCATGGTCCTGGTCTCCAGGAGAAAACCACTGTGAGCGTGTTGGGGTCTATCCTGTGTCCCTTCATCTGGGCATTTATCACACATCACAAGTTTGCTTCAAACAAACTTGGGCAAAGGCGAGACTTTAACAAGCACTGCTCGGCGACGTTCTGATGCTTCTCTGTGCCGGCGGGTGGAGGTACAACTTAAATGTGATTTCGTGCTGGGGGACGGGCATTGTTTTTTGCAAAGCACTGTTGGCATGTGGTCACTTAAATAAGTTGACTCTCTCATGTTACTTGACCCTTTTGTCAAGGCAAGGTCACAGCCAGTGGGAAAGAGAAAGAGGTAAGCACCCAGGGAGGAAGGGGAGTTAGGAGGGCACCTCAATAAACCAGCACCTGCCTGTCCTGTGCTTAGGAAAGAAGCCTGAGCCTCACCCTCTAGCTGTGGTGCTCACTTGAGCCCTGGAGAGGCTCAGGCACGGTCTTCCACCTTCCTGGAAGCATCTGGTACATGAAGGAGCTGTAAGTACCTTTTCAGCAGGGAGGCTGGAATACCTGTTGTGGGTGACTACAGGACAATAAACCCAATTAGTGACCATTGAATAAGGCTTTGTAACACCCTTGGTGGTGCATAGTACAGCAGGAGCCGTCTCACCCAGCATGACTGAGACACGTAGTCAGAGGTCAATCAGGGAGTCAGTTCGAGGGGGGAGTTGGCTGGGGGAGCAGCTGGCACCCCTCGAGCTGCTGAGAATGTTGAGGATGCTTCAGTTCTCATCGCTGCACACCTGCGGGGTGTGAGGCAACTCACTGTGCGGGCTGGTGAGTGGGGACGGGGACCAGAGCTTTCACAGAATTACCATCTCCATTTCATAGAAGAGGAAAATGATGCTCAGAAAATGTACTATGGATGTTCAAGCAACAATATTCCTTTTCATTTTAATTTAGCTGCTACTCTCAGAACTACTGTACCTCCTTTGTGTGGCTTTCTTTTTCCTGAAACAGGGGAAGGGACCTACGGCACATGAAATGACTATTATGTGCCTGGCACTTTGCATGTTACATTTCTAATTCTCACAACAGTGCTCAGTTTGGAACATCACTATCTGCATCTGCCAGGTGAAGAGACTGAGAAGAAGAGGCACTCTGTGACATGGCCAATGTCCCCGTTTACTAAGTATATTAGTTTCCTGTTTGCTGTTGTAACAAATTACCATAAACTGGGTGGCCTAAAATAACACAATTTACTATCTTACAGTTCTGTAGGTCAAAATTCTAGCACATGTTGAAACTTAAGGTGTCAACGGGCCATGTTCCTTTCAGGAGGCTCTAGGGGAGATCTGTTTCCTTGCCTTTTCCAGCTTCTAGAGGCTTCCTGAATTCCTTGTAGCATGGTCCTCTTCCTTCATCTTCCACGCCAGAAATGTGATATCTCTCTGTCCTTTTTTTCTGGTCCTCACATCTCTCTCTCACACCACAGCTGAGAAAGGCTCTCTGTTTCTGAGGACTGTGGTGATGATTGGATCTACCTAGACAATCCAGGATACTGTCTCCATCTCAAGGCCCTTAGCCCCAATCACACCTGCAAAGTCCCCTTTGCCATGTAAGGTAGCATTCACAGCTTTTAGGAATCAGGATGTGGACATCTTTGGGGGGCCATTATTCTGTTCACCACAGTCAGTGAAAGAATTGGGATTCAACCCGGGTTGTTCGATGTTAAGGCTTAACTATACAGCAACTGTCAGCAAGACAGTGCGTTATGGGCAGAAGGACGGACGCATAAAGTTGAAGCTTTGAAGCCAGGCACTGACCTCTCTCTAGCTATGAAATTCCTAGATGGTATCTTTTCCCAGTGTCAGGCCTTTTCTTCACCGCTGAAAATCTATTGTTTAGTGGAGCCACCTTCATCAATGATCTTGGCTAGATCTGGTTAACTTGCTGCAGCTTCTACATCAGCACTTGCTGCTTCTCCTTGCACTTCTATGTTGCAGAGATGGCTTCTTTCCTTAAACCTCATGAACCAACCAACCTCCGCTAGCTTCCAACTTTTCTTCTGAGCTTCCTCACCTCTCTCAGCCTTCACAGAATTGAAGAGAGTTAAGGGCTTGCTCTGGATTAGGCTTTGGCTTAAGGGAATATTTTGGCTGGTTTGATCCTCTACCCAGATCACTCAAATTTTCTCCATATCAAAAAAAAAAAAAACCAAAAAAACAAAACCCCAAACCAAAACTAAACAACCCCTTGCCCCCTGGGTCTTCTCACTCCACGGCCTGAGCTCTGTCTTTGCAGTGATACTCCCCATGCCATACTTCATTATTTGCCTTTCTCATGAAACCAGAACTGAAAAGAAGAGGAGACCAACACTTTGGCTAAAACGGTGTTTCTCAAAGGATGTCTATTGAACACTAATTCAGAAGGATTTAACGTTCGGCAAGTATTAATATTCTGTGTCTATGCACATTTTGGAAATCCTGGGTTAATCAGGTTTCTTTGCTGAAAGCCTTCTTTGTAGGATATGCATGTATGTTGTGGATCTCCAAGACGGGGCTAAAGAATCCGGCAATTCCTTAACTTTTTTGTCCATAGAATCTTCCTTGTTTTCTTTTCTGAGTATCCCAAGAGACTAGGGATCTATGTGCTTGAGAAACATTGAGCCAAAACATTCATCAGAGAAAAGCACAGAACCATGGAACCATTTCCACTTTGGAGCCAGTCAGTGCTGGGCTTCCGGCACTGCAGCGGCTCAGCCTTTTGGAATGCACTCGGTATAACAGCTGACAGGAGACACGCTGGAGGGGAAGAGGACCAGTCTTCATTGTGGGAAAGGTCTGATTTTTATTCTTTTGATTCTCCACATTGAACAGAGACTTTGGAGAGAGTTCTTCTTCCATTCCTCCCGCATGCTTAAGGTTGGAGCCCCCGTTCCCCATCTGATGGTGGAAGTGGGTGGGGTAGAGAATGGCTCACAGTCCACCCTGGGGGTGAGCAGGAGGAAGCTGGGTGCAGCGACGTGGGGAAGCAGGTCCAGGACGGGCATTTTCTGATGCTACAGGGTTGCCGATGTGGTGAACCCTACGTTTCTAGGACACTTACTCATAAGGAGTGAAACATGGGGGACAGTCTGAGTAGACTGAAGAAGTCACCCCAAATCTTATCTTTCTGTGGACTTTTCATGTGTTATATCTCCAATGCATTAGTTGTCTATTATTGCATAATAAATTACTTCCCAAACTTAGCAGTTTAAAACAACAATACGTTTTACTACCTCAGTTTCTGTTAGTCCGGAATTTGGGAGTGGCTTAGCTGAGGTTCATGAGGCTACAGTCTTCTGAGGGTTTGTTTGGGGCTGAAGGATGCGATTCAAAGGTGGCTCGCTCACGTGGACGGCACATTTATGTTAGCCGTTGGCTAAAACCTCAGTTCCTCATCACCTGGACCTCACAGTGAGCTGCTTGGGTGCTCTCACAACATGGTGGTGGGCTTCTTCCAGAGCACGTGATCCAAGAGAGAAACCAAGGTAGAAGCTGCACTGTCTTTTATGATGTAGTCTTAGAAGTCACACTTTATCATTTTTGCAACATCCTGTTGGTTACACAGGTCAGCCCTATTCAGTGTGGGGTGGGGCTACATAAAGCCATGAATTTTAGGGTGAAAGTATCATTGGGAGCCATCTCGAAAGCAGCTGCTACATGTAACCTATGAAAGAAAGAAATTATTGAATGAACATCCTTAAATGGGTGGTATGTGTGCATTCTCAGATGGCTAAAAGCATCACCATTTTCTGGAGACTCTACTACTCTTTCTTTCCACAAGAAGAAGCATAATGTTGGGGTCACAGTTTGCCCATTCTTTTAACAAATATTTATTGAGCCCTTACGTTGTGCCACCAGGTTGCTTAGGATCTTTGCAGTGGGAGACCTGTTAGAGAAACATATCCCAGAAGCATAGTCAGGAAGTGGACAGACAAGACCAGGAAGAACGACCGCCTTGATTCATAAGCAGACCTCAATATCTGCCATTCATCCTAATAATTCTTTTAAGTAGCGGCTTCGAGTAATTGCACCGCCTGAACAGCACTTCTGCCCTCTTTTGTTTGTTGGATAATGACTTCACTCCACGTGCTCTGGTAAAACGATAGACTGCCCTCTCCCATCTCCCTCTGACCATAATTCTTTCTGTTCTCATTTCATTTGCAGCCAGCTGCCCTCCAAACCACACTCCCCACATTCATCAAAGCAAAATAGCTTCCTGCTGCCGTCTCCCATATTTCTAAAAGCAAGCTCCTCTTACCTTACACGGAGAGCCTAACCTGAATAGGCAACTTGATGAATGCACTATTTATCTCTTCCCTCAGGTTATTTATGCCTTAGTCAAAATTCTTGGTTGCCAGCAAGAAGAGAATGCTGGCCATCTTAAGCATAAGGAAACTTATTGGAAGGACATGAGAATTCTCAGAATTGGTAGGTGAGAACCAAGGGCTTTTTCTAGGGCCAGGCAGCAGTGTGCCACTGGAGTCATGGTGATAAGGCACCTTCAACAACTTCTCCTGTCCTTGCTTCACACCCAGAAGATTCAAAGTCCTGGGAAATAACATCCGATTGGATTGGCCAAGGTCAATATTTACTCCAGGCTTCATAGGTGGGATGAAGCAAGATCCGAACCATATTATCAAAATAAATAAATAAAACAAATAACTAAATAATAAAATGAAAGAAAGAAAGAAAGAAAAAGAGAAAGAGAATAAAAAAAAGAAAAGCAAATGAATTATGAATTCCCTAAATGACTCTTGTTAATTTGTCACCAAGCCATCCAAACTGAACCTGTCCATTACCCAATGAAGAGTCAATTACTTCACAGTCCTCAGATCCACCCAAGGCTTGTATTTTCTGTAAACAAGCCCCCTAAATTGGCAAACACTCACAAGAAGTGCTTCAATTGGATATTCTGTTAATTCACCAATAATCATCTTTGAATGCCATTTATTACAGAAAATTAGATGAATTTAGCACGAGCAGAAAAATATTGATTGCCGCCCTCTGAATTTTTAATTTGAGCATTTGATTTATAAATTAATCCTTCATTTCGTTAATTAGAGAAGTGAGGCAGTCTCCCAACCCAAGCTATGATACTGAGAATTACTGTGATTTTTTCATCAGCAATTTTAAGTAACAATGATTTATTAAAATGAATTTCTTCTCTGGTCCAGGTTATGCGTCTTGCTCTAGCAATCAGCCTCCTCCTTGCCTGGTTTGTGGTTACCTTTTTACAGTTCTCCCTCAGTCCTTCATTCTCAATCCACCTGCCCATTTTGCCTGGCTTCATTCCAAGCATTTTCACAGAGGGTTGGCCTGGCTGACCTATACCTTGCCCCAGGATCCTTGAGCCTCTTTCAGAGGAGCATTGGGTTTTAGTTGACTCAAAGGCCTCTGATTGTCCAAATGTCTGTCCCCTTAACCTAGGCTCAGCTTGGTAACCTGTAGGAGCACAGTTAATTAGTTGTTGACTAATTGAATGAATGAGAAAGTGAACAAATGTTATCTTACTCTATTTGTGCTTCTATCACAAAATACCACAACTGGGTAGCTTATAAGCAACAGAAAATTATTTCTCACAGTTCTGGAGGCTGAGAAGTCCAAGTTCAAAGGCTGGCGGGTTTGGTGTCTGGTGAGGGACAACTTTCTGGTTCATAGATGGAAACTTCTCACTGTGTCCTCACATGGTGGAAGAGATGAGGGGTCTTTCTTGGGTCTCTTTCATAAAGACACGAATCCCATCCATGAGGGCAGAGCCCTCATGACCTAATCACCCCCAAAGGCTCCACCTCCTAATACCATCACCTTGAGGGTTAGAATTTCAATGTACAAATTCTGAGGTGACACAGACACTTAGACCATAGCAAATGGTTCAGTTTTTCAAGGATCTTCCACCATGAGTATCCTGTTTCATCTTTTAAAACACCCTTAGAAATGGGGAA
This sequence comes from Eulemur rufifrons, assembly GCF_041146395.1. Lineage (NCBI taxonomy): Eukaryota > Metazoa > Chordata > Mammalia > Primates > Lemuridae > Eulemur > Eulemur rufifrons. The sequence continues at coordinate 164,191,856 of NC_090989.1, forward strand.
AATAGAGACTTGTTGATTTGCACTCAGGCCCTGGAGTTGGACAGAATCCTATCTTTGCCATTTACTAGCTATGTGATGTGAGGCAAGTTAATTTACCTCTCGGATATTCTGTTTCTTTATCAATAAAATGGGAACAATAAGATTCCCTATCTCATGAAGTTTACTTTGTGGTTGCCCTGTGCAGAGGGCAGGATCGGCCTCCCCCGACCCAAAATTGATTCAAATGTTGAAAGTGATGATGTCACAGATGCACCAAAAGGCAGGAAAATATTTCTCACTTGCATATGAGACTTCCTGGGGAGGGCGGGGCAGGCACCCGAGTTGGTCTGAAAACGACTTGAAGTGGCAGTGCCTCTGGTTTCCACTGCAGTTAGGGGGTGTGGCTGGGGTTCGAGTTTCCACACTCAGGCAGGGATTTGCACAGTTTGAATTTTCCCACTGGTGCCAAGGGAGGCAGTGTCTGGGCTTTCCTACTGGTTGCCCAGATGTGGGGCAAAGGGAAATGGGAGTGGTGGGGGCCAGTCAAACATAAAAGTGGTGTCCAACTAATAATTATAGGGTTGTTATGAGGAAATACCTGCCTAAAGCACTTAGCTCAGTGCAGGGCTATAGTAAGTGTTTAATAACTGGATTATTAATGCTATGATTGGTTTAATCCCTTTCAGAAGCTTTTGTATTGATGATCTCATTTCCTCTTTATATAATATTAACTGAAGAAATTGAGAGATCTGATCAGAAGTAGATCTGGCACAATGGAAGCACTCAACAAATGGCAGCTGCTGGCATCACCTATCGCCATTCCTATCATCATCACCATCTCCCATGCCATCATCACCCTCATTGCCACCACCATGATCACCGCCACAATCATTGCCACCACCATCATCACCAGCTTCATCATCACCATCTCCAATGCCATCATCACTCTCATTACCACCATCACCATCACCAGCATAATCATCATCAGCAGCTTCATCATCATCACCATCACTCCTGCCACAATCAGCATCATTGGCATCACCAACACCATGATCACCATCATTACCACCAGTGAGTGCCCCATTATTACCATCATCATCATCATCACCATTGCCATCATCACCTCCACCATTATCATTACTATCCTCAAAAGACTTCCCTTAGATTATCCACTTACTTAGGTTGGAGAACTATAGGAGGGCTGTCCAGAAAGGATCCAGCCATGGATATAATGGATACATGGATATAATGGCTGGATTCTTTCTGGGCAGCCCTCATATATTTTTTGCATCCTTGCAGACCAAATGACATAAGCTGTTACAAAAAAATGCAGGCTCAACCAGCTTAAAAATAAGGAATCTAGTAGCAAGGAATCCTAGCAGGGTGGTTCTCAAAGGTTCAAAGATGTCTTTGAAGACTCTGATTCTTTTTTTCTTTCTGCTCTTATTGCATTACCTGGTCCTCAGCTGGTTTGTGAGATCCAACAGCATCAACATCCACGCACACAAATGTGTGTTTGGGTAGAAAAATGTACAATTTGATAGAAAAGGGACTGTGTCTACCTTGAGTTTCTCTTTATTGGTAAGTAAAAGTTCATGGAAGTGTCTCTCCTTGTCCCTCACCTTTAGCAACTTCTCCTGGTATCTCAGAATGATGGCCTGATGGCCAGAATGGTGTCACATGGAGAAGGGAGAAAGGATATTGGGGGGATAATCAATAGAATCTGCTACAGGGCTTGTTGACTGAGCTCCTATGCCAGTGAGACAGAACCTGTTAGGGTCCTTCCAGATGGCTGCGGTGGCGGGTGGCCTGTGTTTGCTGAACATCATATTGTCAGATGAGAAGCTCACTCCAATGAGCCTGTAGGGAAAAGGAAAGTCATTGGGAGAATATTGGGATATGTCACAGAATCTCAGAGAATGCAGGAACCAGGACAGATCTGGGGACATTCTTCTAACACTCTCTCATCAGTGCATTTCAGTTGTCAGACAGCTGGACACCGAGGAAATGCATCTTCTCTACTTTTCTCTGTGCATCTGTTTCGTTCTCCTGTCTCTGCCAACCAGTGTTGTCTCCTGCAGCCTGCTTCCCTGCTGTCCGTTCGTGCTTCCAGGGGAGCTGACTGCAGAATCAGAGGAGAGAGAATTTGATCGGCCCATCTTGAACCAATGTGATCCAACGGTGTCCATTCCTTAGCCAAGACTGGAGGCTGGGTCACGTTGCCACCTGGTCACTTTGCCCATTCATGGGGGCTGCCTGAGAACTTCCTTTGAAAAGGGCCTGGGAGGAGTTTCAGGCAAGAAGGAAATGACTGTTGGAGGAAATGGTGGGCCCCTTTATTGTTGTTAATGGCTAAATTAATACACCAAAGTCTGCTCACCGCAGTAGCCACACCTCGCCTGAGGAACCTGTTGGATCACTGTCATATGTAATGCCTAGAAACCAAGACCCACATGGATCAGTCCCAAAAAAGGTACGGCAGTGAAAAGAACACAGTCAACACCACCAAGAGTGCTTTTACAAATAACTCATTTCCTTTGTTTGTATTATTTTGGGCACTCTGCTAATAAGAGCGTTTGCTGATATTTTTGAACTCTTGTTTTATAAACCTCTGCCATTCACTCTGTCTCATGACACAGTTGTTCTCCACACCCATCCCTCTCTACACACACAAAACCGGAGCCTCCTTCACGTTGTGCCCTTTCCTGCCTCCGGTTACCCTGCCTCCCTCTCTCTTCCTCTCAATTCTCCCATAACCAAACTCAGAGGACCCATCTGGCTGGGCCAGGCCCTCCTTGGAGGGTGGAGCCAGGAAGTGGGTTGTGATGGTTAATTTTGTGTCCATTTGGCTTGGACATGCTGCCCACATATTTGTTCAAACATTATTATGGTGTTTCTGTGATGGTGTTTTTTGGATGAAGTTGATATTTGAGTTGGTGGACTGAGTAAAGCAGATTACCCTCCATAATGAGGGTGGGCCTCATCTAATCAGTTGAAGGCTTTAATAGAACAAAGACCGACCTCCCCTGAGCAACAAGGAATTTTGCCAGCAGACTGCCAATGGACCACAGAAACTCCTCTCTGGGCCTACACTGCAGATTTCAGACTCACAAACCCTTCACGACAACATGAGGCAATTTTTCACATTAAATCTCTCTCTCTGCACACACACATACACACACACACACACACACACACACACCCACACCCTGTTGCTTCTGTTTCTCTGGAGAACCCTGACTAATACATGGCCCAAGCTTGAATTCTCTTTTGTGGGAAAGGGGTGAGGAAAGTCTGGGAATTCATTTATAGTTAATTTTAACGCCATCACAGGTGGAAAGATTCTAGATACCGCCATTTTGTTTTCTGCAGCTGCAGGTCAGATTTCTTCCCCTGAGCAGGTTCCTTCCTGGGCAGACACTGAGCACACAGCAAGCTGCACGGGACACCAGAGACATCGTGTCTGTTCTAGTCCTCATGTCCTGATCCCAGCAATAATATCTGAGGGCTCAATCTTGGCCTCAGATCAGTGCTAATTTTTGTATTTTTTGTAGAGACAGGTTCTTGCTATGTTGCCCAGGCTGGCCTCAAACTCCTGGCCTCAAGTGATCCTCTGCCTTAACCTCCCAAAGTGCTAGGATTACAGGTGTGAGCCACCACACTTGGCCATGTGGTTCTTAATAGGGGCGATTTTCCTCCCTTGGAGACATTGGGAATGTCTGGAGACCTTTTTGATATCACAAGTGGGAGGCGGATAGTGTTACTGGCGTCTAGTGGGTGGGGTCCAGCGATGCTGCTACACATCCTACAATGTACAGGACAGCCTCCCCACCCCCTAACAAAGAATTATCTAGCCCAAAATGTCAACAGTGCCAAGGCTGAAAAACCCTAGCTAACGAAATTAATAAATAAACCAAGCCTTCCTTTCAATTCTGCCTTCCAAAAGATGCGCGCGCTCTCTCTCTCTCTCTCTCTCTCTCCCCTCTCTCTCTTTCCAGCATCACTTTGTAAGCAAAGAGCATTATGACAGCGACTGAAGAGACAGCATTTCATTTCACTGTATCTCTGTTCTCTGATACCTCAGTGCTCCCAGCCCCGGGCCTCTTATGCTCCATCATAAAATCCATGAGATTTAAATGTATACGATGAGACGCCTTATAAAACATATAGAATATGATGTGAAAATGCCTTCTTCTGCACAAAATCTTCAGGCAGTAATTCAATTTGGGGGCTTTTTTCCTATTAAAATAGTATGTGACACCACCCAGGCCCTGGACTGAGGCACAACCTTGTTAGCACTGGGCATTTTCTCTCTGGGTAATGGAGTTTATTTCATCAAAAATGAGCACTAAAGAGCTCCTAAGGAGACATGATCATGCTTAATAATGGTTTTGTTTGCCTCAGAAAATGTGAGATGTTGCAGAATAATGATAATGATCATTAATTTGGGGTTTATTCTGGGGTTAATGAATTATTATAGTGGTGTGGAAAATTATTTTCCAGTAAATGTTGAATTTCATTTTTTCTGAAACTTCCTTCCCTTTGCCGCATGTTTAGTGCCTTTTGCCTTTTCCATTAAAGATGTGCAAACGCCCGACAAATGGGCTAACAAAACCCGCTGCATGTTCTTTACCATTTCTGACTCTTGAAGAAAATTCCATGTTATTAATAATTATTAGGTTGCATTGAGGAAAAGGAATGGTATTCAGTAGCTCTCTTATCCCTTAATAGGAGAAGCTTGGTGAACTTTGTGGAAACTTGTTTCTGTGGGGTTCAGAGGCTTCAAAAATTGGCTGTTTCCACAAAGTTCTCAAGTTCAACCTGGTGGGTTGTAATGACTTCAGTACCAATGTCAATCCTTTTAAATTCATGGATTATTTATGACAATGGCAGGGAAGAAATCTGCTGAGCTGATGGAACTGCTTCAGAAAGGCATTCAACACCGGCCAGATCTCTCCCTATCATACTGGCAGCAGCTTCTGGGTGGGGGCTTAAACTTTTTGAAATGGTTTGAGGAAATACACAGTCTTTTGCGTGGCTTCTCCCTGCCCCACTCCCTCCCCCTGCTCTCCTAGCTGAGGTGTAATCACTAGGTGCTTCTGTTGAAGAGTCAGGGACCAGAAAATCAACTGCTAGGATGAAAAGACCAACACTCATTCAGTCACTGTTTACTGAGCACCTACTATGGTCAGGTTCAGCGTGTGGAACTAGGGACACAGAAACACAACAAGGGCCCTGACCCCAAGGCAGTCACCCTCCACGTTCTCACAGAGTCTGCAAGCTCAAACTCCCTTTAGCCCTAGGGTGCTGAGAAAACACAAATGCCTGGACTGGCAAATCAGACTTGCAAGAATCAGAGATCTTCCCCTAGTATCACACTTTACAGACAATTTCAAGCATGCCAGTAATTGTGGGGCACGAGCAAAGCAGGGAGAGGCCAGGGGACCACCACTGGAGTTCCCTGGGCCCTCTCTTGGCACATAAGAATGCCCCCACCTCCATTAATGAGTGATGTCTCCAAGCCCTGGCAGCGGGAGCAACACTTACACAAAAGGGAGCTATTTCCATTACAAAGTATCTCTGTTTTATATTCCGGTAATTCCAAAGGTTACGTGACATCTTCAAGGGAGACATGCTCCATAAATCCATGGATTCCAGATTGTTTGCCGCAAGCCACCCAGACACCCAGGTATACCTTGCTGAGAGCGTTCCATGGGTAAGGACTCTCCCCCAGGAAATACCATCAGTGTGTTTTCCAGAAGGCCTGTCGCTCGGCCCCTCCCTTTCTTTCCCTAGGCATTCCCGTAGAGGAAGAGAATGGATTGCAGGCCTGCTGCTCACTCATCCTCCCCAGGCGCTGTGATTGATTAGCAATGCCTACCGTAGCTGGCTGTGGAGGGCGTTGGCGGGTAGGGCAATAAGCATGTGCCCTAAGCCTCTCTGAGCAAGCCTGACCTGCTCTTTTGAGGCTTTTCGAGAGCAGTGAGTTGCTGAAGGTCATACATTGGTGTGGTGAGAGAAGAGACTCAAATCCAGGAACCTGAGCTCCAGGGCTTTTCACTGATACTCTTGCATTTCGTAGTGGTTACCAGTACAGATTCTGGAGTGAAAAGTCATGTGTTCTCTGCTTCTCACTAGCTGTCATCTTGCCCAAGCTCCTTAGCCTTTAGAAATTCACAAGGGGAAAGGATATTGCCAGACCCTGTTTTTCCAGGACTTACTCTGGGCCAAATGATGAGCAAAGTGCTTCATACAGAGTATCTGATTTAATACTCCCTGCAACTCTATGGGCTGGGTCCTATTCCCATTTTACAGATACAGAAACTGAGGACCAGAGAGGTTAAGTGACTTACCCAAGGTCACATATCTTAAGTGTGCAGAGGGGATAGTAAAAGCCAGACACGCTCTTTACTGGGGCATCTCAATCAAGCACATGGTTTGATTAGAGGGGCCACCTTTGCAAAAGTGACTTCATCCAGGGCGCCAGTCATCCCCTCTAGCCCATCTTCCTTCTTCCATTAAAAAGTTTGAGTTTTAAAGCGGCTACTGTTCACTTCCTGTCCTGTGGATGGTGATGTATAGAGCAAGGTTTCTCAAATTAACTGAAGGGAAAAAATTAGAGGTGAAAGGAAGGCATTGAGAAAGGATTTTTACCTGTCAGGACAATGTTGAAGTAACATTTATACAGGCAAAAACCTGGGCAAAGACCCAGGTTTGTGGGATGGTCATCGAAACACATGGTGCCACTCCTTGGTGAGATCATGTATTGATGAAAGCAGCATGGCAAAAACGGAGCAAGCCCTGGCCTCCAAACCTGTCAGGACACCTGTGGCCCAGGGCAGTACCTTTACCTGCCCCTCCCCTCTCCCCAGGCCTCTGTTCCTCTACCTGTGGGACAATATGGACTCTGAGCAGGCCAGCTCTGTCCTGCCAGCCCCGACCTGCCATGCAGCTGGCCATTTCCTCTATCAGTTCTCCAATACTGCCTGATAGCATTTTAGGGACAGAGACAGATGTCTCATAAACATTATGGGGAGTGTGTTGTTTTTTAATCTTTTTGGAGTCTTGAGCACATTTGGGAATCTAATGAAAACTACAGGTCTTCTTCCCAGCAAAATCCATGTATACTCAACATTTGGCTTATAGCTAAGAGACTCCTAGAACTTTCCCCAGTGCCCATGGATCTCAGGTTAAGAACCTCCAGTGTTGGGTAACAACATACTTACAATCTGGAGATAAAGGCACAAAAAATTCAAAATGCAATGCATGCATAAAATATGAACAATTTCAGAAAACTATCCATTTTGGTGGGCACTTTCTAGGATGGCTCCCAGTGATCCTCACCTCGTATTCTTGTATAATCCCTTCCCCTTGAGTGAGGTGAGGGCTGGACCCAGTGGCCTGCTTAGACAATGGACAGACTGTGACAGAAATGAAGGGAGGCCACTTTTGAGATCAGGTTATAAAAAGACACTGGCTTTCATCTTGCTCATCTTCCATTACTCTCTTACTTGCTCTCTCTAATGGACTCCAGCTGCCATACTGTGAACTGCCCTGGGGAGAGGCCCACTTGGCCATGAACTGCAGGAGGCCTCTGGCCAACAGCCAGTGAGGAACTAAGTGAGGAACCAAAGCCTTCGCTCCAATGGCCCATGAGGACCTAAATCCTGCCAACAATCATATGAGTGATCTTGGAAGCAGATTCTCCCTCATCTGACCCTCCAGATGAGACTGTAGTTCCAGCCAACACCTTGATTGCAACCTTGTGAGAGACCTTGAAGGAGAAGCCTTCAGCCAAGCCTGATCACAGCAATGTTTATTGTTTATAGTTACCAAGTTTGGGGGTAATTTGTTTCACAGCAGTATATAACTAATATGCTCAAAGTCTGATAACTCCATGCACAAAATACCACACAAAAGCCCAGGAAGCACCACTGCAAGCCTCCTGAAAGGAATACTCAGTAGATTTGATGTTCTTAAGAAGCATTAGAGCAGCACATGTCTCAGGATTCCAGGCTAGGGGTAGATGACCTTAACTCTATGGGGGTCTCATGCCACCCAGCCACAGCCAACACTAGGCCTCCCATGGTTGTCTGAGATCTTCTGACTTTTCCTTCTGAGGCTCTGGCCATGTTCTATAGCCAAACACAACAGGAAAAGAAAGTTGGCTGGATTTCATCACTGTGAATGATGAAGTGGTTATCAATTCATCTCCCTGGAGCAGATGTTCTATTGCCACAGAGAAGGGGTGACCTATGCTTACCCCATGGATGTGACATATTATTTCTTTTGACTCCCTGGTGGGCCTATTGCAGTCATGTCACAGGAGCCAAGAGGCTGTAGTCTGGACAAATGGCTCTGGGCAAACTGGCTGCTGTGATAAAGGGCAGGTTGTACAAAGGTTGGGCATGTCAAGCTGGATAACCGTCAGAGTGCAAATCATCCCAGCAGGAAGACATAACGTCAGCCGCCATAAAGCACGTGGCCCAGAGACTGCCAGGGAGGCTCGAAGGGGGGAGGGTTGTCTGAGGATGGTAGTACAGGTGGGGAAAGCCTCTATGGATTTTCCAAGCTTTTGGGTCCTCGAGGACCATACACCCACAAGGAGGAAACCATTTTCCACCTTTATCACAGGGATTTTGCCCTGTGAGTGGCAGGGAGGCCTGGCCAAAGGGAGGATTGTGAAGGAGGAAAAGATATTGACGACCACCTTCCTCTAGTTTCTTCCAGGGGTATCTGCATTTCAACAGGGGACTCTTAGAGTTAGGAAAAAAAATCAAGGTCAAACGGAAATAAGCTACAAAGCTTGTTCTCTATTCATCAGTGTCTCTCATCTTGGTTCCAGAAATTTCTATTCCCTCATTGTTGCCCAACACCTTAGGTTGGGAAGATGGGAGGATCAATTAGGAATTCTGTTGTGCTGCATGTAAAGAAACCTGATCACAGTGCTTAACTCAATGGAAGTGAGGTTCTGACCCTCTTTTTGTTCCACGACCTCCTTTGGCAGCCTGGTGAAGCCCAGGGGCCCCTTCTCAGAAAAATGTTTTTATATGGGTAAAGTAAAATACACAGGACTAAGAAGGAAGCCAATAATATTGAAACAGTTTTAACAATATTTTTTAAAACCCAAATTTGAGATAGAGTAGGATTTGGTCTTTTTTATTAGTGTATCAATAACTAGGTCAAGAAGGGTGTCTAATAACAACCACCAGAATTTCAAAATAATAACTGTAAGTGATAAATAGAGATATTGACAACAACAATAATTCTAAAGGAAAACATCTGTGATTTCTATTGACAAAGTATATTAGATTAGTCAGGGTTCTGTGTGTGTGTGTGTGTGCGTGTGTGTGTGTGTGTATATATATATATATATATATATATATATATTTAATTTCTGAAGCTTCTGGGCTATTTGTAGTTATGCCTGGATTGGGTTGTTGTAGTTTTCCATTGACCTTAATCACAGGGCAGGGTAATATTAAGAGATGCCCTAAGAGATCTCTATATTCCAGACATACTCTTCCCTGCCTCCATGTGGAGTCACACTCCAAGTTCCCCTTGGTGGTCTGGATCAGATATCCCAGCCAACACCATAACTCCCTTCTTGGCCTGTTGACTTTGGGCATGAGGAGCCCAAAGTGGTTGGATGGCAGTCTTAACTTCCAGCTCAAGGGGATCATTGTTGTGTTTCCTGGTGGCATTATTCCTCCCTCTGGAAGGAACTAAGACCTCTAGGCCAGCAGAGCATAAAGTCATGGGAACAGGAGGCAAACATTTTGCTACTCGGCCACTAAGGATAATTGCGTGTGGTGCCACTCCCATTTCCACTCGTTGATTCCTGGACCTGTGAATTCTACCTATGGAAGAAACAGCAGCACATATTGCACACTGATTCAGAGCATGCACAGCCTTCTGAAGAACCTTGTCCCAGCCCAGCGAGGTCCTAGCTGGTGTTATCACTGAGTCTTCAAAAGGCCAAACCATCATTCTATCAAGTCAGCTTCAGGATGGTGGGGAACAAGGTAAGACCAGTGAATTCCATGAGCATGGGACCACTGTTGCACTTCTTTGGTTGTGAAGTGAATTTCTTGGTCCGAAGCAATGCTGTATGGAATATCATGACGGTGGGTAAGGCATTCTGTAAATCCATGGCTGGTAGTCTTGGAATAAGCATTGTGTTCAGGGAAGGAAGATCTGTATCCAGAGTGTCTATTCCAGTAAGGACAAAACACTGCCCCCTCTGTGATAGACATGGTCCAATGTAATCAATCTGCTTGTAGTAGCTGGCTGATCTCCCTGGGGAATGGTGCCACACTGGGGGCTCAGTGTTGGTCTCTGCTACAGGAAGACTGGGCACTTAGCATAGGCACAGCCAGGTTGGCCTTGGTGAGTGGGAGTCCATGTTGCTGAGCCCATGTTTAACCTCCATCCCTGCCGCCATGTCCACTTTGTTCATGAGCCCATTGGGTGATGGCTGGGGAGGCTGGGGAAAGAGGTTGACTTGTATCCACAGAATAGGTCATCCCACTGATTATTAGAATCCTTCTCTGCTGAGGTCACCCTTTGGTGAGCATTCACATGGGACACAAATATTTTCAGGTCCTTTGCCCATTCAGAGAGGTCTTTCCACATACCTCTTTTGCCAAATTTATTTGTCACCAATTTTCCAATGTTTCCAATTTTCCCATTTGAAGTCCCTGACTATTCAGCCAAACTATTGACTACAGCCTGTGCAATTGGTATATAATCACATGTCTGGCTATTTCTCCTTTCAAGCAAAGTGCACAACCAGGTGCAGTGCCTGAAGTTCTGCCCACTGGGAAGATTCCTCTTTACACTGTTCTTCAGGGATGTCCCAGAGAGGGGCTACAGTGTTACAGCTGTCCGCTTTCTGGTGGTGCCTGCATGTTGTGCAGAACCATCTGTAAACCAGTCCTGAGTCTTCTCTTCTTCTGTCAAGTGGTCACAGGGAGCTCCTCACGAGCCCATAGGTGATGCTGGGAGAGAGAGGGCAGTAAAGCAGGAGGGGCACCATGGGCATTTGAACACTTCTTCACGTAGCTTACTTGTACCTTCAGGGCCCGCTTAAACCAGAGAGTAGTTGTCTGTGGATAATGGTCGGGCCTTGCTCCAAAAGTCTAAGGGCCTGCACTCTGATTCACCTATGGGGGCTTCCAAAGCTTCCAAATAGTATCCCTATCTGCTACTTATACTTTGAGTACCATTGGATCTGCTGGATCATATGACCCAGCGACAGAGCAGCTAGCACAGCAGCCTGGACCTACTGGGGAGCCTCCCCTTGTTCTGGGCCCCAATCAAATCTAGCAGCTTTTCAGGTTGTTTGGTAAATGGGCTGGAGTAACACACCCAAATGAGGCATATGTTGCCTCTAAAATCCAAACAGGCCCACTAGGTGTTGTGCCTCTTTCTTGGTTGTAGGAGACACCAGATGGAACAACTTATCCTTCTCCTTAGAAGGGATATCTGAAAATATCTCATACCACTCTCCCCCTGGAAATTTTACTGAGGTAGAAGTCCCCTGAAATTGAGTCAGATTTATTCCCCATCCTCTGACATGCAAATGTCTTACCAACAAGTCAAGGGTAGTTGCTTTGTCTGGCTCACTAGGTCCAATCAGCATAATGTCATCAGTGTGATGGGCCAGTGTGTCATCTTGTGGAAGGGAAAGGCAATCATGATCCTTGTCAACTACATTGTGACATAGGGCTGAAGAGTTTATATAACCCTGAGGGTAGGACAGTGAAGGTATATTGCTGGCCTTGCCAACTAAAAGCAAACCATCACACAGAGTCACACACGCTGCTGATACTACTCTTGTCTGTTGTCCACATTCATAATGTAAGGCAATGCCGAACCTCAGTTAGGCTCTGTAAAAATGAAGATACAACCTTTCCCCCTCAAGTTCATGAAACCCTGAGTTCTATCCAAGGATGAGGCTTGGGGTCTGTAGACAAAAGGGACTTCTTCTTATGTGGAATGTGTTCTGGAAATTGTAGCCCAGGGCAGGAGCAGCTGCTCAAAGAAGAATAAAGGGCCCACACTTCTAGCTTCTTCCTCTGACATCTTTGGTGTGTGACTTTTGCCTTCACACTTGCAAAATGGCTGCGGCACCTCCAGGCATTGCTCCTGCATTTCAGGTAGGAAGAAGAAGGAAGTAGAAGAGAAGGTATGTACTTTTTTCTGAGTCTTTCCATTATTTTCAGGAAAACAATAATTTTCTTCACCCTAAATAATTTGGTTGACACCTGATTAGCCAGAACTGGTGACTTGGTCATGTCTGGCTGCATGGGAATCTGAGGAGGGAGTACTCTAACTGGGTATTCTGTTCCCCAGCCCAGACTCGTGCTAGCAAGATGAAGGGGAAGAGGCTATTGGGGAAATCAATCAATGATGTCGGCCATGACCACTGTCTGGCTTCTTAATAAGTGACCATCTCATAAGCTTCTGATTTCCGACATTCCCACTTGGATGAGCTGTGGAAGAATTCAAGTTTGGCCTCATTCATTAATTTATTAATTCATATGTTCATCTACTACCTATTGAAGGCCAATTTTGTGTCTTGCCTGGTTAGGCATTACTATGTACACCGTCAACTCCGTGAGGGCAGGGGCAGAGTGTATCTTGTGTACCAGCTTCCTTGTTTACCTGACACATAGTAGATGCTTTATAATAGCATGTAAACAAATGAATGAATAAAATGTGTAATGACTTGTGTTAGCAAATAGTTCACTTTGCAGGCACAGAAGATCTTGTGCTCCACCCAGATTTTTCAGCTACGATTTTTTAGGTGTCCTTTTGTGAGATAGCTCTATCTGGTAAAACAGAGTCTCACCTGGTTAGTGCTGGGCTTGATGAACCTGTTTCCACTCAACTCTTGGAATGTCTTCATTATATTCCTGGTCTGATGACCTGTATTTCCCCAGAAGAGGGGAAACCACTCCTTGGCTTTTTTCCAGCCAAAGAACCAGCTCAGGCTTCTTCTATGTCGCTTCTTCCAGGTATGAGGCTGCAAAGCACAGAGGTTAGGACCATGGGCTCAAGAACAAGGCAGAGCCAGCTAGAGTCCATGTTCCAGTAGAAAGACTACCCAGCACTGCCTGTGCAAACCACTCTGGCCACCCCCCTGTCCCCGAACGTGCCAAACACAGTCCATCCCCAGGCCTTTGTACCAGCTGTTTTCTCCACCTGGAACCCCCCTCCCTGAGCTTCTCCCTCCTCAGCATTCAAATCCGGTTAAATACCTCCTTGGAGGGCCTTTTTCTGACCATGCCATCTCAAGTGGAAGCCCTCTTTGTGTGTTCCTCTCTAACTTGGTCTCGTTCCCTTCAAGCACGTTTCATCTTGTGCCACTGTCCATGTGTTTGCCAGGATTTCCCCACTGGAATTTAAGTGCCGTGAGGACAGGGGCTTTGACGGTCTTGGTCAAATCCCCAGTGCTCAGAACGGGGTCTGGCAGAAAGCAGGCATTCACAGACTATTTGTTGAAATGAATGGAGGAATGAATAAAGTTGTTTAAGTTCTTTGAGACTCAGTTTCCTCATCTGTCAATAGCTACAAAAAATCTTAGAGGGTCATCACAAAGATTAATTGAGATCACGTGTGGAGGTGATGGCCTTGATATAAGCTCCTGATGATACAAGACGGTGATTTTGAAGACTTCCTTGGCCACCTAATACTCTCTGGACTCTAGGGTCAGTAAAATAACTACAGAACCTTATTAACTGCTCCGACTTTTAGCTCTGCTGGGTGGACAGGCAGAAGAAATATTCTTGCAAACAATTAAATTGCTTAAAGGACAGTGCTGTCACTTGTACATTATTGTTATTTCGAAGCTGGCGTTTTGAGGCGTTTGGAAACAATCTACTTGGAAGCCTTTCTCTGGGTAGGCATTACGGCTCAGACTATAATTTCACTGTAAATGTGTCTTTCCTCTTTAGGCAGAGGGTCATTAAGTTTAACTGTCAAAGTGCTCTCCACGTTACATACAACTTAAATTAGTGCACAAGGTAATATTAAACAGCCCATCCACACTGAAAAATATATTTATACTTCTCTTTCCTTGGCTTATATTGATTCATCCTGCAACACACAAACATGTAAATTACAAAGGAGTAATTATTTGCTCCTATAAGAGAGGAAGAAATTGAGACTTGCATGCCCACACGCTTGCCTGGGATGGAGCGCTCGGAGTGGGAGGTGGGACGGGAGAAGCACTTGGTGGGAATCTCATTTCCTCAAGAAAACCTCCCCGGAGATCAAAGATGGCGGAGTGGTGGTGACGGCCTGAATCTGCGCTCCCGAGAAGGAAGGCTTCGATCCGGACCTGCCACAACGCTAGAAGACCGCTCCCACACAGGAACAGCGGTGTGAATCCACGGAGAATCAGCGTGGGACAAACAGAGCGAGTGAGGTCTGAGGTGAACGAAAATTGGGAACGCGGGACAGACACTAGCCAGCGGAGCGCGGGTCGGATACACCCGCCCCCAGCCGGGGCGGGTGCAGCCTCTCGGGAAAGCGGCTTGTCCTCCTCATTGACCGCCGCTCCCAATTGAATACAGCCCTGACCCAGGCCAGCGCAGAATCACTGAGGGATACGTGGCGCATTGCAGACAGGAGGCTTTTTTGAGAAATTACCTTAGAACCTGGGGGATCTCAGCTGAGACAGCGCTTGGCGAGGAGGGACGGATCTGCCCCAGGGCGGAAAAACACAAAAGACTCCCGGACAGCAAATAGCGTTGTACCCCGTGCTGCCTTTTTCGGCAGTTCTCCAGCCGGTCACCCCCGGTGCGTGTCCTCGCTGGCCAGCCCCTGGGCAGTGGCGGTCTCTGCCTGCCGGGGAGCCGGTCCCCTCCAGCCCCGGAGCTTGGCAGGCGCCATCTTGAAAGCGAGAGCGAAACGGCTCGGGAGCCAAAAAGTGCCCAGCGGCTCTTTCTGCCGGTGCTGCCTTTTTCGGCGGTTCTCCAGTCGGTCACCCCCGGTGCGTGTCCTTGCTGGCCAGCCCCTGGGCAGTGGCGGTCTCTGCCTGCCGGGGAGCCGGTCCCCTCCAGCCCCGGAGCTTGGCAAGCGCCATCTTGAAAGCGAGAGCGAAACGGCTCGGGAGCCAAAAAGTGCCCAGCGGCTCTTTCTGCCGGTGCTGCCTTTTTCGGCGGTTCTCCAGCCGGTCACCCCCGGTGCGTGTCCTTGCTGGCCAGCCCCTGGGCAGTGGCGGTCTCTGCCTGCCGGGGAGCCGGTCCCCTCCAGCCCCGGAGCTCAGCAGGCGCCATCTTGAAAGCGAAGGCAAAACCGCTCGGGAGCCAAAAAGTGACCAGCGGCTCTTTCTGCCCGTGCTGCCTTTTCCGGCGGTTCTCCAGCCGGTGACCCCCCGGTGCGCGTCCTTGCTCGCCAGCCCCTGGGCAGTGGCGGTCTCCGCCTGCCGAGGAGCCAGTCTCCTCCAGCCCCGGAGCTCTGCAGGCGCCATCTTGAAAGCGAGGGCGAAACCGCTCAGGAGCCATAAAGAGCCGAGCGGCTCTCTCTGCCCGGCGCCCTCCGCTGGTCTCTGAACCAACGCCAGGAGTACGGGATATGCCGGGGCCGCGCTCGGGGTGAAGGGGCAGAGCTGCGCTAAGGCAAAAAAAAAAAAAAAAAAAAAAAAAAAAAAAAAGAAACACGAACAAGAAGAATAGGCTCGCCGAACTGTATATTTTATTCTTGGTAAATTTCTTCTGGGTTTTGTTTGTTTGTGTTTGTGTTTGTTTTTGATTTTTTGGGGTTTTTTCTTTTTTTTTCTTTCCTTTTCTTTTCTTTTTCTTTTTTTTTCCGGTGGCGGACAGCCTCAGCGGGCACCTTTGCCCTCTGGGCCTCTGGCTGCCGCGCCTTTTTGAGCGCGGAGGTTGGATCCCCACCACCCTCGGAGGTGTGCGGGCGCGCAGACGTCATCTTGAAATCCACTGCGAAACCGCCCGGGACCCAGCCGGGCGGGCGTGAAGGGGCGGAGCTGTGCTAAGGCGTAAAACAAACAAACAAACAAACAAAAAAACATTGAGTCGCTGAATTATATACTTCAGATTTGTGTATCTTTCTGCCTTGCGGTGTGGTGAAGTGCTATGTAGTTTGTTTTTGTTCATTTTTGTTGGCGTGTTTGGTGTTTTTTGGTTTGGCTTTTTTTTTTTTTTTTTTTTTTTTTTTTCTTTTTCTTTCTTTTTCTTCTTTTTTTTCTTTTCTCTTTCGTTTTCTCCTCTTTCTTTGCTTTCTTTCCTTTTCTTTTTTCTTTCTTTTTTTTTTTTTTTTTTTTTCTTTTCTCTTCTCTTTCTCCTCTCTTCTCACCTTCAAACTGGGGACCCACGGTGAGCTTCGGAACGGGCCAGGTCCCTGGCTCTGGTACATACCGGATCCTGAGTAGTCACCCCCAGGGCCGGAGATCTGCGGGCACGCAATTGCCACTATAGAGCCCACAGCCAAGTCACTGCGGAGCAATAGGGTACCAAGAGGCTCCCTGGACGGCCCTCTCCCCTGGTCCACGGACCTTATATAGGATCCCTGCCCAAGTGTAAACACTGAATACTTCTCCAGAAGCGAGAGTGTGGAACCTGATCCCTGGGGACATTGGGCCAAGACAGACTTTTGCCCGTGGGAGCTACAGCAACTCCCCCTCTTGCCAAAAGAAGCAACATACCTAGACTGTTTCACAGCCTAAGAATAGAGCACAAAGAGTCCTGTTAACCAGACTAAACCTATAAGTAAAGATCCAACGACAAATCTAGATGGGAAGGGCCCAGCGAAAAAACACGGAGAGCAAAAAGAATCAAATGGAAAGCTCATCCCCAAAGAGAAATACCAGCTCCCAACCATTTGACACAAACCAGACTCAAAACACCAACATGTCACAGGAAGAATTCCAATTATGGATTATAAACAAGCTGAATAATATACAAGAATCAATGGAAAAACAACACAAGGAAAACACACAAAAAATACAGGATTTGGAGGAAAAATTCACTAAAGAAATTGAAATATTGAAGAAAAACCAAACTGAACTCCTAGAAGTGAAGAATTCACTCAGAGAGCTACAAAACACTGTGGAAAGTCTCAAGAGCAGGGTAGATCAAACAGAGGAAAGAATCTCAGAAATTGAAGATAACTCCTTCCAACTAAATAAGTCAGTCACAGAGATAGATCGAAAAAGTAAGAGAAATGATCTGAGTCTTCAAGAAATGTGGGATTATGTGAAGAAACCTAACTTGAGAGTTATTGGCATTCCTGAGGGTGAAGAAGATAACAAGCAAGGGTTGGACAAGCTATTTGAAGACATAATCGAGGAAAATTTTCCAGGCCTTGCCAATACTCTAGACATACAGATTCAAGAAGCTCAAAGGACCCCTGGGAGATTCATAGCAAATAGGAAAACACCACGCCACGTAGTCATCAGGCTGACCAAAATATCCACTAAAGAGTCACTTCTCCGAGCTGTAAGGAGAAAGAAACAAGTAACTTACAAAGGAAAACCCATCAGAATTACGCCAGATTTCTCAGCTGAAACCTTACAAGCAAGAAGAGGTTGGGGCCCCATTTTCACGCTTCTGAAACAGAATAATGCCCAGCCTAGAATCTTGTACCCAGCTAAGCTAAGTTTTCTATACGAAGGAGAAATCAAGACATTCTCAGATAAACAAAGGTTGAGGGAATTCACCAAGACAAGACCAGCCCTCCAAGAAGTACTCAAAAGAGAATTATACACGGATCAGCACAAGAAAGATCCACGAATGTAAAACTACTCAAGAGCTAAAGATGAAATTCCAGATACCACAATGGCCCAGGAGAGAAAACATCACAATGAAGTTCTACCCAACAAGCTGAACAAAAAACTGTCTCACCTATCAGTTTTCTCAATAAATGTGAATGGCTTGAACTCCCCGCTCAAGAGACATAGACTGGCCCAATGGATAAAAAAATACAATCCAAGTATCTGCTGTCTTCAAGAAACTCACCTAACCTGCAAAGATGCATTTAGACTGAAAATAAAAGGATGGAAATCGATATTTCAAGCAAATGGTAACCAAAAGAAAGCTGGTGTGGCAATCTTAATCTCCAATAACTTAGCTTTCAAACCAACAAAAATAATAAAAGACAAAGATGGCTACTACATACTGATTAAAGGCACAATTCATCAAGAAGCCATGACTATACTCAATATATATGCACCCAACCTAGGTGCACCTAGATTCATAAAGCAAACCCTACTAGATCTCAACCAAATGATAGATAACAATACTGTAATAGCTGGAGACTTTAACACCCCACTGACAGTACAGGACAGATCCTCTAAACAGAAAATAAACAAAGACATAATGGACCTCAATAGAATGCTAGAACAAATGGGCATGGCTGACATCTATAGGACATTCTACCCAAAGTCCACAGAATATACATTCTTCTCATCAGCTCACGGGACATTCTCTAAGATTGACCATGTCCTAGGACATAAATCATGCCTTCAAAAATTCAAAAAAATAGAAATTATACCATGCATCTTCTCAGATCACAGCGGAATAAAAGTAACAATGATCACAAACAGAAACCCTCAGCCTTACTCAAAGTCATGGAAGCTAAATAACCTTCTCCTGAATAATTATTCTATAAAAGAAGAAATCAAGATGGAAATCAAAAATTTCTTTGAATTAAATGACAATGGAGATACAACTTATCAAAATCTATGGGATGCAGCTAAAGCAGTCCTGAGAGGAAAATTCATATCCATAAATGCCTATATCAAAAAGACAGAAAACATGCAAATAGACAACCTAACGAATAGACTCAAAGAACTGGAGAAAGAAGAACAGAACGATCCCAAACCCAGCAGAAGGCGAGAAATTACTAAGATCAAATCAGAACTAAATGAAAAGGACAACAAAGAAACTATAAGGGAAATTAATAAAACAAAAAGTTGGTTCTTTGAAAAGATAAACAAAATAGACACACCTCTGGCTAGACTAACCAAGAGCACAAAAGTAAAATCTCTAATAACCTCCATTAGGAACATGAAAGGAGAAATCACAACCGATGCTACAGAGATACAAGATATCACCTATCAATTCTACAAAAATCTTTATGCACACAAACTGGAGAATGTGGAGGAAATGGACAGATTTTTAGAAACACATAGTCTTCCCAGGCTCAACCAGGAAGAAATAGAGTACCTGAACAGACCAATATCAAGAACTGAAATCGAAACAGCAATAAAAAACCTTCCCAAAAAGAAAAGCCCTGGTCCAGATGGGTTCACACCTGAATTTTACCATACATACAAAGAAGAACTGGTGCCCATCCTACATAAACTATTCTCCAATATTGAGAAGGATGGAGTTCTCCCTAACACGTTCTACCAAGCCAATATAACATTAATACCAAAACCTGGAAAGGACACAACAAAAATAGAGAACTACAGACCAATTTCCCTCATGAATATAGATGCAAAAATTTTCAATAAAATACTAGCAAATCGAATCCAAGTACTTATCAAAAAAATAATCCACCACGACCAAGTGGGCTTCATCCCCGAGATGCAGGGGTGGTTCGACATACGTAAATCTATAAATGTAATTCACCACATAAATAGAAGCAAAAACAAAAACCATATGATACTCTCATTAGATGCAGAAAAAGCATTTGACAAAATTCAACACCCTTTTATGATAAAAACGCTTAACAAAATAGGCATTGATGGAACCTACCTAAAAATGATACAAGCCATATATGACAAACCCACAGCCAACATCATACTGAATGGGGAAAAACTGAAAGCACTCCCACTTAGAACTGGAACCAGACAGGGCTGCCCATTGTCTCCATTACTTTTCAACATAGTATTGGAAGTCCTTGCGAGAGCTATCAGGCAAGAGAGCAGAATCAAGGGAGTCCAAATAGGGAAGGAAGAGATCAAACTCTCACTTTTTGCTGATGATATGATGTTATATCTGGAAAACCCCCAGGATTCAACCAAGAGACTCCTGGAATTGATTAACGAATACAGCAAAGTCTCAGGCTACAAAATTAATATACACAAATCAGAGGCATTTATATATGCCAATAACAGTCAATCGGAAAACCAAATTAAAGACTCAATACCCTTCAAAATAGCAACAAAGAAAATAAAATATCTAGGTATATATCTAACTAAAGAGGTAAAGGACCTCTATAAGGAAAACTATGAAACACTGAGAAAAGAAATAGCAGAACTTGCAAATAGATGGAAAAATATACCATGCTCGTGGATCGGAAGAATCAACATTGTTAAAATGTCTATACTACCCAAAGTGATCTACAGATTCAATGCAATCCCTATTAAATTACCAACATCATTCTTTACAGACATAGAGAAAATAATTATACACTTTGTATGGAACCAAAGAAGACCCCGTATAGCAAAAGCAATTTTAAGCAACAAAAACAAAATGGGAGGTATTAATTTGCCAGACCTCAAACTATACTACAAGGCCGTGGTTCTTAAAACAGCCTGGTATTGGCACAAGTGCAGGGACACAGACCAGTGGAACACAACAGAAAATCCAAATATAGAACCATCCTCATATAGTCACCTAATTTTCGACAAAGCGGGAAAGAATATACTCTGGGGACAAGAATCCCTATTCAACAAATGGTGCTGGGAGAATTGGTTAGCCACTTGTAGAAGACTGAAACAGGACCCACAGCTTTCACCTCTCACAAAAATCAAATCACGGTGGATAACAGACTTAAACCTTAGGCGTGATACAATCAGAATTCTAGAAGAAAATGTAGGAAAGACTCTTACAGACATTGGCCTAGGCAAAGAATTTATGAAGAAGACCCCCAAGGCAATCACAGCAGCAACAAAAATAAATGAATGGGACATGATTAAATTAAAAAGCTTCTGCACAGCCAAAGAAACAGTCCAGAGAATAAACAGACCACCTACAGAATGGGAAAAAATTTTTGCATACTACACATCAGATAAAGGACTGATAACAAGAATCTATTTAGAACTCAGGAAAATCAGCAAGAAAAAATCAAGCAACCCTATCAAAAAGTGGGCAAAGGACATGAATAGAAATTTTTCAAAAGAAGATATAAAAATGGCTAACAAACATATGAAAAAGTGTTCAACATCTCTAATCATCAGGGAAATGCAAATCAAAACCACAATGAGATATCACTTAACCCCAGTGAGAATGGCCTTTATCAAAAAAACCCAAAACAACACATGTTGGCGTGGGTGTGGAGAGACAGGAACACTAATACACTGCTGGTGGGACTGCAAACTAGTGCAACCTCTGTGGAAAGCATTATGGAGGTATCTTAAACAGATTCAAGTAGACCTGCCATTTGACCCAGCAATCCCATTACTGGGCATATACCCAAAGGAAAAAAGGTCATTCTGTAACAAAGGCACGTGTACCCAAATGTTTATAGCAGCACAATTCACAATAGCAAAGATGTGGAAACAACCCAAATGCCCATCAATACGTGATTGGATTAGTAAACTGTGGTATATGTATACCATGGAATACTACTCAGCTATAAGGAATGATGAAGATACAACATCTCTATGGTTCTCCTGGAGAGAGTTGGAACCCATTATATTAAGTGAAGTATCCCAAGAATGGAAAAACAAGCATCACATGTACTCACCAGAAAATTGGTTTCCTTGATCATCACCTAAATACAAACCTGGGAACGACACCAATTGGACATCAGACTGAGGTGGGGGGTGGGGGAGGGGATGGGGGTATGCCTACACAATGAGTGCATTGCGCACCGTTTGGGGAGTGGTAACACTTGAAGGTGCTGACTCGGGAAAGGGGGGGTGGGGGAAAAAAATATGAAACTATTGTTTTTAACTTGCACTGTTCACTTAATAATTTATCATGAATATTTCCCATATTATTTCATATCATTGTACAAGAAATAATGTATACATTATGAGGACATACTGTATCTAACAAGATATACTGTTAGACTCTTTGATTCTGTAAAATAAAATAAAATAAAAAAAAAAAAATGTATATACATAGCTTAAAAAAAAAAAAAAAAAAAGAACTACAGAGGTTTATACTTAAAAAAAAAAAAAAAAAAAAAAAAAAGAAAACCTCCCCGGACTCCAGGGCTATGTTAGGCTCCTTACTGTTCTCTCTAAGAGCCCTTGTTTCAACACAAGCATCCAATGGGTTTATCTGTTTATCGTTTGTCTCCCCATCCATATGTGAATTCCACGGTGGCAGAAGTGGAGTTGCCCGGGTCACTACTGTATTCCCACATCTCACTCAGTGTCTGGTGGATAGGAGGTGCTCAAGAACTATATAAATCTGTCCCAACAAATGTTTATTAACCCCTGCTCTGGGCTAGGGATCCTGCACCTGTGTATGTATATGTT
Organism: Eulemur rufifrons; assembly: GCF_041146395.1. Lineage (NCBI taxonomy): Eukaryota > Metazoa > Chordata > Mammalia > Primates > Lemuridae > Eulemur > Eulemur rufifrons. The sequence continues at coordinate 164,214,243 of NC_090989.1, forward strand.
GGGGGTGAGGCGTTATCAGTGGCCACCGAAAGCAGAGTTAGGGACCTCATAGTGTTTAGAGTCAAAATGAGGAGGTAGACATTAAATGTGTTTTTTAAACTATTATAACTGTGATAAAGTGCTTAGTGCTACGAGCATCTATTCCAGGAGTTTGACCTAATCAAGGAGGTTGAGAAAGTTATCTGCACAGAAGTGCTGGTTAAGCTGAGATCTGCAGGCATGAGGGTGTCAACACACAGAAGAGGGGAGGGAGCAAGGCAGGGCAGAGGCCTGGGGGCGGACGGGCCCGGGGCAAGTAAGAGAAGCCTGAAGATCAGTGTCGCTGGAGAGACAGGGGTTGTGTGGTCCAGATGAATCAGGAGGGAGGGGGCCGTGAGTATGGATTGAATGAAGCAATTTTTCCAAAGATTTCTCTTTCCAAAGATTTCTCTATTTCTTTCTTGACACTTTCCTTTCAGAGAATCAGGGCTGAAATCCGAAGTGGAGACCACCATGCTCCGGTTACGTTGTGGCTGATTTTATTTCCCTAAGATTATGGCAACAATAGCTCCCAACTCTCGTGCCTTTCTGCAATGGGACCTGGCCACACCCCCTTGAACCTGAACTGTAAGCAAGAGAATGCAATGGGAGAGAAGCTGTGTGACTTCTGAGACTAGTTCCCACCTGGCTCACCGGCAACCTTCACTTTCTGGTTGTTCCTCTCGGGCCCGCTGCCATGTTGGGAGAGGTCCAAGCCACGTGGAGAGGCCACCTGTAGATCCTGCAGTCAGTAGTCCCAGCCAGAGCTCAGCCTTCGAGTCAGCCTAGCCCAGGCACCAGACAGGTGGCAGGAAGCTGCCTGATGATTCCAGACACCAGATGTTCAGTCAGCCGCACCCATTTGAGCCTTTCCAGCTGAGGCCCCAGGTGTTGTGAAGCTGAGTTAAGCCGTCCACAGAACCCATGGGCATATACCGTGGCTGTGGTCTTCCACCACTCAAGTTGGTGCTGCATGTTATGCAGTGATGGGCAACCAGAGCACATGTGAAAGGAGCGGGACAGGCAAATTTGCTAAGGGCGGCACGGATGGCAGCCAAGTCAGTGACAATCACCTAGACTCCTATGATCAGACGGGAACTCAGAGGTTCTGCTTAAAGGACTCTAATTCTCCTTCATGATGCCGTCTTCAACTCAAAAGCCCACTGCTCCCCTTTCAAGGCAGGAGATGGACTGGAGTAGACAGGCCGCTCTCCCATAGAGACTTTTTTTTTACCTTTCTCCAGGTGTGAAAGTCACACACTGGCTGTGATTTTCTGCCCAAGTTCTTATTTAATTGTTATTTTGGGATCAGTTGTTTTCTAAAGATCCCCCAGCTGATACGCATTGCTGGTATTTTGCCAAGAGAGATAAACAGTCTCAGCTTGTACTGCAACTGGATTCAGAGTTAGCAAAATACAGCAGCTGCCTCCCAGCAGAGCTGTCTGTCCTGGAAACACCTGGGCGGTCTGATTCAACTTCACCTTTCAAATCTTTACCTTGTCAATTTAGGTAACATGCATCTTCCATGTTCGTGACCACATAGTCAGGTTTCTAAAACCTCAACCAGTTGAAATCCCTGGAAAACATGCTGGAGAGCAACCCACCCTGATCCCCCCAAGTACTAGCGATTATTCTTTTCAACGAAAATATGGAAACAAAACCTGATGCTAAGCAAATGTTCACTTTTGTGGTCTTTAAAAAAATGTTATGAATTAAATTGAAATTACTCAGCACAATAATAAATGCTTACCAACTGTTGTTATTTTGTACATCAGGTGGTAAAACTGTAACTGTGAATAAATTGCTTATAGTAAGATTTTTTCCCCCTTTAATGCTCTAGCAGCAGATGGGCTAATAAATATGCAATGCTTTCTAACAACATTTGCAATTTCAGAGGCATAAAGGTTCCCCCCTTCACACAAACAAAACGCACAATCATCCAATATTATACTTTTTAATGGAAAAACTCAAGTCATGTAATGTAAATAGCATTCCTCTTTCAACAAGTTTACTAGTTTAGTAACAGCTTTAATGTGAAACAACACATACGCTGGTCTTTATGTTCTCTCTTTGCAAGAACATTTTCTTTCTTTCTTGGAAACTTTTCTGACTTTGAAAATAGGGAGCATTCTTGCACCTTTATTGGCAATTAAGGGGGAACATCAAGAAGTAACAATTTATTACGTGGTCCTGTTTGCTGAGCCAAGTGTGAGTAACGGCTAGGAGCAGGTGATGGTGACAGGCAGGTCTCTGTTCCTCATTAGCTCGGTTGACCTTGGGCAGATCTCATTCTCTTGCTGGTCCTCAGTTTTTGCCTTTGCCAGGTGGGGTGTAAGTGGTACTTTCCCCTTTGGGCCAGTGTGAGGATTAAGTAATGCAGGTAATTAATGCCTGGCATGCGGTAGTGCTCAATGACCATTTGGTTTCTTTATGTTTCAGGTGGCTGAGTGGCATCGAGTTTAATAAAGAACTTTTTTTATGGGAAAGGACAACCATGATTAAGAATATACTAGTGACTTTTAACAGAGGAGACAGGTTCCTTAAGCACACGTTTGTTGTTGTTCTGGTCTGTCTGACATGGATAGAGGACAAACATTCACTCGCTGGTCCTGGCAAAGTGACACAGATACGAACCCTTCAGTCCAGGATGCTGAGGTTTGATCCCTTTGCAAGGAGGGAGCTCCATGTCGTGGAGAGGTTTTTTGGGTTCTCAAGCTGGTTTGTGGGGGTCAGGCAGGCTCTTCCTCTTCCTCTTCCTTGCTGGGCCTGCTTGGGGCTGGGAGGCTCCTAACACCACATCTGTGGGCCCAGAGGTGGTGAAGGCAACCCCTGCAGGGAACCCCCATGGGGACGAGATGGTGCCAGGTGACTACAAGCTTGGGGGCAACAAGGGTTGGGAGCTGGGGTCGGCCCCAGCAAGCAGCCAACTGCGAGAGGTCTTTGAGGGCTGCTTGGGGAGTCCTAGAAAGAGCTGAGCAACATTTTGATGGAGGTGGGGGAGGGGGAGCAGAGATTCTGCTATTATTACCCTGGAGGGGACTCCCAAACCATGACACATTTGGGTTATGTTAATATTAATTATTAATGACAATCATGGCAAGAATAGCTTGGTAGGTACCAGCACTCTCAGAAGTTCAAATGAATGGCTTTACAAATTACTACTTGAAGTTTAAAACAAAGTTATTTATATTTTTATCATAGACGCAAAGAGACTTTTCTTTCTACAATGTACTTTGTTCACAAGGAGGGCAGACTAGGGATATTTCCCTCCTGCCTCCCCTTCTGTGAGCGTCACCAGTGGAGAGCTCTGGCTAGAGCTGGTACTATCCTGGTGTCCTTGGGACAAAAAGGTGGCAAAAGGTGTTATCAGCTGTGGTTACTGTCTGCCTTGGCTCACTGCCCCTCCCCCACTGCTGCTGGCATCCTGTCCCAGCTCCCGCATCCCAGGGTGGACACGTGACGTGGACACGTGACTCGGCTGGGCCAGGCAGAGTAGCATCTCCCCTTGGTCAATACAAATGGAGAGTTTTGTGATTGAGGCTAAGCTGAGAAAGAGAAGCGTCCTTTTGTCTCGGGCCACTGTCTGGGAATGACGGAAGCCTGTTAGAGGAGACGTAAAATAGTTCATGAGACCAGGGGCTCAGGATTGGATCCAATCACTTCAATACTGCGTTAGCCCCAGGATTCACTGAGTAAGGCATATGGCATGTTCGGAGAAAGAACTGCACAGGGGAACACATGGAAATGACATTCATTGGATATCAAGCAGGTGGGAGGGGGGAGGAGTGGATGCGTCAATTCACATCTAATGGTGCAATGCACACTGTCTGGGTGATGGGCACACTTATAACTTTGACTCAAACAGTACAAAAGCAATTTATGTAAACAAAATATGTATACCCCATAATATTCTGAAATAAAAAAATATATATTAAAAAAAAAAAAAGAATTGCATAGGGTAAGTCATTGGAGTTTCTCCAGAGATGAGAGTTTTGGCTCCAACAACGTTATCAGTGAGAACTAGGTTATGCTGGGGAAACTTACAACCCTCAGATTTAAGCTCAGTACGATGAGGGTTTATTTCTTGCCCACACTGCACGCTCGTCACGGGCTGGCAGGGCACTCTGCTTATCATAGTCTCGCAAGGACCCAGGCTGACAGCATGACGCAGGTCTCTAAGCCAGAGGGAAAACTCCGGAGAGCCCCTCACTGAAAGTGGGGACAGTGGCACATCACCCCCACTCGCACCATCAGAAGAGGCTGCACCTACGCACAGGGGGCCGGGAGGCGCGACCCTGCCATGTTCTCATTCAGCATCTCTGCAGTCCGTTGGGTCTGCTTCCCTGGGAGCTTTTCCTTCACCTACAATCTCCTTGGCCACATCTGAAGCGAGCTTTGGAGGACACATCCTCCTTGGGGACACAACAGCTTTCTCGGCTGCTTCCTGCCTGAGGAAGGTTAGAAGGCCAAGGACAGTTTTAAGTGAACAGTTGTAAGTGTTTTTCGTCCTGGCTTCTCTGACTACACAACTCTCTCAAAACTTAATTGGCTTCTTATCTATGTGATTTTGGTGAGCTTCATGTGCCCATAGTTACACTCACAGTTCTTTTCAAGACATGCCTTGCTGTCTCTTGACTTGAATCTATTAGGCTTGACAGAAAAGTCGCTCTTTTCATCCTCTTTTTCCGGGTCCACTTTGTTTTTTCTCATTCCGGGACCCAGGCTGGTGGAGAAGCCAGCATCTTGAACATCGCAGCTGCTGTGCAGAGGGGAGAAAATCATTGGCAAAGTGTGTCGGCTCTTAAATCTCTCACGGGGAAGTGACACGTCACTTCTGCTCACGTTTTATTGGCCAAAGCAAGTCAGGTGGCCGCACTCGGTTTCCAGGGGGCAGCGGAGTGCAGGTGGCAGAATGCAGTCAGCGTGCAGAGAGAGCCCAGCCCTGGTGACGTCACTGCGTCTTGGTGAATGCGGCATGCAGCTGCATGATTAGAAAGTAGGAAGTGAACTGCAAAAGTCACGGATTACTCTGATAAACAGGCTAAGTCCAAAGTAGCACGTTAATTAATTTCCTGAAAGAGTATGTGTAGGATAAGTGTTATTTCTTCCTTTTAAATATTTGAAAGAAGTCACTAGTGAAGTCAATTTGACCTGGGGTTTTGTTTTGCTTAGGAGAAGGTTTTATATGATAATGAATTATTGATTTGATTTTTTAATAGCTATAGAGCTTTTAAGATTTTCTAATAATTCCTGTATTGGTTTTGATAATTGTGTTTTTCTAGAAATTTAAGTATTGTATTGTCATAAAATTGTACATAATATCTTCTTATTTTTAAAATGTACACAGGCTCTTTATATAGTAATGTTTGCATTTTCTTTCCTGATATTGGTAACTTTTGCCCTCTTTATTTTTTTTGTCATAAATAGTCTTTTAATGATGCTTATCAATTTTTAACAGTTTTGTTTTTGTCAATGAACTATTAGTCTTGTTAATTCTTTCTATGTATTTGCTTTCCAATTTGTTAGTTTTTTTTCTTTTCTGTTTTTTGAAGTTTCTACCTCTCTAATTATATTCTTCATCTTGCCATCTGATGTTTTAGACATATCACTCCCAGTTATTTTGGAGTCTGGTTGCAATAACTCCAGTGTCTGTGCTTCCTGAGCCGGTACAGATCTATTCCTATTTTCTCTTTTTTCGTTTTGTTTATTTGACATTTGGGCTTGTCTTCTCATGACATTTTGACTTGTCTTTTTGTATTAAATTTTGGAAAAATTATAAAGGCTAACTTGGGGCTCTAGATGGTATCTTCCTGCAAAAAAGATTCGTATTTCTCTGTGGTCACAGTTACGGTATGGGTAGATCACCTTAGTCCAGTCTGAGATGGGAAGGTGAGCCCCAGCCTTGGTGAGGCCTGAACTGTACAACCAGGACAACCTCCATACCTAGGGCATTGTTCTTAGGCGTCTCTTGTGAGCTGGCAGCGATTAACAGAGCCTTTCCTCCTTGGGGGGCTCTGCACCTGTGTTTCTCTAACTGACAGGATTGCAGGACCCTCCGCTCATATTCTCAGACTGTCCACCGCAGCTTGGGACTCAGCAAGGGGAAAGTAACCCTGAGTGTCAGGCTCACCCGTCTTTCCTATTGCTCTGTCATCTTGGCTCCCCGAGTTCTTATTGTCGTGGTAACTGTCTGGTGTCTTCCAACAGATTTCATCTTGTTTTTCCGTTTGTTTGTTTTCTGTAAGCCTTTTAGCTGTTCTCAATGAAAGGCTAAATTAGTCCATCATTATTGAATGTTGAAACCCCCTGGATGGCTTTCAGAGATGAGTGACATAATATGATGCCATTTTAAAGGCTCGCTCTGGCTGCTATTTTGAAAATTAGACTGAAGGAATGAGATTTTGAGATCTCTCGCATAGCAAGGTAACGACAGTTATCAATAACGTAATGTATATTTCAAAATTGCTAAGAGAGCAGATTTCAAATGTCTGCACCACACACACACAATTGAGAAGTACTGTACATGAGGTGATGGCTATGTTAACTAACTTGATTTAATCATTCCATAATGTACACATAGATCAAAACTTCACATCATGTCCAATAAGTATATACAATTATTATTTGTCAATTAAATCAAAAATAACCTGGATGAGGGCAGCGGTAGAAGCAGTGCGCTGGTGGGCTGTGCAATGGGACAGTGAGCGACGGCCACAGCCGTGTCCCGGGTGACACAGTGAGAGTGGGGAGAAGGTGTCGAATTCTGGATGGACCCAGAGTGAAACCAGGAGGATCTCCTGACAGTCTGCAAGCGGGATGCGAGAGAAAATAAGGAACCAAAGGTCGCTTCCAAGTTTTCCAGTCTCGGCAACTGGAAGGATGGATTTGCCGTCGGCTGAGACAGAGGTGACTGTGGCTGGAGAAAGGTTATGAATGGAGCCGGTTTGCTGAATTTTGAATGTTTACATTTGAAAAGTGAATTATTTTCATCTCCCCAAATGACAAATGCAATGTAATTGGGCTGTTCATAAAATAATTACAGAATTTATGTTTTAAAAAAGTATAATAATTCATCATACATGACAAGCAGTAAGATTCAGTGACAGCACTTGAGTCGAAAGGTGAATGGTAACCATGTTCTGTGAGGGGGAGGTGGGGTGTCCCTGCGAGGGTGCGTCTGACCCCACGTGGAGGTGACACGAATGCCTGGCTGGTTCCGAGACCCAGCTACGATGGCTCTTCTGCCTTTGCCATGAGTTTGATTATCTGATATGACCAAAAGCGTCTTGTCATATCCTGTCCTATAGATGGGAAAGCTAGAGGCTTTTCAGGAGAAAAAAATAACACTAACTTTGGAAAAGATAAGTTTCTGAAACTTTCCTTTCTTGGAATTGGCTGTGTCCCTGGTCAGTAACAGTCTTCACAGTAGGAGAAAGCAATGGGTGTGAAGGGGCTTCAGTTGACTCCCAAGATCCCAGAGACCAGCTTGGTTCTTTTTTATTAGTTGTTAAGCTGAAAGCTGAATCCTACAACACCACAATTCTTGGTATTTTCACTCCTCTGAACATGTGAGTTTAACTCAAGAAATGCTTCGGGTCCTGTTAAACTTACACACTATCTGCTGTGTTATGAATTGAAGGGCGCATTTCAGAACAAGAGGAGGACTGATTATAAATGATCCTTTGGTGCCAACAAGAAGGTGGTAGCTGAGGATGTCAGGTTACTATAGAAACACCAGGGGACTGGGAAGAGTGAAAAGGATGCCATACGGAGAAGAAATTGATTGTTGAAATGATAACTGCATGCCACGTCTCACGGTTTCCTTTTATTAAATTCGTAGATAACAGAAAGAATGCTCCTAATATGAAAACATATCAATAACCTTTAAATGTATTTAGGTATAGGTGAAGGTAAAGTCCTCAAGGACTTTTTAAAAATGTAGACTCTGAAGTATAACGTACAGCAGATAAACAGGAAAAATATTTCTCAGGCTGCAACTATGGAGCTAACACCTAAGCAGGAAGCGAGGTGCCGTGATTAACACTTCCTCTATTAACAAGCAGCCTGGATTCTAGCCATCACAAGAACAATCGCTGGTCAACGGTGCCGCCTGCAGTTAAGTCATAAGGCTTGATGGCCGCAGGGCCTAATAGATAGTTCCCTATGTCGTCACTCAGGAGAGTTCTTGAATCCATTGTGCCTCAGTTTCCTAATTTATAAAGTGGATTAATGCTTATTTCAGAGTTGTTGTGAGGCTCAAATGAACAAATGTATGCATACATTTCAGTGTGACTCTTGGGAACACAGTGAGAGCTCAATAAATGAGGGCAATCATCAAGAGAGTCATTTTTTTCACTCAGTAGTAATAGTAGAATTTCTGGGGCAGAAGAAAGCATTGAGCAGAGTCACAGTCCAGAGCCTACACTAACTAATGACTCATTAGGTCAAATGAAAACAATGGACAATTTCCCTTTGATACATAAACTGATGGTATTTGTCAAATTTAGCTCAGGTAGACATGCTATAGGAATACCATAAAAACCATAGAGCTTTGCATATAAACCCAAAGCCATAATTGTTATGATAAAGTTGTAGATATTGTTTCTAGAATGTGACCATGTGGCAAAGGGACACCAGAACCTCCGGTGGTCCAAGATCGATCAAGAGATGCTTTAAATGTCCTTTATCACTTCAGGTGGACACAATTATACCTTTCAGAAAACATTATAAGAAATTTATAGTATACACTATTTATAGGCTAAGTGTACAATTTTTTTTTTTTTACAGCTTGTTATTGGAAATGGAAATATAATTGGATGGTGCTAGAATTAGTAGGAGAGTAAAGAGAGTAAGGAGAAAAACTGCTTCTCACCCCAGCGGGCTTCTAACACCCAGCATGGCATGAAAGCTGTGGCAAGAACAGCTACCGAGGGGGATTGTGAATTTCCCCCCTCTGCTCAGTTGTCAAAGCAGCAAACACCTCTGAAAAGGATGGAAAATTGTGGTTTTGAAGACACTGGTATTTCTTTGGTGGAATGTTCTGTATCTATAACTTTCAATTAAGTTCTGGATAGAAATTTGGGGAGAAACATTTGTAGGGGATGGCTGATCTTCTGAATAGAAAATAAAGGCAAAGCTGAAAAGGATTATTTCTATCACTTCTTAACATAATCTTATCCAATCATTAGAAAAACCTCATTAATTTTTCCTAAGGCGGAGAGAGCCAGTCTGAAATTATACAAAATCTGGATTACAGACTCTTTTTAAACAAATACACATTAATTATTTCAAATATTCTTCATATGCCTTAAGGGAAAAAGTGTATTAACAGATAAAATGAGATGATTTGGAACAATCCTACACCATACCATGAAGAATAAAAGTAAACAAACTCTTAACATACACAAGCTTCTTGGCCCAGAATTGATCATTTCTGAAAATCTTTTTAAAAAGGAGCTGTTGGTTTGGTCTTAGGTTTTTATTTTACTCAAGAGTAAGACTCTGAAAGTTCATAGTGGAGTCAATTATTTCAGTGATATGGGTCATACCTGAATTATTACAAATATTGAATAATTTTCAACAGCTTCAGAAAATTTCTGGAATGTCTGTTTTCCAACTACATGGCCCCAGATGTTAATCTGTAATCAGTGTTGGCCCTATTTCTCCCAATTCTCAGGAAATTATTAGTTTTCTTTATGGCTCATTGCATGAAACTGATGCGCCCATTTTTTCAGAGTACTGATAAAACATTTGTTTCAGCTTAGTCTTATAATAGAACGAAATATAAAACTCTAACTCATATGGGCACATACATACTTTTAGGGATGATGCTATAGTCATCTTATATCACCAGAGGTCCAAATCTGAAAGTCCTTGGTCCACCAGGCTCAGGCATTAATATTTATAACAATGAACATTTCCTGAGCACTTACTGTGTGCTAAGTGCTTTTTCATGGGTGGTTCATTTATCAATATCTTGGATGTCTCCAAGTTCCCTGGTTTTCTGGAATTAAATTGTCCTTTAAGATTTTAGAAAAAACTAACTCATAGTCTCACCCCACCAAAGGGTGTTACCCCATCTGTGACTGCAAAGCTATTCAGGCAGGGGCCTGTGGTCCTCCCAGTCCCCCTGACTTAGTTGTTGCCTTCCTGGTCTCTTGGCCACTGCTCTTCTTTTCCTTGCCCCCTCCTGCCTCTTTTTTCTGCAACATGTCACCCCCCCCCCCCCCCCCCCCGTACATTCATTGTCTTACTTCCTTCACAGCCCAAAGCACGTCCTGTTCAAGGCAGTGGACAAGACAGACTTTACAAAAGGTTTATGACTTTGAAGGGGGTAATTTCAGCGTGGTTTTTAAATTCCCAGTGCCTGTCCCATAGTCTCATAGATATGGGAAATTGAAAGCCACAGGCCTACCCCTTTGCTCAGATTGGAATAAATGGCATTTCTATGTGGAAGAAAAATAGATCTGATTCACTAAGGGCTACTGTAAATGGAAAGACTCCAAAACTTCCTAACAGTATTTTACTTAATAACACTAAGTCATGAAAGTTTTGCGAACTGATGGATCCTAGTTATAAAACACTCACACACAGGCACACACATACAAATAGCTTAAGACAGTGACTTACCTTCACACGGTCACTCAATAAACCTTCCTCCCTTTGTTAATTTGGAAGCTGAAACTCAGCTATGTTCATTAACAGAGAATACAGTCTGACACCCAGGAAGAAGAATGAGTGGTTTAGCTTGAAATGTACACAAGAAGAAAGCCAAACACAATAAACAGGCCATGTTTTCCATGCTAGCAGCCATCGACCACGTGGGCCTGAGCAGGTTGTCTGAACGTGGTTGGACTGCCCACAGATCAAGTCGGTCAACTGACGGTGAGTTTGTTGATTGAAACTGTAGAATCTCACTGACACTCTGTGCCTTTGGGAATTCCCAAACTGCTCATTCTGGCACCACGGGAAGTAAAGAGAGGTAAAGATAAGAAATGAGAACAGGTTAAACCAGAGGGGCTCGGCCTTGGTTGCACATGAGGATCATTTATGGAGCTTTTAGACATCGAGATGCCCAAGTCACAGCTCGGCCCAGAGGAGGTAAGAATCTCCAGGGCTGGGATGCAGGCGGCAGTATGCTTTAGAGTCCCCAGATAATGCAATGTGCAGTCAAGGTTAATAGCCACTACATTAGATCGAAAGTAACGACTGGCAAAACATGGAAAGGGATATCAAAAATTACAAAAGAAATGCAGACAGTGATGTCCCTTATAAATTAAGGCCATAGACATTCCCAGTGCTAATGTATTTGCTGATCCAAGCAGTTTATAACAGGAATCTGAACTTACTCTTTTTCTCTTTATCTGGGCTTTGAAACATCCATAGATTCTTATGCTTAGCTAAAAAATAGAGCCATCATTTTTCTTCTTAAATCGAATATCTTTTGATAATGGCAATGTTCCTAAGAAGTACCCACCTGACCTAGGAAGATTAAAACTTTTTGAAATAAGCAAATTGAAAAGATATTGTAAGTATACTGTCCAGTCCTAGATATCTAGACAAATTTTTATCTAATATCAAAAGTCAAAGAAAAGACAAGTATTGGGGGGAAAAAGATATCCTGCTTACTAAAATTAGCTCACAATAGGATGCTACCAATTTCTTTGACCAGTCAAAAAAGTTTTAAAGGAAAAAGGAGGCTCTTTTCAATTGAGTTGGCTAAAAGGTTTATAAGTCTTCAGGGTTTGAAATGCCTGAATCATTTTTGCAAATAGTAGGAAAAAAACCCAAAAACAAATGGGGAAATCCTGTCAGATTTTCTTTAATTGAGATAATCTTTGGTTTAGGAAGCCATAAAACAAAACTGGAGATGATTTTAATCCCATCTCATGACTTATTTATAGATTACTGAAACTCCATCATTAATAGAAATTATATTTCAGAATGGCATATTATCAGAAATAAACAGAGTGATTTCCCCTCCTGGACTTCTCAAGTCAAATATTCCCAGATGATTTTGCTTATCTCAATTATTTAGGTCTCAAGAGCACTCTTCCTCCCATGCTTTTGGAAATATCCACTACAGCAAATTAGAGGTAATTTCTCCTGATTCACATCTTAAAATATTGACAATACGTATTACTATTAGGAGCAAGTTTATCTGCTTAAATCTTGCCAGGTTCAGCATAAACATTGACAATGATAAGTTGGGCTGATGAAAACTAATCAATACCATTTCCCACACTTCACTTTTGTAATGCCTCACAGAATTACAGGTGATTAACTACAAAAGAATATGTCAGCAGTAAAAATTAGTGTTATCTGTGGCTCATGTTTATTGGTCATTTAATTCTTATAAGTCAAATTATTCTGACTTAATGTGATTCTAAATTATATTAAAACCATGCAAACCAGAACCAAAATATTCATTAAGATGTAAAGCTCCAATATTCATGATGAATTAACTTTCACTTAGATTTATCCTTTGTTATAAGTGAACTGTATTGCCTACAGTGATAAGTTTGTATAATTTAAAATATGAGAAAGAAAATTTCTCCATCTCAGGTGACCAAAACCTCAGAATTAAGCAATATTCAGGCTTCAGCAAACCTTGTTTTGGATGAAAAGTGTGCCTAAAGAATAACAGCCCACTCAGGGGTCTGGGAAATATCTGAGCAAAGCAAAAAACAAAAAGCAAAACAAACAACCCCCCTAAAACCCCAGCGAACAACCCTCCCACCAAACAGCGTGCGTGCGCGCGCGCGCGCGCGCACACACACACACACACACACACACACACGGACACACACACAGACACACACACACACACACAACTAACCAAGCAACCAAACAACCAACTAAACTGCAAACTGGGTAGACACACTTCTGTGAGTTCTGGTGGGTTCCCAGGCACTAGAGAAGTGATCTACAGCAGCAATTTTCAAAAGATGTTGTGTGAGCGGATAGGACCCTTGAGATGCTCTACAGAAAAAGGGCTCTGTAAACAGATAAATTTGAGAAGTGCTACATATTCCACTCCTCCATCGGAGATTTGGTGTGCATGTTAGTCTACCAAAGCCATCGAGGACTTCTCTGGTACAGACAAATGACGATTTCCACTTCTCTAGTTCTTTCCACCTTTCTTTGACCATGGACCTCTTCCCCACTCCCACATTTATTAACATTTAAAGGAAGTTCTGTTTCTTGGGAAACATTGGGAAATGCTCATCCTTGAGGCGTAAAGGCTAAAAACCAAGGAAAGAAAGAATTTGCACAGAGCAAAAGAGAAGAAAACGCTAAGTGAGAATCTGAGATCCCAGACTCCTGGCTGGGTGCTAGCATCCTCTGGAGACCTCTCTACAGCAGGGGTCCCCAACCTATGGTGAGTTGTGTAATTATCTCATTGTATATTACAATTAATAGTAATAGAAATAAAGTGCACAATAAATGTAATGCGCTTGAATCATCCTGAAACCATTCTCCCTTCCTGGGCCATGAAAGAATTGTCTTCCATGAAAACGGTCCTTGGTGGCCAAAAGGGCCCTACAAGGTCTGTGATGTCCCATCTAAAGCTGTCATTTGAATTCTCACCTTAATTTCTTCAGGATGGGAAAAGAACTGGCTCAGAAGTGAGTAACCACGAACTCCACTTTCCCCTTCACAGCTCGAGTGCCTCTGGACAATTAATTTCCAAATCTGATTCTCACTTTTCTCGGTTGTAAAATCAGAGAGTTTAAAGAAATGATCTTGATTGTCCTTTCTAGGCCCAATTAGATGATTCTACCTCAACTATCATAATGGGAGAACATGGGATTTGCTTGACAAGAATTCTCTTTATGACCAACTTTTCTGGAATGCAAAATGATGTTTGAAAAAGAAATCTGCTAAAACCGTATGTGAATAAGAGATTCTTTTTCTTTCTCCTTTTTTTTTTTTTTTGAGACAGAGTATCACTCTGTTGCCCCGGGTAGAGTGCTGTGGCATCATCATAGGTCACAGCAACCTCAAACTCCTGGGCTCAAGCAATCCTCCTGCCTCAGCCCCCTGAGTAGCTGGGACTATAGGTGCACGCCGCCATGCCTGGCTAATTTTTATATTTTTAGTGGAGACAGGGTCTCGCTCTTGCTCGGGCTGGTTTTGAATTCCTCAGCTCAACTGATCCTCCTGCCTTGGCCTCCCAGAGTGCTAGGATTACAGGTATGAGCCACTGCACCTGACAGGTGATTTTTAATTTTCATTATTCTGGCCATTTTGATTGAAGATTCAGAGTCACAGGATATAAGCTGGAATAAACCCAAGTTTTAGTACTGTACTTGCTGTCGTTCCACAGTTTTTGTAAAAAAAAATGTCCAGAAACTTCCCCCAGCTAGATCTTTAATTAAAATCAAAGGGCAATTTTAAAATTAGTTATTTTAATTAATTGTAGGTTGCACATTCTGTGACTACATTATTCTTGGTTATTAAACATAATTTTCATTTAAAAAAATCAAGATGTGGTTGAAATGACTGATTTAAATGAAGCTAATCTAAAAATACAGAGAAATACAATTGGACAAAGTTTTTTTGGAAAGTGTCTATTATGCGTATGTCAGTATTTCCCTTTAATAGAAAATAAAATTAAATTAATTGGAGGGAGCAAGAACTTATAATTGCCAGGGAAGCTAAATCATTGATCTGATGCCATGTATTGCTGACAGTTGTTTTTCCATAATTCCCATTAACTGGGCTCTGTAATTAAATAATAATTTAGAGACTGATGCCTTAAATTCACTTGTAAGTTGCATTCTGATTATATGAAAGAAAAAACTTTGAATTACTCCCCAGATTGACAACAAATTATCTTAAGATGCATTTCTGTATTGAATCAATCTATTTTTTAGTGTCCATTTACAATAGTTCCAGATATAAAGGTTTGATACACATTTGATTAGAAAAGTAGAAATTAAGGTCTGGAAAATGGAAACTAATACTATAGACTCTTCCCCACAGGCACACAAGCCATTAGGCAAAGCTGCTGCCCTTTCATCATGTTGGATCTAATCTATAGCAGGCTTCTCAGCCTTGACTGCACATTAGCATGGCTAAGGGAGGTTTTAAAAATTCCTGATGCCCAGGCTGCATCCGAGACAAATCAAATCAGACTCTCTGGATGTGGAACCTAGACATCAGTACTATCACAAACTTCCCAGAAGATTCTTATGTGCAGCAAAATTTGATAACCAATGAACAAGTGTAGCTCAGTTCATGAATTTCTAGGTAAACTGGAAGTACTCTTTGGTTTAAAATTGGCAGTGGGAAGCACATTGATTTCTATTTTTCAACTTTTCTATAGAAATCACAATAAAAATGAAGCCACCCCCTTTAAAAAAGGCAAATAAAATGTAGAAAGGGGATAATGAGACCTTGTGGTAGACACTTCTGGAATGTGTGCTCACGCGGACTCCTTAACTGCCTTCCTCCCTCATTCACTGAAGAGGGTGCTGGTGCCCGTTGGACCAAACTGGGCCAACTAGAACTCCCAACTCTGGGATCTTTGAACTGAAATTGAGAGTTAACATTTCTGTGTAGTTGGATGTATGTGCTGTGGAGTAGCTGAATGTTCTGGCAGGTTGACTGAGTCAAGCTGAGAAAGTTATGGGGAGTGGGTGGAGAGAGAAGAGGAGAGAGAGAAGAGAGGGCAAAATGAATCAGAGATGAGCGACAGAGAGGACACTTCTAGACTCCCAGGAGAGACATCTGTTGTTTTCGCCTGCCTGGCATCCCTGCCTGTTTTGTTAACAGTGCCCTCTTCTCCTTCAGGGAGTCTCTCATCCCCATTCCGTGTGTTCTTGGGGATGACTGACAAGTCAAGCCTACTAGCCTCTTGCTCCTTCAGCAGAAACCCAAGGCAGAAAAAGATGGCGTCGTTTTGGTGACCATCATCATGAGAAACTGTTAGTTGCTGCTATAGGGACCCCTGGAGCTGCTCTGATTCCTGTGACTCCCAGAGATTGACTGTTCGGCAAGACTTTGAATTCTGAGATCAAAGCTGCCTGTCGCTTGCAATTTAAGAATCCCAACAGAATTCTCTATAGTCCTCTAGGTCCCAGCTAGAATTTATTTGGAGGCCTTATAGCATTCTGTTTTGGGGTCCATGAGGCTCTCCTATATCCTTGTTTTTGTAATTCAAACTTGTTTTTGATATTTGTAATGACAAGTCTTAACGAATATAAACTTCTAATTGACTCCTTTATTTATAGGGATGGTCCTGAAACTATTTAAAGGAAACAAGGCCTTCTAAGCCCTACTCCAAATCAAGATACTCCAACTCTTTTATCATTCTGCATGCTTTGCAAAGCCTCATTTATTCATTTTGTAAGTATAAAGATTTTGGAGAAAAATCCATAACGAAGGAATACTTTATGAACAACAGGATTAAAAGCTTATCAAACACAAACATGGCTCTAAATAATGTATGATCCTTTGAATAGGAGTCCAAATCTACTCCTGAAAAAAAGAGCTCTTATTTCCTCTATCAAACAACATTAAATGAAATTATAGTACTACCATTAAATCCAAGTGTACACCAATAATTTTTCATTTTCATTGGTACTCTTCTTTATTAAAAAATCTTTATTAAATAACAGAATATGCCAACTAATATAATAAGTACTTCCTCGAGCTCAATATTAATATAGTTGGCACACAATTCAAGGCTGTCTATCTGAATGCAGAAGGCACAGGACTTTTCCCTTGTGATACAGCAAGCAGAGTTACACTGACATAACCTTAAAAACCAGGGCAAGCCTCCAAGATTTCTCCAGGCCCAAGTTACAGAAGTGGTAAGATGTAGGGGATGTTCAGATGGGTGACTTCTTGTTAAATCTATGGTACAAGATGTGGACCATATTATTAGAATTCAGAGATAATTGGTAAAAGATTAAAAAAAAGAGAAAAGTATAGCGTTAAGCAGCTTAAGTGATTAACAATTTTGTGATCTTTGGCAAACTCTGGTTGAACTATAATGAAATGGAAATAGTGGGGCCATTGCCAATAAAATGTGATCATAAAATTTGAACAGTTCACAATGTCTCCTTTTCTCAGAGTCTAAGGAAAGGGAAATATCATTTAGGAATATTCTGGTAAAGAAAGTGGGGTGAAATAAAAAGAAGCACTTTAAAAGGTATTCTGACCATCATACTTTATTTTTGATACAAATATGTCATAAAATAAAAGGTACTCAGACATCTTTTAAACAAGAATATGTTTTCTGTATATCAAGCCATCATTTACAGAT
This sequence comes from Eulemur rufifrons, assembly GCF_041146395.1. NCBI lineage: Eukaryota > Metazoa > Chordata > Mammalia > Primates > Lemuridae > Eulemur > Eulemur rufifrons. Next base: position 164,231,536 of record NC_090989.1, read on the forward strand.
TAACACTGCAAAAAATTTGAATTAATAACTCTTAATTCGTTTACATAAAATTATATGAAATAAACAAAATTATATGTAGGATGGGAACAAATAAATATGAACCAATTCAAAGTCCTAAAATCTTGTCTCTGTATTAATTCCTTCAGTTTCAAAATCACGCACATCTACAAAAAATGTAGATATTCTTAGCATTGAATATTATTCACTAAATGAATTCATTTCTCTCAGTTACTGTTGATTCTGTGGGCCTGCCCATCGCACAGGCTGTGGTGAGTCTGCACTGCTATCCTGCTCCGACTGTGGGTAGCCATTCTCTGTCCTGGAAGGAGGGATTGATTATACCAACTCGTAGTATTTCCCAGTCTGGGGGTCAAAGTAACAGTTCAGACATGGGTCATACAACAGAGTCAGCACTTCCTCGTCCTCTTCCACACTCGGGTCTTCTTCACCTGTGGGGAAGGGGAACCACAGACATGTTAGCGGCTGGCCAGCCCCGGAATTGCAAAACTGTAACACCAGATAGGCAACGAAGCAGGAAGTGCCATCTCTCCTGGGGGATTTTCTTTATTTGGGTAGAATATTTAGGCTGGAGCAGAGCAGCACTGTGGAAGTGAGGAGCCTCTACACAGGCAGTGTAAGATAGAGAAGAAACAGTGATCAGAAGGGCCAGCTTCATGATAAAGGAAAGAAAACCGAGTGCGCAGAATTGGCGGGGAGGGGAAAGAGGAAAGGGAGAGGGCCAAAAGCTCAAGAGTTATGCCCACTAGGGTTAGGAAGCTTGGGCAGGATTCAAAACTTAATGATCATAGTTCTAAACTTCTTCATGGGCCAGAGCTGTACAAAATGCAAAACAACACAAATTAAATGATAAAATAGAGAACTTGATCCCCATTCTTGCACCCTAAAAAGGCTACCAAACAAATCTGAATTAAAACAATAGGACTTTAAGGTACAAAAAGCAGAGAACACATATAGAAAACAAAATGTCAGGTGGTCTGTAGTTTTATTAGTGGTAGGAAGGTCTGCCGAGTTTGCTGGGGATACGAACACGGCTTGATGCTTTTTTCTTGTGACATCCGTTTACGTGGCTTAGATGGAGAGAACTAGTCTTTATTAAGGCTTGGTTGGTTTCCAATAAATGGCATGAAATGAAAAAAACCTGTTTTACAAAGATGATTCCCAGTACCTTTTCTGTGCCCAGTGTTGTGCTAAGTACTTCAGTATTTGCAAGTTCTGAGTACTTCTGAAAGTCCATGTAATGAGTTCAGAGCCCGAAAGGTCAAGACCTCCCCAGCCAGAGAAGATCAGAGCAGGCTTGTGGAGAAAGGGGTGATTGAGCCAACACCCCTCTCTGTCTTCATTAGCACAGGCAATTAAGGACCAAAGAAAACTGAGCCTCTGGCTGTGAGCTCACTAGCATAAGCTTCAGAAGGGCTTGCATGGTGGGCACAGAACAGGGCTCACCCATCATAGAGGGTCAATAAAAACAGAGTGTCTCTTGAAGGTGTGAATAAAAGCCCATGGTCTTAAGTGCCACTGCTCAGAGTAAGGGAAGTGGTGGTGGAGGTGGCATTCCATCTTACCCAGCCCAAATCAGACCAAGCTGGCGCACGGACACCGTCAGGACATTGACAAGCTGGAGTTAAGTCCAAGGATGCCCAGATGGTGAAGTGGGGCTTTCATACAGTACCACAGCCATTCCTCTGCCCATTCTTCTTCTAACCATCCAAAACACGTTTAACACGATCCTTCCACAAGCCAGGCACTGAGCTAGCTGTGGGGGACATAATGATTTTAAGAAAGAAACAGGCCCTGTTCCCACGGAGTGTGCAGAGAAGGGGGCAAAATGTGAAATCAGCAGACGTTTGTGAGCTGAGCACAGGGCCAGCAATCCTTAAAAGGTGGAGTTTAACTGAGGAATGACTATGTCTGCCTTGTCTGCTAACACCTCAACTGGCAGAGCCCTCGAAGGTTTAGAAAGCACTTTCTTATGCAGTAGCTCAGCCGACCTGCATTGACCCTGCAAAACAGGCAGGAATTATCAGGTCCATTTTCCTGATGAGGAAACCAGGGTCTGCAAAGTTAAATAGCTCATCTGAGGTCACTTGGTGAGTTAGAGGCAGAGTTGGGGAAAAACTGTTTTCAGACTGCCAGTCAGTTCAGTGTTCTTCCTACCATACTGTGCTTGATGTTTCTACTAAGAGGGTGGTGTAACACATTCAACTGGGAGCTATTACATTCAATGAATTTAAACATAGGAAAGATTAATAATAAATTTAAAGGTGTCTGACATTTAAAAAAAATCAGTTTTGGAACCAAGAAATTTGACTTCTCATAGTTAAAAAACTATTGGCAAAGATGAGAGTCCATGTGTGAGGGCAGAAGCAAACAGCTCAGCAGGCCCAAAGGAACTGGGCTGGTTAACTCCAGAAAAGAGAAAGCTTGATGGAGGTGACAGCAGTCCCTCTGGCTTCAAGTATATGACGGGTGGCATATGAGGGAGAAGTGAAGATCTGAGGGTTCCTGGAGGAAGCAATAGGACCAACAGGTGGATGCTAAGGTGGGGGGGAGCATTTTTTGGCTTAGCACAAGAAAGAATTTTCTAAGCATTACAGCTGAGCAGCAAATGAAACATGTACTCTAGGGAGCGTAAAGCAGAGACTGGGCAACCTTTTGTGCAGAATTTTGTAGATGAACCCTGCATAGGACAGGGCACCAGATCCAATGATCCCTGCGGCGCTTTTGATGAGCTGCTGTGACTCTTGGCTGCAGTGGTTTATATCCTTGAAGTATGACAGGACTTTGCTAACGACCACATTAATAGTGGTAGCTGACCTGAGCACTCTGCACAGTTCTAATTAAGAACAGGAAGTCAGAGAAGGAAGGCTGCCCTTCCTGTATTTCCTTCTGTTGCCGTATGAAGGGTCCCCGAGGCCCTGCCCCCATCCTTCTTCTTCTAAGTAGGAGAGGCTGGACATGCTCTTCAAATGGTCATTCCATATTGAAGATGACCCCCTTAGGTCACTTCTGCACATCAAAGGAGAGTGTGCATGTCCTTTACTTTCAGATATTCAATCCTTCGTCCCTTTAATATTTGGGCTACTTCAGAGAATGGAACAAAATCAGTTTATCAGTAAATAGCTACTGTGTGCCTGCTATGTGACTGAGCTGGGCACAGTCCAGCTGTGAATGTGACACACACATGGAAGGTGTATGTGAAAGCTACTAAAGATTAATGAGAAGTTAAACTGGGAGTTGCTACTGCACAGTCACTAGGAGCACTCACGGGCTCTAGAGTCCAACACTCCTGGGGATGAACGGGAGCCCTGCTGTTTACTGCCCGGGTGACTGTAGGCTGGCGGAAGGTTGTTTCACCTCACTGGACCTTGGTTTCCTGGTTTATAAAATGGGAATAACATGGCCAGCCATGGTGGCTCATGCCTGTAATCCCAGCATTTTGGGTGGCCAAAGTGGGGAGATTGCTTGAGGCCAGGAGTTCAAGATCAGCCTGGGCAACATAGCAAGACCCTGTCTCTACCAAAAAAAAAAAAAAAAAAAGCGGGGGATAAAAATGCCTATTTCATAGTGTTTTGTGGGAGATTAAGCTGGACACTGTAATATGCATAACACAGTATAATAATATTGTTTAATAAATGATAGTTGCTATTACTGTTAAGGATAAGTATAATAAAATAAATCATGAACTATAGGCTATAACTTTTTAAGTAACTCAGAACATAAGTACTGATATAAAGTATGAAGAAAAGGCTTTATAGAGGCCAGAAATATGACATTCAGACAATGGAGTCAGATGGACCTGGTTCCAAATCCCATTTCTACCACATTACAGCTGTGGGACACTGGGAAAATTCACTGCTCTGGGCTTCAGTTTTCTCTTATGTAAAGTAAGGATAACAATTGTAACTGTCATTGTTCCTATGAAGAAAATATGATAATACTCAGCACATACACAGTGAATACTCAGTAAATGTTGTCATTATGATCATCATCATGGAAACATAGGATATCTGAGTTAGACATAATAAGGGTATGTTCATTTATACCTTATTCCCTACCCCCAAATTGCATCTGTTTGATTTTTTTTTACCAAAAGAAAAAAAAATAGTGGATTTGAATGAAATAAAAAGCCTTCAACTAGTTTTATATAGGACATTACAATGAATTCACCTTTAAATCAAAACAGTTCTTATACCAAAAATCATCTGTGTTTCAAAAAGTAAAACTAATTTTTCCATCAGGTATAAGGTCAACAATCACATATTGCTGAGGTAAATGATTATGCGTTAAGCTCTCGCAGGGATCTGCCATTTGATTTCTTCATCAACACATTGGGGGAAACTGATTACTGGCACATAAGAGTTATATGCTGTATAATTGTTTAGTGCATTCTGTGCCTGTACCTTCCCCAAAGGGAAGCTTTAATCTGGTGCTATTAAATTAGAAAACGTAATATATTTTACAACCAGTCAGGAATCTTTCCAGATGAAAATAGCTGTTGTAATGGGCTGTGGGACTTTATCTCCTAACTGCAAAGGGATCGAGGTAGATCCAATTCATTAGTAGAGGTCTTGCTACATAATGCATACAAACTGCAGCAATAAATGCTACATAAAAGCATTCGTTCCAATACATATCACTATAGAACTGGAACCTCACGCATTATAACCATGTGGACTAAGATAGGTTTTGAGAGTTTTTAGCACCCAAGCTTTAAATGGATGAATTTTAAAACTACGAACAATGACATTCATACAAAAATTGGGTGAGATTATGTATAATTTTATGTTGAAATAAGTGCTTTAAAACTTACATAAAAGGTTTTGTTTTCATTGTAACTTAATTTCCAAAGCCTCCAACTTACATCACTTTGCTATTGTAATCCCTACGTAATGAAATTATAACATCATTAAGCAATTACCACTATGATGTCAAGCATTGGGAAATGTTTTGAAAGGTAATTATCATGCATGGATATGGGGTAATTTTCAATTATATTCTTGGATAGAACAGAGTTTGTTTTTCCTCAAAATGCTAAATTGCTTGATTCAAAGATTGGCTACAAGGAACCCTAGAAGGACAAATTAACAAATAAAACTATTTTCTGCTACCAGACTAAGAGCATCTGCACAGGGGTCCAAATTACATTTTTACTCTTCTTCACATAATAAAGCCATTTCTAGTGAAATAAAATTACCTTTCAGATAATAATCTATTTACAAACTTTTCGCCTCATCCACTTTGAAACTGGTTATCAGCAATAACAGAAGAGAAACCAATGGAGCCAGACCAAACACAGCAATACTGGCTGCTCTCGGTTAGATCAGCTCGGGTAAATAATCCCTCCAGTTCACCTTATGAAAGTCAATTGATATAAATGTTTAATTATATATATTTATTGCATTTTTACTGTACGTAATAGAAAACCTATACGTGCAAGCTAAATCTTCAAGCTTGAAAATAAATGATGTGGCACTAGTTTATCAGATTTAAAATCTCTGAATCAAGACACTGCACTTGATCTTCGATTTTCTGACGCTCTCATGTAGAATTTTTTTTAAAAAGTTAATGTATTTTCTCTCCTATAGATCTTGAGAACTGATTGACTGTATTTTTATGTGCATACTAATACACTATTGTTTAAACAATGCAACAGTGAGGGATCACCATTGGAGCAGTCTGCCTTAAGATCAATGAAGATGACATTTTAGATAAGATTCTGCTGAGTATTAGGTACTTGCAAACTCTTCTATCAACACATCTAATAGTAGGGCAAAATTAACTTGCACTAAAATCTGAGAAAGTCCACTGTGAACTACCAAATTTTGGTCCTCAGCAAACATGTGCCCTCAAATGGGAGAAAGATAAAGGACAAACAATGCAATAAAAATGAGGAAAAGATATTTTCTTCCAATTAGAGAGCTATACTGTTTTTGGCAGGCAAATAACTTGCTGTGACTGTAGTTTAGGTGTCATTTGGGAAATAGGTATATAACCATTTTTGTGAAAACTGATGGCTATATTTTACTTGGAAAATGCCATTTTAAGGGACATATTGAAGGATTTGGATGATTGACTAATTAGGAATTATTGCATTGTCATTCTTTCTAGGCAATCTCTACTTATAAACATGCAGTGATTCAAACGTGCACTTGAAAATGTGTGGCTTACAACTATGAATGTACTTTGTTACATATGAAGGAAGGTCCCTCGCTAAGCTATTGAGCTCTGAAGCCTACAGAGCCCATCGTCTCTTAGGAGCCTGATTTCAGGCAACGTGTCAACCTTGAGCTACAAGAAAATGTATCCCAATTACAGCAAGGGAAGCTGGGACCACATTCTGGGCCAGGACTCCTTCTGGGATGCATCTGGGGGATAAGTAGGTGGGAGTGGTTCTGGAATAGGGGAGAGGGCCTCAGACACCAGCAGTGTTCACATTTCTATCACAGAGTTTCCTTCTAGCATCCCCAAAAAGAAGACATCTGTTGATACCAGTGAGAGACTGATTTGACTCCCTCTCTAACCACTTCTCTGTAGAGAAGACACTCCCTGGACCCTGATAGCTGTGGAAAGTATCTCCCTACCCAACAGGAGAAGGAGCAGAGGCTCTGCTTTCAAGAGTATCATAAATACTACGAATCATTTTATAAGCTGAGGGTTGGGGGGGGGCCCTATGGGTCTAAAGAGAGTACTAAAGGGAGTACTATTTTATCCAGAAAGCTTCAAGAAAAGAGAACTTCCTAAATTAAAAAAATTGCAGTGGACGTTTCAGTGGTCCAGTTCTTATTAACCTAAACAGGGTTAGTCAGAATTTACCGCAGCGTTGGAGTTAAGGAAGTGGACTCTGGTTGGACAGGCCTGGGTCAGCGTCCCGATCCACATTCAGTGGGTCTGTGACCCAGGCAAGCTCCTTCACCTCAACTGAGAAGTGGGCACATAACAAAACCCCACGCTGAGCAGTGCTGGGAGGAGTCTGCGTGCGGTAACGCACAGAAAAACTCCACACAGTGCCGGCCACACAGGAGTGCTTTATTAATGCTAGCTGCTATTATTATTTTTATATACCAATATTGATTTTTTGGAGGAAGGTCTCCTTTGGATCTTAAATAAATCTTCAAGGTACAAGGAAGGTCCAGAGAGTAGATCAAATCATTCCCATGTTCCCATGGCCAGAAGATTCACTCATTCATTCATCACATGTTCACGGAGCGTTTACTATGTCCTAGATGCCACGTTAGGCACTGGGGTACCACAGCTGTTCAGTGAAGCGTAACGGTAAAGAGTGAGAGTATTAGGTAAATGTCAAATAATTATGTGGCAGGAGAGTGAAGGATTCCTCCCCTGCTGGCGAAGCACAGGCAGCCAGAAACCCCTCTCTCCGGTCCGCTGTGAGGAGCCCTGAGATCTCTGTAAATTCTTTACTAGTAATTTGGATATTACAGCTATAAAATAAGTATTTGCTACCTATTTATATGTAAGAGGAGATTAATCAATGCTCATAAAAGAATACCCTATGTGGCTTTGTCACAAAACACGTATAACAATGTCATTTTTGTGACTCCTGGCTACTCCAAAAACCCTTCTGAATGCCTTTCTTACTCAAAATCTAGGTAAACTGCAAGAGAGGTCTACAGGCCTGACGAGAGTGGTCATTATTATTCCATTTTGGAGCTGGTAAGCCTGAATAATTAAAGGGTCATATCTGTAAAGGAACAAATGTCAAAAACAAATTGACAACTATTCTTTGAGCCAAGTATGGTTCATTTTCAAAAGGTCAGTTTGGTAGTTTTCTCGAGTAAGTTCTGAAATCTTAACTTCCCATTTTCACATTTCACACGAGCTCCAGGAAAACACATTTTAGGAAGTGTTAAGGGCACCTATGCCCACGGTAGTTGGTATTCAGCAAGTATATTCCAGCCCCGGAGGAGCTGTGAAGAGCTGACCGGCTCCCCATCCCGCTGGGTGGAGAGGTCCAAGCGCAGCGCTGTTCCTGCTGGCTGGCCGGCTCTGCGCAGACTGGGCTGCTCACTTGAAGGTGGCATTTGCCGAGCAGAAACTGTGGCTGGGACACAAACTCCTACTGAACACAGTAGGGACAGGAACCTCTGACTCAAGGGGCCAGATAAAACTCATGCACTTCCTTTTGTATGCCCGAGGCGAGTTTGCTAGAATTGTGCATTGGTCAGGCCATCCTTCCCTGCTGTTAAAATGCAGTTACGCCCCCAGCTGCACAAATGCATCCTGGCCTCTCTGCCTCTGCTAGAGACGTGGTGGTTCAGCGCTGCTCTAAGTCCCAGTGCACCACCTGGAAGATGGGGTAACAGTAGCATCCACGCCTCAGTAGGCCATTGTGAGAATTCAAGTCCTCGCCCAGGCTCAGAACACAGGAAGATGAAATAAAAGATATTATTATTTTTATCCTAAAAGTCTGAAGAGGGGAGATCACCTTTCCCTCACGAACCATGTTCACCTCCCAGTGAAACTGTTCTGCAGAAAGGGCACTGAGGTAAGGAAGCCTGGGTCCTGGCCCTAGCTGGGCTCTGACTGGGCATTTGCCCTTGAGCAAGTCATTTGCCTCTTTAGCCAGATTGAGAGGGTTGGGTGATGACATCAGTGTTTTTAACTGGTTTATCAGAGCCCCAGGGGAAAATTCTGAGATCCTAACTTGCCCATTGGCCAGAGCTGTTCTGCTTTCATCTCTTCTAAACATTGAGATTCCATTTGAAAGAAAAGTTGTCACTGCTTATAAATAAAGTTTAAGAGCCACTGCATAAGGTGGTTTATAACTCTTCAATTGCTAAAATGTATGGGTCTAAGTTCAATACTCTCATGGCTGAATTTTAGAAATATACCAAATATACCAAAAAATTGGAATGGGTGGGGACCAAAAGTCAGATTTCAATGAATTGCTCTACTTTCCCCCTCAGGGTTGTAATAAGAAATGACCAGTTAAGAAATATTTCCCACCCTCCTTCCATCCCTGTCAGCCTTCTTGTCTTCTTTCTAATGAGAATTTAGAGAATCTAATATATGCTAGAACTTGCACAGGGCTCCAGGGATCCAGGAGGGAGCAAACTGACAAAGTCTCTGCTCTTAAAAACTCATGGCCTGCTTAGGACGAGGGAGAGTAAACAAGTAAGCAAATAAAGATTTACAAACTGTGAAAGGTATGAAGAAAATGTTAGAGGGTGGAGTGAAGAGCACACAGTGGTAGGAGGCTTGCCTACTTAGGTAAGACTGCCTGGGAGGGCCTTCAAGGAGACAGACTACCTGCAAACACCCAGGCCCCACATTCTACCACCCCATGACAGTGTCCTTTCAGCTCATTCACTCCCTTGGCCTTGCCCTAGGTGTGGTCAACTGTGGCTACCAGTTATTTCTAACAAGCATGGGTGGGAGGAGGAGGCAGGTCCAGGGCTGAAACCAGAGGTTTCCTTTATTTCTCAATTAAACTGCCCAAACTGGTACTTTTTTGGAGCAATTAGCCACTTGGCCCTTGAGATGTTTTGTTTTTCCTATATATCAGAAACTCTCAAAGGAAAAACAATTTTTCATTTCGTGGTTTTACATATTAACTTTTTGAATAGGTAATCTATTCACCTGGTTCAAAAACCCACAAAGCATAAACATGTAGTGGTTGGGCTCTGAGGCTGGCTGCTCTTGGGTTCAAATCCTAGTAGTTGTCACACACTTAGTAGTTGTGTGACCTTGGGCAAGTTATTTAAGAACGTTGTGCCTCAGTGTCCTCAGCTGTAACACACACACACACACACACACATATACAACACACAGACATAGTCCTCCTGTTGTTGTGAGGGCTGAACATAGTGTCTTAGCACAGCGTCCGGCACACAGTAAGTGCTGAATGAATGGAGCTGTGCGACAGGAACCCAGGAGGAGTCCCAGGCTGCCCACAGCCATGCCTCCCTCTCCCTTCTAATGATAGAAACTGGAAACTTGAGTGCACTGTTTTTCTTTGACAAATACCTCATGAGAACAGATGGAAACACAATATCAGTATGTTGGTAAGTGTTGACAGTGCTGTGCTGTCTAAAACTATGCCATGAACACACAAAGATTAACCAAATAGGAAACACTAGTTTTTGATGGAATTAACTACAAACCACCCAGGTGTATCAGAAAAGGAGAAGGTGAGCAAATAGGAAATACTAGTTTTTGATGGCATTAATCAACTACAAGCCACCCAAGTATATGAGAAAAGGGCCAGGGAGGGACAGCTGATAAAAATCTAGGGTGACAGGCAGAAGGCGTGCCTGATCTGGTGAACACTGGCCAGTCCATTTTACAAACCTCTGACTTTCATTTCTTAATTTGCCCTCAATGGAAGTTCTGTTTACCTTCAACATAACTGAGCTCCTGCTGTCAGACCGGGCTTGGCAATGGTGACTCTAAGACATCCTTTCAGCCACTCATCACTAACATATATCTTGGGTGCCTTTGCTCAAGGACCACGCGCTCGGTTCCTGTGGCTTATTTAGGACACTTAACATAACATATTATTTGTTCCCTCACAGCAAGGTCTCCTCCTGACAGCCAAGATTCTATTTTTCTGTCATAAGTAATTATAAATGTACACCTCTAAAAAGATTCCTAATTTGAGGGGCATAATCTATTTCAGATAGTAAATCACAGAGACATCTCTATCCCTGGGGCGGCCAAAATGTACAACTCAGATGTATGAGCTCTCTCTGAATTTTCCATACCTGAAGACAAATGGGACGCTCCACTTTTTTCCCTGGGCAGTTAGGAAAAAAAACAAAAAACCCCAAAAAACCTGGCACTTTTGTTGGAGCAATTTATATTGGTTTCGCTTCCACTTTTTTTAAGCTTCAGATATAGCATTTCCATCTTCAAAATTCAACCCAGAAAACTGTCTCAGAGTCTCACTCTGCGGTTATTTGTCACTCCAATTATGCACTTGAGATTACTCCCCGCCCTTGTCATCTCAACCCCTGTTTCCACCGGAGATTCTTTTATGTTCCTCCTGTGTGCAAGTTCCCTGCTCACCACCAGCCACTAACAGTTCATCTTCATGGCTGTGCCAACAAAGGGAACCCCAGGCAAATTTTCATCCCTGTATCCTTCCAATTTTTCTATTACTAGTACCTATCGTAGCTATGTGACAGCCTTCTTGTTAATGAAAAGGTCGTATCTCTGTATTAATGAAAATGGGTGATGTCGGAATACTGGGTCTGCTTTATAATAATGCCAACAGCTGGTATTTGGCAGGTATTATAATACGTGCTTCATATACAGTACCTCATTGAACCTTCACAAGAAATGATCAGGTGGGCACTATCTGTTACTTGTATTATTTTACAGAGGCAGTAATCAAAATTCATAAAGGTCACACAGTGGGAACTGGTAGAGCCGGAATTCAGATGAAGGCCAACTTGACACCGAAGCCAGGGTCTTATGCCTTAAACTATACTTTGTCCTGGTATTAACCTTTAGAAGAACGAGGACAATTTCTCTCTCATATTCTTTTTAGTTGTAAAGAACTCATCATCCTAAAAAATGAGGCACAGGTTACTTCATTTTGGGTGTGTGAGGCTAAATGATCAGCACTTAATGAACACAGTGGCATCTCAAAGTGACTGATTCTCTCTATTTATAGTAAATTATTTTTATTGTTTTATGCATAGCATTTTTCATATTCCCACCTTGAGCACTCGAACTTCCAGGGGAATCTGGATGCCGCTCAGCTGGCTGTTGACTGGGAGGAACAATGGGTGGGCTCAGCATGTTTAACCAGTCCCTGAAAAGAAAAGAAAGTGAATGAACAACATGTCTGTAATTCCATAGATAGATTTTACATTTCCCCTGGACTTTCAGTTCCCTGGGGCTTCCACAAAGAAACATTTTTCCTCTTTCATATTTCAGAAAGACAAGATGTCCAGATATTAATACTCAGTTTTGTAAATTGGTTAATATGGGGTCAATCACTTAACTAACCAGCTGTTTGATAAATACATCAACTAAATGTTGACTATTCCTCTCAAAAGTTTACTATTGTTCCTATTAAATTTAGCACAGTTCTTCTCACATAAAAAATTATTTCACTAGCTCAGAAGAAATGCAGCAGAGACAAAGCCCCTTACGATCTTCAGGTAAGGAAGCCTGACAAAATCACATGCCACATGCCATGGATGACAACACTCCTAGAAGTTAGGTTAGCAGCTGTCATGGAACCACTGCGATGGTGGGAGTCCGTGTGTATTAACTCAGGGCTTCCGAGCAGCAGAAGGCAAGCGGAGCAGGAGTGAGGGCAGCCGGGTCCTTGAGTGGGCAATTCACTGACGCAGTTCTCCCGCTGAGCGGGGCAAATCCGCTCCAGAAAGCACCTCCTATCTTCCCTGCCCCCCTGCCTCAAACTTCCAGCCTCATTCCTCAATCTCTTTACTTTCCTTCCTCCTCCACTCTTTCCCAGTCTCCTGCTCCCTCTCATAGGTACCTGGGTGGGTACAACTCAAGCCGATGACATCCAGAATGCATGAGTCATTGTGTGTTCTGCTTCAAGCCTATCTCATCTCTAAACTTGCTACAGAGCTTCTTGAGTGGAAGGGAGGAACAGAGGAATGTAAAAGATTTTCTAGTGTGAATTCTGTTTCTTGTAACTGATATTAGTACCTTGAATCATTTACCTTATTCTTCCCAGCTATGTCCTCATGGCTGAATCATTTCTTTCTAAATTTCTGTATTTCCTAGTCTCTTTACCTACAATGGGAGACAGACGGTCCTAACCAACGGCTATGAGCACTGGCTCTACAGGCCAATACCGGCTCCGTGTTTCCCACAGTAAGAACTTGGCCAAGTCACTTGATGTCACTAAGCCTCATCTGTAAAAAGGAGATAATAATAGTGCTTCAGGGTTGGGTGTTAGGATTATATGGAAAAAAAGGGGGGGGGAAACATTTGGCATGGATCTGGGTACAGTGTTTGCACTTAATAAATTTCAGCTATGACCACCATCGTGTTCCTTATCAATGAAGATCATGGTGTGGCCTTAACTACAGTGATAAACCAAGGTAGGAATTGATTTTGTTCGAATTAAACCAGTAAAGGATGGTAGAATGATTACCAGTCTATATAGTAGAGGTTTTCCTTTCAAGCCATTAACTCTTCCAATATAAAAAGTACCTTAATGTAAAAATTACCCAATTCCTATTTGTAATATTTTGAGATACTTTCAGTCACTGCTCACTGTAGCTATCCTTAGATTGTGGCTGGTGAAATAAGCAAGGTGAGCATACTGTGTAATTGAATTTCATAACAACACATTAAGGACATCAGAAGGGGTTTGTCACAGACTTCTAAGCTAATGGAGCATTTTCTGATAAGCACCTTTTATTTAGTCCACTTAATTATAGCAGACCAAAAAATTCTACATTATAGAAATTCTACATTATAGAAAATTACAAGGTCATATACAAATTACCAGCCTAGTGACCTCATTACTCACTAAGAGTAATGGAGCAAGGATGAACAGGAGAAAATAATATTATCATATCATGACACCTCCAGCAGAAACTCTACATAATGGCAGGAGGAGCTCCTACTCATGGTCAGAAACATACAAAAATGTAGGTGGGATTGTATCAATGTTATGAAAAGTAAGACATTTACTTCTGAGGCTAATGATTTGATTAATGTTTTTCCTTTCAGGAGTAGCTATGAAAAGTACAGGGCTCTTATTTTGTGATTAAATTTTTTTTTAGATTTATAGAAAAGTTGCAAGAAGAGTATAAAGAACTATATATCCTTCACCCAGATTCCCCAATTTTAACATTTTATCATATTTTCTTTCTATCTCTAAATCTATCTACCTATCTACCTACACATCTATCTAAACAGGGGTCAGCAAACTATGACTCATGGGCCAAGTCTGACCTACTGACTCTGTACAGCCTGCAAACTAAGAATGATGTTTTCATTTTTAAATGGTTAAAAAATTAAAATAATATTTCATGACACATGAAAATATATGAAATTCAAGTTTTAGTGTCCATCAATAAAGTTTTATTGGAATATAGCCATGCTCATTTGTTTATGTCTTGTCTATGGCTGCTTTTGTGCTACAGTGACACAGTTAAGTGTTTATTATCTGGTCTATTTACTGAAAACCTTTGACGACCCCTGATCTATAATCATAGAGTCCTCATATTGATTCCGCTGATACTAATTCAGTACCACAGATTCTTTCTCATCTTTCGTCATTCTGTATCTGTAACTTCCTTCTGACAGTGCGGAACCTGGTTCCCATTATCCTCAGTCTATTTACTTATTTCCTGAATTATAGAATATACCAGAAGTAGTTTGAGAATTGCTAAGCAAAATGAAGCAAACAACCCACCCCAAACCTATTTGCTAGAGTTCTCTATTCGTTTACAGTTACTTTTATTCTTTAGCTAAAATACTTTGCTCATAATTGACTTGGGTTAGTTCTTTCTTCCCCCTTCTTCAGTGTGATTATAATTATTCACTGGAAATACAGTTAGAGTCATCTACTTCCATTTGTATTACATTTTAGGGTTTTTTCTCAATTCTTGTTGATTTTTATTACTTTTGTTATTGTTGAGTACATAAAACACTAACAATTAAAAGTCAAAACCACACTGAGAGGCATACTCAGGTAGGAGGCACATCCTCCCACCCCTTCCACTCTGTCCCCATCCCCTCTTCACTGCCACTTCACCCCACCCACCCTCCAGAGGTAATAAATTTCATAAGTTCCGGTATCATCTTTCTGTGTTTTGTTTTGCAAGAACAAACATACATGTCTATTTCTTTATTCCCTTTCTTTCTTATGTAAAAGGTAGCATGCTACAGTTACTCTTTTGTACTTTCGTCTTTTCAGCTTACAATATATCCTAGAAATCACTCCATACCAGTTCATAGAGAGATTTCTCACTCTCTTTTTACAGCTGCATAATACTTTACCATATGTGTGTGCCACCATTTATTTCACCATTCCCCTATGTTTGGGCATGTTTTCAACATTTGGAATTATTGCAATTAACACTTCAATGAAGAACCTTGGGCATATCTATTTTTGTATACATGGAGGTGTATCTTGAAAAAGTAAACTCCTAAAGTGGGACTCCAGGAACAAAAGGCAAACACAAACTTGGTTTTGTTAGATATTGACAAATTCCCTTCACAAGGGTTGTACCCATCTGCATTTTCACCAGCAATGTATGAGAATGCTGGTTTCCCTAGAGCAATGTCACAAGGATATGCTGTCAAGTATTTGAATACTTTCTGATCTGAGAGGTGAGAACGAGTACTTTAAAGTAGGTTTGATTTGCATTAGCTGTCATTACAAGTAGAGTCAACTGTATTTTCCTATATTTAAGGCCATTTATGTAATACACAAATATATGCATATACTATATATATATGTTTGTTCACATTTTGCTCTTTATTCTATCAGATTTTTGGTCTCTTTCCCTTATCTTGTCATTTGTCTTTGCTTATGGTGATTTTTGCCATGCAAAAGTTTTTTATTTTTATGTAGTCAAATGTATCAATCTTTTTTTGTGTGTGTGTGTTTGTATTTTGGGCCAAAGTTAGAAACTCTTTCTCTAAAACCAGGTTCTATGGAAATTTACCAAGTTTTCTTCTTGTTACTTGCATGGCTTCATTTTTCACATTTAGATTTCTGATCCACTTGGAGTTTATTCTAGTATATGGTGTGAGTTTATTTTGGTACAATGTACATCTAATTTTATCTTTTTAAAATAGTTACAGAATTCTTGTGGCAGGTGATGTTATTTTAACATAGATTTAGAAGATTTTTAACTAATTAAGAAATTTTTAATCAAAGCAACTCATTTGTTTAGCTTTTTGCTAAGTAAGCATTTATAAAGTATACCTTTAAAAAGGTTCCCATGTTAACTAAAATATGGAAAGCTTCTAGACTAAACAAAATCGACCAGGACTTTTTCTTGCAGGACTTTTCAGAACCTCTAAAACACAGTGAATCCCCGAAGAGGAGCATAGAATATATAGTACTGCCCAAATTTATGCATCTGGAACCCTTAATCTCTTGGGACCACAGAACACATCTTGAGAAATGCTGCTCCAGGTCATACCATTTTCCCACACTGGTGGTATTTTTTTGTTTTGTTTTTTTATTTTACTTTATATGCACTTAATAATTTCATTTTTTAAGAGCATCCTGTTTTTGGTGACTTGTTAATAAGCAGAAATGTGTAGTTTAGCACCTGTATCTTACATGTTTACGTGTTTATATGTGATAGTTAATGCTAACACATTGTCTTAACTCTTGATCAACTTTCAACCTCCATGGCTTTCCCCACGTAAGCAGCAAACATCCAACGAATGGGGAGTTCTAGCTCAGGCTCACTCACAACATGCCATTCCTAGTTTTAGTTCTGAATTTGTTCTTTGACCTGCTTTGTACTCCAGCTACCTCTGCTCCAGAATCTGTTCTTGCTCTTTGTTCTATCACTTCCATATCTGTCTTGTTTTCGTACTTGAAACTCTGATTGGTTTCCTCAGCTCTGACTAGAATCCTTTTATCCCAAGGACTGACTCTATCCCTCTGTTATGAAAAGCCTCCAGCTCCTTTGGTGGATAAATATCCTTTCTGGTCAGGCCTGCTCTCCGAACACATGCAGGAGCTTCCTCTTCCTCTTCCTTCCTGTTGAGGTCTCAGGCCTGCGTCTCCCAACCCTACCTCCCTTGCTGAAGTTAGAGAACGAGGGCTCATAGGCACACCTTTACATATTGAGTTTTGTCACCAGAACCAAGGTTTTATTCAAGAGTCAAGGCAATGGAGTTGTATTAAACACCACACATGAAAATATAGCACAGATGAAGAATAAATACTATCTTGTAAATTTTCACAATGACCAGATTGATCTAATAATAAAACTCTTGGCCAAAAAGGAATATCATATTGTTTTACTCAACCTGCATGCTAGACAGTAAACTTACATGAGTACAGCTAAATCAGTTATTTTTAGAACTAAAGACAATGTTCTCTATTAAGATAGCCTATGGCTTTAGTTCCTTCATTTAAAGACAACAATTTTGTTTACAAGACAATTTTACATACATTAATGTTTCCTAGAAATATGTGTATATGTGTGCGTGTGTGTGTGTGTGTGTGTGTGTATATTATATATATGCAAAACATTACCTGAGAGAAAGTTAGCTTAATAATTTCTTTACATATACAGTAACCATTTACTCAACTCCTACGTGCCAGGCCCTGGGGATTACAGGATAAATTATTCTTGGTTCCTGCTCTCAAAGAGTCATGTTCTGATGGAGGACACATTGTAGCCAATAGAAAATGACAAAAGAACATGAGCTGTACACACAGGCTGCTGTGGGCTGACCAGCTCATCTGTTTGTTCCCCTGAAGGAATTCCCTTGCAATAGAGCTATCTATAATGTTATATACATTTAAATAATTATTTGGGGTAGTAATTATTTCAGAAATCTAAAACATGACAATAATTATTACATTTCTTTCATTCACAGCACCAAGCCACCTGCTATCATAAAGCTCTGGGTCACGGAGCAGCCCAGTGAAACACACACCACAGGGGACCTTACAGTGGGAATCTGGCAATTTGCAGCAGTGGCTGTCCAATACTCAATAGTTATCATTTGGCACTAGTGTACATTTCTTACTCACTGGAAGAAGTTTGGATTTTAAAAATCTTCTATGGCCAGGGAACAGACTGGGGAGAAGACTGAGAAATGCCTCACTTTTGGGGGAATTAAGATTCTTTTTCAAAGCTAGTGAAAACGGTTTCTCAGAAAAGTGTCCATAAATATCAAATTTTACTTCTAATTTCAGGAGGTTAGAGATTGTCTGAAGCCTATTCATAGACTTCTACATCACAAATAAAAAACTTGCACCATGGGTTATAATGGAGATAGTGTTGCAAGTAGTGAAAAATTCATGGTTGGCAAAGTTTTCTGTAAAGGGCAAGACAGTAAATGTGTTAGGCCTTATGAGCCATAGGTCTCTGTTGCAACTATTCAACTCTGCTGTTGTACTGTGAAAGCAGATGTAAGTAAGTTTATGAATGGGCATGGCTGGGTTCCAATAAAACATTATTTATAAAACAGGCAGGGCAGGATTTGGCCCACAGGCTGTAGTTCAATGACCCCTGCCTTGGAGGAAGGAACTGTGAAGCAGACAATGTTCAAGGTTCTCATGAAAATTCCTGCCAATTTTCCTACTGAATACCTTTTGAACCCACCTTTCTCACCATCTCTGCTTCCACCACCAGAGCCTAAGCAACTATCTTGGTTCACGTTATCTGTAGCAAAAGCTCTTTCTTAATCTCCTCACATTCATTCACTCTGGCTTCACTTCTCTGTTCTCTGCACTACAGCCCAAAGTACTTGCCAGTATGTCCATCTCTTGTTTAAGCCGTCACACTTGGGAGAAAGACCAGAATCCTTACCTCGGCCTTTGACGCTTTGCACAGACCAGTCTCTATGTATTTTTCCAATCTCATCTGGCACTACGCTCCCTCCCACTCCCTATTGCTCCAGTCACACTGGTCTCTGGAGTGTGCCATGCTCCCTAACATCACCCGGCCTTTGCCCAGGCTGTGCCCCTTTGTCTAGGCCATGCTCCTCTCCCCTGTTCCTACCTTCCCTTGGCCTGGTGAATTCATACCCAACCTTCATATTTCGGCTTAAACAGCACACTCTTGGGAAGTCTTCCCGACACTCCCTCTTCAATCTAACTAAGTTCCTTTCACTCCTTCTCATGGGGAAACTGTGATCTCCTCATTAAGAGCTCTTGTCTCAGCTCATAACTGTATCCTCATTTGTTTGATCATCTGATGAATGTTGTCTCCCCCATTAGACTAACTAGTCCCTGGCAGAGTGCCTGGCACAGAGTAGGTGCTCCTTCAACATTTAGCAAATGCATGACTATTGAAACCGTCTCTTTTTTAGCCTGGAATACTGAGTGCCACTTGGGATTGGAAGTTTCCATAACAATAAATAATGCTGCTGTTGCAACCCACTCTGTGTTCTCCCTCCATCTTGCTCTTTCTTTGCTTGCTAGGAGCATGCTATTGTTTCCTCACCATGTGTGTGGTATATACATAATTTGGGGTGAATTTGGGGACACACACCTGCTTCTTTGTAGACAAGAAAGAAAAATTCAATTTTCTACCTGAGAAAAAAGAAGGCTGGTTCATAAATATATTTACTAGCATAAAAAACTAAGAATATATATGTTCTTTTTTTTGAAACTTAAACATCCAAAAAATGTTTCAATAGCACTTCTTCACAGAATTCATCTCCCACTTGAAGTAGAGAGCTCAAAACATAAGTTCGGAATGCCTCTGTGTATCTCTTAAGATGTACTTGAATAAGTGTTAAGATGCTGTTGTTTAATTTTGGTTTGTTTTCCTCAGAAGGTCTCGAATCAGATTCTCAGTGTTGGAAGAACAACGCCCATGTACGTTCTGAAATCTTTCTACAGCATTCTCACCAAGTGGTTATCTAATCCGTACTTGATTGCCTTCAGTAACTGTGTACCTACTGCTTTCAAAAATCATATTTCATCTTCAAATAGCTTTGACTGTTAAAGAGTTTTTTCTCATGTTAAGGCAAATATGTTTTCTTTTTTACCTTGACCTGTTTCTCCTATCATTACTCCTTGTGGTTAAGGAATAATTTAATCTCTCTTCAATGCATAGTAGGAGACCAAGACTGGTAGCTCACACCTATAATCCTAGCACTTTGGGAGACTGAGGCAGGAGGATCACTTGAGACCAGGAGTTCGAGACCAGCCTGGGCAACATAGGGAAAACTCATTTCTACAAAAAATAAAAAAAATTAGCCGGGTGTGGTGGTACATGCCCCTGTGGTCCCAGCTACTCAGGAAGCTGAGGCAGGAAGATTACTTGAGCCCAGGAGTTTGAGGCTGCAGTGAGATGACTGTGCCACTGCACTCTAGCCTGTACAACAGAACAAGACTCCATCTTAAAAAAGACAAAAAAAGACATAGTAGGAGAGAGCTAAGGGATTGTTCACGACTTCTTCCCTCTTCTTGGAACAGTCACCTCTAACCATATACCACATGGCTTTCTAGGAGTTACCATGTTCCTCCATGAGCCCACAGCCTCAATTGATTGATCGATCCAGAGGCAAACACTAACCTAATCTGGGCCAATCATCACACTTCCCTAGAACTTCTCAAACTACATCTGAAAAGGAAAGATGGCCCCACAATGAAGATGGCAGCCAAAAGAAGTGAAACTCATGCCACTGGTGATCACATTTCCCATTACTTGGAGGAAGCCTGTCTGAAGAGAGAATGAGGAAGTATAAAGTCTGGATTCTAGGGGAATGAAACAGTGTTGGTGCCACTGAATAAACTGGAAAACAGGGGAGAGGAAACCAGTTTGGGATGATGGAAGTGTTTAGTTTAGCACAAGGGAAATCTGAGGTCTTGCAAGTTTCTTCATGTGATATGCTGGAAATATTTAGGGGTCCATTCTTAAGTCTAGACTTAGCTCTTGAATATGTTGCTATATCTCTAAACCCATCTATGCTTCTAGCACCTCTCTCTTGTTCTTCCCCCAGCCAGTCTGGACTCGTTATAATCCAAACCAGTGTGAGCTTTGCAAAAGTTGATCTTAGAGTAAAATCTCAAATCACTGCATTGGCTTAAAGCCTTGTATGTCTCCCTAGCATATGTTTGTATCTTTCCCTTATAGTTACCATCACACTATCCTCAGTCTTCACAGGGAAAGCCACATCCTTAGTCTGTCTTCTTGCAATGTCCTAGCTGACTCTCTTTATCCTTCAGCCTTCAGCTTTCAGCTCAAACATTACTTCAGAGAAGACTCGCTTGAGTTCTAAGTCTACCACAAATTCTCTATCAGTAAACATCCCAGTAGGAAACACTGGGAACACTCAAATTAGGATGCTTTGAGGAGAGTTTAAGAGAAGGCTTATTAGAAAGGTAAGGGTAGGTATACAGAAACCACAAGGGACAGTATAGGATCTCAGGGCTGTTGCCACCCCTAAGTCTTAAGGGACAAGAAAGGAGAAGTGACCAGACCCAGAAAGCAAAAGGCCTGGAGAGAGGGCCTCCTTAAGAGGAGTTGTGACTTTGGGCCAAGGTTTGCAGTGAGCCTGAGGTAGTTCTATAGGGAGGGAGCTGGGGAAGAGCGACCCTGACTTCCTTCTCCCTCCTCCTCTGATTTTCACTGGCTGAAACTCACCAGAAGTGAGAAGGAAAGGGGGCCCACTGATGTAGTTCATGTTCATCAGCCTCTCTGGGAGTCCTCTCAGTGTGCAAGGATCCACCCATTTATTTGTGTTAACTGAGTCATGTCTGCCTTTCCTGCTGGCTGTACGCACCACAGGGCAGGTGGTCACGTCTATCTACTTCACATACTGGATTTTCAATAAATGTTTGCTGAATGAATGAATACCTATAGGAAGGCCAGGGCCATATGAGACAGACATACCAATGAGGTAAAAAAGAAGGGGAAATGGATGAGTTCTTCAAGGAAGACTTTGTAGAGAATAAGTCAGGAGAACACACCCTGAGAGCCAGGGGAGGAATTATAAGACTCTGAAAAGGCACCCAGTTGAGAATAACACGAATTATAGTTGCCAGATATTTCTTCTGCCCCCCTCCTAAAAGTGCTCCCAGTGGATGTTTACATTGTGATGACATCTGGAACAGAATCACATCTCCTTCATAGTGAAAGCTGGGAAACACATTACACAAATACCACTCTGTTTTCATCCCACGTCATCAATCCAGGTTTATTTGGAGGCATACGAAAAACACTCATACAAATGGGAAATCATACTCTTTCTTCTTCTGGCCTCTACAAAATGACCTCTCCTGCCCATGTCTTTGACAGAAAAATCCATAAAACAGAGAGAATCCAGATTTCCTTAAGTGCTCAGTGCTCCAAGAAATCACAAAAAGCATTAACTTCTCCATACTCTATTAAATATAACTTATATGTTCTCTGCAGAATATCTTTCTGAATATCTTTCCTGTTTAGCAGTATTTTCTCTTGGGTTAAGAAAATTTTAATGACATAACATTTTGGGACCATTTTCCAGACATTGGCCCATTAGATATGATAGATAATTCAACTCTGGAGGCACAAATCCAGGAATCAGACATCAAATTCAAATACAACATAAGAATATTAATATCTCATCTACCTGAGACAACATGGAAGAAGGCTAACCCCTTCCTTTCCTTCTCTATACAGTTATCAGCAAAGCTGCTTTGTGATTTTTACATTTAATAGATATTTATTGAGCCCCTGCAGTGTTATAGACTTTATGCTGGGTACTGAGGATGTAGTTCCTGCCATTACGGAATTCAGTCTACTGGGAACAGATTGTTAGACCAACATTTACAAGACAGTGAAGTAAGTGCTGTTACACAGAGGTAAGCCCAGGGAACCGCATATAGTTAGGAGAATAGTTCAGGGAAGGCTTTCTAGTAAAAGTCATGAAAGGGCTATTTCTGAAACATGAGAATGAGGCAGCAAAATAGTCAACAGATGGAAGAATATTCTAGAAGAAACAGTATGAAATATAGCAGAAAGGTGTGAGGGACCTTGGGGTACTCCTAGCAGTGTGAAATGATGGGCACTGGGAAAATATGTGTTGAGTGAGAAGGCTGTAGTCAGTTGCTGAAGATGCAAGATATTCAGATAGCAAACTAAGGAGTTCTGACTTTATTCTGAAGGCCCTGAGGATGTACTGAAGGATTTTAAGCTAGAATACTCTTGGGTTTGCATTTTAGAAAGATCACAGTAGCAGTTGTGTGAGAATGAATTGGTGGGGAATAAGACAGGAGACAGGAAGATCATTTAGGAGCTTGTTGCTGTATAATTTAGGCAAGTAATAATAGTGTCATTTTGGAAATTTAGTATATAGTAATCTTAATATATACATAAGAAACACAGAACCTCCACCTTGACAATATCCATTTCCCAATATGTCCAAAATAAGGTTGTAAGTGAAGGTGATCAGAACATGCCACCCTCAAAATACCACTTTGGCAAACTAACTATCTTGAGTTGAAGGCAATTGAGAAACAGATGCAGGAGGAAGGGCTCTCTGGTCATCTATAATACTTTCTACCTTAAAGCAGGGCATAAATTGTCCCTGAGAAGGATGTTCTCCCTGTATCAGGAAGAGGAGAACATTCTTAACACCAGAGGTGGGGAGCTGGCACTAAGATGAATCTGTACAAACAAACCTTACCAGAACAACCCTTATCTTCCATCACTTTCCCATAATTTACGGCTCCTATCCCAAATCCCTTTTTCCTTTGTCTTGTTTCATCTCCACAATTTATCTTTCTTTGTTAAAATGGTATATAGCCTTCTGGGTCTAGCCCTTCTTTGGGTTTTCACTTCTTTTCTATAAAGGCCTATATGCACATGTAAAAATTAAAATATTAATTAACAAATAACATCTGCATGCATTTCTCGTTAGTCTGTCTTTTGTAAGTTTTATTCACAGGCCTCAGCCACAGAACCTAAGAGGGAAGGGAAAGTCTTTCCTACCTTTCATAATGTACAGAAATTTCCTGAAAAGATATCTTGTTTTTGTCATTCTGTAAGAGTGAAGATCTCTAGTGATGGCAGTTTGCCTCAAGGATCTTAAACTCTAATAAGGAGTATTTCAGATTCTTTCTGTGTATCTCATGTACTAAATTAAAGTAGTTATTGAGTATCATTGTGCCCGACACTGTGTTGGGTACATAAGGATACTGAACATTTAAATATAAGACATGGTCCCCAGAAAAATACACACATATATGAATGGGCAGGTCAGAAGAAAAGAAAGATACAGTGTTCCCCAAAATATGGAAAAATGCTTGCAATGTATGTAATTATAGAAATACAAATTAAAATAATGATATATGATTAACACAGTTCAGCTTGGCAAAAGTTCTAAAGTTTGATAAAACACAGCATAAGATTAAGGAGATGGGACACTAGCATACACTGCTGGTAGGGCTGTAAATTGGTGAACAACTTGGTTATATACAGAAAAATGACCTTTTGACCAAGTAATTCCACTGCTAGAAACTAACTGTAAACACAAACTTGGCCAACCTCATAAAGACATGCAAGTGAGGATGTTTATTACAGCACTGTTTACAGTAACAAAAAGCTGGAAACTACCTAAATTTCCATTACCAGGGAACTGGCTGAATAAACTATGGTACATCCAAACAATGAAATAATATCTAGCAGCCGATGAAGAATGTGGTCAATTTGTATGTACAAGTTGTAGAACCGTATAGTCATATCCCTTTTTTTTATAATATATGCACAGAATATTTCTGAAGTTTGCTCAAGAAACTTGTAACCATCATCACATCTGGCCGCAGGAATGTAGTGTTGGGGGCGGGAGGAGTAAGACTTTTCACTCTCTATCTTTTACTCTTGTTAAATTTTTTCCCCCCACTTTCTTTTTAAAGGCAGAGTCTCTCTAGGAGCTTCTAATTTGATGACATCTACAAGAAAATACTTCTGAATCACAGCTTAGAAATATCTTTTAAAAGGTGTTTTAGGTGACAAGTGCTTACCTGGACACAGGTGCTACATTGGTCCCTCGACCAGTGGAGGAGGAGAGAGGAAAAAGGTTTGCCACCTCCTTGCCAGCTCACACTGTGTTGATCCCAGTAGCCTTCCCCATTAGAAATATGAACTCCAACGATGAAAATTAAACATTTCAGGTCTTTATAAATGTTGTCAACATTCCTTGAAATTGCCAAGTGTTCATTTGCATAAACAACAGTTGCTTTATTTAATGCTATAGATATGAGTAAAAAATAGATGGTGGCTTTTTTTTTTTCTTTTAACACATAATTCATGAACCTGGTTATTAAAAGAAAATGGTTCCTGGGATGAAATCTGCAATGTCAGGTCTGACAATTCAATCATATAGGCTGACAAAGAGTGGTTACAACGGCAAGATTGGAAGATGATCTACGACAAAGGAGAAGACAGGCTAAAATCTCAGAAGGAACAGGCTTTTTTCACCCTAGGAGATATATTCATATGAGTATGTGACAAGAAGTTTAATATTATGTTTTAATTTGCTTTTCAAAGAATTTCTTTTTCTTTTTTTAGTTGCTGGTGGATAAAAGGTCTAAGCCCCATGGAAAACTAGGCAGTGACTCACTTATCCTTTACCTTTTACTGGAGGGGAATCGTTTTGAGGTGAAAATTCTTAAGGAAGTCAGTTATCTCCTCAGAACAGAAAAAACTAATTAAGCATTGTTTGATTAATTAGAGACACTTGAAAAAAATGCTATCAAGGCCTACAGCTGTAATCAATTTAATCAACATGCAAAGAGCCAATCTATAGTTTTCTTGATTAACAAAGCTGAATGTTAAACAGAGAAGTGTGACATTGGAGTGCCATTAGCTAAAGCTACAAATTGAGCATTTTCCATAAATATTCAAAGTCAGGTTAGGATAAAGTGAAAACTCTTTTATACTTTATTTCTTACTACGAGGACCATGGGCACGAACATTTCAATTCTTCCCCTTGATATTTCCATATTTCACCTAAGTAGTAGAAATGGGTAGTAACTTCGGAATGCTTCAATAAAGACACACACAAAATCAACTACCTGGAAAGATCACACAATAAAACAGAAGCACAAAAAAGTGATGTGAGATTTCTCAGTTTAGTGTCAACCAAGTCGATTATGGAATTCATCAGGAACAGCCATGCCAGATGTAAAGAGATGAAATGTCCTTATTACATTTTTAAGATGGGAATGTGAAATGCGTCTATATAATGTCTGATGAGTAAATCAGAAAATCCAATTTCCTTATTTTATTTGCATGAAGTCAATTTAAATGTCAAGATGTCTAATGCAAGATTGGTTTATTAATGGTTTGTTTCTTGCTCTTAAAAATCACAGTTTTAACTATAAAGTGATGATTATGTTTTGTGTAGCCAATCTTTTCAATACAGCCTAGAATTTTATCTTTTAAAATAGCAACTCTCAATCTTTTGGGGGTAAAAACCTGCTTTTTTTTTTTTTTCTTGGAATTTAGTAAGAGCACAAATAAATACTTGCTAACTAGTGTGTTGCAATCATATGTTATATTGCATGTAATGTTACCAAAAATAGTTTTATTATGGAAATATGTAAATAATTTACCTGAAAAATAAATTGAAAAGAGTTCAAGGTAATCTCAATGCCACTCATATTCACATAT
Source organism: Eulemur rufifrons (assembly GCF_041146395.1). Taxonomy (NCBI): domain Eukaryota; kingdom Metazoa; phylum Chordata; class Mammalia; order Primates; family Lemuridae; genus Eulemur; species Eulemur rufifrons. The sequence goes on from NC_090989.1 coordinate 164,257,824, forward strand.
GGTTTCCTGAAGGGAAGTGGAAAGGAAAGGGTGTACATGGCATATGGTAGTCACTCAACAAATACTTGAGCTGTTAAAGAGTTAAAGCCTACCTACTGATAATATATTATGGCAACAATGATTTTGCTTGGCTTAACATACTTCTCCTCTGCCTCTTCTGAGAACCTAGCTCTTCTTTCCTATGGGCAACCCATTTCATGTGGTTTGGGGGGGCTCTCTTAAGTCCCAGTATGGAGACAGGCAGGATATCCACACTATGCAAGAGTCTACTCTTGAGTATTTTATGGATTTGTGAGCAGTGAGCATAATGCTGTGAGAGATCAGAATATGCCACCCCAAAATATGCCTTTTGTGCATTGTTGAGCTGAAGGCAATTGAGAAGAAACAGGCAGGAAAGTTCTCTGCCCTCTCTCTGTTTGCTTAAAAGTAGGACATAGACTTACAAAAACAAAAGGTATCCTGCCCCACTTTCTACCAGGGAGGACAAAGGTTAACCACTGGTGACAACTTTAGAACCCCTGGGCCTGGAGATGGCACCAGAGGAATCTACATGAACAAGTTTTACTATTAATAATTGGACTGACTTTTGGTTTCACTGGGTTGTCTGTGCCTCTGAGCTCCCATTCTATGTCCAGTGGCCACAAAACTGTCACAATTTTGAATTAACAATGTAAATCTTGGACTCAAACCATCTCAAGATGCACTGGACACCATTTTATCTGGATTATTATGACTTCTCTGACTGCAGTTTTGGGGACGGTGACCAACCATCCTGGTTTGCCAAAGCCACAGTAAGTTCCTGGGATGCTTGGCTTTCTGTGCTACATCAGAACAAGTGGGAGCAAACCGGGATGAACTGCTCATAGTAGTGTTGGGAACAGGGGCAGTGGGAGGGGGATGAGTAGGTGGGAGAGGAATAATAACAGCTAATGTTAATTTTGTTTAAGTATTTAATAATACTTAGAACAAATTTATGTAGTAAGTACTAGAATAAGCCTATATTAGACAGGCATAAACTGAGACCCAGGGAGAGGGAGCAGCTAGCCTTTATCTGCCATTTGTCTGTCTTGCCATAAGTGACTGCCCTTAGAGACTCAAAGTCCTTTTCCTTTGTCTTGTCACTTCTCTAAAAATTTACTGTTCTTTGTTGAAGATGCTGTATAAACTAGAATTCAAAGCCATTTCTTTGAGAACAACTCATTTCCTGGGTGTCTCCCATGTATATATGAAAATATACATGTTAATAAACTTGTTTTTCTCTTTTTCTTATTTCAGGATATTATGGGGGTACATTTTGGTTACATGTTATGACTTTGCCACACCCAAACCATGATTTGAGGCAGGCCCTTTCCCCTCTACAAGGCTCACCGCATCCATTAGTTGTGAGTTTACCCACCCCAACCCCCCAACCCCTGAAGAATATTACTACCGTAAGAGTACCTTAGTGTTGATCAGTTAGTGCCAATTTGATGGCGAGTACATGTGGTGCTTATTCTTCCATTCTTGTGATACCTCACGTTGAAGGATGGGCTCAAGCTCTATCCAGGAAAATATAAAGGTGGTAGATCACCACCTTTATTTGTAATCCAGTAGCATTCTGTTGTATACATATACCATATTTTATTAATCCACTCATGGATTGACGGGCACTTGGGTTGTTTCCACATCCTTGCAATAATGAATTGTGCTGCCATAAACATTCAAGTGCAGATGTCTTTATTATAGAATGACTTTTGTTCCTTTGGGTAGATGCCTAATAGTGCTATTGCTGGATCAAATGGTATTTCTATTTTTAGCTCTTTGAGGAATCTCCAAATTCGTTTCCACAGAGGTTGCACTAATTTGCAGTCCCATCAGCAGTGTAAGAGTGTTCCTATCTCTCCACATCCTCACCAGCATTTGTTGTTTTGGGATTTTTTGATAAAGGCCAATCCCACTGGGGTTAGGTGATATCCACCAATAACAGTCAAGCCAAAAATCAAATAAAAAATACAGTACCTTTTACAATACTGTCAAAGAAAATTAAATATCCAGGAATATATTTAATGAAAGAGGTGAGAGACATATACAGGGAGAACTACAAAACACTAAGAAAAGAAATTGTAGAAGATGGAAACAGATGGAAAAATCTACCTTGCTCATGGATTGGCAGAATCAACATTGTTAAAATGTCCATACTACCCAAAGTGATCTACAAAATTAATGAAATCCCTATCAAAGTCCCATCATCATTCTTTACAGATCTAGAAAAAATAATTCTATGTTTTGTATGGAACCAGAGAAGACCTTGTATAGCCAAAGCAATCTTAAGCAAAAAACAAACTGGGAGGTATCAGTCTACCAGACTTCAAGCTGTACTACAAGTCTATAGTAACTAAAACAGCATGGTATTGTCACAAGAACAAAGATATAGATCTTTGGAACAGGACTGAGAATCCAGAGATGAAACCATCTGCATATTGTCATCTAATCTTTGACAAAGCAGACAAAAATATACACTGGAGAAAAGAATCTCTTTTTAATAAACATGGTGTTGGGAAAACTGGATATCTACATGCAGAAGATTGAAACTGGATCCCCACCTTTCACCTCTTACAAAAATCAATTTACGATTAATAACAGACTTAAACCTAAGCCATGAAACCTTAAGAATCCTAGAAGAAAATGTAGGAAAGACTCTTTCAGACATGGGCCTAGGCAAAGAATTTATGAAGAAGACCCCCAAAGCAATCACAGCAGCAGCAAAAATAAATAAATGGGACGTGATCAAATTAAAAAGCTTTTGCACAGCCAAGGAAACTATCATTAGAGTGAACAGACAATCTACAGAATGGGAGAAAATATTTGCTTTCTACATATCTGATAAAGGGCTAATAACAAGAATCTATCTAGAACTCAAAAAAATCTATGAGAAAAAATCAAACAGACCCATCAATAAATGGGCAAAGGATATGAACAGAAACTTTTCAAAAGAAGACAGAATAACGGCCAGCAAACATATAAAAAAAGCTCAACATCTCTAATCATTAGGGAAATGCAAATCTCTTGTTAATATGTCTTTTGTTATATGGGTTCGTTCCAACTAAGAACTTAATGAAGGTTGAGGAAAATAACTATTTTTCTTTTCTTACGATGTAATCAGGAACTTCCCAGGGGCCTGGTTAGAAAAAAGGCAATAGAATGAGAGCAGTAAAGAGATAGAGAGACCATTCCTTAGTCTAGTATTTGAGGTCTGGGATGCAGTCTTGCCTGTAGTTCAACGTCTCGACTTCCGCTGTGGGGGCCTATAAATGCCCCTTATTTTTAAGTAAGTTTGAGTTGGGTTTGTGTGGCGTGTAACCAATAGGGTCTTGAATCAGGTCCATCAAAGTGTGTATTTGTGAATGACATCTATTGAATATATTTTCCCAACAGAAAGATAAAGGCTAAGAAAAACTGTGCGAAGCTATGCTATTCCTGAAGGGGTCTTTTAGAATCTACATTTCTCCATTTCTATGGGAAAGACTTAAATGTTATCTTTTTACCCAACAGAAGATACACATAGAATTAGGACTTATCTAAAATAAACATGGCATCATTGAAGATGCCCCCTGTAACAGGTTTATCTTCATATTGAAGGAAATCAGAATTATTCACTCCAAAATATGCCTCTTTGTCGTAAAAAGGATTTTGAGCTGAAGGCAATTAAGGAGCAGTGAACACAGAAAAAGATCTTTTTACCCTCCCCCTTATCTGCCTAAGGCAGGACAGAAATTCTCCTTTACTGGAGATAACTCTAGACTCTTCCCTGGTGGAGACAGCACCAGAGGAACCCGAAAACAAACCTCACTCCATTCGTTTCCTCGCATATATTATATTTACCTTCCCATGGTTTCCAGCCCTTGGAATCCTAAACTTCCTTTCCTTTGTTCTGTCATTTCTCCACAAATGCATTATTCTTTGTTAAAGATGTTATAAAAGCTGGAGTTCTAAGCCACTGCTTTGAGTTGCTTTTTGTTGGGGTCTCTCCTACATGATATGCCTTGTGTAAGTTAATAAACTTGTTTGTTTTTCTCTTGTTCATCTGTCTTCTGTTACAGGGTCCATTCTAAATAAGAACTCATGGGGGTTGAAGAAAAAATCATATTTCCTCCCTGACAGTATCTTTGAGGAACATTTAAAAAATTACCTGAATGCCTGCTCTAGACCACTTTATACTTCTGTTCTAGGTATTGACAACAGAGTGGAATCCAACACACACAGAGTCCCTGATAACATGGAGTTTACAATCCAGAATTGAAGACAGATAATAATTCAGTAGTCCCCCTGTGTCAGGGTTTTGCCTTCTGTGGTTTCAGTTACTTGAGGTCAGCCTTGGTCTGAAAACATTATTTGGAAAATTCCAGAAATAAAAAATTTGTAAGTTTTAAGTTCAGCATAGTTCTAAGCAGTTTGATGAAATTTTGTGCCATCCCTGTCTATCCCATCTGGGATGTGAATCTCTCAGTGATCAGATTAACTGTCGACAAATCACAGTGTTCAAGTAACCCTTATTTTACTTAATAATGGCCCCAAAGCACAAGGGTAGTGATGCTGGCAATTTGGATATGTCAAAGAGAAGACATAAAGTACTCTAAGACCTCGAAAGTTCTTGACTTAATAAGGAAAGAAGAAGACCATATATCGAGGTTGCTAAGATCTTCGGTAAGAACAAATCTTCTACCTGTGAAATTGTGAACATTATGTTATAATTGATCTATTTTACTATTAGTTATTCTCTTACTATTATCATAGGCAAATATGTATAAGAAAAAACATAGTGTATGTAGGGTTTGGTACAGTAGGCCACTGGGGGCCTACTGTAAGCATACAAAGGAAGAATATTATTTCAGACAGCAAAAAGTGCTATAAAAGTAATTTATTTTTAATTTTTTTTAGGCATAGGGTCTTGCTATATTGCCAAGGCTGGTCTCAAACTCCTGGACTCAAGCCATCTCCCTGACTCGGAGTCTGTGGAGTAGCTGGGGACTACAGGTGTGAGCCACCATGCCCAGCTTAAAAGTAATTTTAAAATAAAAGAAAATTTAATGAGTATTTCATATTAACAGCTCTAGCACAAAGTAAGAGTGACAGGTTGCCAAAAAGAAAACTCCAGCTTGTTGCATTCACACCGATTCTGAGCACCCAGTGAGAAGGAGAACCACAGCATGGCTGATTTGGGGCCATCTCTCAGAGATGGATGTACCTAATAAAATGGACCTCTCACATGAACAAATTAAATTCATATTTAAACCATGTTTGCCAGGGAAATTCTAATGCTGACCATCCACATTTGAGCTTCTAAATGTATAGAGCACTATATGAGAAGTAATGGAAACTACAGATTGACCACCTCAACTTTCAGGATGGATTTACTAAAACCCAGCAAGGCTTGGCTGATCCTAAAATGGGATGCTAACACATTCCCATGGTGCATGTCTGGATGAACAAGGGACTAGGGTGGGACTATAGCAACAGTAATAACTACTATGACCACAGTGGAAAACATCTTGATAATCCAATGTGGAACTGAACATTAGACATATATTTGGGGTACCAATATAGCATATCATTTAAATTGTACAGTTTTTGATCTCAGCTTAAATTTCCTTTTACCCTTGCAAGCCTTGGGTCAAACTCTGTGCCTCTGTTTCCTCATTTGGAATACAGGAATAATAGAATTGACCATACAAGATTGTGGCAGGGATTAAACAAAGTATAGTTGTCCCTTAGTATATGTCGGGGATTGGATCCCCCGCCCCCGAACTCTTTGAATACTGAAGTCTGAACCCTAGAAAAGCGGGCCTTCCCTCCAAGTGGGTTTTGAATCCCATGAATATTGTATTTTCAACCTGTGTTTGGTTGAAAGAAATCAGCATATAAGTGGACCTGTCCAGTTCAAACCTGTGTTGTTCGAAGGTTAATTGTGATATAATACATATAAACTCTCTCCGCACACTGCCACACAATAAAACTCACCACATGGTAACAGAGTTAGCAGTTATTATTTGAAATTACAGAAAAAAATTCTCAAGTAACTTTACATAATGCCTTTTAAAGAGTTATAAGACAACTGTGTGTTAAATACTTTGTAACTAAGCCATTAGCAAATCAAGAGCAGAAAACTTTGCAGCCTTTCCCAACTTTAACTAGAGAATAATTGCCTTAAAATTAGGATACAAAATAAAACCATCTAAATCTTTCTGTGGAATGATGGGACTTAATGGTGCAGAAAGAGTAGGTGAGGTTTAATTTAATGCTTTAATTGAGCTCTCTGAGCTTTTGTAAAGAATAACTATACTGGGTATCATTTTCATCATTAATTGTGTCATATTATTAGATACCATATTTATGTACTGATTTCCATTTTCTTTTCAAAGTTTGGTTACACCTTTATGTTCAGTAGTCAAATAAAACAATGATATGCTAAAAAGAAGGCTCTGTGAGGTGAATGACAATTTAATTTCCCCCCAGTGTTGGCTGGCTGCACAAGAAAATAAGGAACTGGAGCAAGCTGACATGATCTTTAGTTGACTAGATTTATTTCCCAGCAGTTGCAGGGTGTGTTAATTGTAAAATTTCAGGTAATGAAAAATATTGTGATAGAACATTGGGGTGGGTGGTAAATGGACTTTCGAACAGATATACTGATAAAATGCTATTTTAAAAATTTTGGGAGGAAATAATCAGAACTCTTTTGTTGTTTAGACCATTCTTGTGAGTCAATTGGGCTTGCCAGGAAGGGGAATAATTTCTTCAATTCACCAGGCTACCATCATCATAATTATTTATGGTGTTACTCCAGCTGTTATTTAACTTACATATGGTCCTCATTCTACAGAAAGCTTACATGCTAAATTAAAAAAAGGTACAAAGATACAGAAATATTGAAATATCAGAAAGAACAAACTGTTATTAGACTAAGAATTACACTAATGATTCTTATTAATAAACTCTTTTATTGAAGTATAACATACATATAGAAAAATGTACTAATATAAATGTACATCTTAATGAGTGATCCCAAAATGAACTGTAACCACAACCTGGGTCAAGAGATAGAATCTTTCCTTCTTCCTCCTCCTAATAATTATGAATCTGCCTATATTAAGGTGATGTAGGGCCATAAGGCAAGACTTATGATAGAAGTCTGATTTCTACAGAAGTATAGGCATAGCTAAAAGTTACTAATAACCAGACATAATTTCATTGCTTGCCTTCCTGTCATTACTTATTGCTTAGAAGTCACGTATCCCTGACTAGCCTAAGATTTGTAACTTCCCTAATCACTTCTATAGATAATATCACTATTGTAAAACCTATGACTCATTTTTGACATATTTTCCAGACTCTGCATTCGTGGGGATCAACCTACACCAACTGGACAAGTGGCCATACTTGGGAACTGAATCAACAGGTCCTGCGACCCTCTCCCCAGGAACTGTCTCAGTGCAAAAGATGATTTCTGCTTACCAACCCTGTGAGTTCACACCCAGCCAATCAGCAGACTCAATTCCCTAGCCCTTTGTTCACCAGACTATCTTTAAAAACCCTGGCCCCCAAATTCTTGGGGAGATAGACTTGAGAAATTACTCCTATCTCCTTGCTCAGGCTGTCTGTGATATTCCACTCTTTCTTTGCTGCAACCCCTGCTGTCTCAGTGTATTAGCTTTCTCCCATGCAGCAGGCAAAGAACCTGGATGGGCAGTAATAATTATACTCTCTTCTCCCCAGGGGTGACCCAGATGGTGAGTTCTAACACTATGAATCAGTTTGCCTATTTTTGAACTCTATATGAATGGAATCATACCATATACATTTCTCAGTTGTCTAGCTCCTTTCCCTGAATATTACATTTGTAAAATTCATCCATGTTTTTGAGTGTAAACAGTATTCCATTGTGTTAATAAACCACAAGTTGCTTATCCCTTCTACTACTGAAGGAGAATAGGTTGTTTTCAGTTTGGGCTCTCACGGATGTGTTTATGTAGGGAGGAAAAACTTTTTCCACTTCCAACTTGGGTCCTGTGCCTGGGGGCTTGTAAATCATCAACTGACAATAGATGGAGTAACAGGAGAAGAGAGTTTATTTACTGTGCACACGGGAGTTGCTCAGTAGTGAATAACTCACTGAATAGCCAGGGATAAAGGTTTATATACCAACTTAACAAAGAAGAGGTGATGTTTTAGGGCTGCAATGAATGCGATGAAAGTATGGAAGGTTCTATTGGGCTGTTTGATATTAACAGTAATGAGTAATCTGTCTCTGTGGCAGCTGAATTTGCAGGAAACTCCCTCGGAGAGTTGTTAATAGCATCTATATTTTCAAAAAGCTCTACTTTAGTTAGATAAGGGAAGATATAATTTCTTCTTGCATGTTCTCATGTAGCTCAAATGTTTTCATTTTAAAATAATCTTTATCCAATTCTGGGGGGTGGAGTGAGTCCTCACAGTTTATCTATGAGGATACACTTATGCATATGCATTCTACTGGCTGCACATCTAGGAGGGTACTTAATTTTGGGGCAAAAAGGTATTCACCTTGTATGTTCATCTTGTGTAGATGCCGCCTAAACAGTTTTCCAAAGTAGTAGTATCAATTTATACTCCCACCAGCAGTATGTAAGCATTTCAGTGGTTCCCTATCCTCACCACAATTAGTATTTTACATCTTAGCCATTGTGATAGGGATGTAATGGAATCACAGTGCACTTTTAATTTGCATTTCTCTGATGTCTAATGAATCAGTGTACACTTTCATTTGTTTACTGGCCATTTGGATACCTTCTTTTGTGAAATGCCTGTTAAAGTCTCTTGGTCATTTTTGCTTTCTTTTGGGCTGCCTCTTTATTCTGGACATGAGCCTTTTCTGGGTTGCAAACATCTTCCACTCTGCATTGTGCCTTTTTACATGCTTAAGTGGTGTCTCTTTAATAAGTTTCTTATTTTAATAGTCTAATTTATCAATATTTTCCTTTATAGTTAATAAAATTTGAGACCTGTTTAAGAAATCTTTTCCTATCCTAAGGTCACGAAGCTATGCTTCAATGTTATCTTCTAGAATTGCATCATCCAGTATGACAGTCACTAGCCACAAGAGGCTACTGTAAGCTTAAAACACACACTGGATTTCAAGGACTCAATATGAAAAAGAGAATGTAAAATATCTCAGTAATAATATTTTATATTGATTATGAAGGGACCAACAAACCACCAGAATGGCATAGAGACTACTTTAAACTGAAAACATTTGGACAAACAACAGATGCAGAAAGGAATCTTATCTGTTCCCTTTTCTGACTAAAGGAGAGCTCCGAGAGTCAGTTGCTGCAAACTCCGTCTCTGGGGAATTCTTCCGTTAGAGAGGCAGCTGACTTTTATTGCCTGATCACTCCAAGAAATTATGTAAACAAGCCTTATCAGAACCTTCCAACCTTTCCCATTGAAGCCCTACCCTCTCAGTCCTTTAACAAGCTGGTATATAAGCCCTTACCCTGGCTGTTTGGAGAACTGTTCCTTATGGAATGCTCCCACATGCATGTGTAATAAACCCTTTCTCCTGTTAATTTGTCTGTGGCCAATTAATTTGCAGACCCCATCACTAAAACCTAGGTTGGCAGAGGAAAAGTTTTCTCCCAACAATTACAGGTTGAAATGATAATATTTTGGATATACTGTATTAAACAGTATATATTATTAAAATTAATTTTACCTGTTTTATACTTTTTAAATGTGGAAAATTAAAAATTATATATATGGCTTGAATGCCACTTCAATAGGACAATTGCTCTGGATGATGTTTTCTTCCTCTGGATGGAATTCATTTGCTTCTAGCAGGCAATTAAGGTAGGGTCAGAGTGCCCTAATCTAACCAGTGATTAGGATGAGTCAAGACATGTCTTTAATCCTCCAAAGGGCTGGTCTATTTCTGGCTCACTTCTTTCCCTAAGGTATTGTATTTTGGTACTTACTATTGCCCCAGCCCTTAATGGGTCCTGAACTCCAACTTTTGTCCCCCAAGCTCAGGAGGCACTGAAGGCCTTGTTCAGCAACTCAGTCCCCCAGCTGCTGCTTTCTGAAGTGGCATTTTTTTCTGCAGAAAAGTGGCGTAATGCTAAGGCTGCCTCTCCTGGCATCCCTTCTCTCCTAGATCCTGGATTGAGGCCCCATAAATCCTCATGGAGACTTGGAAGCTCTCCAATGGCTTCAAGCAGATGATTTTTATATTTTGTCTGTTTTTTCTGGTTGTTCTAAGAGAGAAGTTTAGTGTGAAACAACCAAGTCTGCCATTGCCAGAGGCAGAAATCATTAATTAATTGAAAGATATATCATGCCCATGATTTAATGTTTAAGATGTTAATCACAGTTGATGTGGAGCCCTGAGTCAGGGTTGTGAAGGAGCAGTCTTAATCTCACTTGAGTCAAGGAAGGCTTTACAGAAGAGGGTGGATGACTTTTAGATAAGGAGATATTTGCAAAATGATAACTCCAGGGTTAGGGAGTGTCATGTAGGGTTAGGAATAAATTCTCTTCATAACCTAGTTTATTAAATGAATAATGGAAATTCTAGCTCAAAGAAGACAAACAGGTTATAAAGCTCATGTTAATGCTGGTTGGTAGTACTGCCTGGAGTACATTATTGAGAAGGATTTTAAGTTTACATCCATGCTCAGTGGGCAAGAAGATTGTGATCCACCAGCAATGTCTGCCACGGATGAAGGACAGGGTAGAGCTGCACATGAATGTGAATCGTAACATCCCAGAAATAATATGCTACTGATGAAATTATCATGCATCAAATGCATGACTCCATTGGACTATTTGTAAATTAAAATAACTTAGATTTATCATATCACTTTAAACTTGCTGTTGATCAATATTAACATGGTGGAAGATCTTTAATGGAGGACCAAAGAGCTCTGTCTTCAGCTATGATCTATCTAAGGTTGTAGTAAAGGTGATGTGGTAAGCGAGCATGCTTTTCAAATTTGTAGAAGACACTGTGTTGAAAGACAGACTAGACTGAATGACAGAACTGAGATTCAGAATGATCTTGATAGTCAAGAAAAATGGTTTAGACGCCAATATTTATTTCACAAATATTTACCAAGATCCTGTTTTGTGTCAGGTCCTGGCACAAAATGTAATAGTGAGCAAAAATAGAGTTCTTGCCCTCTTAAAGCTCACAGTGTAGTGGTTGAGACAAACATCAGTCAGATAATCCCACAAAAATGTATAAATGCTGTGAAGGTAAATGGTGTGATGAGAACACATGAACTCCAGGGTTCCCTAGAGGAAGTGATATCTGAGAGGAAATCTAATGGATGAATAGGTGTTACCCAGGCAAGGAGAGGCAAGGTAGGGGGAAAAGCATTCAAGGATGAGAGAATAATGGGCAGAGGCCCGGAGACAGGCAGGTCTGAGGAAAGGAAAGGAGGCCTAGTGTGGCTAACACCCAAGTCTCTACAGGGAAAATGGTGCAAAACAAGATTGGACCAGAAGGCACGGACCACGCCACTCAAGCCTTACAAGTCATTAAAAGATTTTGGTCTTTACCCTATGAGCAGTAGGAAGACATTGAGGGGTGTTAATATGGGTGTCTCAGGGTCAGATCTGTGTCTAGAAAAGGTCACTTGGGCTGCTCCATGGGGAATGGGTATGGGTGTGGTGAAAAGCACAAGTGGATGCACAGAGACTATTCAGGAGGCTGCAGCAATAGTCCAGGAGAAAGACGGGGATCATTCTGGGGGACCAAAAGCCAAAGGTAAGACATTAGTGGGATACGGGAACTGAAAATACGGATGTGATTCAAGCTACACTAATATACACGGTGTCCTGGTCAATGGTCTAACTCCAGTTCAAACTGTTTGGATTATATCTAGATTATTTTGTTCCATTTAGAGAATCCCAATTGTTAAACTCAAAGGTGTCCAAATGAAGGTAATTAGGACTATGCCAGCACCAGGAATGGCAAAATGGACTTGAGGCTGGAGTGAGAAAATGTGAGACCAGAGGAGAAAATGGAACAATCCAGAAGTGGTATTAAAAAATGTCAAGGAGTATTACGTGAAAGAGTGATGGTTCAACTTATTGTTCGGGAAAGAGAGTTAGGATCAATGACAAGAAGTTATAGGACGGCCTATGTCAGCTCAGTGTAAGGAAGATTTCCCATGGTTGGAGTGGCCCAATAACAGAATGGACTGTCTTATGCTGCACTGAGCCTGCTTCCCTGGCAAAGATGTGTAGAGTTTGAAGAGACACAGGGTTAAATCATCTCTATAATCTCTTCACACTCTCTAACATTCTCTGATTTCCTCAAAGTGATTTATTTTTTTTGGGGGGGGGTACTTATTCTTAATATTACTATTACTATCCCTACCACCACTATCATTGTTTTCTACCATTTAATGAAAAGACATATGCCAGGCCCTATGCAACTCTTTATGCATATTATCTCATTTAATTTCTGCAATAATGCTACAAGGTAGGTAGTAAAATTCAACCTCTATTTTTAGACAGCTTAATTGAGGCTTGGAGAGTTAAACAATTTCATAAGAATGCAAACCTGGCCTTTTCATTCCAGAGACTGTGCTTTTAACCAGTGCACTAAACCTCCTCCTAAAATGACTTATTCTACTATATGCCAGTGACTCTCATACAAAGGTCAACATTTTAACCAATTTCTAACCTTCAAATATGAAAGCATATGAAATGCTATATTTCCAGTGACAAAATATATTCAATGTCACACCTAGTAACTCTGTCAGTCAGAATAAAGATAGGTTATACTTGGTAACAAACAACCCTCGAATCTCGGTGGCTAAAAAGAACAAACATTTATTTCTCACTCATGTTAAATGTTTATCACAATCATTCAGTGTCCAGGCTAACAGAGTCACCACTATCTTGAATATTTCTGGTCACGGTGTCTGAGGGAAAGAGAATCTGGGAGGGTTTCAGAGCTGCAATTAAATGCTCCAGCCAAGTAACAACACAGGCCATTTTGCTCCTACTTGACTAGCTATAACTAGTTGGGCTAGTTAGCTCCACCCCAAAACAAGGGGACCTAGAAGTGCAATCCAACTACGTGCTTGGAATCTGGAGAGTTGGGAATGTTTGGCAAATGTCAATATCTATTATAGACAACAAATATTCAAGGAAGTCAGAAAATATACAAACAATGTTGTCCACATGCATTTCAGAATTTATACCAAGAAGAATACTGACCACCTTTTTATATCAGCTTGTTTACTTACCCCAAATACAGAGTATAAAGGTTAGAAAAGGGGAAATGTACAAAACATGCTGAATTCTGGTAAAATTCTTTCCTATTTATATAACACATAATTTGAACCATAATCATGTCTGGGATTAAAGCCCTGGGTATGCCATATTAGGACATTTATTTGTACTTGGGTTAGATACATGTGTTTAGACAGTAAATGTAATATTTTACTCTCTTACAAGTTTCATTGTACCTCATTATGTAAAGCCATTGTTAGTGAACTCAGAGAAGATAATACAAAACCCAAACCTTACATTAGGTTTTGAATATTAAGATGTTAGCATAAAGACTATTTAAATGCATCGTTGAAATTTTATTCTGAAAATGTTTGGCCACCCAAGTCCATCATTGTCAAATTAACTAAAAGTGTGCTATTAAAAAATCTCGATTTTACTTACATAAAAATATAAACCTCTTAAAAAGTTTTGCTTCCTGATAAATTTTGTAATAATACAAAATAAAACAAGTAATTCATCTTATTTCTTGCTGTGACTTAGAGTACTCAGTTCAAATTTGCAAGTACTTTTATCCACTATCTGTGGGAAAATATAGTAGTTTCATTCCTAAATACTCTATGATCTCAACTACTAAACTACAAACTGACAATGAAAATATAAAGACAAATCAGTGGTATCTTTGAAGCATTTTACTAGAAATGGCTTTTAGAAGATAACAATTTCTTGTTTTAAGTGATTTAAATGCCTAAAGAAAAAGTCTGTGTGGTGTTAGTATGCTTAAAATATAATTAAAATTTGTATTCCAAATGCTAGTTTAGTAAAGACCTGATTTTAAAAGCCAATGGTATTTCCTGTAAGGGCACCGCTGTGGTATTTTAGATGGTACCTTTTCTAATTTGAAAGCTACATATTTTAATAGAGAATGGCCCAAAATGTTTTTAAGGTCAAACTGGAAATATGTTGATGACATAAAAATGCAAGCCAAGTGCTTTATTATATTATACTACCAGAGTGTTATTGTAGTTTAAAAATATCATTAAATCAGCACAAACCCACACTTATCATTTCCTGCACATTTTTCACACCAAGCTGCCTTCTGACTATGAGTAATCTGTTAATCTACTCTTCACCTCACAATCCGTCAAAATGACAGATTCATTCCTTTCCTAATACATAATATCTTCATTTACTGTATGCTTTGCTACAACTTTCTTTTTTGCTAGCACTGAAATTTAGAAATTCACAAGCAAATTTAGAGAACGTCATATGGGTGATTGTTCTTGTTTGTTTCCCATTTCTCCATTACTCTAGCAGGAGAAAGTAAACTTTTCTGGACTCCTAATGTGAATTAATATTATTTCCAACATGAAGGCAATTTCAGGTTTCAATAAGAGTGTTGTTAAAGAGGTTGGAAGAGGGCAAACGGTAAAAAACGAAGTTAAGTGCATCCTTCACCAAGTCAAAACACCAGTGACAATGGGATTTTCTCTCAATATTAGTGGCCAATGAATGGATTCTCACTCTCACTCTCAAACTTTACTTAGCTGTAAAGAAAGAGATAATCATTCCTTTGGAAGTTTAGGGATGAGCTGCCCCAACAAAAGGTGGAGCTTCATTACCATAAACATCACTGCTTAATTGAAAGTAATACTGTGATTTTATTTAAGTTGAGATTTTCATTTAATCATATTATCAACTGACTTCAGACCAGGCCAGATCTTGGGGTTCTTGTTCATTGTTATTTTGAAAATATAAATGGTTTTAATGCTTAAAAACTGTTCACTATTAATTCAACAGAAAATATTTACTCTTCCCGCCTTTCTTGCCTTGATTCAGTTGCTTATTAGTCTATTAGTTCTGCAAATAAAGAGAATTAAGGACTGAAAAATATCAGACTATGTAAAATTCCAGCTCGCTTAATTTCTTTTTTTTTTTCCCTTTTTTATTTCAGCATATTATGGGGGTACAAATGTTTAGGTTATGTATATTGCCCTTGCCCCATCGGAGTCTGAGCTTCAAGCGTGTCCATTCCTCAGACGGTGCACATTGTACTCATTATGTGTATATATACCCATCCCCTCCTCCCCCTCCCATATGCCGGACACCCGATGAATGCTATTGCTATATGTGTACTTAAGTGTTGAACAGTTAAAACCAATTTGATGGTGAGTACAAGTGGTGCTTATTTTTCCATTCTTGGGATACTTCACTTAGTAAAATGGGTTCCAGCTCTATCCAGGATAATACAAGAGGTGCTAAATACGGAGATACCTCAAAGAGATACAAGTAGATCTACCATTTGATCCAGCAATCCCATTACTGAGCATTTACCCAAAACAACAAAAGACATTCTATAAAAAAGACATCTGCACTCAAATGTTTATAGCAGCACAATTCACAATTGCAAAGAAGTGGAAACAACCCAAGTGCCCATCAATACATGAGTTGTTTAATAAAACGTGGTATATGTATACCATGGAGTTCTGTTCAGCCACAAAAAACAATAGCTTGCTTATTTTCATCTTAAATAAGAGATAACAAAGCACATCATCTACAAATCACCATTTGGCTTCCTTTTTCACTGAGCCAAGTGTCCACATAACAATTCAAAGGCGACTATTGTTGTTAACCTCAAAAGTCCAAAGCAAATAAGTTGTTCCCAGCAACATATGAGAAGCTGCCTTCTAACTAGTCTTGTTTCAGAGTATATATAATTTTTTTTCTACACACGCATCCAACACCCAACAGCGTTTTCTTGTCCTGAACCACCAAATTGCATTTGATTTGTTTTAATGGATAGTAAAGGAGCTAAAGGGTTTTAAAAATCAATGGACAAGAAAGAGTCAATAGAACAATAATGTTAGTGTTAATTCACTCAAATCAGCTAAAAATTGTTTGTCTTTTCGCCTTCAAGTCATTTCAAACAGTCTGGGACGTCTGACATACAGCATTTATTATACTGAGTGGGTTTTTATGTGGTAATGAACAGCATAATAGGAAGCTGTAGATGCTGGTAAACATAATATGTTGCTAGAGTGAAAAATTATGTGTTTTCACTTTAATCAATTTCAAAATGGAATGTTTTTCATTAACAAGAAAAACAAAAAGTTACAGAAAAGAAGTAACCAACTGTGGGTTTGGAAAGGCTGTAATTTCTCCTGTGCTGGGCTTGGTACATGCTCTTACTCCTCTCCTCACTCCTCTTGGAACCTTCCAGAAAACGTGCATACGCTGTCTGACAGGCAGTGTAGTCTGGCCTCTGCTGGAAGGCCACAAGCTCACTGAGGGCATGTTAAAGTCATGTAGGAGGTACTTCAAAAATACTCATTGAGTATTGCTGAAGGTATGAGCTGCCACACTCTTTAAATCATTTTGGGTTGTAGGGGTTCCCTGTTTAAACAACAAGGGAACTTATTCTGCACTGGATTACGAAATGAATGAGGCAGTGAGTCTACATATGTGATTGGCTGGGGCCACTTAACAATAATTACAGTGTTCCATTTCTTAGGTTCACGTCATTCTCCTGAGCCTCAGCCTGCATTCCCTCCCCGCCCTCCCCAGACAGAATGGAGGTAAATGTTATATAGTAGAATTAGTACTAAGACTTTTTAAAGGGTCTCATTACTGTAGAAGGGAAGCCAAATGTTTTAATTAAAAGCTAAAACTGTAAAACATCAGAATGGTAAATCATTGCTTTGGCAGTTAACTTCTTTGCACGAACTGTGGGCCAAAGGTAGTCTGAGTTCACCATCTGGATGGATATCAATTACTGGGGAGGCCTGAGTAATCCCAGGAGCCCCTCACTCTGCTAGCTAAAAACCCCAAGACTCTTCAGGGATCCGTCTTTTCAGGCATAGAAGCTTTTGGGAGTTGGGGGTGGGCGGAGAAGATGCAATCTGTTGTTCCAAAACTCTCATGGAAATGAGTTTCGTGAGTTTATAATTTTGGAAAACATGACAACAACTAAAATATTGATTAGTATTTCCCAGTCCTAATGCCTTCAGATTCTCTCATGGAGTACAATGGAAAAGCTAGGAGACTCAAGTGGAAACACTAAGTCCCAGTGGCCCAAGAGAAACCTGGTCAGACAGGAGGCAGACATCCCAGCTGGGCATACTGGAGAGTGGGTGCAGCTGATGCCCAGGCAGACGGCTCTGGGAGAGAGCAAAGAAAAAGGTGTCTTAGGTAGGTCGGCAGGGGTGGGCCCCAAGTCCTCTGTTGTGAAGGCTAGTCAGGGCCTGGGGCAGGGTAACTGGAGTAGGGATACAATCTGTGCAAACTTGCTCAGGTAGAATAATTGATCACAACCGGGGCTGAACGTGGGCTGGGAAGGTCCCCAAGTGCCAAGAGCAGAGGAGGAGGAAGAAGTGATGGGGCAGGGGACTGCCAGCTGCCCAGTTGTCCACTCACATTGTACCACTGGTGAATTTCTGGATCCCCTGGAACCCAGTGGGAATGGTGCTTCCTGGAGTTGTGCTAGATGTGGTCCTGAGTTAAGAGTGGTCAGAGGTGAAAAGCAGGATAATTCTGGAGGGATTGGTTTACTACTTGTGGTGGATTTAACTGGGGCTTTCTCTGGGGCAGGGCTAGAGAGGCCAGAAAAGCCATTCTTGGTCTTGGCCTCTGCTGTGGACTGGGGAGGAGAGGGGTCCAGCTGGAGTCCTGTTGTACCAGGTGTTTTAAAAGTCTGTTTTGAAGGTAGAGCAGTGGACTAAGGACCTCTCTTTGAGCCGAAGGGGCAGGGAGTTACTTGAATTTCAGAGTGTACCAGCACCACAGTTTCAAGTTCTCTCTTTTCTCTCCCTCTCTCAAGATATATATACACATATGCATATGTATGTGTGTCTGTATACACATACAGAGGCATACCTTGTTTTATTGTGCTTTGCAGATATTGCATTTTTACAAGTTGAAGGTCTGTGGCAAGCCTGTGTTGAGAAAGTCTATCAGCACCATTTTTCCAACAGTATGTGTCTTGTGTCACTTGTGTCTCTGAGTCACATTATGGTACTCTCTTCATATTTCAAAATTTTCCATTATTACTATATCTGTTAGGGTGAATTGTGATCAGTGATCTTTAATGTTACTATTGTATTTGTTTTGGGCACTATAAATCATGCCCACAAAAGACAGCAAACTTAATCTATGAATGTTACATGTGTTCTCACTGCTCCACCTACCAGCCATTCCCCCATTTCTTTCCCTCTCCTTGGGCCTTCCTATTCTCTGAGACACAAAGATATTAAAATTAGGCCAATTGATGTCCCTACAAAGGCCTCTAAGTGTTCAAGTGGAAGAAAGAATTGCAACTCTCTTACTTTAAATCAAAAGCTAGAAATGATTAAGCTTAGTGAGGAAGGCATGTTGAAGGCTGAGATAGGTTAAATGCTAGGCCTCTTGTGTCAAACAGCCAAATTGTGAATGCAAAGGAAGAGTTCTTGAAGGAAATTAAAAGTGCTACTCCAGTGAACACATAAATGATGAGAAAGTGAAACAGCCTTATTGCTGATATGGAGAAAGTTTGAGTGGTCTGGACAGATGATAAAACCAGCCACAACATTCCCTTAAGCCAAGGTGTAACCCAGAGCAAGGTCTTAACCCTCTTTAACTCTATGAAGGCTAAGAGAGGTGAGGAAACTGCAGAAGAAGAGTATGGAGCTAGCGGAGTTTGGTTCATGAGGTTTTAGGAAAGACGCCATCTCCATAACACAGAAGTACAAGGTGAGGCAGTAAGTGCTGATGCACAAGTTGCAGCACATTACCCAGAATGTCTAGCTAAGATCATTGATGAAGGTGGCTACAATAAACAACAGATTTTTCATGTAGACAAAACAGCCTTCTATTGGAAGAAGATGCTATCTAGGACTTTCATAGCTAAAGAGGGGAAGTCAATATCTGGCTTCAAAGCTTTAAAGGACACGCTGACTCTCTTATTAGAGGCAAATGTAGCTGTTGACTTTAAGTTGAAGCCAATGGTCATTTACCATTCCAAAAATCCTAGGGCCCCTAAGAATTATGGTAAATCTACTCTGCCTGTGCTTTAGAAATGGAACGACAAAGCCTGATGACAGAACATCTGTTTATGGCATAATTTACTGAATATCTTAAGCCTCACCATTGAGACCTACTGATCAGAAAAAAAAGATTCCTTTCAAAATATTACTGCTCATTGACAATGCACCTGGTCCCTCAAAAGCTCTCATGCAGATGAACAAGGAGATGAACATTGTTTTCATGCCTGCTAACACAATATCCATTCTGTAGCCCATGGGTCTGCAGGAGTAATTTTGCCTTTCAAGTCTTATTATTTAAGAAATACATTTCATAAGGCTATAGATGTCATAGAGAGTGGTCCTTCTGATGTGATTTCATGTGATTCATTTTATTGCAATATTTGCTTTATTGCAGTGGTCTGGAACTGAACTCACAGTATCTCCGAGTTATACCTGTGCGTGTATATATATATATACATATTATATATATATAAAATCTGTAAGTATGTATGCATATGCATATAAATAATGGATCTTAGAAAAGTAAATTGAACCCCTTCTGGGATGGATTCACCATTCTAGATGCCATTAAGAACATTCATGATTCATGGGAGGGGGTAAAAATATTAACATGAATAAAAGTTTGGAAGAAGTTGATTCCAATCCTCATGGATGACTTGGAGGGGTTCAAGACTTCAGGAGAGGAAGGAACTGCAGACGTGGTGAAAATAGCCAGAGAACTAGAATTAGAAGTGGATCCTGAAGATGTGATGGATTGCAATCTCATGATCAAACTTAAGTGGATGAGGAGCTTCTTATGCATGAGCAAAGAAAGTGGTTTCTTGAGATAGAATCTACTCTTGATGCAGGTGCTGTGAATATTGTTGAAATGACAACAAAGAATTTAGAGTAGTACATAAACTAAATTGATAAAGCAGCAGCAGGGTTTGATAGGGTTGAGTCCAATTTTGAAAGAAATTCTACTGTGGGTAAAATGCATTACATGCTACAGAGAAATCTTTCATGAAAGGAAGAGTCAGTTAATGCAGCAAACTTCACTGTTGTCCTATTTTAAGAAATTTCCACAGCTACCCCAACCTTCAGCAACCACCACCCTGATCAGTCAGCGGCCATCAGTATTGAGGCAAGACCTACCACCAAGAAAAAGAGTAAGATTTGTTAAAGGCTCAGATGCTTGGATGATCGTTAGCATTTTTTAACAGCAAATATTTTTAAATTAAGGTATACATTTTTTTTTAGATATAATGATTTTGTACACTGTAATAGACTAAAGAATAGTGTAAAGATAACTTTTATATGTACTGGGAAGCCAAAAATTTCATGTGACTCTACTGTGATATTTGCTTTATTGCAGTGGTCTGGAACCAAACTCACAATATCTCTGAGGTATGCCTGTGTGTGTGTGTGTGTGTGTGTGTGTGTAAAATCTCTAAGTATGCATGCATATGCATATAAATAATGGGTCTTTTTTTGCATTTGCTTGTCCAGATTATGTTAGCCTGTTGAGGGTTGAGTATATATTCTGCATCAGTGGCAACCCAGGCAGATTTCTAGCAAGTGGCACCCTGATTCCATAAAATGAGCATGATTAGGCCAATACAAATAAGCAACTGCCAGTAAGAATACATGGAGAACACACAAATTCAATTTTAGAAAACTGTCTCTGCTTAAAAGTTTAAAATGATACATTTACTACAGACTTTAGGTTATGGATATATTCTAAGGGATCGTTTCAAACAAATTCATGAAAGGGTTTCATTTATTACAAGTGAGAATAGGGCCAGGTACGAGATACCCCCAAGGGGGGCGTGTACAGGTGCTCATGGGTTCCAGCTAGCAATTAAATACACAGTGATGTAGCGAGTGTAGGGAGATGAGGGAAATTCATTTTTGTGAGGTGACGTTCAATGAATTTAACACTCATTTTTTAAGTGTCTCCTATGTGCTCAGCACTGTTTGAAGGGCTAGGGAAATACGGAGAAAGAGACAGAATATCCTCACACTCATGCAGTTAAACATTCTAGCATTCAAGAGTGAGGGGTATGTGTGCAGAAATCAAACAAACAAGACTATCAGGTGGTGAAGAGTACTATAGTGAAAACAAAAAGATAATGTGCTAAAGGTGACTGACTGATGGCTATTTTAGGGTGGATGCTAAGAAAGGGTCTCTCTGAGATGATGTTTATATAGATGAAGACTTTAATGACATGAAGAAGCAGCTATGCAATGATCTAATGTAAGAGAACCTGGAGGCAGAGCTCCTAAGGTGGGACCAAGCCTGGAGTGTTTGAGGAAAAGAGAGGGAAACAAGGTGTTTGGTGCAGAGTGAGCGAGGCCCATGGTGGTTTGAAACAGAGGCTGAAGTGGGCTTCCAGGGCCTTAAAAGCCAGAGTAAGGAGTGCAAATTGATCAGTAGGGAACTATTGGGAAGTTTTACATGGGGAATGCCTGGATCTGATTTAGGCATAACGATACCGCTCTGTTTGCTAAGCGGAGAAGAGACTACACACCTCTTACCTCTCACAAAAATCAAATCACGGTGGATAACAGACTTAAACCTTAGGTGTGAAACGATTAGAATTCTAGAAGAAAATGTAGGAAAGACTCTTACAGACATTGGTCTAGGCAAAGAATTTATGAAGAAGACCCCTGAGGCAATCACAGCAACAACAAAAATAAATGAATGGGACATGATTAAATTAAAAAGCTTCTGCACAGCCAAAGAAACAGTCACAAGAATAAACAGACCACCTACAGAATGGGAAAAAAATTTTTGCATACTACACATCAGATAAAGGACTGATAACAAGAATCTATTTAGAACTCAGGAAAATCAGCAAGAAAAAATCAAACAACCCTATCAAAAAGTGGGCAAATGACATGAATAGAAATTTCTCAAAAGAAGATATAAGAATGGCTAACAAACACATGAAAAAATGCTCAACATCCCTAATCATTAGGGAAATGCAAATCAAAACCACAATGAGATATCACTTAACTCCAGTAAGAATGGCCTTTATCAAAAAATCCCAAAACAACACATGTTGGCGTGGATGTGGAGAGACAGGAACACTTATACACTGCTGGTGGGACTGCAAACTAGTGCAACCCCTGTGGAAAGCATTATGGAGGTATCTTAAACAGATTCAAGTAGACCTGCCATTTGATCCAGCAATCCCATTATTGGGCATATACCCAAAGGAAAAAAGGTCATTCTATAACAAAGACACATGTACCCGAATGTTTATAGCAACACAATTCACAATTGCAAAGATGTGGAAACAACCCAAATGCCCATCAATACATGAATGGATTAGTAAGCTGTGGTATATGTATACCATGGAATATTACTCAGCTATAAGAAATAACGAAGATACAACATCTCTATGGTTCTCCTGGAGAGAGTTGGAACCCATTCTATTAAGTGAAGTATCCCAAGAATGGAAAAACAAGCATCACATGTACTCATCAGAAAATTGGTTTCCCTGATCATCACCTAAATTCACATTTGGGAACGATACCAATCGGATATCAGACTGAGGTGGGGGGTGGGGGGAGGAGATGGGTGTATGCCTACATGATGAGTGCATTGCGCACCGTTTGGGGAATGGTCACGCTTGAAGGTGCTGACTGTGGAGGTGGGGGAGTGAGGAGGGGATGGGTGTATACCTACATGACGAGTGCAACACGCACTGTCTGGGGAACGGACAAGCCTGGAGCTTTGACTTGGGGGGACAGGTGGTACATGGGCAACATATGTAACCTGAAATTCTGTATCCCCCATAATAAGATGAAATTAAAAAAAAAAAGAAATTGACAAATATGAATATACTCTAACCAAAGATATTACTGTACATAAAAATAAATTTTACTGTATATAAAAATATCTTTACTATTCCATGCTATCCACCCCCCCCCCAAAAAAAAGCAGAGAAAACAGGTAGGAAGTTATTGCATTTGCCCAGGTGACAGGTGATGGCAATCTGGACTTGGACTACAGCAGGGAAAATAGAGAAAAGAGGCTAGATTTGGCATATACTATGTTTGGAGGGAATACCAGTACGCCTTGCTGTGGCTGGACATGGAGGTGTAGCAAAGAGACAGAACAGGGATTACCCTTGGCTTCTGGTTTGAGCAAAGGTGATGGTGGGGTGATGGTGACATTTTCTGAGTTGGGGAAGAATGAAGAAAGAATAGATTTGTAGGAGAAAATCAAGTTGCCTTTTGAATGCTTGGATTTGAGGTATACCGGCAGCTAGATAGATGAGTCTGAAATTCAGGGAGGATTAAGACTGCAAATATAAATTTGAGAGTCATTGGAATATACAAATATTGGAAGCTATTATTAATTGTTATGTCCTAAAGATTAGGACCACTCTAAAGGTTGCCAGTGACTGTGGATCTTTGGGTTGGCAGGGAGTGGTACATGCACGGAAATTAGATTTAAAATCTATCCAAACAAAGGCCTCTCATAAAGACATAATTCTACCTGGTTGTGAATCAAGCAATATCACTGTCCTCCTATTTTTAGGAAAGGAGAGGTCAATTCTTGCAAAGACACAGAAAAAATTCTGAAATTTAACTGGTTAACATTGAGGATGAAGATTTTCATTTTACAGCACCTAGGTAAATACCTTCTCACTCACTTTTTCCCTCATTCAACTCAAATGCTGATTGAACTTCTACCCTTGCCAGGCAGGGGGAGATGGAGGGAGGGAGAAAGGAAGAGACGGAGAAAGCGAAAGAAAGAGAAAGAGAGAGAGAGAGAAAACAGAGGTGTGAGTCTGTGGGACTGGGATTATGAAATGAGAGATACTGATATCTTTTTCTAGTTAAAGCTAACAAGAAAAATGATAAAAATAAAAATTGATGACTTCAGTTTTATAATCAAGTCATTATGATTTAATGCAAAAATCCAGAGGAAACAGCAGTAACACCATGTTCAGAGAAATGAAATGTTTGTTCAGTTAATAAAGAAATACTCTGTCTCGTCTGAAGGAGGAATATTCGTTAAAAATCCAACTTACTTGTTTTGAAATGATCCAAACTTAATCATTTGAAGAGGAACATCAAATACAAATTCTGTATTTAATTTTATTTATTTATACATTTTCTCTTTTGTGTTGGGAAATAAAAAGCTTAAGCAACAGAAGAGAAGCCCATTAGGCTGAGCGCTGACAACTGGAGAGAAAAGAAAAACAGCGCCACTGTGATCAGTCCGGAGTAGTCATGCAGGTTGCAGTGACAGGCCAGATTGCCTCAGCCAGCCCGGCTGAGCCAGCAGGAACAGAGGTCAGTGGTTATTAATTATTTGTCAAAGACTGCAGGGCTTTACCAGATAATTATAGTTATAAGTGTGTTTATATCACACAAACATGTGGCAAAGCTGCAAAGGATTCAGGCCCTAACACAATCTGTAATGACATTAAAAAAAAACAAAACTATAGATAAGTTATAAATCATAAAGCAAACACTTTAGAAAATCATGCCATTCATTACTGCTTGGACATTCTAGAATGATTTTCTCTATTGTTCCATTTCCATGAGCATTTAGAACCTGAGAAAGCCTTTGACTACATTCCCTCCTCCCTCTAATTTTCCAATGAGTTATAAAAATAGCAAGTATAATCATCATTTGAAACGAAAGATTGGTTATCAACTCCATCCATATGAACAGACAACCAGAGCATAATCACAGCTTATTTCATAAAACCCATTCCTGAGAAGAAATATTTTACGCTGTTCTGAAGAATCTCCATAAACATATAAATAGATATGCCTAAGGGACAGCTCTAAACCCTGCAACCAATAGATGGCATTTTAAAATGAATGGCTTGGAGCTGCAGACGGCATCCATTTTGCTCTGTTTGGCAGCCTGCAAGTTTGCATGCTAGGAAATATTTCTCAACATGAATGAACTGTGAAATTGTTTCCTCCTACCCCATACTCCTCTAAATCGTGTGAGATGTTAGCCATTTCTGCACCTTGTCGTAGAGGCTGTCGGTCCCCTAAGCGGCACTGTTGGTGGATGCTGGAGGCAAGGGCCCCAGCATCTGAGAGGCTGTTAAATATCAGTCAGTGTGTTAGGAAAAAATAATGGAAAATATCACCCCATGCCTAACAATGTAAGCAGAAATGGCTTTGTTGCAAATCTAGGCACGCAAGGGAATATGATGAGGTAAACCAGATATATTTCAATTCCTAGATTGTAAACTTCTCGGGGAAATGATTACCGTCGCATCCCACCTTGATGCAATGTCAAGCACTGCCCTGTGAGGCTAAGTGAATGATTTTACTGTGAGGAAAACAATATATGAATATATGCAGTGTTTTAGATATTTTCATCCTAGAGCAAACTCTTCAAAACCCAAATTTGCCTGCTTTGTGGATTGCATACTATCTTTAATTTTAATCCTACACACACAAAACTGAGAAGATACTTATATTACAGAAATAAAACTCTTTCTAGAATAAAATGTGAATGAAAGACTTTGGGGATATTGGTTGTTCCACTACATTAATGAAGCTAATTGAAAGGTGATTCTCTAAATATGTATGTATGTGGGTATGAGTGTATGTAATTTAAAAACTTTAGGTTCTTAGGTCTCTGGAGCACTTGCAGATATTTCACTGGTGCTCATGTGGCCATTTCACTTCCCAGAGGCTACCATCATGGCCTCCCTGTGGAAGTGCATGTGCGCACTGCCCCATTTCTGCCCTGCGGGCATTACTCGGACCACAACCACACTTCATTCAGGAAATCAAGAGCCTACTTGCTTTTCATGTATTGTTCAGAGCCTCCATATGCAGAACGTTCAATCTAGGATTCAGGTGAGATGCTTGTTTATCCAAGAGGGTAGACTTCAGAGACTTACCTTCTCATTTCTTAAATTTTTTATATTAATTATCATTATTGTTTAATTTTAAAGTTTAACTTTAAAGTTCTATATTTTAGGGTCTAAAGCATGGGGTACTGTTTATAAGAAATATAATAAATACAAATCTTAAGAAAATCAGAGCTTTCAATTTTAAGTTAAATTACTTGCATTACATGATTCAATTTATCCCATTTTTATATGATGATATATGCTGACCTCATAATTTTTTCATCTTCTGTATTTATGGCCCCAAAATGCCTTCCTGCCAGTTCTCCAGGCTGCTGAATTTATGAGCCAAGAGCCAAGTCATATAATCTGTAAGTTTTCTGAACAGTTATATATTAATTTTTTAGGAAATCAGTGGATAACCTGCTGGCAAATGGAGTTGATGGTATTTTATTTTTTGCTTTAGAATGTGGCCTGTTTTTTCACTATATAGAAATTTGAATAATTATTTTTTCCTAACTAAATTAACATTTAATTTGTTGTATAAGATATGCTGTTTAGTGAATTATCTTATATTCTATCTTTTTGACAGTCTACCTTTGTGAATTCAATTTGTAAAAGAGATATTTAAAGTTGCATACTACCACATCTAAATATTCATTCATCCAGCCATCCAATATTTATGAAGTATGTTTTCTATATAAGACAGTGACGTAAAAATAAGTAGTGCGATCCTTTGATAGTGGGACTGGTTTTTCGAAGTAAAGTCTGTAAGTCTCTTAAAAGTCACAGAATCATAAAGCTGGAATTGACCTCAGAAAGCATGAAACTCAAATCCTTTCTTTTACACATGAAGGTATTCATGTTATTAAATAACGTCTAGAGAGGGCAGGAGGCTTATCTGAGACCATATCTTAGGTTAGTGGCAGAATTAGGACGAAAATCAGGTCCTCTTTCTCCACTTATTGAAACAAAAGGCTCTACTTCCTAACATATCTTACTACCACTCTCATTTGTTCAAACTACAAATTTTGAATTTGTTATAATTTGGACCAGAGTTGGATTTCCAGTTACCCTGAAAGCTTACTCATGTATAGAATAAAAAGAATTTGTTAGGGAAATTTAGATGAGCTGCAAGATTGTAAGTGACATGTTCACCTATCAAGAGATAACTGATTTTGAGAACGTTCAAACACCTTCATGTATATGTGTGTGTATAAATAAAAATTCCAATTTCAATTTTAAGTTACTAGCTAACATGAAAGATTGAGCAGGTCAGTTGTATAGGTCAGGAACACTTAGAAGAGATTACTAGTAAAGAACATTCACTCTACCTAAGTCATGAGTAAATGTCATGTGCCCCAGTAAGAGTGCTGTAAACCATTTAGGTGGACTCCTGGGAGCCAGTTAGTTTTACATGGCTTGGCTCACTGTTCATTGCTGAACAGACTGGGAGTGGATACTTGGCCCAAGCTAGGCCGACCACATTCTCTCCCTTGGAAAGTAGAAATTGGGATTCAGATGTAGTCTGTCAGCCTCAGCATATACTTTGAACAGTAATATGTAAACTTAAGAGCTGTCAAACAGCCATATGTGGACTGGGAAGCACAGATAGCTGGTGCTTAGAGAGAAGAACAGAGCAGACAGGAGGAAGCAGGCAGAGATGTAGTGCGGACACTGCTCGCTGCCTCTTGGCTCTCTAGTTCCTAGTTTCAGGCCCCTTCTGAGACCTGGCTACCCTTGTGTTTTATGCTACAGTCCCGTGTTTTTAACAAATCCCTCCTGACTTTCTTTTTCTCTCTCCCTCTCTATCTTTCTGTCTCTTTTAATACTAGCCAAGTTGTTTTTGTTATGTGTAACCAGAGTCTTAATTCAGACAGTATGTAATAGGTAACACATCCTCGAGCCACAGCTATCTTTGGTTTTGGTCCACTCCAGGGGACAACCCAGAGCACAGATTGGACAGCTTGATAAGGAGATGCATTTGGAAAATAAGATGTATTATAGCAACCAAACTCTGTGGGTGGAGCTCAAGACAGACTGACTTTTCAATAAATTCCTAGCATATAATAAATAATGATAAGGTAATAGTGCTTTCTATGGATAAACTAGCTTATATACATATTTATCAGAAAGCCATATAATATTACATATATTTCAAAGCTCAAATTCATATTTCCTTATTCCTAATGAGCCTAAAATAATGAGGGTTTTCTATATTGACAAATGACATATGCCCATGACATTTTAAAAATAATGAAATAATTTTGAGATTATGAACTTTTGAAATTATGAAAAAAGAGAATGGCCATTTGAACTCATAAAAGCTATCCTGATAAATTTAAAGGCATCAGATTATATAAAAAAGATTTATGCCTAAATTGTACTAAATATTAAATACCTATTAAAATTAAATATTTATGCAAATAAAAGAATAAGGAATAAATTAACACTTAGAGTTGCTTTGTGACAGGAACTATGCTGAGGATTTTTCATGCATTAGCTCATTTGAACCTCTCCAAAATACTATGAGGTAATTATGCCTGAATTACTTGGTGTTAAATGACTTGCTCAAAGTCCCACAGTTAGTGAAAGGCAGATACTGAAACCTAGGTAGACTGTCATTGCTACTCCACAGTCCAAATAAGAAAAGTGGATGAACAAAGACTTTGAAAGAAAATCGCTTTGGAAGCTTTTTGGAAGTTTTGGAAAACAATTTCATGAAAACAAGAAAAATGCACAATCTTTTAAATAATCTTAAAAAAAAAAAAACGCCATTTAGATTATTAATGATTCTTACCGGGGGTTAGAAGGAGAAGGCGGATTCATTTCTTTCTGATAGTGACGACCCTGATTGACAGGCTGTAAAACACAAATCATTTGTGAATTACTAATTAGCACAATGCTCTTTACACATACTTTCACATGCACTCTCATTACTGTAATTTTTTCCTGGGTCACAATCCATAATAAGGGGAGGGATTTATTTGATAGACCAGTCAAAGGCCCTTTGGGAGATCCAGCAAGTAGCAGAGTGTTATAAATGGTCAAAAGGTTATCTTAATGGCCAATCACTGTACTCAATAGCATCTGTGATGTAAGTAAAGTTCATGTGTTGAAATCCTCCTCCTTGTGGAATTTTTACGCTGCTAACATTGGTTGATAACAAGGCATCTTGTGGAACTAATGCTGCATTGCAAGCATAAGCAATAACACAGAGACACAGAAAATATATTTATGTCTCAACGTTAGTAAGTTTGCAAGGATAATTTCTATTACCGCTAATGAAAATTATGCATGTAAATCTTAGGTCAAAGTGTTCATTTTCCCCAAGTGTATAATACAACCTTAAGCATTAACCAATGAGCTAAAAGAATGATACCAATACCTAACAAAGATGTGAAATCTCAAATTTTTCCTTCACAAGAAACCTTTAAGTTACTGTCTGTTTCAAAACATAGCTAAACTACATCGTATGCAGCCTTAAACACCTGCCTCCAATGGAACTTGATCTTTTTCCTTTGTTCTGTAAAGAGAGGAAATTCCATAGTCTTTTTGAACATCAGCTCTAAGTATTTATGTGGTTAACAATAATGTAATTCTAATACGAAAATCATTTTTAACATTCTCATTTTATTACAAGTTAGAATTTGATATACATTTTTAAATTGCGTTCAAAGGGCTTTTAGCTAGTTCCTTCCCCAACAGAGTTGGTGTTGAGTCTCTCACCCATAATAATGTGGCGCCATAGTGCTGACCCCAACCCAGGAAAACAGTGTAGCAGTGGTGCCTATATAAAGAGAGCCCATATTCCTTATTTTCCACATATTCCTTATTTTAATGGGTCCTAAAATATTAATGACATAGGTGATGGGAATTTTTCAGAGTAAACTGTCTCCCTCTATAAATAACCTCTTGGAAGTGTTCCTTTAGTTTAAATCAAACACCTCATCTGATAATCATAGTCACTTAGCCTGACTACCTGTGATGCACCATGAATTTAAATGTACACAGATACTTTGGTAATTGAACCAATATCAATGCATCACCATTTCAGTAATAAGGAACAACAGCTGGGAGAACAGTGGAAGGAAAAACATGTCATAAGACATATTTGATCTCACTAGAGAAATAAGACTTTCGGCAATTTGCAAGTGAAATTTGGTTCTACGATTTAGGCTTTATTATTTCACAGCAAAAAAGAAATTAGCAAGCCAAGGGCCTAACAGGTTCTCTGGACCAACTCACACTGGTATAGAAATACTCCCGATAATAAATTCATTGGTATTCGTCCAGTATTTCAGCTGTACTCAGGACTCCAGTGAATGGATCTCTGCCTATTTATTTTCAGAGGCATTTCCATAACTCTCTAAACATCACAGTCCTGTTATTCAGCCAAATTTCCATTTCTTAGTTTTATACTATTAATTCTATTTATACACATCCCCAATCCCCTATTCCAAATGACTTATTCCATTCCTTGGAAAATAGAAATGGTTATAGAATCCTATCTTGTTTGTGATTCAGCTCTCACTTTGGACTATACAGACTGGCCCCTTTCCATGTTTTCTCATGTTCATATAAAACAGTTCCAATGATATAGAGTAAAAAAGAACACAATCAATAAAAGATTCACATTCATACAGATTTTTAAGTATTAGAAAACACACACACACACACACACACACACACAAAAAAAAAAAAACCAGTGGAAACTTTTCAAAGTAGTAACAACTTTGAATAGATAGAAAGAAGAACAATTGGCTTTCTGAAGCCAGATGTACCCACCCACAAACTGATATTGATGGAGCTCAGGACATACTACCCCCAAAATACGGGGCCTTGGCATTTCAGAAAACAGCAGAAGCAGGAGGGTCACTCTTACCTCCCACTGTCCTTCTCCCCTGAAGCTGGTCAAAAAACCTAGGAAGGATTTTCTGACCTTCCCCTAGAGCAGGTCATAAGACCCTCATTTGAGAGATGCTCTCCTTATACCCAGAAGAAAGGGACATCTATTTCTGAAGACACAGGGCCACAGAGAAGAACAAAAGGCTTTGCTAAGTTTCCCCCAGTTTATTATCATTAGATCATATCCCTTTTGTCCAATCATATTTCTCCATGATTTTCCACTCTATCAAACTTAGCATAAAAATATACAAGTTTAACTATTTCTTTGGTTCTTCTTTTCCTTATGAAGACTCCTGTGTCACATGAACTTATGTTAAGCAAATTTGTATGCTCTTCTCTTGCTCATCTGCTTTTTTTTTACAAAGGCCTCAGCCATGAACCTAGGAGGGGTGAGGAAAAGATATTTTTCCTCCCCCACAATACATTTCTCTACATATGTAGCAGTGAACCTATTTTTAGGTAGGTAACATCCTGTGAAAGCACCAGTGACAGAAATTAAAATTTGGTTTTTGATTGTGGAATTCAGCCATATCTAGAGAATACCATAAATAGATGCCAACCAATATCTATGAGTAACTATGACCATCATGATAATAGCGGTGACTGGTATTTATTCGGCACTTACTCTGTGCTAATTCTTGATAGATAATGATCTCATTTAATCCTCACAGAAATTCTATGAAATATACAAGATGAACAACTCCATATAACAGAACAGGAAATTCTAGACACTGGGTGTTAACCCAGGAAATAGTGGAGCCAGAGTTTGAACCCAGGCAGTCTGATTTCACAGCTTATCCTCTTAACCATTACTCTGTACTACTTAATCCAGCTCAGGAGTACACCTAGAGTGGTAAATATCTAAGTTTTTGAAAAACAAATATGGCAAAATCAGTTCAGTTTGTGGCAGGGGAAAAAAAGTGATCCTGAAATACATTTATTTAAAATATATATGACTACCTCCTTACCATACATTAAATTCATTTGATTTCATTCTCATGACATGTCACTATATATTTAAAATGAAAGAAAATAAATTTTACAACATTGCTAAATTTGGAACAAACGTAAGATATAATAAACAGTATTCTGAGAATAAGTAAAGTTTATTTCATGGGGTGACTTTCATAGTCACTAAATGCAGAACAATTTGCACATTTCAATATTTTCTCCTGACAGCACAGATATTACACTGACTCTAATATCAGTTTTCGTATATCATTTCTATAGTTGTAGAAGAACATCTGTTCATCTGATTTATTTGCAGCTTAGCACAATCAACTACTTACCTTTTTAGTTCAGGAGGATTAAAAGAAAACTCATTACACCCAAAGAGAGCTGAGAAGTTAATGAATCTGTACATCAGAACAAATTAAAACCTATTAACTATAAAGAGCCTGAAATATCAATATATTACGTTTTGCATACACAGTAGCCAGGAATATCATGCAAAATGCTGATATGCTTGCTATTGAGTAAAGAAATGGAACACATCCGAGAAACTCAGGATCTCATCCTTTTGGTGGCGCTGTTGCTATGCACTAGTGCCAGGAAAACAGAACTCATTTAAAATGAACTACCACTGAGCACAAGAAGCTTTGCTTTTCCATGATCAAGCTGCTAGAAATTTTGGGGTGAGGGAGAGAAATGAAGGCTAAATAAAAGAACAGGAGATAAGATAATCCTGCCACGTTAAAAGGTAAAGACAATATTTTTATGTTTGTATGTAAAACCTATGAAAATGGCAATAATGTTATAAAAGTTAATCAAGACCATAAATATTATAACTTGTCTGAGAATCTCACCAGATGCTCATAATTTTATTATTTGTATTTTGCCTCGTTTTTCTTGAAATATTATGCTCTGCAACATGCCATGTTGATGGATGCATGCAATGAGCTTTTTTTTTTTTTTTTTTTTTGGTGCAAGCTGAGACTTACATGCTTGATATTAGGTTATGGGATTCTTTTTTTATTAAGAGATGGGGTCTTGCTATATCTCCCAGGCTGGGCTTGAACTCCAGGGCTAAAATCCTCCCGCCTTAGCCTCCCAAGTAGCTGGGACTACAGGCATGTGCTGTCATGCCCTGCTTAGGTTATGGGAATTCTTAACTTGAAGAAATGATGGCTTTGTGGCATCTGCTCACAGGGTAGCTGTACTTTAGGCATGCTTTTGTTGAATCTAGGTTTGAGGAGGGACAGAGAAACAAAAGAATGAAACATTGAAATCATGAAAGAGTTTATTTGTAAAGCTCTGAGGGGGTGAATGCCAATGGTTAAGCGCACATCAAAACAAACACAACAGAATCTCTGTCCACCCTTACAGGCCTCAGTAGTCATAAAAGGGAAAATGTCCTAGAAATCTTTTCCAATCACGCGAGTGGCCCTGTGAGGAAAACAACCTCAGGAGAACAGTTTATAGTCAGTGAGAGCTTAGTCTGCTGAGTACTGGACACAGGCATTCCATGTACTCATTCAATTTGCATAGTGCCAACATGAGGAAGGCCCTTTTATTATCCCCATTTTATGGGTGATCGTGTCAGTAAATGGCAGAGCTGGGATTTGAGCCCAGGTTGGCTGATCTAGAGTTTATATTCGCTTGGCCATCACATGAAACAGTGTCCATCGATAACCATTCCTATTCCTTAAAAAGAAAACACACACACACACAACGTAGTTTTCTGCTATTGTCAATCAAAATCCCTCAGCAAGATAAAATTCACTTAAGAATTCATTATAACTAATTCCTAGCTCCCTTCCTAAGGCTGCCTAGAGCCCAGTTTTGGAATAAATCTCATGAGGGCTACTCCTAACAGAAACTCTCCAAAATTGATTACTTGTAGCCTGGTTTCCACAGAAGTTGTAAGGTATTGTTTTAATTGAATTTGGTTCTAAGTTAGAAACTTTGAAAAATTTGTCTGTCAAAGGCCAATGGATTTCTCAGTAGGCTTGATTTATTTAGCAAGAGATGCCTACAAAAGCCAGTTTGCTATGAGAAATATGGTTACATTTAATTACACTTTTAAATGACTAATTTATTATATCTAAACACCTTGTAAACAGTACATATTACTCTGAACTGTACAGATACTGAGGAAAGCTGAGGAATCAAAGCTTGTGGTAAACACAATAGATTTTGCTAAAGAGTCTTCATTTTATTCTGAGTGGGTTTTCTTGTTTCAGACTGCAATGTGTGTGAAAGTCATCAGGCAAAGATGCTAAACTGAATGTAATCTGACTAAAGCTCTTTTTCTTACTATTAGTAATCAGGCCTTGCTCAGAAGATTTTTCCTTTGGTTGTATATTTAATATCCACTTATCAAATCCTGAATATAAAATATATCACTCAGGATTTATTTAAGCAAAGCAAAGCTGATGTTTATTTTGGAATGTTGATAAAAATTGCCTTAGAGTAAAAAAATGACTTTTAAAAATATTATTGATTCATTCAGCCAACCAGTGAGTGACAATCAGCCTTGATGCCTCATGCCAGCCTTTGTGCTCAACATGGAAGGTTCCAAAAGACTGGGGCAGGGTTCTGCCTTCAAGGAGCTCACAACAAGGCTTGTGGGATATTGGTAGTAATGGTTATTTGATGTTGCAAGTGCTATAATTGAGCCTGAAGATAAGGGCAATGCAGAGAAGGAAGCAAAGAATCCTGTGTGGGGTGGGTTGAGGGTTGGGGAGGGTTTTGTGAAGCAGTGACAAGTGAGTTGGTCCTTCAAAACCAAGTGGCAGGAGGGGTAAGTAGGCAGAGCACAGAGGGTTTCTATGTCAGTGAAACCACTCTGGATGATCCCATAATGGTGGATACATGTCATTATACATGTGTCTAAACCCTTAGAACGTATGCTGAGAGTGACCCCTAATGTGAACCATGGACTTTGGGTGATAATGATGTGTCAGTGGAGGTTCATTAATGCAACAGATGTACCACTCTGGTGGGGCATGTTGATAATGGGAGGCTGTGCATGTGTCGGGGGAGGGAGTAGATGGGAACTCTCTGCACCTTTCTCTAAATTTGCTGTGAACCTAAAACTGCTCTAAAAAAATAAAGTCTTTAATAAAAAAATTAGCCAAAAAGAAAACAAACCCAAACCAAATAGCCGTGTTCTAGGTAGAGAAGAGGGATGGAGGAGCATGCTAGGCAGAGGAAAGAGATGAGCGATGGCATGATATGAACAGAGGACATGGCTCAGCTAGCGATGGGCGAGCCGCACAGTGCGGCTCGAGTAGAGAGTGGTTCTCCTGTGCCTATGCTGGGTGTGGGTGGGGAGCGGTGGTGTGACAAGCACAACTCATTTCAAGTCCTATTCAAGCCAATAGAGAAACAAAGGCACTAAGAGGATGTTATCTTGCTAAAGGAGGGACTCTCCTCTTCCCTCCACAGACTTGATTCTGCTCCTTTTCAGAACTTGGAATTCCTTTCCCCTCTTGTCTAAATGGTGAACTTGAACTCATTCTTGAACTTTGGCTTCACTGTTGCCTTCTTTGTGAAAGCATCCCTGAAGCCCACAGGCAGAACTGCACCTGCTCATGTGTTCTCATAACTCCTTATTCTGTTCTCACAGGCCACCCTGAGTACAGTGAGCCGCTTACCTCTCTGCTTCCTTCCAAAACTGTGACTATTTCACAACTGGGTAAAACCTTAGTTGTATCCCCAGCACTCAGCCTAGTTCACAGCACATTGTCTACTAAAAAATTATGTGTGGAATGAATTGCTGTGAGCTGGATGAGCAAGCTTGTGGTGAGAGTTCTTCTGGAGATATTCCTGGCTCTAGTGGCAGAAATAAGGTGTGTCCCTCACACTGAGGTCTGAGAAGGGCTACTGTGGCTCTACAGCTCAGTCTTGAGCATAGCCAAGGTGCGAGGTCCAGGGACACGTGCAGAGTGCATTTAGGGAATCACAACTGAGATTAAACATAGAGGGAGAGGTGGGAGCAGTGAGAGATAAGACTGGAGGGGGGCAGCTCTCAGATCACAGGGGCCCTCATAAACCAAACTGAAGAGGCAATGGGAATCACCAAAGTGCGTTACGTAGGGAAGAGAGTAGATCTGATTTAGGCTTTAAAAAGATCACTAATGTAAACAATAATGATAATAGTAATGACAACTAACCTTTATTTATTAAATGCTTATTATGTCTCAGATGCAGTGCCAAGTGTTTTATAAGGTCACAGCTTGGATTTGAACCATGACAATTTGACTTTAGAACTGATGCCCCTAACCACCAGGCTATGGTGCTTGCACTGGAAGGCACAGAGATGTTAGGGGACTGCTGAAAGAATTCAGATGAAAAATAAAGTGCATCATCTGTGATGGGAGGAAGGGGGAAGAAAAAATAAAAAGAAAGTGCCAAGCCTGTGGAATTATGTAGGGAGGGTTAAGAGGTAAAAAGGAGAGAGGATTCTCAGGATCTGGAGACCAATTAGATAGTGGGGACGAAGGAATGGGAGAAGTCAAGATGTCTTCCAAATTTTTTGCTCAAGTGCCAGTTGAGATGATGGCGCCATTCACTGAGATACAAGAAGAGTAGGATATCATTGTGGTAAATAAAGTTATGAGTTTTTTCATTTCTTTTTTTTCACTGTGCCCGTGTAACTTCTAAAGAGAACAGCATGAGCTCTCAGAAGGAGCACAAGGGTGCTTGTAAATTGCTCTATTTAAAGTCTACATGAGTAGCAAGATGCAGAGTTCATTAAGGAATACAATTTTCCATTTGGTGATTGTTCCGATGTTAGAATAGACTGAATTTGATGCAATAATAAACATATCTTATAAATACGAAAGGTAGGCTTTTCAATATTTCTGTCTAAAACATAGACTGTTTCCAATTTTTCATTTGGTCAAATGGAAGGGTTATTAAGTTCATTACCAATGGTGTTATTTTTGGCTGTATACTTTTAGATCAGAGTAGTTATCATGCAGGAGACTTTAGTCCTTGCCAGAATAGGATGGTGATGAGAACACGGTATCCAGGGCAACCAAGAGTTCAGCCTTTTCAGTCCATAAATAATCATTCCTCAGCTTGCCCTTTGTAATGCTGGTCTCCAAGCTACTTCATGACAGAATGAGCTTGATCAGGAGGCCACTGTTCTTTCTTACTTGCAGTTTAAATGACTGCTGAAGAGTATTTTATAAGAAAGGCAATGTTTCAATTTTATCACAAATTGCATTGGCAAAAATCTGCAACTGCCTCTTATGATCTTAGCTCTGGCTACAAGGATACTCTGTAACCTGAGTAATCAGAACTCACATATTTTTCTGAGTGGGTGGATACTCTTTGGCATCAAGGCTGCATGAGGTGTTATGGATGCTTGGTAGTTGTGTTTAATGAAAGCACAAATGAGGCAAGAGAAACCTGGAGGGTGGGCAAAGCAGGGAAAGCACACTATTGGAACATTTATATCACTCCCCCTATCTTAGAGCCATTTGAATTTCTCCTCCATGAAGACTTGTAAGTTCCCTCCAGAGCACTGAAATCTCATCTTCCACTGGATATCTGTAGCATTCACTTGACAACTGAGTCACATATCAAGAAGTCGGCATATCATGGTGGTTAGGAACTCGGACTCAGGAGTCAGACCGAGCTAGGTCTGCATCACTTTTACTTAAGAGCCTCAATTTTCTCATCTGGAAATGGGAGCTTAACAGTGCCTCCCACACAGAGTAACCCTAAAAGATAAATTAGAGAGCACATGTATTGGCATAAGGTGCCAGAGCCTCTAGGATTTCTAAAAACTACAAAGATGCTGGAGACCTGGAAAAAAAATGGCTTTAAAATACAAAAGGTAAATTGCAAAATTAATAGTTATTTAATTAAATATTTAAAACATATCTTATCCATTGTCAAATAAGCTTGAACTCAATCTTTATATAGTTATATATAAAATGAGTCAAGGTTATGTGATTTTACATTTATTTTAGAAATTGTAGAGTAAAAAAGTTGTATTAACTGTTGGATGACAGTGTACTTTAATATGCTTGATATGATGTTGAATGTGGCCTTATAAGTCAATATTCCTTGGTCCTATTGAGGTCTTAAAATGGCTCTCGGTACTTAAAGAAACAGTAGCTCTAATTATCATTATTATAGCATATAATTTTATTACTCTGCCCTAAGACATTTCTTGTGCTGAACTAGACTATTCTGTTGGTGTTTATGCTATGTTTTTCCAAGTAAGCCACAAGATCCTTGAGGACAGTAATGTGGAGAATGGACTGAGACAAAACACTGGGCTCTGCTCTGGGTGCTATCACTGACTAGGTGTGGAAACTTGGACCTTGGCATCAGTTCTTCACCTGAAAACCAGGTGCTCCAGCTCCTCTGCCAGGCCACAGTGAGGGTAGGGTGATGGGCCATACTTAAAGTGCTTTAACTGTGTAAACATTTGGGAATGTGACCCTCTGAAGCATCCACAGTGCCCGTCATGGCCCCTCAGACATAGGGAGGAGCCAGTAAACATCTGGTGACTTCTACAGAAAGTTCTTTTCTGCTTCATATCTGGGCAATACTTAGTATATCTATGGTCTTTTCCTCTTTGTTCACTCATTTAACAAATATGTATTTAACAAGTGTTGAGCCTTTTATGTGCCGCAGGGCTTGTGCTAGAACAGGGGATACAATGGGATACTCAGAGTCTACAGTAAAATTATTCCTTTTTTCTTTCAATTTATGGTTTTATACATCATCATACTTATATTTTTTGATGGTAAATAAGACAATTTAAGAAAAGACAGTGTCATCTTCTAATTTATGCCCCCAGTTCTAAAATACTATTTCAGAATGGTCTCTGAATATTTCTCATAGGGAGAGTTCTTATTTTGGCCCTAGTTTTCCCAGACAAGGTTTGGGCTTTCTTAGAAAGAAGCTTACTCCTAGTTAAGGCAATGGAAGGGAAAATGCAAAGCCCAGGACTTACGGGTGGCAGACAGGAGTTCCAGGTGGTTGTGTCGTCACTGCTGGTACTTATGCTGACGTTACAGTTGTCAACCTGGGATGCACTCAGGCCATGGGAAGCCCCAGCATCCTCCAGTTCTTCATTCTGTTGCCGTCGTAGGCTTGCCAGCATCTGCAACTCCGATTCACTCATCTGGCTGGGCTGGTAGTTTCTCCAGTCGTATTCCTGACCAAGAGAAGAAAACAATGGAGCAAAGGGTCATTTAGCCTTTGTTAATCCTATGGACTAACAATAAACACTACTCCATGGCCTTAACCCCTGCAACAGCTCCCTACTAAGAGGCCCAAACCTTAACATGCCATCATGTGCTGCCTACCCCATTTGCTTCATCTTCTACCTTTGCTCCTAACATGCCAGTCACAGGCATCAAGCTCGTGTCTGCCTTAATTCCTGTGCACATGCTAGTCCCCTCTGGCCCACGTTCTGGCTCACTCCTAGGCACCCTTCAGGTCGCAAATTATGTGTCACTTCCTTAGGGAAGCCTTTTCCGACAACCACAAATTGGGTCAGCTCCTTTACTATGTGCTCTCATATAATCTTAAAATTTTCACTTTTACTATTTATCACAATTGCAGTTAAGTAATTGTTTTTGGAGTTCACAGGTAGGCTATGAGCTCTACAAAGGCAAAGAGCATGCCTATCTTACTTCCAGTGTATTTCCCAGATCTGGTGCTTAGTAGGTGCTCACCCCGTATTTGTGGATTGACTAAATAAACAAAAATTCAAAGCAGTTTTTTTCTTTTAAAAAGAAAAACCACTTTCCATAGAAAAGCCAGTTCATAAAGGAGCTGATGAATTTCATCACTGTGAACATTATGACCAAATATATTCAACCTATAGTAAGACTGAGAAAGACTACTGTTGGTGAAAGTCATCAAATAAAATTTGAATGTAAGATGGGAACATGCAAGGTCTGAAAGCCAGAAAGGCCTTATAGCTGTAATAAACATGTAAACTGAGGTGGGCTATCCTATATATGTAATCTGTCAGGCACTTTTTAAAAAAATACTACTACTATATATCTTCAGAGGCTAATATAAATACTAATTCAATGTACAGGGCAAAAATTGGCATATGGAATTTTCAAAATATTTTCTTTCCTTTATCTCTGGTCTAAACTAGATTTGATAGCAAATGTTAATTTCAACATTGCTAAAACATTAGCATCACATATGAGCAATGCAATTTACATCCAGGACTGGCATATAACGTAAAAACAACTTGGTAATTTTCTTGGACATCTGGAGACACTGGTTGTACTCAAAAATATTTTTTCTAAGACACACTAGAATTTTTAGATATTCATATCCCTACACACAGTTTCTTAGAGGACCCTTTGAAACAGCTAGTGCCTTCTTTTGGTTCTTTTCTACTTCATAGGGATGTAAAAAGTTAAGAAAATGTAATTTTGCAAAAAATTCTTTTAAAAAATTAATTTAATGCTTTTTAATAAAACATTATCATCACCATTGTAATTTGGAGTTTATAAAAGCTTGTTATCTAATAATATGATGTGGAGATTTTCTAGAAAGTTGGCAGTGGAAACTCAGTTAAATCCTGAGGGTTCACAGTGCCAGCAGCTTGACACCATGAGAGGCCAGGCAACCTTTAACAAAGGAGATTTCATGAGCATTTGATATGCTTGGAGAGTTCTTAGGGCAAAAAATATTTCACAAGAAGAACAACAAAATTTATATTCCACTGAAAAATGCTAAAATAAAAAAGAAAATGGAAATAACTTAAATTCAAAAGAAGTACCTGAGGGGATAATAACACATAAAAAGATGCTCCATATCTTTGTCATTAGAGAAATACAAATCAAAACCACATCCTTCTCAGCCACTGGGGTGGCTATAATAAAAAAGACAGACAACAACAAGTGTTGGCAAGGATGTGGAGACATTGAAATTGTCACACATTGCTAGTGAGAATGTAAAATTGCACAGCTGTTTTGGAAAACAGTTTGGCAGTTCCTCAAAATGTTAAACATAGAGTTATCACATGACCCAGCAATTCACTCTTAGGCACATACCAAGAGTATTCAAAATACATGTTGAAATAAGAACTTGTACATTAATGTTCATACCAGTATTATTCATAATAGCCAAAAAGTGAAAACAACCAAATGTCTGTCAATTGATGAATGGATTTTTGTTTACCCACATAATTCAGCCATAAAGGGTATTAAAGGACTAATGCCTGCCTGCTACAACTTACATGAACCTTTAAAACATTATGCTAACTAAAAGAAGTCAGACACAAAAGGCCACATATTATGTGATTTCATTTATATGAAATGTCCAGGAAAAGCAAATACATAGAGACAGAAAGTAAATTGGTGGATGCCAGGAGCTGGGGGAGAGGGAAATGGGAAGTGACTGCTAATGGGTATGTGCTTTCTTTTTAGGGTAATGAAAATGTTCTGAAATTAAGTCATGATGATGGTTAGGTAATC
This sequence comes from Eulemur rufifrons, assembly GCF_041146395.1. NCBI lineage: Eukaryota > Metazoa > Chordata > Mammalia > Primates > Lemuridae > Eulemur > Eulemur rufifrons. The sequence goes on from NC_090989.1 coordinate 164,299,245, forward strand.
AGATGTGAAAATGAGGATATTAGTCTCTTGGCTTCAGATATAACAGTGAACAAGTGACTTGCTGTCTTTTACTTTAGTTTTCTGTAAAGAAATGGAACTAAATAGTCTAATGTGCCACACTGCTGTGTTATTTGGCTTGTCATTGCCAATACAGGCTTTTACAATTAAAAATGCCATTTTATTTTCATTTTCCCAATTTTTCTTAAGAACAAAGCTTTCATATGTACTTAGTATGATTTATTCATCCATTCAATTTATTTATTCCACAAGGCTGTACTGTGCCTGAAGAACAACCCTGGGTGCTAGGACAGAGGAATAAGAGAGCATGTAGCAGACGTTAAGCCACACAAAACTGAGTGTGGGCCTTAGTCCCACTGTTTAGCTGTATATGATGGGAAGATCGCCTACCCTCTCTGTGCTGCAGTTTCTTCATCTATAAAATGGGGACCATAGTATACATCTCAGGGGATACGAATTACTATCATATCAAATGCTTAGCATAGTACCTGACAAACAGCTATACTATGGGTCTCCAAACTTATGATTTGTATTTTTAACATAAGATGCTTGAATATATACCTTTTAAAATAGGTTTATAAATTAAGCACATGTATAAAACATACTAAAATAGCATGTAGAGTACAAAACATACATAAAAAATAGAAATGAAAATGTTTGAGATGAAAAAAATAAATGGAAATTGTTTTCCTGAATCTGAATGGTTTGTTTTCGTACATGCTTTCTGGGGTGAGCACATCACTCTTAAGAGAACACTGAGTTGGCAATCAATACATACATGACATGTTTTTACTATTTTTTTCCTCTCATTCTCTTTGTCCCCCTCCTTCCAGTCTTTCGTCCCTTCTGTACTATGTGAGAACACATAGAGCACAAAGGAGCTAGGAGTACAAAGAAAACAAGACACTCCTCTGTCATCATGGAGCTCACAATCTAGAAAGGGAGACATAAGAGGCATGAAATAACAGGAATTATAATGTACTGTGCTCAATACTACAACAGAAATATGACTTAAGATGCTTGACAGATAGGACCAACTGCCCAGCAGAATTATAGAAAGCCTCATAGAAGTCTAAAGTGGCTTTTGATAGTAATTAAATTTGTTGACAAATAGAGTAAGCAGCCTTTGGAGAGACTCCACCACTGGAAGGCAGTATTGAAGCAGAGGCTGGGATATTGCAGCAATCTGCTGCGGTGGAAATAGATGGATTGATTCATGAATATATTCCACAGATACTTACTGAGACCCTATTATGTGCCAGGCACTGTTGGTGCTAAGTATGCTTAGAACTCTATATTGCCATGATTTTATTTGATATGACAATAAAATGTACTCTGGCAACATCCTGGAAGGGGTAGCCAAAAGTGAGCAGAGAGAAGAAAGCAACTTTCTTCAGGGTAATGAATAGAGCAACTGGTGACAGAGACAGGTAATTAACTTAGTCCTCGGAAACATTTTGATTTGCAAGCTCTTAAACCATTTCAAAATCACCAGAAAGGCTAAATCATTTATTAATAATTTTTTTTTTAAAAAGAAGGCTTGCAATAAAGTCTTCACATTAAAGTGGACTCCAGTACAAGATGTCATCTAACTAAATTACGCAACTGCTGAGAGGCAAAGTGCCTTAGGTAATTCTATCTCTGAAAGACTCAAAATATTATGTATAACTCAATTTCATTTCAAAATATCCTTGTAGGAAAGAGGGGAAACATTATCAATCAGATTTGTTTTAGGAATGAGGCAATGGGCTGAAGGATCTACAATTCAGCTGTGTTCGTACTCTCAGGCAAGTCCTTTGCTCACTAAGCCATTCATGTTGTTCATTTTCATCTATTTTTCTCTACACATCATTGGGAACCTAAGCCAGAGAAGTTACAAAGACAATTAAGATATGGCCCCTGCTTTCATAGGCCTTATATCCAGCAGTGCAATTGAGAGCTATAGAGAAATGACTCTAAAATAAGGTAGAATTTGTTGAGGTATAGTATTAATAATCATACAGAGCCTTAATACTGATTAAAAGGAAAACTGATAACTCCAGAAAAAAGATAAAACACAACAAACAAAAGCAAACCTTTCCACTTGCTGCCCTTTGCCCAATCTCTATTGTCAAGAATTTAGTACAGAATAGCTTAGCCAATCAAATATTTGCCTATTGACTTTTGTGAGCCTCAGATAAAAACCATTTCCATTGAACTGTGAGTGACACAAGGCTAAATTTATAGTGGTGGTATGGAGAAAAATGAGACATGGCCACAGGATCAGACCAAGAATCTCATTCTGTTCTTTATGGATGGGAGGAGAATGGAATTGGGAGAAAAATGAAATGGTACTCTTGTTCTGGAGCCTATAAAACCTGTGATACTCTCTTTCAGAATCGGGTTTGCATTGTGACAGTGACTGACATCCATGGCATAGGAGACATCATGCTGCAAAAAAATTTAATATAAGGTCTATCAAATAATCCCTGTCTCTGTATTCTTTTAAATTATACCAAATGTAACTTTTTAAAAAAAGTACTACTACAAAGGGAATAGTGGCTGTTAGAATATAATGTAAAAGGCAACCTGAGAGAAGGGAGATATACAAAATGGACTGGCATTTCAGAAAAGAGAGAGGTCACCTCAGGATCAGTTGAGACTTCATAGAGAAGATGGTCTCTAAGCTGGGCCTTAAAGGAGAATAAGGGAATATGGCAGCACTCAGTCAGGAAAACAAGGGGAAAGCTAGAAGTATAGAGCTTACATTCATCAAAAATCATTAAATAGACTAGAAACTAATATTTATACATTATTATTTTAGAAAGGAAATCAGTAATACCATTCCAAAGCAATAAGGATAAAAATAGCTTTGATTTCATCTAAACACTATAAAATGTAGTGGCTTCCTCTTCCCTACTGCTATGGTTTAAATGTCTATCATCGCCTCCAAAACTCATGTTGAATCTTAACCCCATTGTGGCTGTATTGAGAGGTGGGGCCTTTAAGAGGTGATTGGGTCATGAGGGCTCTGCCCTCATGAAATAGATTCATCCATGTATGGACTAATGGAATAATGGGTTAATGGATTAATGGGTTGTCATGGGAATAGGACTGGTGGCTTTACAAGAAGAGGAAGTAAGATCTGAAGCTTGCACGCTCAGCCCCCTCACCATGTGATGCCCTGTGACACCTCAGGACTCTGCAGAGAGTCCCCACCTGCAAGAAGGCTCCTCACCAGATGTGACCTTAAACTTCTCAGCCTCCTTAACTGTAAAAAAAATTCCATTTCTTTACAAATTAATTACCCAGTTTCAGGTATTCTGTTATAAGCAACAGAAAACAAACTAAGACACCTGTCTAAGTCATTAACAGTCTAAAATATTCTTCTGAAAGATATATCCTTAATAGCTCCCAAATGGAAACTACCCAAATGCCCATCAACAGCAGAATGAGTAAATAAATGGTCTTATATTCACACAGTGGAACACTATGCAACAGTGAAATGACTAATCTACTGAATCTCATGAACAAAATGCTGAAAGAAGTCAGACACAAAGGAGTATATATACTGGTAAAACAGATCTTGGGGATAGTTAGTTGTGAGGAGATAGTGACAGAAAGGACGAGTGACAGGGAGGGAGCACAATGGGGCTTATGGGGTACTGGTATTGTTCTTTTCTTGATCCATATGATGGCTATATGAGTGTGTTCAGTTTGTGAAAATTCATCAGAGTGTACGCTTATGATATGCATACTTCTCCGTGATAAAAAATAACAAAGAAGTCTAGGGCTTGAAAAAATTTCCTAGGAAGTGATTACTTGTTAATCATGGGCAACTCACTCTGGATAGTCTTAGTGGGAAAAAAAAAGCATTTTGTAAACGTAGCTGGGGAGTCAGTATTACTGGCAGTTTTCAAATTTATATTAATATTTATTATTAAGAGTTTTGCAGCTATAGTTAGAAAGTTTTGAAAAATTTCTTGGACCCCAACATTACAGCAATAAAAGTACTAAAAGACCACTTTCCCAAGCTAATTTTAAACTTTAATTGCCATTTTCATTTGAGGATTAATCTTTTTCTCTATTGCTATTTACAGACAGTGTTTAATCTCCACACTGACATTTTAAATAATAGCTGATGGTAAATTAGTGTTCCAGGGCATCTCTTTACCATCTAGCATTCCTGAAAACTTGTTTCAAATTCCTGAGCTACATATCACCCACAAGAGTTTGTTCTGATTCACTGGGATGCAGGTCCACTAACAATAAGAATGAAGAGAAGACAATAGCCACAAACATGAGCTGTAAGTAACACATACTGGTGCACACAGCTCATTCACGGTTTATGGTAGCTTTCAGCATGTGTCTTCACCATGCAAAGGGGTACATTAAAACTTAAAGACCAAGCCACAGTACAACTTGAAAAACTTTGCTAAATTTAAGGGATGCTGTCAACTTACATAGCGTAAATCTGGAGTTAGGGCATTTGAAAGAACCAACTGGTCAGAATCCAGATCATGTTTTATGTCAATGGCAGTCACATAGATCTAGGCAGAACCAGACTCAGTGCTGCCTTTGAAATGTCTGTCACAAACATTTCAGCATGTGACCTGGAGACATTTCACAACTCTTACTCAATCCATACTTCATTTTCTACATGGACTGATCCCTTAAGAATAACTCAGGTAGAGAATTTTTGGGTAATTAAACCCACTAGTGGCAAAATTCCTTGTAAATAGATAGATAACTTCCCATCTCATACATGTGTCTCTCTTTTTTGGAGGAAGCATGAAAGTATTTTTAGAAAGATGTTTATACTGATGTACTATATTTGTATAGAATAGCCTTTTAATCCATGACCTAAATAGAAGTATACTTCCATAAATTTTGGAATATATAGTCCTCTGACAAATATAGTTAAACTCTTCTTACTAATCTTAATGTGAGTTGAAAAATAATTTTTAATTTTCCAGCATGTATCTTTTGATTTCAAGGTACTTCTCAAGTTTAACAATTACACACTAGAAGGAATCTAGTAAAACCAATTGAACAGGCTTCATATTATATTCAAGGATATGCCATCCACAAGGCAACTGTAGTCTTATATGTGGGACAAGTATAGTAGCCATTCAGTAAATGGTAGTGTAAAATATTATTTAAAGAACTAGGAGGAAAATAATTACTGAGACTGTTTATAGAAATAAATATAGCAGAGGTAAGCCTACTCACCTCTGTTGATGCTTCTAGAGTGGGAAGATGATAACTTTAAGCAAGTTTGAACTGTTTTAAAATGTAAAACAATTTGGTTGTAATACAATAATGACAGATATCCCAACACATGTGTGTCCTTTTGCACATTATGATATTTTGAAGCTTAAGTTGCCAAGTGATCATGGAATTTTTTCCGTGGGCTCTAACTGGAGGTGGCATCCCAATGTAGTGGAAGGTGCACTTGTGTTTCTGGCCCAAACTCCTGGCTTTGATACTCTGCTTCGTCACTAACTAGATCTGAGTAAGGTAAAGCTTCTCCGTTTCCTTGTCTGTCAAACAGGAATAAGGCCTCTTGTGAGGGGGGAGGTGGAGACTGGAGATAAAGTATGGAGCACCTTGTAAAAGGCCTGGCGTCTGGGAGACACCTCAAACCATAAAAGTCAGATAAGAGGTTCTTAGTCAAAGACTTTCGATCTCAGTGTGTTTATGAAATACTGTCAGCCTAGTCCCTCTTCCAAAAAGTAGGAAAATGACAAATATGACTTGCTCCTATTTAAAATTGAAAACCAAGACAACAGAGAAAATAAATTCCTTAAATAAACATTTGATGAGTAGCATGCCCACCTTGGCATTAGAATATTGAAGAACTGACCGTGAAATGTTATAGTGTGTTTGGCTAAACAGCCAACATATTTTCATTGACTCACACCTATGACAGCCCCTCAATTTTTATCAAGTCTTTCTACCTACAATTTCCTGAACTTTTGAGAACTCGAAATTACTCTTCTTCATAGAGTAATCGGAACATTATTTACATATCAAGCTGCTCAGAAATGGAGATATCAAAATGTCCTAATGACTTCAGCCATTCCATATCATCACCCAAATTTCGGACCATAATTCCATTTTAATTATTTTAAAATACTTCTACTCCAGACCATTTTGCCTTTGTGAATCACTAAATTAAACACTAGATACAAAGACAGTGAAAAAACAAAAAACAAACCCCTCTGTAACAACAGTAAGAATTCAGACTGAAAAATATTTAAAAAGAAGGCAGAGGCCCAGGAGCAAGTTCCACCTGGGAAATTTCTATGCCTAATTCACATACTTTTACTGGCAGCGCAAATGTTATTTAATCATCAAATTCTGTAGTTTCAGTAATATCCTCATCAGTACATTGACACATAAAACTGAGATAATGACCTTGCCTTTTCAGAGATAAGAGTGTAGTTTTGACAAAGCATCAAATATCAGACTGTTTTCTAAAAGCTATTATTAACTAGTAGGAGTGTCCAATTTAGTAAATGAAATATTCTCACCATGGATAGCACTATGGTTTATAAAATGCTACTAGTTCTGCCCAAATTCAATTCAGTCCATCAACCATGGAGCTACACATCTACAATTTGTCTCTGTGAGCAAGACAGGCACACAGAGGGTGGTCTCTGGGAAAACACCAGAGAGACATCGCTTCCTGCTTATAAATATTTTTCTTTCTTCAGAATATCTCTAAGAAAATATCAGTATGTTAAGTGGCAGAAGGGATACAGTAATTCACTCTGTGTTAGCACTTGATTTAACTATAAATAGAGAGCAAGAAGCACATAACAACATAGCCACCACTTATTGAATAGTATCTTTAATTAATTTCTGCAATTTTACTAATATGAATTTGAAAAGGTTTCCTTTACTTTAGAATGCCAGGCACACCCGTTTACATTTCTAACTAACCAGTTAGCAATAGGTAGAATAAGTATCCTTTGGATTATGGGCTAGTTATTCTACATGCACTATCTCATTTAATATTCAGAACAACCCCATGGAATAGGTATTATTGACCTCAAGTTTATAGATGAGGTAACCAAGGCTCAAAGAGGTTAAGAAATGTGTCCAAAATCATATAAATAAGAAAGAAGAAAGTCAGGACTCAAATCCAGGTCTGTCTGACTCTAGCTGGTGCTCTGAGCCATGATGTCCACTGCTCTTGACTTTTCAGTTTTGAAGAATGAAAATGTAGATAGACTTGACAGAGGGTCCTGTTTGGGGAAGGCTGTTTATTAGGTGGCCCAGGGCAGCATGGGGCTAGTGGGCGCATGTGGTGAAAACTGCCAAAGGAGGGAGAGTCACCTCTAAGTGAACCTGCACAGTTGGGCCAGGGCAATGAACATATGCATCCAATACACAGGGCAACCTGACCCTGAAACAGGTGTTTTGAAACAATGCAACATTGTTGTAGCTGAAAGAAGTGAGAGGTCAGAAAGACATTTATGAATTCTTCAAACAATGGGGTATTGTTGGAAAAACAGCTGCAAATGGCATACTTGAATGGCAAATTAAAAAGAGACAGATGGCTTCCCTTTGAACAAAGAGTATTATATACCCTAGAAAATGCAGAACTTTATATAATGGAACAATGCTTCAAAAATTCTAAAATAATTTACCAATTCATTTTCCTCCAAGTTTGTAGAGCACAAATTGCACAGACTTTTAGTACTTTATAAAGTATGATAACAGATATTCCCTGCTCCAATACTGGGCTCAAATATATCAAGGAGGCAATGAAACTAATCCTTTTACATTATTCAAAGGAAATGGCTTGACAATTAAAGAACAAAATTTGCTCACATTATGCCATGGCCTAAAATATCTTCAAAAGTGTCTTCCATAATTCAGTTTTGATTTTCAAAAATGGAGATATGAAGATTAAAGTTAAAAGTTAGATGATTCATTTTATAATTTTTTTTCCTATAAAAAATCATGTCTTTTTTTTTCCCTAAAGAGACTACCTGAATTTGTAACTGGTGGCATATTTTGTATTTCTTATAAAACTAACCATTTTTCAATAAGCTAAACTTTTTCTGGATCTACAAAGCCTGTTACATAAGTCTTTTTTGTTTGTTAGTTTGTTTAAGGAAGCACATAATGACATTTGCAGGTTTAAAATGATTCATCCAAAATTGTCTGAATGTAGTTATACGTGCAAAAAAGTTTAATTACCAGCTATCTACATGGTTGCAACATTACCAGAGGGCAGTACTTCTTTCTTAATTAAAAATATTTGAACCTAATAATAGAGAACTCTATTAAAATATGAACAAAACATATTGCAAGGAAGAAGTTTATCAAGCAGTTAGCAAATCAATTTCAGTACACATTTCTTAAGAATTACTAGTACTTTTCCATATCAGGGGATTAGGACAGTTATCCTCTACCTCCTCTTGTAAGAGCCTTTCATTTTCCTTAGCCATGAAGTTGCTTCACATTGGCACTTTGTGAGAGCATAGATTTTCAATGGGATGTCCACTTTACAATTCCTGATTGCAGTACCTTGATGGCTAAGTTGATGGCTACTTTCCTCTTGTGGTCTTTCACAGCCCTTATTCATAGTTTATAATTATTTTATGCACTAGTTTGTTTATTGTCTATCTCTGAACAGAGGCATAAGCCCCTGAGGAGAGAGGCCTTATCTGTCTTAGTCAGTGTTGTATGTTTAGCCCCTTGGACAATGCCTGGTAGGTGCTCAATAGAAAAGGAGATGCTCTTAGTTATCCTGAAGTAGAGCCAAAATAGCCATATTGCATCACCTGGAGGGCCTTTATCTCAGAGACACAGCTTAGGTGACAGAAATCCCCGACATGTCAGTGCTCTAAATATATGAACCACAATGCTAGCCAGCAAAGGTAATTTCACACCTGCATTCATATTAATATTAGAAGGACCTTAGTTCCAGAATAATTATCAAGATTTTCTTCATGCATCAAGTACATTTCCTAGGGGCCATACTAATAGTATCGTTCTAGGTTTGACTGAACTCATCATGTCTGTGCTAGAGTTCAATACTTGTCGCCACCACAATCAAAGTATTAAATCTTAGTTACCTTAAAGGAAAATTTCTGCTCAAACTAAATCTATTAATATTTTTGGAGGTAATTAGGCAAGAAAAAAGAAATAAAAGGCATCCAGATTGGAAAAGAAGAAGTAAACTATATTTGCAATGATATGATCTTGCATATAGAAATATCATAAGAAATAAAAAAAAAATCTGCTAGAAGTAAAAGCAAGTTCACCAGGGTTACAAGATAAAAAATCAATATACAAAACCCAATTTATTTTTATACACTAGTAGTGAACAAATCAAAATGAAATTAAGAAAACAATTCCATAAAAGGTGATGTTGCCTTCACAAATTTTTTTATTTCGGACACTAAGTCCAGTTTTCTCTTTCCCATGTTCTGACTCCTTCTCTACAATGTGTATCCACATTTTGGAAAGAGCACTATAAGAACAAATATGTTTTTCATTATTAATGGGTCTTTCTATATCCCTTTCTCTCTTTTTCTCTATATCCCTGCACTATAAGAACAAATATGTTTTTCATTATTAATGGGTCTTTCTATATCCCTTTCTCTTTTTGGGATTAGATTTTATTGCTTTCCGGGTTCAATAAAGATTTGAAATCTGGAAAAAAAAAAAAGAAAACAATTCCATTCACAATAGCATCAAAAAGAATAAAATGCTTAGAAATAAACTTAACAAAAGAAGCACAAGATTTGTATTCTAACAATTATAAAGCCATACCAAAAGAAGTTAAAGAAGTCTTTGAAAAAATGAAAAAGCCATACTACGGGTTGGAAGGTTTAATATTAAGATGACAATATTCCCTAAATTGATCTTCTAGAGATTCAAGGTAATTCCTACCAAAATTCCAAGTGCTTTTTTTTTTTTTTTTTGCAGAAATTGAGAAGCTGATCCTCAAATTCATGTGAAAATACAAGGAACTCAGCATAACAAAAACTATTTCCCCCCAAATAAAAATGAGGAAAAGAAAGAACAATTTGAAGGATTCCTACTTCCTGATTTCAAAGCTTCCTACAGAGCTATAGTAATCAAGACAGTGTGGTACTGGCATAGGGACGGATATATAGATCAGTGGAATTAGAACTGAGACACCAGAAAAAAATTCTTACATATCTGGTCAGGTCAATGGGCAAAGAATAGTCTTTTCAAACAATAGTGCTGGGACAATTGGATATCCATACAAAGAAATGTAGGCTGACCCCTACCTCGTATCATATACAAAAAAATTAGCTCAAAAATAATCATAGAACTAAATTTAAAAGCCAAAACCATAAAATTCTTAGAAGAAAACACAGTAGTAAATTTTTGTAGCCTTGGATTAGGCAATTGTTTCTTAGATATAGTACCAAAAGCATAAGCAACAGAAGAAAAAACATCAATAGATAAAGTGTATTTCATCAAAATTAAAAACTTTTGGGTTTAAAGTCAAAGGACACTATAAGGAAATGAAAAGACAACCTATAGAATGGGACAAAATATCTGTAAATCATATATCTGATGGACTTTCATCCAAAATAAATACTAATAACTCTTACAACTGACCAATAAAAAGATACCTCAATTAAAAAATAGGCAAAGGATTTCAATAGGTATTTCTCCAAAGAGATATGCAAATGGATAATAGGCACATGAAAAGATGCTGCAAATCATTACTCATTAGAGAAATGCATATCAGAATGACAGTGAGATACTACTTCATACCCACTAGAATGGCTTAAACACAAAAGACAGTTAAGAAGTGTTGACTAGGATATGGAGAAACTGGAACCCTCATGCATTGCTCATGGGAATGTACAATGGTGCAGCCACTTTGGAAAACAGTTTGTCATTTTCTTAAAAGTTCAACATAGAGTTCCATATAACCCAGCAATTCTACTCCTAGTTATATATACTCAAAAGTATCAAAAACATATGCCCACACAAAAACTTGCACACAAATGTTGATAGGTGCATCATTTATAACAGTCAAAAAGTAGAAACCACTCACATGTTCATCAACTGATAAATGAATAAACAAATATGGCATATCCATATAATAGATTCAGATATAAAAAGGAATGAAGTGCTACAATATGGATGAACCTTGAAAACATTATGCTGAATGAAAGAGGTCAGGCAAAAAAGACCACATATTGTATGATTCCATTTATATGAAATGCCCAGAATAGGCAAATCCATAGAGACAGAAAGTAGATTAGTGGTTGCCAGGAGTCTGGGAGGAAGGGAATGGAGAGTGACTGCTACTGGGTTATGGGGCTTCTTTTGGGGAGATGAAAATGATCTAAAATTACATAGCAGTGATGGGTGTACAACTCTGTGAATAAACAGAAACCACTGAATTGTACATTTTAAAAGGATGAATTCTATGTTGTGTGAATTCAATCTCAATAAAGTAGGTATTAAGAAAAGTCACCCCAGGGGGTCTCTGGGATCTGGGGAAAAATCTATTTGTGAGTTAGTAAGCACACAGCACTCTTTTAGGAAATTCATTTTCATAGACTCTTAGTTGCAAATACCAAGTGGAGAAAATGCCAGTTACTGCAACCCTTTCACTATGACCATGAACTTCCTTTTTAAAGGTGTCTCTGAAGAAAAACTCCATTTCCATTGTAAATTTACTTTAAAATGAGGCAGATTGCCATATACCTTCAGGATTTTTATATCCTTTTAAACTAAGATGATCACATTCACAAATGTGAGCCACAGATGGTAAAGATCATGTGGGCTGTTAGAGATACAACATTCTATCGGTTTGAGTTTTGATACTGGAGTCAAACTTCACTGCATGAATAGGAGGCAAAGCCTTTGTGCCTTCATCCCCTCACTAAAAATAAGGCTCCTTCCCCTTCTTCATTCCTTTGAAGTGATTGCTCTGAGCAGTCTCCCTAGCTGTATAATGTAGCAGTAATTTCTCGTAGGGTTCCTGTGAGGAAGAAGAGGCATGTCAGGTTTTTGCTTTGTACCTGTGAGTGAGCAGCTAGAAAGGGTCTCCTGAAATAATCCAAATGGTTTCTGGGAACTGCCTTATACTAAAAGCCTCTTAAATGAAGAGAATGGATGAGAGCAAGTCTCCTGCTCTCCCTTCAAACTTTGGTTTCTTTGTTCCTTTTATGATATCCTGGTATTATTAGAGAGCACTATTTTTTTAAGGCAGTATATTTTGTTGAGTGGCCATGTACTTCAAGTTCGTTTATGCCTGAAGTTTCCAAGCTTATCTTTGTGCACTGCTTTTATTTCTACAGAAAAACAAAAAGATTGAAAATAAACAATTTTATGGACATATAAGATGATAGACCCTATCTAATAGAAGGTGGTGGCCAAGAAATTAGGGTGAAAACTGAGTGGAATGCTTCTCAAAGACTTGTTATGGTTCTGTTTTATAAATCTATAGGGCTAGCTGATCAGCTACATTCCAATTCATTACCACAACCCAAGGGAAAAAAAAATCACAATTAGGTAGAACAAGAACATTTTCTTGTTTTAAAAGTATTAAAAAAAATGAAAAACATGCAAAGAAAACTACTGAAACTTTTATCCTAAATCACCACAAAGCAAATCCATTTTCACTAAGTGATTTACTATTTTATTGTGTATTCACACATATGCACATATATGTGTGATATAAAAAGAACACACATTTCAGTTTTATCTTTGGATGTTTCTTGAATAGAGGCTATCACTTTTATAAGACTTAACACATGTTTATGCAGGATAGCATGTTGGATAAGTATTCTAGAGTCAATCTAAGTTCAAGTTGTACCTCCTTAACCAATGAGCTGTTGCACTCACTTGAACTGCATAACCATTCTAAACCTCAGCTTCCTCATTTGAAAAATGGGGATGATGATAGTCCTTATCTTTCAGGATCATCGTGAGGATTAAATGAAATGCTTGATGTAAAAGGGCTTGGTGACTGACACATGGTAAATGTTCAAGAAGTAGTAGCTACTTCTATTTTGCCAATGATAATGGTGTATATGTCTATTACCTGGGCTAGGTAACAATTAATCCACTCTAACTTGCTTAGAACATAATTGAACCAAGCTTTAACACTGTAACATATAGCGAATACTTAGGACATGATACATAGACAAAATATTTAATGTTCAAAAATATGGCATATAAGTGTCACTTGTTCTGCATAGCCTCATTTCTTCTCTAGTTTCTAAGTGTAGCTTATGGGGGAATTTAAGGAAGAAAAGTACTAATGCAGGAAAGAAAAAATCAATCTGATGGACATAAATACAACCACCAAACTAGCCTAGGGATTTATTTGATGACATTGCTTTACTGTTAACCTTCACTCATATCATTTATTATTTGGGGAACTGCTGCAGAGAGACCAGAAAGTGAATAGAATAATGATATTTTTATGGCTCCTAATGTAGATTGTTATTGAAAATCTGTCAATTTTACTGGCAAGTTTTTGGCTCAAAAATAAGATCTCACACATAATTTGCAGGCAGTGATAACTAAATTATGGGATGTAACTAGGAAATAAAAAATAACTATTATGATGAAAATTACATAATTATCTTTCTCATTAAAAACATGAGGTATTCTATTATCTTGGGATGTGCTGTATACTCTTCACCAGCTGCTGTTATCAAACTAAAATACACCAGAATAGGAAAGAAAATATATTGTTGATTACCCAAATGATGAAAACAGATACTGCTAAAAATGTGTGCAAAGTGGAACAGAATAGAACACAGCAGGATGTATTGCCCACATATGTAAACCACAGTGAAACCACTTACAGATACTTCAGAGATCGGTCTCAACTTTTCCCCTGAGATTTCTTTTAGGGAGGTTTTGTTTTGTGAAGCTGGCACTTGATGAGCTGGTAGGACCTTTGTTTTGATAAGAGGGTCTGGAGTTTTCTGAGAGGATCCACACCTTCTTCCAGGGGGAGAAAGGCACGGTGTAGGCAACAAACTCGTTTGAAAGTCATTTCTATCTATTTGCTTCGCCAAGGAATTCTGGCTTTCTGCTGCTTCTGCTTCCATGTAGGCAGTTTTTAGACATCCTTTACTTGTCCGCCTTGCTGACTTCCCCGGCATGCTCTCTAATGTTAGCTGAGTTAACCCTAAAGGACTAGTTGTTGGGCTTGGAGAACCCTGGAAACTGTGGTTACCCTACATTGGAGAACAAAGTGAAAATCATTTTGAGCAGAAATTTGTGGCGAGTAAGTTACTGAGCACAAGTTCTTAATAAGTTCATTATTCTATGAATAAAACAAAAGTGTATACATATATATACATTTACATTAATCTGCAAAGAAAAATGTGAGCAACTAAAAATACCAATGCAAATAGATATAAGTAATTTGCCAAAATGCCCTGCTATATGGTATCTGGTCTGCATAAGGCATTTTGTTTTACTCACAAATAACAAGAGAACATTTAAGAAATAGTTACTAATATTCATTCCAAAGAATGTCTAAACAAAGAGGAACCACAGAAAGTTATCTAAAACATCTAAGAATTATGTACATTGAGTTCCTGAAAAGCTAACTCCATAGGAAGAGAAATAACTAGAACTGATGGTAGTTACTCAATATAAGCAGAGAAATGGTACTGTAAATATTATAAAGTGGGTCTAGCAAAGCATTTTTGCCTATTATTGGTCAGTTTTATTATCCAAGAGCAATAGATAATGGAACATGTTTTATAAAGTATTTTTCTTACATGAAAATTTCAATTATAGAAAGTGTATTTTTTTCACAAAATGTGAACCTCATTAAATATAATTGCTTGGAAATCTGAAAAGTGAAGGCTAAAATTTTACAGGTGTATAGTTCTGTGATTATCCATAGGAAAGCAAAAGTTTAAATTCTTAAAATCTGAGAAGGAAGAATTACATATATAAAATCAATGGCCATAAAAGTAAATAATGAAAACAAGAAATGTGGTGCCATTCTGTTATAAAATAGTACATTTAAAGAAATAACTCTGTGGTCATTGCATGTACCTGTCCTGGTAGATTTTTTCCAATTTGACTCACTCATTTAAATATGTAATTAATAAATTAGTGTTAGAGAAAAAAATAAAAGCAGAGTATATTTTAAAGACATTATTTGGTATCTGATAACGTATGTCTTAACATTCAATTTCAGAAAGCTATTGCTCCACACTTCCATTTATAGCCACACAAAACCAAATATCCAGTTATTTCCAAAGTTCATCATTTTTAAACAAAATATTTGGGTGACTAACTGGATTGTTCAATTTCTTTTTCAATGTTTGGCCACCATACACACTCAACATAAAAAAACTGGTCTAAGGTGAAATTTCCCTTTCAAAAAAAGTAAAGTATGTTTAAAGGTAAGAGGGCTTGCTCTAGGTTGGGCATGAGATAAGGGGTAGATTTATGAAAGCTTTTCATTAGAAGGGATCTATATTATCTACCATTGCTCTAGCTCTCTTCCTTTCTTCCTCATCATGGACCAAGTATTGCACTAGGTGCTGCAGATGCTGGGAATATAAATGGTAGACCAGAACATAATCTCTGCCATCCAGGGACTGTATACGGAAGGCAACAAGGAGCCAATGTGTGATATGAAGCAGGGGAATGCCACATCGACACAAAATAGAGGGCATGGGTATGAGTTTGTGAGTATCATTTGTGGAGTGTTTGCAGTGGTTTGTGGAGACAGCAGAAATGGAGGCCGATCAGTAGACTACTGTATTGTTATTAGAAATGTTGAGGTGCCTACGCTAAGGCAATGGCAGTGATGATGGAGAAGCTGGCCTGATTTGAGAGCTCAAATCTGTATGTCAAAGGCAGAGTGTGTCACACTTAGTAATTCTGGAAATCTCTCACATGGAGTGTGAGATCCTTAACCCTCTCGTGTTATAATTTTTTCTTTTTGTGGGAAGTAGTTGGGATTAGTAGACTATGGTGCACTCAAGAAAGGTACATTTGGGTCTGAAAACCTCTCCTAAGAAATAGCTTACCTATCTGTAGTAAAAGATGAGAACTGCAGACTATAAGGATCTTTCATAAGCATTTCTTCTCGGTACTCATCTTGGGTGTAAATTTCCTTTATCTATGCCAGCTTGATCTTCTGATACATACACACACGCACACACACACACACATATACACACACACATACACACATACATACATATAAGTATATATAAAACAGATGATGGAGAAACTTATCTTTCAGAGTCCCATGTAGGGTAAAGAAAAGATGGTGATTGGGTATCAACCTATGGGCCCTTACTTTGTGGTCCATGTGACAACATAAGAAGGGTGAGGATATTTCTGCACTTGCAACAGTCCCCTTGTAGCCTCAGCTTCAGACATTGGGCAACCCTCTCTGCTGTAAGCCACTTGCTGAGTGAGTGCCCTTCCCTACCACTCTGGGTACCCTGAGCATGTTCACATGGTTGAAGAACCCTGCCATCAGGCAGAAAACTGGAAAGAGTGCCAGAGAGACCTGAAAAATGCTCAGTGTTCTAAAGCACTAGGGAACTGAGTGGTGACTCCTGCAATTTTTTTTCACAGAGATTAAAAAAGAATCAAAGTTTAGTCTTGTCTAGAGAAGGTAAACAAGAAATATAGCCAACATCCCCCCGGTCTTAATTCTAAGAAAGTATTGGTGGAACTAGCATAGATGTTTTTTAATTTGGTCTGGCTGCTAGACAGTGCTATCTTTTCTCCAAATTTTTTAAAAAATTACAGTTTAATTTCCTATAATTGATACATGCAACTGGCAGTGGGATTTCTTTGATAAAAAGATCCTCTATGCATTCATTTCTGTCATATTTTCATAATAAAAAATAAAGACACATATTTTATACATGATATAGGTAGAAATTAAAAGTTTGTGCAATCAACATTAATTCAATAAATATTTATAAAGCTCCTACTCCGTGTAAAGCATTTTCTAGACACTACAGAAGATACACAGGTGAGGACACAGACACCACCCCAAGAGGCATAAAGTATAATGGCTGAGAGAAGGTACCTAAAAAGCAATAACATCACAAGGTAGAAGGTAGTAAATGTCATTTAAAAAAGTTTAGATGTGTACCATTTTGGGAATTTAGAAAACCACGTTTGCTATATCATTTAGAAAACACCTTAAATGCATTTGGTAAGAAGTCTATTTTTCCACCCATGGTGGGTCAGAGTGCAGCCTTTTCTTCCTTCCAGTAGTTTACTCAGGTGTAAAACATTTCTCTTTGCTTGGCATGAGCAGTGCTTATATACCTGAAAATATTCATGAGTATGTGCATGGACATTCATTTCGCATTTCTCCTAAGACATACTCTGGCTTGGAGATGAGCTGAGAAACAGATGGATTTAGTTGTGTACCCTGGTGAGCATTCTTCTGGTTGCACTGCATTTCCACGGTAATATGTTTCCATGCTATTCTAAATATGTGGAAAGGACAAATAACTGGAGAATCTAAGCAGGGTACAACAGGCTTGTTTACCTTGACTGCTCAGAACCACTAATTCTCATTTATTCCAGATTCCAAACGAGGAATGAAGATGACTAAGAAAAGAAAGATGATATATGAGACTAAATTTAAGTAATATTTTGATTTGCCTTGGGTCAGCTTCTCATTTAGAGAGGAAATAAATGGAGAATAAAAATAGTACAGTATTTACTAGGAGTGGTACACTGGCAAAACCCTATTCCTTTTGTTAGTAATGCTTTTGCCTCTTTTATAAGGTAGAGATGATGTTTGTTGATTTCACATATGTAACTCACTTGGGCTCAACATGTTTTTGGATTAATTTTTTCTATATAACATATAAATATGATATATACATAAGAAGTTAGCTTACTGTGATCTGATTGAAAAGAACAATCACTTTTTCCCTCTTGGTTTATCATTTAGCTACTGAAAACCTGTGCAGCAATTGAATATAATTTGTCAGAGTAGCAAAGAAGTTGTCATGCCATTTTCACATTCCAATCATCTGTTCATCTGTTTCTCAGAAGAACAAATACAAAATGCTTTTGATTTAACTTAATATATTTTTTTAAAAGTCCCAAATCTCTTGAACCATTTGTCTTCTGGGCTCAGCAACATTTGTTTGTTAAATATTCAATCACGCCCCAGTGCCAGCAACATCAATAGAATTTGCCTGATTAACTGTAGCACAGCATATGTACACCGAAGATGAGAATGATTTCCCCAAGGAGCCAGCACTTCCTCTGTTGAACTACATTTCTTAAAAGGACATGCAGATGGGCATTTGGACAATAATTTCCGGCTACACAAAATGAATTGCTCTTGCTGAGTTGTAATTTTAAAAAGATAATTTTAATGACTCTTGAGGGCCACCTACTTGGAGCAGATGGGACCCAGGCTCTTTGTACAACTTTAATGTTGAGTGAGTCAGGATAGAACTCTTTTTAGCCTTTGTAAAAGTGAATGATCATATTTATTTACATTTCAATTGAGTGTTTTAAATTCAGTCCACCATGAAAAAAAAAATCTTATGTAACATTCTGAAAAGTTCTGTAACAAAACACATTTTTAATATTCCAAACACACTTTTAATAGTAGTTTTGAATTTGCAATTGAAACTGAGTCAGCAGGAGTTTTTACTTTTGTCCAATGTTTTGGTGACTAAATGTGTGAACTGACAGCACCTTTTAGTTGTACAACAGCCACTAGTAAACAATAGAGACAGTATAGGTTTACTTCCGTTGTCAACTAAAGGACACAGTTACTTGCACAAACACAGCTAAAGACAGCCATACAGAATGAAAAAATAATTTCTTTGATGACAACAAGAAGACTACTCAAATGTATCTTAAATGTTTTCATAACAACCATCCCCAAGAAGTACTTCTTCCTCTTAAATTTGCACTTCTACCTCTTAAATTTCATAGGAAACTATGAAAGTAATACAGTTCCCTCTGGGTGACAAAGATAAGTGATAGTTGTGTCTTATAATGCATTTTTCCAGTTTGTAAACAAATAACATGAAAGGAAGATGCTGCAGTTTTTAACAAGTAACTAACCTGCAGCACACCTGATATTATGTAGGGTTGGCCAAATTATTTTTGCAACATCTTTACCTGTAGCCAATGATGCTTTACAGACAAATCATAGCAGAAGATACAGGCATCATATGGGAGGAGCAAACATCATCATATGAATATTCAGGGAAAATGATGAGACTCCTCTAATTGTTCAAGATAAAACATATTGTTCTATAACTTAGACTTCATGCTATTTTAACTGACAACACTTGAAAGACTTCTTGAGAAAACTCCTGTCCACAACCAAATGTTTATCTGCAAGATGTTTATCTTTTAGCAAAAATGGTGAAATGTCAGATTCCAAATAGATGAGCATTTTATAAACTTCCTCACCTGCCTATAACAATGCAAAGCCAAGTCACAGAGACCAAGAGACTTCTGATTGTTTCAGAGAAGAGCTTCAACAGATACTAATAAAGACATTTGGATATGAACAGCCTAAAAGGATTATTTATACAGAATAAATATTAAATTTTCCTGGTAGGTCTAGAGAATATGTTATGTTATACTTCATAATATACAGGAATAAAATGCAAGGCAATATACTCAAACTAGAGTCCTTCTATTTTTTTCCAACACATAAACTGACATTTAAAAGTATTTAAAGGCTACACAGAAATGTAAGAACCCTCATGGGGACTAAATATCCTTTCCATTGTGTGTATGTAAGTGTGTGTGAGAAAGCAATTAAAAATCATTAGTCAAGTATGTAGGGGTGAGTGGTTTAAAGCATAATACAGTAATATATGCTATCAGGAAAAAATATAAAATGAAATATCTTAACTACTGAGTGCTAAAAAATGCCTTGAAAGCAACAACACTGGGAAAGCTGGGATGGAGGACTAAATCAGTCTTTTAAATCTGTTGTTTGGGAGATCAAAGATGGCGGAGTGGTGGTGACGGCCTGAATCTGCGCTCCCGGGAAGGAAGGCATCGATCCGGACCTGCCACAACGCTAGAAGACCGCTCCCACACAGGAACAGCGGTGTGAATCCATGGAGAATCAGCGTGGGACAAACAGTGCTAGTGAGGTCTGAGGTGAACGAAAATTGGGAACGCGGGACAGACACTAGCCAGCGGAGCGCGGGTCGGATACACCCGCCCCCAGCCGGGGTGGGTGCAGCCTCTCGGGAAAGCGGCTAGCCCTCCGCTCGCAATTGAATAGAGCCCTGACCCAGGCCAGCGCAGAATCACTGAGGGATACGTGGCGCATTGGAGACAGGAGGCTTTTTTGCGAAATTACCTTAGAACTTGGGGGATCTCAGCTGAGACAGCGCTTGGCGAGGAGGGACGGATCTGCCCCAGGGCGGAAAAACACAAAAGACTCCCGGACAGCAAATAGCGTCGTACCCCGTGCTGCCTTTTTCGGCAGTTCTCCAGCCGGTCACCCCCGGTGTGTGTCCTTGCTGGCCAGCCCCTGGGCAGTGGCGGTCTCTGCCTGCCGGGGAGCCGGTCCCCTCCAGCCCCGGAGCTCGGCAGGCGCCATCTTGAAAGCGAGGGCGAAACGGCTCAGGAGCCAAAAAGTGCCCAGTGGCTCTTTCTGCCCGTGCTGCCTTTTTCGGCGGTTCTCCAGCCGGTGACCCCCCGGTGCGTGTCCTTGCTCGCCAGCCCCTGGGCAGTGGCGGTCTCTGCCTGCCGGGGAGCCGGCCCCCTCCAGCCCCGGAGCTCGGCAGGCGCCATCTTGAAAGCGAGGGCGAAACCGCTCGGGAGCCATAAAGTGCCGAGCGGCTCTCTCTGCCCGGCGCCCTCCGCTGGTCTCTGAACCAACGCCAGGAGTGCGGGATATGCCGGGGCCGCGCTCGGGGTGAAGGGGCAGAGCTGCGCTAAGGCAAAAAAAAAAAAAAAAAAAAAACCACGAACAAGAAGAATAGGCTCGCCGAACTGTATATTTTATTCTTGGTAAATTTCTTCTGGGTTTTGTTTGTTTGTGTTTGTGTTTTTTTTTTTTTTTCCTTTTCTTTTCTTTTCCGGCGGCTCACGAGCCGGACAGCCTCGGCGGGCACCTTTGCCCTCTGGGCCTCTGGCTGCCGCGCCTTTTTGAGCGGGGAGGTTGGATCCCCACCACCCTCAGAGCTGTGCGGGCGCGCAGACGCCATCTTGAAATCCACTGCGAAACCGCCCGGGACCCAGCAGGGCGGGCGTGAAGGGGCGGAGCTGCGCTAAGGCATAAAAACAAAAACATCTAATGGCCTCTCCGGACCCAGCCGAGCGGAAGTGAAGGGGCGGAGCTGTGCTAAGGCGTAAAACAAACAAACAAATAAAAAAACATTGAGTCGCTGAATTATATACTTCAGATTTGTGTATCTTTCTGCCTTGCGGTGTGGTGAGGTGCTATGTAGTTTTTGTTCATTTTTGTTGGTGTTTTTGGTGTTTTTTGGTTTGGCTTTTTGCGTTTTTCTTTTTTTTTCTTTTCTTTTTTTTTTTCTTTTTCTTTCTTTCTTTTTCTTCTTTTTTTTCTTTTCTCTTTCGTTTTCTCCTCTTTCTTTTCTTTCTTTCCTTTTCATTTTTCTTTTTTTTCTTCTCTTTCTCCTCTCTTTTCGCCTTCTAACTGGGGACCCACGGTGAGCTTCGGAACGGGCCAGGTCCCTGGCTCTGGTACATACCGGATCCTGAGCAGTCACCCCCAGGGCCGGAGATCTGCGGGCATGCAATCGCCATTCTAGGGCCCACAGCCAAGTCACTGCGGAGCAATAGGGTACCAAGAGGCTCCCTGGACGGCCCTCTCCCCTGGTCCACGGACCTTATATAGGATCCCCGCCCAAGTGTAAACACTGAATACTTCTCCAGAAGCGAGAGTGTGGAACCTGATCCCTGGGGACATTGGGCCAAGACAGACTTTTGCCCGTGGGAGCTACAGCAACTGGGGCGCTGAGCAAGTGAGGTCACCGTCCTCTCCCCATAGCTAGTATCTTGCCTGCAGATAGAGTCAGAAACCTCCCCTATAGAGGAAGAACCAAAGGGAAACAAACAAACAAAGAGAATTTCGGTCTACTATTAGTGTGGACCCTGCCTGCCTTCTGAGAGACCACAACACAGTGTTCTAACTCACCAAAGCGGTCTTGGATCACTCCAATCCTCTAGGATTGGACCCATCGGAAGCAGTCCCCCAACGGAAACAGAAAAATCTCTAAACAATACACAACAGTCTTCCCCTCTTGCCAAAAGAAGCAACATACCTAGATTGTTTCACAGCCTAAGAATAGAGCACAAAGAGTCCTGTTAACCAGACTAAATCTATAAGAAAAGATCCAACGATAAATGTAGATGGGAAGGGCCCAGCGAAAAAACACGGAGAGCACAAAGAATCAAATGGAAAGCTCATCCCCAAAGAGAAATACCAGCTCCCAACCATTTGACACAAACCAGACTCAAAACACCAACATGTCACAGGAAGAATTCCAATTATGGATTATAAACAAGCTGAATAATATACAAGAATCAATGGATAAACAACACAAGGAAAACACACAAAAAAATACAGGATTTGGAGGAAAAATTCACTAAAGAAATTGAAATATTGAAGAAAAACCAAACTGAACTCCTAGAAGTGAAGAATTCACTCAGAGAGCTACAAAACACTGTGGAAAGTCTCAAGAGCAGGGTAGACCAAACAGAGGAAAGAATCTCAGAAATTGAAGATAACTCCTTCCAACTAAATAAGTCAGTCACAGAGATAGATCGAAAAAGTAAGAGAAATGATCGGAGTCTTCAAGAAATGTGGGATAATGTGAAGAAACCTAACTTGAGAATTATTGGCATTCCTGAGGGTCAAGAAGATAATAAGCAAGGGTTGGACAAGCTATTTGAAGACATAATCGAGGAAAATTTTCCAGGCCTTGCCAATACTCTAGACATACAGATTCAAGAAGCTCAAAGGACCCCTGGGAGATTCATAGCAAATAGGAAAACACCACGCCACGTAGTCATCAGGCTGACCAAAATATCCACTAAAGAGTCACTTCTCCGAGCTGTAAGGAGAAAGAAACAAGTAACTTACAAAGGAAAACCCATCAGAATTACGCCAGATTTCTCAGCTGAAACCTTACAAGCAAGAAGAGGTTGGGGCCCCATTTTCACGCTTCTGAAACAGAATAATGCCCAGCCTAGAATCTTGTACCCAGCTAAGCTAAGTTTTCTATACGAAGGAGAAATCAAGACATTCTGAGTTAAACAAAGGTTGAGGGAATTCACCAAGACAAGACCAGCCGTCCAAGAAGTACTCCAAAGAGAATTACACACGGATCAGCACAAGAAAGATCCACGAATGTAAAACTACTCAAGAGCTAAAGATCAAATTCCAGATACCACAATGGCCCAGGAGAGAAAACATCACAATGAAGTTCTACCCAACAAGCTGAACAAAAAACTGTCTCACTTATCAGTTTTCTCAATAAATGTGAATGGCTTGAATTCCCCGCTCAAGAAACATAGACTGGCCCAATGGATAAAAAAACACAATCCAAGTATCTGCTGTCTTCAAGAAACACACCTAACCTGCAAAGATGCATTTAGACTGAAAATAAAAGGATGGAAATCAATATTTCAAGCAAACGGTAACCAAAAGAAAGCTGGTGTGGCAATCTTAATTTCCAATAACTTAGCTTTCAAACTAACAAAAATAATAAAAGACAAAGATGGCTACTACATACTGGTTAAGGACACAATTCAATAAGAAGCCATGACTATACTCAATATATATGCACCCAACCTAGGTGCACCTAGATTCATAAAGCAAACCCTACTAGATCTCAACCAAATGATAGATAACAATACTGTAATAGCTGGAGACTTTAACACCCCACTGACAGTACAGGACAGATCCTCTAAACAGAAAATAAACAAAGACATAATGGACCTAAATAGAATGCTAGAACAAATGGGCATGGCTGACATCTATAGGACATTCTACCCAAAGTCCACAGAATATACATTCTTCTCATCAGCTCACGGGACATTCTCTAAGATTGACCATGTCCTAGGACATAAAGCATGTCTTCAAAAATTCAAAAAAATAGAAATTATACCATGCATCTTCTCAGATCACAGCGGAATAAAAGTAACAATGATCACAAACAGAAACCCTCACTCTTACTCAAAGTCATGGAAGCTAAATAACCTTCTCCTGAATAATTATTCTATAAAAGAAGAAATCAAGATGGAAATCAAAAATTTCTTTGAATTAAATGACAATGGAGATACAACTTATCAAAATCTATGGGATGCAGCTAAAGCCGTCCTGAGAGGAGAATTCATATCCATAAATGCCTATATCAAAAAGACAGAAAACATGCAAATAGACAACCTAACGAATAGACTCAAAGAGCTGGAGAAAGAAGAACAGAACGATCCCAAACCCAGCAGAAGGCGAGAAATTACTAAGATCAAATCAGAACTAAATGAAAAGGACAACAAAGAAACTATAAGGGAAATTAATAAAACAAAAAGTTGGTTCTTTGAAAAGATAAACAAAATAGACACACCTCTGGCTAGACTAACCAAGAGCACAAAAGTAAAATCTCTAATAACCTCCATTAGGAACATGAAAGGAGAAATCACAACCGATGCTACAGAGATACAAGATATCATCTATGAATTCTACAAAAATCTTTATGCACACAAACTGGAGAACGTGGAGGAAATGGACAAATTTTTAGAAACACATAGTTTTCCCAGGCTCAACCAGGAAGAAATAGATTACCTGAACAGACCAATATCAAGAACTGAAATCGAAACAGCAATAAAAAACCTTCCCAAAAAGCAAAGCCCTGGTCCAGATGGGTTCACACGTGAATTTTACCATACATACAAAGAAGAACTGGTGCCCATCCTACATAAACTATTCTCCAATATTGAGAAGGATGGAGTTCTCCCCAACACGTTCTACCAAGCCAATATACCATTAATACCAAAACCTGGAAAGGACACAACAAAAATAGAGAACTACAGACCAATTTCCCTCATGAATATAGATGCAAAAATTTTCAATAAAATACTAGCAAATCGAATCCAAGTACTTATCAAAAAAGTAATTCACCACGACCAAGTGGGCTTCATCCCCGAGATGCAGGGGTGGTTGAACATACGTAAATCTATAAATGTAATTCACCACATAAATAGAAGTAAAAACAAAAACCATATGATACTCTCATTAGATGCAGAAAAAGCATTTGACAAAATTCAACACCCTTTTATGATAAAAACGCTTAACAAAATAGGCATTGATGGAACCTACCTAAAAATGATACAAGCCATATATGACAAACCCACAGCCAACATCATACTGAATGGGGAAAAACTGAAAGCACTCCCACTTAGAACTGGAACCAGACAGGGCTGCCCATTGTCTCCATTACTTTTCAACATAGTATTGGAAGTCCTTGCGAGAGCTATCAGGCAAGAGAGCAGAATCAAGGGAGTCCAAATAGGGAAGGAAGAGATCAAACTCTCACTTTTTGCTGATGATATGATGTTATATCTGGAAAACCCCCAGGATTCAACCAAGAGACTCCTGGAATTGAATAACAAATACAGCAAAGTCTCAGGCTACAAAATTAATATACACAAATCAGAGGCATTTATATATGCCAATAACAGTCAATCGGAAAACCAAATTAAAGACTCAATAACCTTCAAAATAGCAACAAAGAAAATAAAATATCTAGGTATATATCTAACTAAAGAGGTAAAGGACCTCTATAAGGAAAACTATGAAACACTGAGAAAAGAAATAGCAGAACTTGCAAATAGATGGAAAAATATACCATGCTCGTGGATCGGAAGAATCAACATTGTTAAAATGTCTATACTACCCAAAGTGATCTACAGATTCAATGCAATCCCTATTAAATTACCAACATCATTCTTTACAGACACAGAGAAAATAATTATACACTTTGTATGGAATCAAAGAAGACCCCGTATAGCAAAAGCAATTTTAAGCAACAAAAACAAAATGGGAGGTATTAATTTGCCAGACCTCAAACAATACTACAAGGCCGTGGTTCTTAAAACAGCCTGGTATTGGCACAAGTGCAGGGACACAGACCAGTGGAACACAACAGAAAATCCAAATATAGAACCATCCTCATATAGTCACCTAATTTTTGACAAAGCGGGAAAGTATATACTCTGGGGACAAGAATCCCTATTCAACAAATGGTGCTGGGAGAATTGGTTAGCCACTTGTAGAAGACTGAAACAGGACCCACAGCTTTCACCTCTCACAAAAATCAAATCACGGTGGATAACAGACTTAAACCTTAGGCGTGATACAATCAGAATTCTAGAAGAAAATGTAGGAAAGACTCTTACAGACATTGGCCTAGGCAAAGAATTTATGAAGAAGACCCCCAAGGCAATCACAGCAGCAACAAAAATCAATGAATGGGACATGATTAAATTAAAAAGCTTCTGCACAGCCAAAGAAACAGTCCAGAGAATAAACAGACCACCTACAGAATGGGAAAAAATTTTTGCATACTACACATCAGATAAAGGACTGATAACAAGAATCTATTTAGAACTCAGGAAAATCAGCAAGAAAAAATCAAGCAACCCTATCAAAAAGTGGGCAAAGGACATGAATAGAAATTTTTCAAAAGAAGATATAAAAATGGCTAACAAACATATGAAAAAGTGTTCAACATCTCTAATCATCAGGGAAATGCAAATCAAAACCACAATGAGATATCACTTAACCCCAGTGAGAATGGCCTTTATCAAAAAAACCCAAAACAACACATGTTGGCGTGGGTGTGGAGAGACAGGAACACTAATACACTGCTTGTGGGACTGCAAACTAGTGCAAGCCCTGTGGAAAGCATTATGGAGGTATCTTAAACAGATTCAAGTAGACCTGCCATTTGACCCAGCAATCCCATTACTGGGCATATACCCAAAGGAAAAAACGTCATTCTGTAACAAAGGCACATGTACCCAAATGTTTATAGCAGCACAATTCACAATAGCAAAGATGTGGAAACAACCCAAATGCCCATCAATACATGATTGGATTAGTAAACTGTGGTATATGTATACCATGGAATATTACTCAGCTATAAGGAATGATGAAGATACGACATCTCTATGGTTCTCCTGGAGAGAGTTGGAACCCATTCTATTAAGTGAAGTATCCCAAGAATGGAAAAACAAGCATCACATGTACTCACCAGAAAATTGGTTTCCCTGATCATCACCTAAATACAAATCTGGGAACGACACCAATTGGACGTCAGACTGAGGTGGGAGGTGGGGGAGGGGATGGGGGTATGCCTACACAATGAGTGCATTGCGCACCGTTTGGGGAGTGGTAACACTTGAAGGTGCTGACTCGGGAAAGGGGGGGTGGGGAAAAAAATATGAAACTATTGTTTTTAACTTGCACTGTTCACTTAATAATTTATCATGAATATTTCCCATATTATTTCATATCATTGTACAAGAAATAATGTATACATTATGAGGACATACTGTATCTAACAAGATATACTGTTAGACTCTTTGATTCTGTAAAATTAAATTGAAAAAAAAAATAAAAAAAAATAAATCTGTTGTTTGTCCATTTGTCCTTTGTAGGCTTCCACAGACTTAGACGGAGAGAAGACATGAAAGCTTTCTAGCTAATCTAAACACTATAGGTAGTCTTCATGTCCAAATATGGATAATTCGTGGGGCCCAAATATTCCAGTTTGGACTGTTAGTCAAGACAAATTAGCTGGTCTTGCAAATATCTGCTTCAGTACGTGTAACACAGCAGAGTTTGGGGGGAAAATGACAGTATTTCTAGATGAAAAATTAAATTAGAGGAATGATAAAATAATATAAAGCTAACTATTTCAAGTTGCAATCCACACATATATACTGAAAGCCTGGTTGGAATAACATAAAATACAAAATAGAGACAATAACAGTTAGCATGCTTTTGTTTCTTTCAGATGCTGAAATAATGTGAAAGGCACTCTATTTTAATAGCTTTCCTAAGATAATTTGTTTTACATGGTAGTCTTGATTTTATGGCTTACCAAGAAATATTATTTCTATAGTATGCTTTTCAAGTAAGAACAACTTTAAAATTAAGAGGAATACTAGTACATATGGCTGCCTACGGAATAAAATATACATTAAAGTGAAGAGTGAGACAAGAGCACATGCAAAAAATTTCATACTTTTGAGGCTCTCATACTAAGACTTCAGCTGTGAATTAATTACTAGCAACTTAAATTACAAAGACAATGTATCCAGAAAGAGAGCAAGATGGCCAACTAGAGACATCGCTTGCCAGAGTGTCCTGTCCCAGAGGGAAGAAAGAGTTTCAGACAAAGGAGAGTGGGGAATGGGCACAGCTCAGGTAAGGTTCAGAGAAAGAAGAGCTGGAGCCTGCCAGGGACTTCAATGAGGGAAATTGCATAGCAGAACAGGAAAGGGAAAGAGGAGAAAAGATATTGGCGAAGATCTAACCCAGAGAGGCTTGGAGGACAGTGAAGGGTAAGGGGGATCTCATTTCTCCTTCCCACACACCTTCAGTAATCAGTGGGCTATTGAATTGTTTGGAAGCTTTTCCTCCCTTACGAACCCAAGTGCTGCTGCAACACTGAATTGTGTGGAGAACTAGTGTGATCCCAAATCTTGGACATTCTGTGCAGGGTTCCTTCCAGGGAGAGGGACTGGAGGAGTCGGGGTCCCGCCTATCTTCCATTCATACTCTTTTCCTCCCCCGGCTCCCCCGCCTCACCCCCAATTGCAGCCAGGAGGGCAGATTGAGAATTTTGGGAGCGGCTGCCTCTCATCACCTACGTTATGAGTGGGGCCCACACCTTCCCCCTAGAGGACCTGCAGTGGACCCAGGGGTGCCTGCCCTGGACATGCATGCCAGTGGGTCAGACAAGAAGGCAGGATCCTGTGCCCCAAGGACTGGAGTGGGCTGCTAGGGGACACAAGGGAGAGATATGAGAACTTGACTTGGGAGGCTATGGAGCCCCACATGGGCAGAACTGATGGGAGAGTACAATGGGGGGTTCCCAGCTGCGGCCATCTGCTGGAATGCCCATCCCATTTCCCCACAGGAAAGTCAGACTAGGGCGGGTCCCTTGGCATGAAGTTCCCAGCCCACCTCGCCATTGCTGCCAACCAGCACATTTGGGTGACCATTTGCAAACAGACTTTCCAGTTCAGACATGCTGCTTTGGCCCCTCTCCCAGGGTCTTGGGATATGACCTTTGAGCCCTGCCAAGACTTTGCAGAGCCTTCCAGGCTCCCCCAACCTAACCACGCCCAGCCTTGCTCCCCAACGCACCTCACTTGTGGTGGAGAACAAGCAATCCCCTGGGAGCCACAGGGCCCTTCCTGATGCCTGGGGCATTCAAGTGCTTCTCCTAAGGGAATAAAGCCTATTACAGGCACAAAACAACATTTCTGCAGTTGGGTTTTTCCTGCAAGCATCAACCACTGACAGGGAGAACAACTGCTCATTACAGCATCTACTGACTCAAACGGGTTGTGGCCGATTCTTACTCATGAGCACCACCCACCAACTCAGAGATTAAGTTAGGGGTCCCAATACAATTCACACTGCTGGGAAGAGGGGAAGACAATAGAATAGAAGCAACCCAAGTGAGTACTGTTTTTTAGGAGAAGAATAAAAGTCGCAGGCATCTCAAGCTGTGAAGGGCCTCCCTCATCCACTGCAGACTTCTGGGCTGTTCAGGGAGCTGCTCAGAATCTGTGCAGAGACATTGCACCAAAGAACAGGTGCAAGAGAGATTTTGTGGCTTCCAATCATGCATTTCTATAACCAACACCATCCTGATTGCTCTGGTGCATGAAGCCAGGTCTGCTCAGGACTCAGCCTTCCAGTAATAGCCTGCATTGTCCCTGGCAGACTGGGGAGGGAACAGAAAGAACAGAAGCTCCCCCTGTGACTAGGGGCTGAGCATGCCTCCTCCCCTGCATAGGATCTAAGCCTTAAATGCCACAGGTGCCACCTAAGTAGTCTTGGGAGACAACCTCAGCAGGTCCTAAGTGTGGAGGGAGAACCATGGCTGGAGGCCTGTGGCCGACCAACAGCTCTGGTCTTCCTTTATGGTCCCTGGGCTGCTGAGACAAATCCCTGCCTGCATTATTGGTCATCAGCAGTCTGTACACTGGCAGAACAGCCCTCCATATGTGCAGCTCTACTCCCATAATCCCCAGAGCCAGCTCTGAAGTTGTAGCTGTGCCCGAGGCCGATGCTCTGCCCCTGTAACACCAGAGACCCCACCCCGCCTGAAACACCAGCCCTGAGATTCCAGAGTTGAGGCTAGGCCCCAAGACACCACCACTGAGTCCCCACCACTGTCACCGGGCCAATGGAACCTCCTAAGGTCCAACACTTCACTAAGGACTCCTCAGCCTTGAGCAGCCATTAGTTCTGGACTTGGTTTGAGCAAATGCCCACAGCCTGGTCATCTATGACCACTGCTTAAATAGACTCACTCCCTGCCACTGTCACCTCTGCTAGGTGATCCCAGCCAGAGCAATCCCATGCAACAGCTGCCAAGGAGAGGGTTGTAACCAGCCCCCACTGTGAACTTCCAATGAGCTGGAGAATGTCCCTCCAATCCACACAAAGATCATCCAGCACTAGCTTGAACTGTGACAATCAGAAGGGAGCAGGTTAAAACAGAACAGTTGTACTACAGTGTTGTTGTACTGTAGTACTACTACAGTTGTACTACTCTCAGTGCACCAATCTCTCCCCTGATGGGTCAACATTCCAAAGTACAACACAAAAGCTCCATCTAGGGTCCTCCCCTTCCCCTAACAGGAGAATTCACAGCAAAGGAGAACAGGTGCCCTGCAATCCTATTCTTCTGAGAGAGCTGAGAGAAGAGGAGCCAGATGAGAAGAAACCCAGCAAAAGAACCCTGGCAACATGAAGGAACAAAATAGTTCAACACCCACAAGGGAACACAATGGAGATACAGTAGTAAACTCCACCCACAAGGAAATACAGTAGTAAACTCCACCCACAAGGAAATTGCCAAAATGACAGGAATGGAATTCAGAATATGGATGGCAAACAAGATGAATGGAATTGAAGAGAAAGTTGAAAACCAACAAAAAGAAGCTCTCCAAAATTTCAGGAAATCAATAAAAAGGTTGCTAAAGAGCTAGAAAACATAAAAACATAAGAAAGGAAATAACAGAACTTAAAGAAATGAAAGAGTCATTTAGGGAACTTCAAACACAGCAAAAAGCTTGAACAACAGATTAAACCAAGGAGAAGAATCTCAGAGCTTGAAGAAAAGGCTCTCGAGATAACCCAGTCATGCAAAGAGGCAGAGAAAAGTATAAAATAGTCTAAGCAATCACTGAGAGAGGTATGGAACTATGTGAAGTGAACTAACATTTGAATTGTAGGTATCCCTGAGGGAGAAGAAAGAGCCAAAACATGAAAAACCTATTTGAGGGAATTATTGAGGAAAAATTCTCTGGTAACACCAGAGTTTCAGACATACAGATACAAGATGGACATCAAACCCTGGGAAGATTCATAGCAAATAGGACATCTCTAACACACATAGTAATCAACCTGGCCAAAGTCAAAATGAAGGAGAAAATTCTGCAAGCAGCAAGATGAAAGCAACAAATAACCTACAAAAGAAAACCCATCAGGATAACTGGAGACTTCTCAGTGGAAACCTTACAAGCCAGAAGGGAATAGGGCCCCCATCCTCAATCTTCTTAAACAGAACAACTGGCAGTCTAGAATTTTGTATCCTGCAAAACTAAGTTACATAATCGATGGAGAAAATAAGTCTTTTCCAGACAGCAAAAACTGTGGGATTTGCCATGACCAGAACTGTCCTGCAGGAAATACTCAGAACAGCATTACACATGAATCAGCACAACAGATACCCACCAGTGTAAAATCACCCAAAAAATCCCCAAAACTCACAACTTGTATAAAACAATAGCACAAGAGGGAAAACAAAGCAATAAAATACTACCAACAGGATGAACAACATCCCATATATCAAGTCTATTACTTAATATTAACAGTCTGAATGCTCCTCTTAAAAGACATAGGCTAGCTGAATGGATGAAAAAACACAACCCAAGTATCTGCTGTCTCCAGAAAATACATCTAAACCAAAATGACGCACACAGACTCAACATGAAAGGATGGAAAAAAAGATTCCACACAAACGGAAATCAAAAGAGAGCAGGTGTAGCCATTCTCATATCAGATAAAATTTACTTTAAGCAAACAAGGGTAGAGGAAGAAAAAGAGGGTCATTATGTAATGTTAAAGGGAGAATTCAACAAGAAGACATAACAATTCTAAATATATATGCACCTAACACAAGAGTTCCCAGATATATAAAGCAAATTTTACTAGAGCTAAGCAAAATAAATAAATAAATAAATAGCATCATTGTAATAAGCTGAGGACATTAACACACCATTGTCAAAGCTTGACAAATCATCAAAGCAGAAAATAAATAAACAATGGACTCTAAATCAAATGAACCTAACAGAAATTTACAAAACACTCTACCCCCAAACTACTGAATATACATTCTTCTTATCAGCACATGGAACATTCTCCAAGATTGATCGTATCTTAGGACACAAAACAGGTCTCAACAGATTGAAAAAAACTGAAATCATACCATGTATCTTCTCAGACCACAGCAGAATAAAACTAGAAATCAATCACAAGAGAAATGCAAGACTACACAAAGTCACGGAAATTAAACAACCTGCTGCTGAATAATTATTGGGTCAATAATGGATTAAGATGGAAGTCAAAAGATTCTTTGTTTTTTTCAATGGGGACACAAGTTATCAAAATCTATATGACACAGCAAAAGTATTCCTCAGGATAAAATTTATAGCCTTAAATGCCTACATGAAAAAGATAGAAAGATCACAAATTAACAACCTAAAGTGACACCTCAAGGAACTAGAAATGGAAGAACAAACTGGACCCAAAGCCAGCTGAAGAAAAGAAGCAAAGAAGGTCAGAGCAGAACTAAATGAAATGGAAACCAAAAAAATAATACAAAGGATCAATGAAACAAAAAGTTGGTTATTTGAAAAGATAAGTAAAATCAACAGACCTCTTGTTAGATTAACCAAGAACAGAAGAGAAAGGACCCAAATAAGCTCAATCAGAAAGGAAAATGGAGACATTACAACTGATACCACAGAAATATAAAATATCATCCATAAATATTACAAAAATCTCTATGCACATAAATTAGAAAATGTAGAGATAATGGAAAAATTCCTGGAAAAACACAACCTCCAAAGACTCAATCAGGAGGAAATAGCACTCCTGAACAGACCAATAATGAGCAGTGAGATCAAGCAGTAATTAAAGAAAAAAACCTTTCACACAACAAGAAAGCTCTGGACCTGATGGTTTCACAGCCGAATTCTACCAGATCTACCAAGAAAAGTCAGTAGCCATACTATAGAAATTATTCCATAATATTGAGGAGGAGGCAATTTTCCCCAACTCTTTCTAGGAAGCCAGTATCACCTTGATACCAAAGCCAGGAGAGGACACAACAAAAACAGAAAACTACAGACCAATATCCCTTATAAATATAGATGCGAAAATCCTCAACAAAATACTAGCAAATGAAATTCAACAGCACATCAAAAAAGTAATCCATCAGGACCAAGTGGGCTTCATCTCAGGGATGCAAGAATGGTTCAACATATGCAAATCAATAAATTTGATTCACCATATGAAGAGAAGCAAAAACAAAGACCATGTGATCATTTCTATAGATACAGAAAAAAACATTTGACAAAATTCAGCACTGTTTCATGATAAAAACTCTCAACAAATTAGGTACAGAAGGAACACATCTCAAAATTATAAAATCCATATATGCCAAACCCTATAGAAAGCATCATACTGAATGAGGAAAAGTTGAAAACATTACCCCTAAGAACCGGAACAAGACAAGGGCGGCCACTGTCACCACTACTATTCAACATAGTGCTGGAAGTCCTAGCCAGAGAAATCAGGTAAGAGAAAGAAATAAAGGGTATGCAAATTGGGAAAGAGTAGGTCAAAGTATCGCTCTTCGCTGGCAGGATTATCTTGTACCCAGAAAACCCCAAAGACTCCACCAAGAGACTCCTGAAATTGATAAATAAATTCAGCAAAGTCTCATGATACAAAAATCCATGTACATAAATCAGTAGCATTTCTATATTCCAATAATAGTCAGGCTGAGGGTCAAATCAAAGACTCTATACCACTCACAATAGCTACAAGGAAAATAATATACCTAGGAATATACTTAAGCGAGGAAGTGAAAGATCGCTACAAGGAGAATCACGAAAACACTGAAGGAACAAATCCTAGAGTATACAAACAAATGGAAAAACATATCATGGATTGGCAGAATCAACATTGTTAAAATGTCCATACTACCCCAAGTGATTTAATATTCAATGCAATCCCCCTCAAAATACCAACGTCATACTTCACAGATCAGAAAATTCTAAGCTTCGTTTAGAACCAGAAAAGAGCCCAAATAGCCAAGCAGTCTTAAACAAAAACAATGAATCTGGAGGTACCACATTACCAGACTTCAAACTATACTATAAGGCTGTAGTAATCAAAACAGCATGGTATTGGTACAAAAATAGAGACACTGACCAATGGAACAAAAAATAGAAGAGCCAGATATAAAAACACCTACCTACAGCTAACTGATCTCTGACAATGCGTACAACAACGTACATTGAGGAAAAGAAGCCCTATTCAATAAATGTTGCTGGGAAAATTGGATAGCCACATGCAGAAGAATGAAACAGGACCCCTATCTCTCACTGCTTGCAAAAATTAACTCAAGATGGATAATAGTCTTAAATGTAAGGCAAGAAATCATAAGAATTCTAGAAGATGTAGGAAAAACTCTTCTAGATATTGGCCTAAGTGAAGAATTTATGAATAAGACCCCAATGGCAATCACAGCAACAACAAAAATAAATAAATGGGATTTTATTAAACTAAAAAGCATCTGCACAACTAAGGAAACAATCAACAGAGCAAACAGGCAACCTACAGAATGGGAGAAAATATTTGCAAGCTATACATTCAATAAAGGGCTAATAACCAGAATCTACAATTAACTCAAGCAAATCAGCAAGGAAAAAAACCCCAAAACCCCATTAAAAAGTGGGTAAAAGACATGAATAGAAGCTTTTCAAAAGATGATAGACAAACAGCCAATAAACATATGAAAAAATGCTCAACATTACTAATCATCAGGGAAATGCAAATTAAAACCACAGTGAGATATCACGTCACCCCTGTTAGAATGGCTTTTATTAAAAAGTCCAAAAACTGGCATGGATGCAGAGAGAAAGCTATGCTTATACACGGTTGGTGGGACTGCAGAAAAAAAGAAAAAAAAAAGGAAAAGAAGTCTTTCTATCAAAAAGATACTTGCACTGAAATGTTTACTGCAGCACAATTCACAATTGCAAAAATGTGGAATCAACCCAAGTACCCATCATTCCAAATGTGGTATATGTATACCATAGAGTATTACTCAGCCATAGAAAAGGATGAATTAATTCCTTTTGCAACAATTTGGATGGAATTGGAGACCATTTTCCTAAGTGCAGCATCTCAAGAATGGAAAAAAGACACCACATGTCCTCATTATTAAATTGGAACTAACTGACGAGCACACATATGCAGAGGGAAGTAAAACTCAGTGACAATCAAAGCAGGGAGGAGGGAGAAGGAGGTGAGGGGCAAAAACATACCTAATGGCTACAATGATCACTATTTGGGTGATGGGCACACCTATAGCCAAGACTCAAGCATTCTAAATGAGAGCCATCTAACCAAAAACATTTGTGCCACCTTAATATTTTGAAATCAAAAAAACCCCCCAAAACAATATATCACTAAAAGCTTATTTTAATTAGTCTTTACTAGCGTACTTTTCTTCTATCGTAATAACATGATTTGACCAGATAATTTCTTTCTATTTTTAGTAGAGACAGGGTCTCACTCTTGCTCGGGCTGGTCTCGAACTCCTGACCTTGAGCGATCCACCTGCCTCGGCCTCCCAAAGTGCTAGGATTACAGGCGTGAGCCACCACGCCCGGCCAATAACATGATTTGATTTTGCCTAGTTTATATGCTACTAAATACATCTAATTTCCCTTTAAAAAATACCCAGTGGTCTAACATCAAATAAAGTCTTTTAATTACAAGTTATAAACTTTAAGCATAAGTAATATAATTGAGTAATTATATTTATCTACCTTTATTTACAACATGACACATTATGTTTTCCTTAAATATAATTACATAATTATATGGATATAATATTCCAAAATAATGCAACTAATAAGGATGCTACAATTAACTAAACTGAGCTTTCTTCAGACTATATGTAAGTAAACATTATAAATGCATAATCCAATTTCCCATTGATTTATACAATTAATAAATTGGAGAAGTTATCCTACAGAAAAAGAAATCACCAAAAAATAAAAAAAGAAGAAGAATAAAACAAATTTGGCCAAGAAGAGATCATTACAAATTCTAGAACTTGTTTAAATATAATAGCGTTATTGTTGGTCCTATTTTTGTATCTTAGTTCGTATCCTGTTAGTCTCTCTAACAGCAAACGCCAAAGCTTGGTAGCATGGCAAGGCTTCTGTCCCTCACTTTGGCTGCCACTCTTAGCGGGCTCTGACTAAAGGTGGGCCAGGACAGGTGTTAGCAATGAGATGGTCGCATCATAGACTATAGCCATATGCTACTTGTAATCCTGATGGCAATGGCATAGGAATGACCAGATAGCTATGCCGGCAAAAGCTTGGATAATGCATGATAAATTTGTTTTTAATTTTATATAGTTGGTACTAAATACATGTTTGCATAATAAACATTGAAGGATGTCAGAAGTAGAGTAGCTATAGTAAAAGATACCAAATTAATATATTCAGAGCTGGTATTCTTCATTTTCCCAGAAAGCTCTTCTCAAGGCTTATCATTCCTTAATGGAAGATGTAAGTTCCTCCTGTGGTGTTATTTAAAGGGCAGTTCCCCATAATACTTCCTTCATAGTTTTCCAGAGAACTACCACTTTCCACCTGCCATTAAGTTTCCACTAGTATAGTAATTCTTTTGGGTTAGGTAAGAAAGATGGTGCCATGAACATGAGAAGGGAGTGAGCTATCCCACTGATAAAATGGTATAAATTAATTGATCAGATTAGCCAATTTATACCATGGAAGAATTAGCAGCTGGGATGGGGACATTACCAAGTGCTGAAGACAAATGTCCATTTTAACAGTTTTTATAGCTTATGCTATTAAGAGTGAAAGGGACAGTTGCATCCAACAGTAACATTTAAAACGCTGGCATCAAATGCACTATTCATGTATAAAGGAGTTTGTAGTAAATTTATGTTTGGTATGACCATTTTTTTCATTAAACTCAGAAACAAAGTTATTGTGAAAAAAGGATCCTTCGTGTACCTTGCTGAAGAAACTCATTAAAAGTTGCAAAAAGCCATAATTACTGCCTAAACAATCCCGCTATATCCTCAACTGGCCCCAAAGGTTGAAGCTATGGACTTTTTCTACATCCCACTGTCCAAAGGAGGATTCTTAACCAGTTATTGTTTTTGTGCAAAGTTTTGTAGGTACATATAAAAATAGTTTTTCATTTCTCTAATTTCTACACAGAAATTATTTGTATATATTTTTACTAACACTCAACTTGACAGTATTCTGTTTTTAAAATAATTATTTCCATAAAATATGATTGGCTACCATTAAGAATAAAGTCAAAGAAATTTCACACATGAATTCATGTCACATGGGGAAAAAGTTATCATAATAAATTAAGTATTAAACAAATATTTCCAAACTATATTCAGTTCAATTTTTAATAAGTTTTTAAAAACTTTTTATGAATTTACTAATTTATAAGACATATTTGTATTATAAGTGATTCCAAACAGAAAACCTCCTGTAAGCCAAGTCCCAGCACTAATTCATGATTCATTATCTAAACTTTAATTGGCACAACTCCTGAAATTCTGGGACCATATGGAAAATAATGAGTCCTAATAGGTCTAAGGTGAAAAGATGGCATGTGAGTAAGGAAGCCAGAAAACCATCAATTCAGAATGCTTAGCAACTGCAACACAATTTCCCCAGAGATCTAGAACAATGTGTTCTCAATGTTTTACTGGTCTTGCTATCATATATAATAACTAAACTGCATGTTACTTCTTATTCTGTGAGACAAAGATTAAAATGGAAAAACAAAAACAACCCCAAAATTGGTTTCCATAATTAAAAATGAAATTGGCTGTTAACTAAAAAAAAAAAAAAAGGCAGCAGTTTAGAGTTACCATAACAACCTGATGCAATTGTTGACTGACATAGAAATCTGTTGCATTTTTATAAATAGCAATTTATCTCCCGTCTTTCATTTCAACTAGTTTTAGTGCTTATTGGAGCTAATGGAACAACTGTGCTTTAAAAGACTACTTCACTCATCAAGCAGCATACCTCTTCACTGCTGTCACCACCATAAAAATCATCCTCCAATTGGGTGTCACTCCTTGTCACACTGTTATTTTCTTTTCTATCCAAAGTAAATAGGACCTCCTCTGGGGACATATTCTGAGTCTTTCCATGAGGTGCTGACCGTGGTCTTGATGAAAAAGTGAAAATGTCCTTTGGAATGATCTGGGTTTCCTCTGCCTGTTGATCCTGTTCACTTTCCTTGCTGGCTTCTAGCCATAGGTGTGAAGTGTTGCCAGAGTCATCATCCAGAAGTAAAGACTGTCTTCTAGACACCAAATGGGGAACAGGACCGTCATTTTCAGGAAATATCCGCTCATCTGACATTTGGAAAAGATGACAAAAATTAGAGTAGTGCTCCATAAAAATTTTACTT
Organism: Eulemur rufifrons; assembly: GCF_041146395.1. Classification (NCBI taxonomy): domain Eukaryota; kingdom Metazoa; phylum Chordata; class Mammalia; order Primates; family Lemuridae; genus Eulemur; species Eulemur rufifrons. Next base: position 164,338,285 of record NC_090989.1, read on the forward strand.
TAGGCAGGTAGTTAGGTTAAAATTTCTTGATGCTGAAACATTTATCAAACAATGCAAAAGCCCAGAAAGGCAATTTATCCACCATCCTGTAACCTGCCAAACATTCGATCCAAAGATTAGTGCCTATAGCTACAGGCAACTCATTTGCACTTCCTCTCCATCTGAGTTGAAGCACTGGCCAGAAAATTTTTAAGTCTGAAATAATTATCACCTGTCTTGCAGCAAGTTCTTTATAGCACAACCTCATTAATTTGACATTCCAGAGGGGGAAAATCTTCCAAGTTTAAAAGGGTTTGAGTTACTAGTATCTCTTTTTAACTGTAGTACTTAACCAGCTTCTTTAAACAAAATATCTGGTCATTGTTTGGATTACAAATCACGGAGAAGAGGAAACCACGAAAGGCTGACAGTCTTTTTCTCTCCATTCTGCTGATTGAAACAGGACGATTCATGGACTAAACTGAGTAGATTTTTCAAATCATAGTAAATCCATAGAAATGTTTGTTAATTGGAGTGATAGATTCTGCTGGGTGAAAAAGACCTTTATGTTTAAGTTTAGAAGAGAATGTTTTGACACTAAAATCTTTTTGCACATGGTATTTGTTTTCTTTAAAAATGCTATATATTACCACTTAGATATGCTTTTATCAAAGCTTTTTAAGACATCAATCTTTTATACCACAATGATCCAGGCAAATTGGAAAGGACAGATCTTTATAACGATATCATTAAAAGCATGCTGACTTTCTTCTTTAGAATGACAGTAGGAAAAAGTTGAGCACTTTCTCAATTTACTCTATTTTTCTTGAAATTTACTTTTTTGCGGCATTATTTTAATGGTAAAATCTTGCAAGAACTGTTCCACAGAACCACAATGTGGACATGGTAATTTTACACATTATTCATGAATCCTATTATATTTATGATCACAATAAAAGTAACCAAGAGAGATCTAAGATTTGCTAACTCCAAAGCCTATACTACAAAAGCAAAACAAAAACAAACAAAAAAGACCTTTAATAAATGTAACATTGATGGCACAAATAAAACATTATACAATTGCATTCAATGGTTTCTTAACCCAAGACTACCATTACATAACATAACTTGCTTGCAAAAAGGGTGATAGATGTACACTACTTAGAGAAAATCTATTAGGATCAAGGCTTTCATTATTCAGAGTCTGAAATAATGAACAGAGGGACACAGCCTGTATGTAGGTATATGACCAATGGCAGGATGAATCTCCTTTTGACCACCTTTACAGGGGATGTAGATGGTCCTGAATCACTGTAGCTGTGGGGCAGTGAACTAAACACATTCACTGGGCTCACCTATTTGGGACTGCAAATCCCTCTGCATCGTGCTCGGCACATAGCAGGTGCTTTGCAAACATAGTAGGTGCTCTAAAAATGCTGTAAAAGGTTACAAAGGCCAATGAATTGCATTGGGTACGTGGATATGTGAAAAAATTTGTAGGAAAAGGTACTAGGAATCTTCAATGATTCAGATGACCTATTGCCAGAAATATTACTAACTGTCAAAAAGTCAAAGTAAAAGGAGTGTTGCATACCAAACTAACTCTAATTATCTCACTACCACATGCTTTTTTGGAATTTGTAGTTTTACCTCAAGTATTTCCATATCAATTGTAATGAATAATTTGGTGTGTTTTCTTAGGAAAATATGTAAATTACTGTGTAATCACAATATTGCAGCAAACAAGATAAATGCAAGAATGATCACCTAAACATCTAATTAGTTTTTCTACACAGTCAGATTTATGCTAGAGACACTAATTGCACCTAACATTTTAATGAAGGTTTCAACATTGCATAAATAAGACTGACAAACTACAAACAATTTTCATTTATTTTCCTTTTTCCCTTGCTCAAAACCAATTTGCCTTTGTAAAAGTAGCACACACCTGGTAGACAAGATATGTTGATGGGCTCAATGCTCTCAGCTCCAACCATCTCCATTATAAAGAGGACTGAAGAAATGCAACAATAGATCATCTTTGGGAAGTGTGACAGTGTCATGGTAAAACGTCAAGTTTTAAACTTTCACTCTGAACAGGACAACCAGTGCGTTAAAATTTTAAAATAAGAATACGCTTTCATCCATTAAAGTTTGACATAAAATTGAGGTTAAATAAGGAGATTTACAAAAATTTATAAGTTTTAGCAAATGGTTGCATTGCAGCTTTTCAAATGACTGGATTTGAAATATTTAGCATATTTATATTTTATTAATTATCAATGAATATGGCGTAATGAAGATGCTGACCTGCTTGATCAGGAGACTGAAGTCCTAGAGTGCTGGGGTTCAACATCTCTGTTCCTTGTTGGGACACAGCAGTGAGGACAGTTGTGGCTTTATCTTCACTGCTACTATTTCTTGAAGAACTCCCTTTATTAAGATAAATATTTTCCACTCTGTTACTTCTTTTGAACTTTATAAAAAATAATTTTTGAAGATTGGTTTAATTTGCTATACTTTTTATTTGATTATTTAAAAGCAAATTAGAGGTAACAATATGAATTATATGCAGTTTTTTTTAGTAGAATGTTTTGAGAAGAACTCAGCTGCATTTTTGTAGAGGCTCACCTTAAAATTCTTTGATATTTGTACAAGGACATTTCAGATTTAAGTTTTACAATATGTGATAAAAAGAATTCCAAAACCCATATAATTTTTAAAGGGTCTTATATTTTTTCCCTTGGGTTTCACATAAAATGAAGTGTGTTTTCTTTAAATTATAATTCTTCCTAAACATGACTCTTTTAGACCAAGCTCTTTACTTTTCAGCACCTTAACAAAATGGATACAGGCATTATTGAAGAATTAATTTTTCCGTTTACTCTTTTATAGAAACAACATGAAACCTAGTAGGGTGAATTTCAGCCAACCCAGAAACCTTACATTTTTGAGAAATTACAACAAACAGATATGTGTACGTGATACACTTTGGGCTAGATTCAGGATAGACTAATGTATGTGCACATAAATCTATACATACATGCTTCAAATCCAGTATTTATAGGAATAAATATAATAGCTACCTATATTTGTCTAATGCTTTACTGGTTGCAAAGAGCTTAAATTTTAACCCATATTATATCATATGACAAAGAATCCAAAGGGAGAGAGCAAATGTAAACAACAATCTGAAAAGAATCCAATTAAATAAAAGACATAAATTAAACATGAAAAATTATAATAAAGCTCAATTTTAGTGAAGTCTGCAGGCAGGAACTTCCTCTAGCACATTTGGGGCATTTTTAAAAACAATAATTTAAGCTTATTCAGTCTTTGAGAGTAAAAGTAAGAAGTCCTTTATTTCTGTGGTACTGTCTATTTAATCCAGCAAATCTCTGTTAGGGCTCTAGAGCAATTCTTTTGCAGAAAATTTGATTTCTATAATCCCTGTGGAACAGATATTTATATTTTAAATGAATTGGTTCATAATCCTTTGAAATTTACAACCTGCAGAGAAAGATTCCATTGCCCCGTATAATAGACAGATATAAGATAGTACTGAAATAGTGCCATACCGCTGGGTGTCTCTCTCCTTTCTCTGCTGGTGCTTTTTAACCATAATCTTCTTCTGTTGTTATTCTTATCTGTTGATGGTTCTTGAGGGGGATGTGGACGCATAATATGTACATTGGCTGGTACATTTTCATATCAAAGAACAAAAGCCAGAACAGAAAGTACTATATGGATTGAAGTAATTCAGTAAATATAATTATTGCTATAATAACAATATTCATGTATCGTTTTCACATAATGTGAAGTTGTATCAAAAACATAACTTATTCCTTCATAGAATATAGGCATTTATTCCTATTCCGATATTAGGATCCTATTAGGCTTTCAAAATTGCTGATACATTTTATTCATGTAATATAACCTTACAGAGAACTATAAGTAATTTGATTTATGTTAATCATGTAATACGCTATATTAAAAAATATAAAAAATAAAATTGACAGTCAATACAGAAAAATTATTTCTTTCTTTAAAAGAGGAAGTGCAGCTCAATATACTTTCAACAAGAGCTTAGAGAGCAGTTTCCAAAAGAACCTGGGAGAACTGAGGTCAAACCTGGAGAATTTTTAAATACAATTTAATTCTGTCATAATAATACTCATAGCAGCATTTAGTATTTACTGAATGCTTAATTTCTTGGTGCAATATGATACACTTAACTGGTTTTTTCTCACTGACTTCTCACAATGACCCTTTAAGACAGTTGTTATATATTAATATTATTAGTACTAGTGTCAATAGTAATGGTGTTCTCCTCATTTGACAGAGGAGGAAACTGAGGCTCACAGGGTTTAAGAAACTTGATGAAGACCTCACAGATAGTCAGTAGTAGAGGTGGGACTTACAGCTATGTTATTCATTTCCTTATCTCAGTTTTATACTCCATGGGGGGATATTGTCTGTAATAGTGATTATCAATTTCTAAATCAAATAAAATGAACTAAAATGCCTCCCTTTTCAACTCTCACCAAAGTCAGACCAGTAGGGTGAAAAAGTGACATGGAGTTGTAAATCCTGGGGTCTGGTCTCAATTCTTTCTAATGATTACAAACTGCAAATCTTAAAATCACTTTCCCTCTTTGTAAGCTTTGAAATCTCTATTTGTAAAATGGGACAAACATCCTTTCTTTGTTCACAGGGTTGTTTTTGTATTGATAAGAGAAAAGAAAACATTTTACACATGGAACAGATTAATTAAAAGACAAAATTAAGCTAAGAAAACTTAAAATGCATATGGAGTTTCCAAAATAGAGTGATAATGGGATGCTATTTTATTTCCACATAGGTTATCATAAAGTAAAAACATGGGGTACTACAGCAATTTGAAATAATGGAGTAAACAGAATAACATGTTCTAGAAGATAACGTATGCATAAGAATTCTAAATATATTTCAAAATTCATCACCCTTTTCATTATTGAATGATAATTCTCTGGACTTAAGATTGAGATACGAATATAACAGCTGATTTGTCTTAACAAGAACATTTCTCACTATTTTAACTGCATGATTCTTTCTTACCATGAATAGGTACTGTCTGCTTTATTTGGTGACTATTTTCTTTATCTTCTTGCTCCTCAAAGTCAGATACCAGCAAGGCTGACATTCCTGCACTGTTAACACACTTTTGTACTGTGGACTGCTGGCACGACCGGTTGTTTTTGGACCCGATGGGTCTAATTGTCTGTAAGGAAAAGGAATTAATTTGTACATTTAAATACACAGGAACTGCATTTATTTCCTGTAGAAACTAAAAACTACACAGGAAAAGTAATATTTGGACATATAAAGGGTGAGAAAAAAAACTACAGGAAACACTGTTAAAAAGTGATGGAACAGGAAATTATTGTGGGAAATTAGAAATGGAAGGAGAAAAATAATGAGATAAAATAGAAGACAAACAAGTCTCTTAGACACATAAATGAATATGTGTTTATTTGCTACACTCCATTTTTAGTAGGTAGAAGCTGAGTTAAAAATCAGTGTACATCAGAAATTCAGAGGAAATTAAAATTAAAAAACATAAAATTTGAGAATCTGTTCATTGTAAGGTATCTGGTCATGATCCAACTCCTTTTTTGAAGAAGATGGCAAAACGTGCTCGCATATATTTGCCTATAAGTACTGTGAACATATTTATGAACATAATTAACGTAAATGTTAATTATGTTGACATGACAAAAAGGAAACAGTTTTGATGTCTTTTAAAATCCAGAATTTCTGATCCAAATTTATTCAAGCCTTCTGCTTTTGGCATGCAGTCTGTTTGTCTCTCTGTCTCTCCGCCTTCTTCCACCCCAGAAGGGGAAGAAACCCTTCCCTTACCATGTCACTGACGCTTAGATAAGCTCATCAAAACTTGTGCCTACCTCACTGGATATCCTCATGTTATTTCTTCTGCCAGAGAGTGGAGGTGGGCCAAGAACTTTGGATCCAAAGGCAATATGACAAACATCTTGATTTTTACTGTTCCGCACACTACCTGTTCCTCTGTTAATGAACTGATCTGTTTTGTTAAAGGAAGGTAATAACAGTCCATTAATGGGCACAATGACAAACACCATGTTGCAATATTTCTGCAAGTGCAGTCCAGGTGCTATATGATCCAAATCACACCTCCCAACCCTCAGCACTTATTAAAAAATGCAGATACTGGAATCCAACATCAGAGCTATCAGAACTATAGAATTAGAATCTTGAAGGAGGGTTCAGAATACTTTTAACAAGTTCCCCCCAAGTAATTTTTATACTTATCATCATTTGAAAATCACTACCACAAATATTTTTCTTTAAAAAAAAAGAAAAAGCTATTAAAGCCTACATTTTCTCTTTATGTAAATAATTTAAATAAAATTATTCAACTCAACTGAACAAATATTTAACTGAGTACTCTTGCAGGTATTTCCTAGAGATTGTCAGTAACACAAAATGAATAAGACATATTGCTTGCTCCCAGGGAGTCAGAAGGGGTGTGATAAGGTAAGTAAACAGGACACTAACATAAGGTAGACCTGTAGGAATGAAGAATAAGAGATCTCTTAATGGACATTGAATGACTGATAGGATTTCAAGAATAAGAAATGTAGGGTGCCCTAGGCAGAAGAAAGTACTAGAATAAAGGCATGGGATAAAAGTACTAGAATAAAGAGGGAAAGGGAAAGGTATGTTTGGAGGGCGGGGGAATGGAGGAAGTGACTGGTTTAGCTGGAGAGTCTAGGGTTATACTGAAAAGAGCTTTAAAATGTCAAGAGCCTATGCTAAATTTGGTAGGCAATAGGGAATCTCTTTCTACGGAGAAAGAGACCAAACTGGTGTTACCTTCAGAACAGGACAGGTGTGCCCACCAAATCATGCTGCCTTTCCTTCTGCACACACAGCTAAATTACATTTCTGAACACTGCCTGCAATTATACAAGCCATATGACTGGGTTCTTGCTAATGAGAATGGAATATGAAAAGTGTAAGCCATTTCCTGGCCCCTAAAGCCACCTGAAGAATCCTCCATGCTTTCTATTTTCTCTCTTCCTGACAAGATGCAGAAGATCTTGCAGAGGACTTTCAGCAACCATCCTCCCTCTCCTGGGTGATCACAAAACCACTCAAGTGATTGATTATGTCTACTCTGGTGCCCTGTTCCATCCCTTCACCAAAATGCAGTTAGAGAGATCTCATACAAACATAAATCTAGTTGAGTCATTTCCTTTCCTTCACTTAAAGTTCTTCAATGGCTTTCCTGCTGCTCTTGGAATTAAGAAGAAAGCCATTAACATCATCTGCAAAAACCTGCATGTTCTGACATAACATAGTATCTTACACCTCATTTTCTGCTCTCGCAACAGACTGGCCGCCTCAGTTCTTCCTGCCGACCAGAGTGTTTGTACATGTTGTTCCCCAGGGTTAGAAGGCTTTTCCTTTCTGTATCAGCTTACATTATCACTTCCTCAGAAAAGACTTTGTGGACCTTCCTGATTATGGTAAGCTTCCCCAATATTGGCACTTTCATAAACTGTTCTTTGCAGAACTTGTCAGAATTGCACTTTCACATGTGTCTATGGGATTCTCTAATTAATGTGTGCTTCAATAGGTATAAACACTTGACAGCTGCTTCTGTCACCCTGAATTGCCAGCACCTAGCCCGGTGCTTGACACAGAGTAGGCACATGATAGATCCTTGCTGAACAAGATGAATGAATCATTAAGTGAAATGAGTCAGAGAGGAAGTTGGGTTAAATGACTTAAATATTTCTGTGGTGAGAATTTCATTTTAAGAATAATCCACCTGGAAATTTCAAGTGTGAATCAAGGAGGAAGACTGGACAGCATTGGCTAACTCCAGGGTGTAAGGGATGAAAGAGAAGGGTCAAGAATGAATAAGACATTGATGTTCATATAAATGGTGAGGCTCTCAAATAGCAACAGCGCTATGGCACCACAATCAGATGCTATTCAGGTTATATTTGAAATTTCCTAGTGTTCCCAAATAGACTTGGCTATGTATGCATCTGTATTTTTTTTCCAGCCATTTATAAATATCCATTTGGGGTCAACAAAAGATTGTTAGTCTCTCAGCATTGATATTAGGAATAAATGACACTCAAATTCCAGGCCAACTGGAAAAATCTATTATAGACATTTGTACTTTTTATGACTAAGTAGGACAAATTCTAGACTATTTATTTTGTTCTCAGACATTGATTTTCTTAGAGAAAAATGGCCATTGGGGGATATGGCATGAGACTAGATGGGAATTCCATATCAGCATGGGAGTCTTTTTTTCCCCTTCCAATCTTGGGGAACTATTCAGCGATGGGCCTGTTTTTCTGTTCAAATATCTTACAAGGACAATATCCTTGATTTTTTTTTTTTTTCATATTCTTTATCTATATGCAGGTTCTCTTCAATCAATTTGAGTTCTTTTGAGTAGAAAGATCATTTATTTGTTACTCTATGAACCCTCATCTGCTGGAACCCAGCTTAGCACATGACAGACAATGGATAAATCTCACCAATATTACGGATAAAATGCAAGATTAAAAACAGAATGTTTTGGAGGGAGGATTTTAGAAATCATATGGATATAGTTCCAGCTATAATTTTGACAAAATGAATATAATAACTACTTCATAGTTATGAATAAAATTACAAATCCTAAATACCTTGAATTTCTTAGAGGAATCTCTTGTTTAGCAGTGGATATTGAGTAACTACTAAAGAGACACCTAAAAACCTGATATACTACAATTCCCTAAATAACATAAAATATATATTCTGTATTTTATAAGAAGATCTACTATAGGATTTCTTTAAAGAGTAATACACCATTGTCTATTTAAATTTGTCTATTTTTAAAAAATTTGTACATTTTGGTATACTTCCCCTTGCCACAAAGTATACCAAATATTCCACTATTTAGTATATCTTTAATTAACAGACCTCTTTAAGCTTGTTATTACAATGAACACACCAATTCTTAAATCCTGTTTCACTTTAATAATTCTGTTTATATTTATATTAACTGTCATAATTATCTCTATAAACATATATTATGCTATGTGTCTACTATAATAAGGTCCTAATTAAAATCTAAGAAAAGCAATTTAGAACTTTAGTTTCTAAAATAAAAAGAAGGGGAAAAGTTTCTATAATGAGAAAAATCTTAATAAAAGAAAACTACAAGCAGAAACTCATGCTTTTGAATTCTAAAAGGAGCTCTTTTAAGAACTGATATCAATATGCATAATATAAGGTTAAAAATCAAGATTAGATTAAAGTCACGCTCTAGGCGTTTCATTTTCTTGAGTTTGCGGAAGATGAACTTGTGTAGGTCAGAGATGTTACCATTAATCATTTTGCTATTTTACTGAGGGGTACATGCCTTTGTAGTTAGATTGTAAAACCTGAGGGTCTACTCTCTAATTGTCTTTTAGAAAAATAAACATTCATTTTTGTCTCAAGATACAATGTTCTAATTATTATAGTCATTTAAGTTTGCAGGGTTTTCAAAGCTTAACCAGAAAAACGCACTGAATTTTCAACTCTAATCACTGAAGGGTCATGCTTAAGACTTACACCTATTATCTAAAAATCAAATCAGAATTAAAGCTGGTACCAAAATCCAGACTTTGAATTGGATTACTTTTTATTATAGTATATGTGTATTGTTATAAAGAATGTAAAAAAATACAAAAAAGGATGATCTAGTATAGCAATATTATTTTAGACAAGGTATTTAGCCTTTTAAGCCTCACCTTCTTCATCTATAGGATCAGGATAATAATAGTATTTAAGTCAGGCCATTAAATTATATTAAACAATGCATGTAATATGCTAAATGCTGTACCTAGTAGGGAGTAAAAGCTTATTAATACCTTCTATCCTGAAGAGTCTTTAACAGTTTACAAAGTCTGTTCACAGTCATTTATTCCTCCATTCACCCATTCTTTCAGTAGTGACTAGGTACCTCGTCTGGCCAGGCACTGCTCTAGTAAGGGAGTAAGGTGGACTCGTGGGGGAGATGGATGGTAAAGCAAGTAATTCATAAATAACTACATGATTATAGCTGTGATAAGAGCTATGATGGAAATATATGTCATATTTATATGTGCGTTTAAAGGGGGTTAGTTATATGTGTGTTTAAAGGGAGCTAGTATCTAGTTTTTGGGGTCAGGGACATAATTAAACTTGAGGCTTCAAGGATGATGGATATCATGATACATACTCAATCCCTATGCACTTTCCAATCACCCAATGTGATATTATTATTCCATCTCCACAGAGAAACCGAGGCTCACAATGTTTAGAGAACTGTCCACACCCAGAGCTGGGGCTCAGAACCCAAGTGTCCCAGTGCCTCTTTGTGCCTTCTTTTTATCACATGTGATGCTACCCTCAATGGGCCAGGAGGGTATCACAGGGGATTCTTCCCATATCTGCTATTTATTTTCCATACAATTTTGTAAAGCCATCTAACTAAAAACTTTTGTTTTCCTGTCTGAAAAAGTGGGTCTATTAATGACTGTACAGATAAGTACCAAAACTTCATGAATATGATAATTCAGTGCACATGATAAGGACTAATGAGGTTTATGAGGAATTATGCACATAATCCCATAATATCCTTTTTCAGAGGGAAGAGAGGGGCGGGTTGGTGTTAGGGGGAGCAGGGCAAACTGAAGAGGCTTCAGTGTCAGGCAGGTAGCACATACACGACAAGCAGGCACATATAGAACATAGGGAACTGTGCCTAATTTGAGAGCACCCACTCAATGCAAAGTGTTTTAAAATTAAAAAGTTTTTTAGACCTGTTGAAGGACTGTCAGCCTGCAAACTCTGGAAGCATGATGAAAAGAAAAACAGGTAAGTAAATGACAAAAGCAGAAAAGGCTTTGTGTGATTACAATCAGTCTTCAACTTTTGCAAATAATTAAAACCAGTACTTAGCCTTACCTCATTAATAAAAAGTTTAAGATATTTTTGAAAGGCAATAAAATAATATTAAAAACTAAAATAAGAAGATATCTTTCTCTTCTGAACTGGAATAGGAGCTTAGACAATGTTAAAACATCATTTTTGTGTGTAAAGTCAGGACATTTATACAAGATAAAAGTAATAAAACAGGATATTACTTTTCTTCATAAACTCTTAATTTGTTAAAAATTAGCCTAGTTTTCATTCTTTACTCTTAATGAGCAAAGAAACCTTTTTTTAAAGGGAAACTTTCATTATCTCAAGAAAATTTTCCATTTTGAATAAGTTTTTTTTATGGTACCATTTATTTATGGGCCTTGATGGATAATTTCCATTATTAACTGACCTAGGGCAATTTCCTGTCAGAGAAAAAGAAGAGAGGAAGGCTTCCCAGGAGGATGATTCTTGAAACTAGTAACAAAAAATTACTTAAAGGGAGACAGTAGTTAAAATCCATCTCTGAAACCAGACTGCCTGGTCACATGCCAGTTCTGTTGTTCACTAATTACTTGATCTTTACGAGCCTCAGTTTCCTCATCTAAAACATGGCGATTACTGATTAGAGTTAACAATAATGTATTATATATTTTAAAATAGCTGGAAGAGAGGTTTCTGATTATTTTAATTATAAAGAAATAATAAATGCTTAAAGGGATGGACATGCTAATTTCCATGATTTGATCATTATATATTTAATTTATATATGTACTGAAACATCATGTTGTGCCCCATAAATGTGTATGATTATTATGTGTCAATCATAGCAAAAAGGGTGATTATGATAGTATCTACATAAAAGGGTGTGAGAGAGGATTAGATGGGATAAACTATGTAAAGGCCTTAGTGCTTGGAACACAGAAAAACTCACTAAATGGTAGCATTGAGCTAGGCGCTAGGGATACAACAAATAGGACTCCCGCAGTTTTGAGGCTTACATTCCAGTCGGGGAGACAGCAATACGGAGATAATCATGTAAACAAGAAAATAACAGGCAGTGATAAATGCTGTGCTGAAAGTAAAAATGGGGTGATGTGGCAGAAAGAGTACCTTGGGGGTTACTGCAGGTCATTGATGATTATAGCCTCAAGTTCACCACTAGTGAAAAAGTATGTGAAAATTCACAGTTTAATTAAAATATTTCAATATTCATATTGATACAGTGTAGATAACCATATATATTTCCCTATTACACTATAAAGAAAAAATAGTTGTTTAACATTTATATTTAGCCTTTACTTTGCCAATAATTTTGAATTTCCTTCCTATTTTACATTTTAAATAACAATATTGATATTAAATAGAGAAATATATTTTAATTTTATAGCAATTCTTGGCATTTTTCAAAATACAGAAAAGTATAAAGAAGAAACTAGAAATGTCCCATCATTGCTCTAACATAATACATCTGTTGATATATGTCATAAATATAGTTAAAAAATTAAGATTCTCTAATAGAGAAGGTTAAAATATAAGAAGTAAAAGTCTTATCTCCTTGCCTCTGCCTCTACTAGTCCCTGTTTCCAAAACTAATTAAGTTTTCTGAAAAAATTTTATGCATATATCATACTTAGGTGACTTTTTTATTTATATCAATGAGATCATACTGAAATGGCATTCTTGACTTCCATTTTTCACTGCCTGACACAGTTTTGAGATCTTTACAGACCAGCACAGGCAGAGCAGGTCATTCTTAGTGCAGTTGCATAATAACTTATTGTGTGGTTATTGGATCAATTCCCCACTGTACACAAGCAGTTTGTCTCCAGATTTTTGTTATTACAAGCAATGCTATCATAAATATCTAAAGAAGAAATGTAAAGGTTGGTATGAGTCAACCCTGCAGAAGTAACACAATTATCAAACTGATCATTTTTCATATTTAATATTATGTTTTATATTATTAATTTTTTCAATGTTTGGCAGACATTTTACAGAAAAATTAAAATTGACTCCATAAATAGTTTGTGATATCTTTGCTATAACATTTCACAGATACTGATCAATATTCATATTAAAGTCCTTTCACACTTAAAGAAAATTTAAAATGAAGGAATGAAACCAGCTATGTTTCATTTTATTGAAGATGGGGAAAGGAAATATATAACTTAAATGTAGGAGATGACAGAGTTTCTTTTGAGTTATTATTACACATTGGAACTAAAAATTGTGGGATCTCTTTAAACCAACAACCCTAAAACAAAGCTAAGCAAAAGTCTAGTTTAGAAAAGAAAAAATTAAAGAGTGTCTTGTTTTTTCTGAAATCAGAATCCAACTCCTTTTTCTTTTAGGTTCTTCTACTTCACAGTAGATTTTGCTATTTTATTTGAATTTTACTTTCATAATGTGGAATCCAAAGAAGAAATTTTAATAAGGATCTCACCAATGCCAAAGATAGTTAGATGATTATTTCATGTTTTTTGCTAAGATGCATTAATTTTCCCATCTGCGATTTTGCTAGAAGCTAGAGTTGTCAGTCTTTTCTCATTTAAAAGGGAGTAAAAATCCAATAAGATTGCGGCTGTGGAAGGAGGCACTTGGGAAAACTGCCTTCTGATTTTTAAGTAAATTACTAGTTTTGATTTGCTCTTAGTGGACCACTGCATCTTTTCATCAGTAGCTGAATGCTCAACTTCAATAACCAAATCTGATACTCTGGTTCAATTAAACTGGGGTCCAATTAATGCAAATAAGATCATCAGATTCCACAGTCTTCTGTAGACTAATAGTCATTAGTTAATATGCACTGGGAATCGACAAAGTGAATGGTGTGAATGTGTAGCTTTTTGGAAACACAATCATCTTAATAATTTCATTAAATTCTCTTGATCAAGTTATATGACATTCAACAAACTGCACTCCAAAACAATTGCAAGTTTTGAGGTTTCCTTTTTGGCTTGTGTGAAATGCTAGAAAACTTCTTTCTCTAGAGGCTTCATTGGGATCTCTCAATATGTGCATTTATAATAAAATATCATAATTTACATGAGTACTACACAGTCAATTATAAGAGCACACATTTTCTCATGCAATTCAAATCTCATCACAGGGAGTCCACTTTTTAGAAAGACACAAAAACAAATAGCTCAAATGAAGAAATATCTCCTGGCTTTTCCATGATTAAAAAGTCTGTCCTTGGGCATTATTCATTAACTACATCTTTCAAACAAAATATGTTACATAGAGAACAATAATTATTATTATATTCACTTACAGTAGGTGTCCAATCTTGCAAATGTCAAAATCAGAAATTGTAAGTGTCCTCGAACTTTAAATTAAAAAAAGGACTCTTAAAATATCTGGATATAACTGCTTTTTTGGAGCCTCCCAGCAGGACCTCATGGCTCTGGCCCAGAAAGAGATCTTGCCAAGCTTTTCCTCTTCCTATGTTTCTCTCCTTTCCAGAACTCTGGGCACAGAGGTCCTGGGATTTCCCAGCTCTCTGTGCTTAGTCAGATTCAATCTCTATTAAAAGGGAAAGAGGGTGGGGGGGGATGGAATTTATGTCACATTGAAATGAAAACATCTGCGAACCCCTCACAGGGCAGAGGTAAAGTGCTTCTCCACTGTTAGAGGAGCAGGATGCTCCACCTGAGGTCTATTTAGCTGCTTCTCATGGTCACATTGTTTAGTCAGCCCATAATGGCTTGTAGACTAAATTAGGAAACTTGAGGATCGCTATTAAAGTACACCAGGCTAAAGGAGACATTAAAAGCTCGAATTCTGGTAAACCATCATGATGGTTCTATTAATAACTCCCCAGGTATCAAAAGAAGAAAACCAGCAATTGTATTAGAGTGGTGCATTTGCTGGGGAAAAAGACAACCCATATCTCAAATGAGGAAAAAAAAAATCTGGATATAGACTTTCACTTTCATTTAAAGACATAATTATAGTTCTCAAAACATAAACTAGAGAGATAGAAGAAAAAAAGAACATTTATAACTGCAAAGAGTTACCGAATATACTTTATGACTTAGTCATTTGTTATTGAAAGTTATCATAGCATTCATTTCATTCTGTGATGAATCTTCAGTTAAGATTGAATTGTGTCTCAAAGTCTTTTACAGTGGCCATCTAGGGTGTGAGATATTTTTATCCTTTTGTGTATATATTTTCTAAAGCCTCTTTAATGAGCATGGATTTTATACAACCTTTCTCTATCTGTCCAAATATGCTGTATATAATTACTATGCAAATTCTATGTGTGCCCCTTACTGCTATCAAAAAGTTCTGCCTAAAGTTGGTAATTGTGGAAGCAGGTGATGGGTACCCAGGGGGTTGCTCATCATACATTCTCTCTACTCTTCCGTAAGTTTGGAAATGTCATAAATAGGCAATTAAAAATGTACTGCCTATTTATACAGTCTTCTGCCAGGGTTTATACTGAAAAAGTTACAAAATAGGTCCCAATTCTCTAGAAATATACAATTTAGGACATGCAATGCTGATGAAGGTTGACATGTAGAAAATACACCAAGAATAAATGAACATGGCATAAATGCAGAGAATAAAATGAATTCACTTTTGCAGTTTTCACCACGGTTATCTCTTTTCTCCTATTTCTCCTTTGACCTCCCTCAAACTTTGACCACTCTCTCATCCTCTCTGTTATCTGAGAATCACCAAGTCCTGCCAATTTTCGCTATAGTTTCCCTGTTGGTTCCACTTTCAGAACCAACTATGTGGGCCCTTGTCATTTGATGCCTAGATTGCTGCAAAGACATCTTACTTGTGCTCCTTAATCTCTGCTCTCACTTGATTTCAAACTTCATCTTAAATCCTTCTGTCAAATTCCACCTCCCAAAACAGAAGTTATCATTCCTCTACTTTAGGAACATGAGGCCCACTCTTCTCATGTTCTTCCAACATGGCCATTCTGCCTCCTCATGCCATTCCTCTTACTAATCCCTTAGGAAAACTTATCTACCCATTTTGCTGTCTCTGAGTCTTTGCTCAGTCTTCTGCCCCACCGTACACTTCCATAAACTCCCTCATTTATTAATTTGCTATAAATACTTATTTACATAAATATATATTGAATACTTTCAACTTCCTCCATAAATGTCCCATTATGACAACTATCATTTTACCTTCCTCTGAATTACTTCAATGTTATGAATGTCATCTGAACCACACGATCTTTGTGGGCTAAATGATGCAGTGATTCTTAACCATGGCTCCACAACAGAATCACCAGAGGAGTTTTAAAAACACTCATCCCAGGCTAATTAAATCATAATCTCTGGGGCTAGAGCACAAACATGAGAAAAAAAATCTTTTTTTGACATCAAGTATTTAAAAAATGTATCAGGTGATTCTGACACGTTGGGAGTTGGGAAGCATTCATCTAGACGATATTAAGTTTCTTGATTTGTATGTACAATTCATTCATTTGGTCAATAGCTACAGTGATTATTGCAGAGGTAGAAAACTGGCAACCCTGGTATGTTTTCTGAGGCCCACAGAGTGTTTTTGAAAAATTTTAGACAATACTTTAAAATTGGGAGATTTGTCACAAACATTCGGATACCCAGCTCCTCTTGGAAAAATGAGAGATCTGGTGAGACTGGGCTTGCATTCTTGAAAAGGCAACACTGGCTAGAACTGAATTGCAGCTATTCCTCTAGACTGAGAGAGAGCTTCCAGGGGCTGTGGTTCCCCCCAACTCCCTACAGCGCGCTCACAGGGGCTGAGTGTTAATTGCCATTTATTGTATCATTTGCATAGCTGTTAAAGTTACTGTTTCAGTAGTAGGAGAATCATTTCTCTGAAGTGGTACCTCACTCGGCTTCTTTAACCTCCTCTGCCTCCTCCTCCCCTAGTAAGGCTCACTGTTGAAGTAGAAAATATTTCTGTGTCCAATATCCAGGCAACCAGCCCACTTTATTTATTTGTTATCTTCCTGGCCTCAGTAATGATCTGAGTTTGTAGCCCCTGACCTGGTATGTGGCAAGTACTGTGTCAAGTGCTAGGGATATACAAGAATAAGGTACAGTGCCCTCTTTGGAGGAAGTCACACTTCATTGAAGAGATACAGACGTATTATGCTTATAAATTAGATGAGTGAGTGCATACCTGATTCTGCTGAACTTAGAGTATGACCTCCAAATTTTATTTCAGTTTGGCGGAGTTTAGTCATGTTTAGCAGTTGTGTGACATGTGGAACATCTGTTGTTAGTTGACAGCTTCTGGGAATAATGTCTACAGGTTCATCTGCTGGAAAGGGAACACCACGTACAGCTGAAAGTAAAGACAAACATTCATTCTCAAAATGTAAGCCATTTCTGCCAAATGGAGATATTTTATAAATGAAATCAATTAAAGGAAAATATTTTAGAGTACAACTTTGGATGAATTATTCAACCTTTCAGACTTGGTTTTCTTATCTGTAAAATGAGCATGGTAATTTTACTGCTTACTTCCTAGGCTTGTAGAAAGAATTAAAAGAGATGAAGCATATAACATATGGAGTGCATTCAGAGAACTATGCAATAAATGAAAGCATTCATTGGAAATATTTTATATTTGCTTTTCAATACTAGAGATGGGACTTGAAAAAACTAGTTGAGTATGCTCCTATTAAGATTTCTGGGAGTATATCAGCTCATTTATATGAGACCAATATGTACAATAACATTATTGAATAACCTAAGTACCCATAACCATTATATGAGTAAATTAACTTTTTAACTTTTTATTTTAAAATAATTTTAGACTTATCAAAAGTTTTAAAAAAGTATAGTTTCCTATATACCCTTTATCCAGCTTCTGTTAAAATCCTACCTTTCAATATTTTCAAAGAAAAAATGGTTTATTAAAATTATGATAGTATTTTAATTTCATTCACATAGTGAATTTGATATAGTGATATTTTATATTTTATAGTGATATTTTAATTTCCTTTTAGTGCATTTTCTGTTCTTGTTCTTAAGACATTTTACTAATAGTGCATTTTTTCCTATTTTTTAGTCTGACCTCTTTTATGGTAAATATATTAAGCCTTGTCATTTGTTGCAAGTAGAAATATCAATTAGTATTAATATTCTAGAAAGCAATTTTATTATATGTATCAAAGCCTTAAAATGTTCATACCATTTTATTCAGTAATTTCATTTTATGAATCTATTCTAAAGTAAAAAAAATTAGAAATTCAAAGATCTATATAAATAGGCTTTATAATTTCTGGAAAATAAACAACTTAAATTTCCAGCACTTGAGGAGTGTTAAACACATTATAGTGTTTCATGGGATGGCATGGTAAAGAACCACAAGAAATTGTATTTATGAAGGTGTCTCAATGATAAGGGAAAAGTTCAAGATGAGAAGTTAAATGGAAATAATAGATATCAAAAACTCTATCTCAACTGTAGAAAAATAAATATATAGCAGTGTATGAGTGGCAAAAAGACTGGAAGGAAATATACCAAAATGTAAAATAACTTTAGGTGGTTAGCTTAAACATCATTTTAATTTTATTCTTTACAATAGCTTCTATATATGTTAGATTTTTATGAGTAAAGTTTCAATTTTTAGAATCTAGTGGGAAAAAATATTTGTGTGCTTATTTGTGAATCTGAGTAGTAAGAAAAATTCAACCAATCATCCCTCAAAAACCATCATTAAGTAAGTATAAATTCTCAGCAAGTTAATAAAGGTAAATAATGTTAGAAGAGGTTTCTGTGCACCCTAACCATGGAATTTTCCTAATTGGATACTAACGTCCTAATCTGAAAAGGAAAATGAATCATTTAAAAACTTAAATACTCATCAGCAAGGTAATGGTTTCTAAGTGTCCTAATGCCCCAGTCATTAAAAATGTTGTAGATTTACAAATTTTAGTTTTCAGATATTCTTTATCGATTCTTTATTTTTCATTGATCTTTAGAAAATCAATATAAAGTAATTGAGTAAATGAACTCTCAAGATAGTAAACATTTGGAAAAAAAATAACTAAACTAGGAGAGAGAGAAGATGGCGGAGTGGTGGTGACTGCCTGCATTCGCGCTCCCGGTGAGGAAGTCATGGATCCGGACCTGCCACAATGCTAGAGGACCGCTCCCACACAAGAACAGCGGTGTGAATCCACGGAAAATCAACGTGGGACAAACAGAGCGAGTGAGGTCTGAGCTGGGGAGCCACGGTGAGCTTTGGAACTGGCCAGGCCCCTGGCTCTGGTACATACCGGAACCTGAGCAGTCACCCCCAGCGCCGGCGATCTGTGGGCGCGCAATCGCCATCTTGGGGCCCACAGCCAAGTCACTGCGGAGCAATAGGGTGCAAAGAGGCTCCCTGGACGGCCCCCTCCCCTGGTCCACAGACCTTATATAGGGGCCCCGCCCATGTGTAAACACTGAATACTTCTCCAGAAGCGAGAGTGTGGAGCCTGGTCCCTGGGGACATTGGGCCAAGGCAGACTTTTCCCCGTGGGAGCTGCAGCAACTGGGGCGCCGAGCGAGCGAGGGCACCGTCCACTCCCCATAGCTAGTATCTTTCCTGCGGATAGAGACAGAAACCACCCCTATAGAGGAAGAACCAAAGGGAAACAAACAAACAAACAAACAAAGAGAATTTCGGTCTACTACTAGTGTGGACCCTGCCTGCCTTCTAAGACCACAACACAGTGTCCTAACTCGCCAAAGCGGTCTTGGATCACTCCAATCCTCTAGGATTGGACCCATCAGAAGCAGTCCCCCAACTGAAATAGAAAAATCTCTAAACAATACAAAACAGTCTCCCCCTCTTGCCAAAGGAAGCAACATACCTAGACTGCTTCACAGCCTAAGAACAGAGCACAAAGAGTGTTGTTAACCAGACTAAATCTATAAGAAAAGATCCAACGATAAATCTAGATGGGAAGGGCCCAGCGAGAAAACACGGGGAGCACAAAGAATCAAATGGAAAGCTCACCCCCAAAGAGAAATACCAGCTTTCAACCATTTGACACAAACCAGACTCAAAACACCAACATGTCACAGGAAGAATTCCAATTATGGACTATAAACAAGCTGAATAATATACAAGAATCAATGGATAAACAACACAAAGAAAACCACACACACAAAAAAAATACAGGATTCGGAGGAAAAATTCACTAAAGAAATTGAATATATTGAAGAAAAACCAAACTGAACTCCTAGAAATGAAGAATTCACCCAGAGAGCTACAAAACACTGTGGAAAGTCTCAAGAGCAGGATAGATCAAACAGAGGAAAGAATCTCAGAAATTGAAGATAACTCTTTCCAACTAAATAAGTCAGTCATAGAGATAGATCAAAGAAGTAAGAGAAATGATCAGAGTCTTCAAGAAATGTGGGATTATGTGAAGAAACCTAACTTGAGAGTTATTGGCATTCCTGAGGGTGAAGAAGACAATAAGCAAGGGTTGGACAAGCTATTTGAAGACATAATCGAGGAAAATTTTCCAGGCCTTGCCAATACTCTAGATATAGAGATTCAAGAAGCTCAAAGGACCCCTGGGAGATTCATAGCAAATAGAAAAACACCACGCCACGTAGTCATCAGGCTGACCAAAATATCCACTAAAGAGTTCCTTCTCCGAGCTGTAAGGAGAAAGAAACAAGTAACTTACAAAGGAAAACCCATCAGAATTACGCCAGATTTCTCAGTTGAAACCTTACAAGCAAGAAGAGGTTGGGGCCCCATTTTCACTCTTCTGAAATAGAATAATGCCCAGCCTAGAATCTTGTACCCAGCTAAGTTTTCTATACGAAGGAGAAATGAAGACATTCTCAGATAAACAAAGGTTGAGGGAATTCACCAAGACCAGACCAGCCCTCCAAGAAGTACTCAAAAGAGAGTTACACACGGATCAGCACAAGAAAGATCCACGAATGTAAAACTACTCAAGAGCTAAAGATCAAATTCCAGATACCACAATGGCCCAGGAGAGAAAACATCGCAATGAAGTTCTACACAACAAACTGAACAAAAAACTGTCTCACTTATCAGTTTTCTCAATAAATATGAATGGCTTGAATTCCCCGCTCAAGAGACATAGACTGGCCCAATGGATAAAAAACCACAATTCAAGTATCTGCTGTCTTCAAGAAACTCACCTAACCTGCAAAGATGCATTTAGACTGAAAATAAAAGGATGGAAATCAATATTTCAAGCAAACGGTACCAAAAGAAAGCTGGTGTGGCAATCTTAATTTCCAATAACTTAGCTTTCAAACCAACAAAAATAATAAAAGACAAAGATGGCTACCACATACTGGTTAAAGGCAAAATTCAACAAGAAGCCATGACTATACTCAATATATATGCACCCAACCTAGGTGCACCTAGATTCATAAAGCAAACCCTACTAGATCTCAACCAAATGATAGATAACAATACTGTAATAGCTGGAGACTTTAACACCCCACTGACAGTACAGGACAGATCCTCTAAACAGAAAATAAAGACATAATGGACCTAAATAGAATGCTAGAACAAATGGGCATGGCTGACATCTATAGGACATTCTACCCAAAGTCCACAGAATATACATTCTTCTCATCAGCTCACGGGACATTCTCTAAGATTTACTTTGTCCTAGGACATAAAGCATGTCTTAAAAAATTCAAAAAAATAGAAATTATATCATGCATCTTCTCAGATCACAGCAGAATAAAAGTAACAATGAACCTAAACAGAAACCCTCAGTCTTACTCAAAGTCATGGAAGCTCAATAACTTTCTCCTGAATAATTATTCTATAAAGGAAGAAATCAAGATGGAAATCAAAAGTTTCTTTGAATTAAATGACAATGGAGATACAACTTATCAAAATCTATGGGACGCAGCTAAAGCAGTCCTGAGAGGGAAATTCATATCCATAAATGCCTATATCCAAAAGACAGAAAACATGCAAATAGACAACCTAACGAATAGACTCAAAGAGCTGCAGAAAGAAGAACAGAACGACCCCAAACCCAGCAGAAAGCGAGAAATTACTAAGATCAAATCAGAATTAAATGAAAAGGACAACAAAGAAACTATAAGGGAAATTAATAAAACAAAAAGACCAATTTCTCTCATGAATATAGATGCAAAAATTTTCAATAAAATACTAGCAAAGCGAATCCAAGTACTTATCAAAAAAATAATCCACCACGACCAAGTGAGCTTCATCCCAAAGATGCAGGGGTGGTTCAACATACGTAAATCTATAAATGTAATTCACCACATAAATAGAAGCAAACACCAAAACCATATGATACTCTCATTAGATGCAGAAAAAGCATTTGACAAAATTCAACACCGTTTTATGATAAAAACGCTTAACAAAATAGGCGTAGATGGAACCTACCTAAAAATGATACGACCCATGTATGACAAACCCACAACCAACATCATTCTGAACGGGGAAAAATTGAAAGCACACCCACTTAGAACTGGAACCAGACAGGGCTGCCCACTGTCCCCATTACTTTTCAACATAGTATTGGAAGTCCTTGCGAGAGCTATCAGGCAAGAGAGCAGAATCAAGGGAGTCCAAATAGGGAAAGAAGAGATCAAACTCTCACTTTTTGCTGATGATATGATGTTATATCTGGAAAACCCCCAGGATTCAACCAAGAGACTCCTGGAATTGATTAACGAATATAGCAAAGTCTCAGGCTACAAAATTAATATACACAAATCAGAGGCATTTATATATGCCAATAACAGTCAATCGGAAAACCAAATTAAAGACTCAATACCCTTCAAAATAGCAACAAAGAAAATAAAATATCTAGGTATATACCTAACTAAAGAGGTAAAGGACCTCTATAAGGAAAACTATGAAACACTGAGAAAAGAAATAGCAGAACTTGCAAATAGATGGAAAAATATATCATGCTCGTGGATCGGAAGAATCAACATTGTTAAAATGTCTATACTACCCAAAGTGATCTACAGATTCAATGCAATCCCTATTAAATTACCAACATCATTCTTCACAGACGTAGAGAAAATAATTATACACTTTGCATGGAATCAGGGAAGACCCTGTATAGCAAAAGCAATTTTAAGCAACAAAAACAAAATAGGAGGTATTAATTTGCCAGACCTCAAACTATACTACAAGGCTGTGGTTCTTAAAACAGCCTGGTACTGGCACAAGTACAGGGACACAGACCAGTGGAACACAACAGAAAATCCAAATATAGAACCATCCTCATATAGTCACCTAATTTTTGACAAAGCAGGAAAGAATATACTCTGGGGACAAGAATCCCTATTCAACAAATGGTGCTGGGAGAATTGGTTAGCCACTTGTAGAAGACTGAAACAGGACCCACAGCTTTCACCTCTCACAAAAATCAAATCACGGTGGATAACAGACTTAAACCTTAGGCGTGATACAATCAGAATTCTAGAAGAAAATGTAGGAAAGACTCTTACAGACATTGGCCTAGGCAAAGAATTTATGAAGAAGACCCCCAAGGCAATCACAGCAGCAACAAAAATCAATGAATGGGACATGATTAAATTAAAAAGCTTCTGCACAGCCAAAGAAACAGTCACGAGAATAAACAGACCACCTGCAGAATGGGAAAAAATTTTTGCATACTACACATCAGATAAAGGACTGATAACAAGAATCTATTTAGAACTCAGGAAAATCAGCAAGAAAAAAATCAAACAACCTTATCAAAAAGTGGGCAAATGACATGAATAGAAATTTCTCAGAAGAAGATATAAGAATGGCTAACAAACATATGAAAAAATGCTCAACATCCCTAATCATCAGAGAAATGCAAATCAAAACCACAATGAGATATCACTAACCCCAGTCAGAATGGCCTTTATCAAAAAAATCCCAAAACAACACATGTTGGCGTGGATGCGGAGAGACAGGAACACTCATACACTGCTGGTGGGACTGCAAACTAGTGCAACCCCTGTGGAAAGCATTATGGAGGTATCTTAAACAGATTCAAGTAGAGCTACCATTCGATCCAACAATCCCATTACTGGGCATATACCCAAAGGAAAAAAGGTCATTCTGTAACAAAGACACATGTACCCGAATGTTTATAGCAGCACAATTCACAATAGCAAAGATGTGGAAACAACCCAAATGCCCATCAATACATGATTGGATTAGTAAGCTGTGGTATATGTATACCATGGAATTTTACTCAGCTATAAGAAATAATGAAGATATCACATCTCTATGGTTCTCCTGGAGAGAGTTGGAACCCATTCTATTAAGTGAAGTATCCCAAGAATGGAAAAACAAGCATCACATGTACTCACCAGAAAATTGGTTTCCCTGATCATCACCTAAATACACATCTGGGAACGACACCAATCGGATATCAGACTGAGGTGGGGGGCGGGGGAGGGGATGGGTGTATGCCTACACAATGAGTGCATTGCGCACCGTTTGGGGAATGGTAACGCTTGAAGGTGCTGACTCGGTAAGGGGGGGTGGGGAAGGGAGGGATATATACCTACATGATGGGTGCAACACGCACTATCTGGGGAACAGACACACCTGGAGCTCTGACTTGGGGGGAGAGGCGGTACATGGGCAATGTATGTAACCTGCGATTCTGTATCCCCCATAACAATAAGATGAAATAAAAAAAAATAACTAAACTAACTCCAGATATATATTTGACATATCATTACAAACTCCTCTGAGGTAGAAAAAGATAATTTCCACATCAATGACTATATTGATAAACTAAAAGACAAAGAGAATTCTGGAGGCCAGTAAGAACTTGAAATATTAATAAAATGCTGTATCCTGAATCCTATAAAGGGAATCATGAAACCTTTAGCTTATAGGGCTTGTGTGATTAGTATACAATACAATGGTATAAAAAGTTTGAAATGCTATCAGCACAAAACCTGAGTTTCCAAGTAATCAGAAACAGACAGAAAATCTCTGGTAACCATAAATCCCTAAGTTTTTATGGAAGACAGAACAAGGCAGAGACTATTACAAAAGTCCAATCTGAATCTTACAGAAACATGGCTGACATGCAGATCAGACTTCACACTAAAAGGCTCAAATCCCCTCTACATCATCTTTCTTTTCTATATATCTACTCTTCCTTTGCACCCAGAACTGTCTCACTACTTACTGGATTATTCTTTGAGGGAAATTGTGGGCAGTATAAAACCTGCAATAGAAGGAGAAATAAAAAGACCCTATTAGTTGATTTTTTAAAATAAAGACTCATCATTAAGCCCATTTAGCAACTACAAGTTCTCAAACTTTCTTTGAGACTTTATGGAGGAAAACTTGGAAAGTGGCTTTAGTCTCATTTTTGTGAAACCAAACTAAAAAAGGTGCTTTAGGACCATCTGTTACCTGGAAGCTGGATGTTCTGTAGCACTAAATGGCAGTTAACTCATCTCCCTACCACCTGCCTCACCACTAACCACTCCTTTTCTCCATGTCCAATTATTATGTCAATTTATTTTATTTTATTTAGCATTTACAGCTTGATTTAAAAATAAGGGTTAAGTCTGAGAATAGCATAGACCTTACATAAAAATTAAATAGTAGTGAATTGTTCATAGGGAGCATGGTCTGCCTTCATTCATTTACTCATTCTGTCACTCAGCAAACATTTATTGAGGCTCCACTACATGCCAGGCACTTGTCTAATGGCTGAGAATCTAGTGGTGAGCCAGAGTGACTGTGTCCTTGCCTTCTTGAAGCTTACATCTAGCAGAGACTATGAAACGAATCAAATCATAAATAATTATTTAATTATAATTTTGTTAAGTGCTCTGAAGGAAAAGTTCAAGATGATGAAAGAGCATAATGGGATAAGCTAACAGCATAGGGTGTCATTGGAAAGTCCTGTCTGATAAAGAGATATTTAAGCTGAGTCACAAAGAATAAGTAGAAAGTAGACTAGTGATATGGGGGTAAGAGTGATCATTCAGGTGGACGGAACAGACCATTGAAGATTGTGAAAGCGGACTTCAGTGCATTCTGGGAACTGAAAGAAAGTTCTGCTAAAGGGTTGCTGGCATGGGAGAGAATCCCAATGATATATTTAGTATAGCACCTGGTTCAAAGGGGAAGCTCAGTAAATGGTCATGGACAAAAGCCCTTTAATAACAGCTTGGACTAGATTAAAAGCAGCTGCCAAGTCTTCTTTTTTTCCTTTGGTTATTCTTTGTTCAGCTATATCCTGAAAAGTACTCCATGCACATTTTATTTGGGTATCACAACTTTCTCCCAAGATGGAAAATACAAAATCGAGCTGGCAATCAGATACTAAGGGACCTAGGGTTTGTCTGCCTTGTTCTTTTAGACAATTTCTATCTTCTGGAAGGGACTGTGTATGGAAACATACAGACTGTCTTATTAACATCTAGATAATGACATAGCAGAATCTAAACTGCTTTTGCTAACAAATGTGGCAGCACATAATGTTGGCTGGAATGGTCAGTTCAGAATGGCAAAATGGTACATGAAGGAGAAGGCTATGAGAAAGCTGACAGATTTGCTCATGTAGCATCCAAGCACAACCAGATGGTGGATTTTTTTTTTTTTTTTTTTTTTTTTTTGGTGTTTTTGCTCCTAGTATGAGTTCATGCGTTAGAATGTTTGAGTGACTTTGTAACCCTATTCGCCTTTTTTTGGCCATAAAGCCATCATCAAATGAACCATTCTGTAGGTGTTTAATATCTTTGATGAGAATCTTAACTAGCTTTAAAAATTAAGTCATCAATTTTAATACATATATAAAACACTTTATGCATTAAAAATCATTATCCCCATTTTATTAGGGGGAAATGCCTTATAAAGTAGTGAGATTTATAACTGCTTTAGTTCATGGCTCCTCCTAATTCACATAGTTTAAATAAGAACTAATTTTATAATAGTTCACTGGTCCCAGACTCATCTACATTCATCTTATTTATTTGGTAATAGCCTGCAGTGCCTAGAATAGTGCCTTAGTTATATCAAATTCCAGCTCTCTGAAACACCAGTGAGAGCCAAGCATAAAACACAAAGGTCTCTGCCAAGATATTGCTGTAAAGTCTGTTTATTTTTGGTTCATTCATTCATTCATTTATTCGCCATATAACTACCAGATTTTCTCTGGGACTGGCATGGATTCAAATTCCTGCCCTTGTGGAGTTTACTGTATAAAGCTGAAAAGATATTAAGAAGCCGTATATTATAGTGATTAGGAGCACAGGCTCTGGAGCAAGGCACCTTGGGTTCATATTCCAGCTCCACTACTTATTAGCTGTGTGACCTTGGCACGGTCACTTTACCTCACTGAACCCTGCTCTCCTCATTGGTAAATCATGGATATAAAAAGAGTACTTACCTCACAGGGCTATTGTGATGTTTAAACGAAGTTTAAATGATGATTAATGTATATGAGGGGATAAGAACAGTGCCTGGTATGCAGCGAGTGCTACATAAGTACATCTTACTGTTTTTTAATAATAAAAGGTTTTGATGTCTAAAGAGGTAAATATACCTGGATTACACCCAAAACTTGGCTATCCTGAATGAATCATGCCCTTTGAGCTTTTTTTAAAAAAATAATTTATTGAGGAGAAATGCACATTAACATAAAATTGACCATTTTAAAGTGAACTATTCAGTGGTACTTAGTACTTCACAATGCTGTGTAATTAGCACTCTATCTACTTCCAAAACATTTCCCTCACTCCAAAGTAAAATCCGTTACCCATTAAGCGGTTTCTATCCAGTTGCTCAGGACCCCAGTTCCTGGCAACCACAAATTTATGCTCTTTCTCTATGGATTTGCCTATTCTGGACATTTCATATCTGTGGAATCATACAGTATGTGACATTTTATGTCTGACTTTTTTCACGTAGTATGTTTTAGAGGTCTATCCACATTGCAGCATGTATCAATACTTCATTCCTTTTTATGGCTGGATACTATTCCATTGTAGTACATACGACATCATTTTGTTTTATTAATTCATTGATGAACATTTGGGCTCTTTCCTCATTTTGCCTATCACAAACAGTGCTGCTTTGAACATGCGTGTACATGTACTTGTGTGAGTACCTGTTTTGCATTCTTTTGGGTATATATCTAGGAGTGGAAATGCAGGGTCATGGTAATTCTAAATTTCAATTTTTTGAGGAATGACCACACTGTTTTCCACAGTGGGTGAACCATTTGTGTTACCCACCCATACAGTAATGTACAAGGGTTCTAATTTCTCTACATCCTTGTCAGTACTTGTTATTTCCATTAAAAAAAATTATAGCCATCCTAGTGGGTATGAAGCGGCGCCTCATTGTGGTTTTAATTTGCATTTCCCTAATGACTAATGATATTGAGCATCTTTTCATGTGTTTGTCTGCCATTTGTATATCTTCTTTGGAGAAATGTCTATTTAAGTCTTTTGATTATGTTTTTAATTGGGTTGTTTGTCTTTTTGTTGGTGAGCTGTAAGAGTTCTTTATACAGCTGTCTCACAGGAGATTGGTTGCAGGACGCCCTGTGGATACCAAAATCCACGGATACTCAAGTCCCTCATATAAACTAGTGTAGTCTTTGCACATAACCTATGCACATCATCCTGTATACTTTAAATCGTCTCTAGATTACTTATAATACCTTCTACAATGTAAATGCTATGTAAATAATTGTTACACTGCATTGTTTATTTGTATAATTTTTTATTGTTGTATTGTTAATTTTAATTTTTTTTCTTTGATATTTTTGATCTGCAGTTGGTTGGGTTCATGGATGTGGGAATCTGCAGGTATGAGGGGCTGACTGTATATTCTGGGTACAGTCAGAATGCATCAGAATATTCTATATATATCTTCATATATCTAGAATCAGAATATATATCCTATTAGACATATGATTTGCAAATATTGTCTTCCATTCTATAGGTTGTCTCTCATTTTCTTGGCAATATTCTTTGATGCATAAATGTTTCTAATTTTGGTGAATTCCAACTTTATTTTTTAAAATTCTGTTGCCGTGCTTTTGGTGTCATATCTAAGAACATTGCCAAAAGCAAAGTCATGATGATCTACCTCTTTTTTTTTTGCAAGAGTTTTATGGTTTTAGCTCTTATATTTAGGTCAGTGATATATTTTGAGTTAATTTTTGCATATGGTGTGAGGTAGGGGTCCAACCTCATATTTTTACATGTGGATAACCAGTTGTTCCACAACCATTTGTTGAGCAGACTATTCTTTCTCCATTAAATGATCTTATAGCCCTTGTGGAAATCAAATGTATATTTTATTTCTGGACTCAATTCTATTCTGTTGGTCTATACATCAGTCCTTATTTCAGTACCAAACTGTTTAATTATTGCAGCTTTGCAATAAATTTTGAAATTGGGAAGTGTGAATCGTCCAACTTTGATTTTCATTCAAGATTGTTTTAGTTATTTGCGGATTTCATGTGAATTAGAGGATCAGCTTTTCCATTTCTGCAAATAAAGGCCATTGGAATTCTGAGAGAGATTGCACTGAATATCACTTTGGGTAATATTGACATTTTAACAATATTAAGTCTTCCAATTTATGCACATAAGATGTCTTTCAATTTATTTATTTCCTCTTTAATTTCTTTCAGGAATGTTTTGTAATTTTCAGTGTACAACTCTTTCACATCCTTGGTTAGATTTATTTGTAGGCATTTAATCATTTTGGATGCTATTAATATTTTAATTGGATTGTTTTCCTTAGATGAGACATAAGATTCTATTATAAATAATATTTTATAAATGTTTATAAAATATAATAGATTTTCTAATCAGAATAATTATGAGTCTTGATATGCAGATATTCATGACCCATTTTTGTAAGATCTACTCTTGGCTGCAGGGCACCTCTGCTTTGCTAAGACCTTACCCTCTTTCTTGCTCTAGGGTGATTTGCTGGGCAAGAGCATTTTGAGTTCAACTCCATTACAGGAAGGAGTAGAAATGCAGCCTTAAGTTGATGAGATTTGGGTATAATGTGCACTAACCTGATCTGGAGATGAGGACAGAAGTGAGGAAACACCCAAAATAAGAGTACTAAATATTACTAATAATAAATATTAAAAATACCAAACCATTCTGGTTACTGGGGAAGGTAAACCTGTGTACTATTGAGGAAAGAATAGCCAGAGGCTTTGTATTGAGTTCCACCTTGTGTGACATCAGCACAAGATACCTCATTTCCATGGGCCTTGTTTTTCTTATTAATATTTGTATAACTAAGACAATTAGATTAGAGGACCTCTAAGGCCCTTCCCTGATCAGTGAGTCTATTAATGCTAGATGTCAGTGTTTCTAGATTCTTCTGTGGCCTCTGAAGGAAGAATTTTCTTCACATTGCTTGATACTCAATAAAGATTTATTGACTAGAGAGTGAATGGATGAATAATCAAATAAATAGCCAACTCTTAATTCAGTACTTCAGCAAACATTTATGATAGGTTACCAGTGCCAGGTCATGTGCTAGAGATAAATAAAACTGTGGAGAGACATGGTCTATGCCTTGCAGAGGCTCTCAGTCTGAAATCATACCTTTAATTCTTATTTTCTTGTATTTCTGAACACAGAACACATACTCCCCAGTACTGATATTTGAGAAAGAACACTGAGTTAGCGAGCTAGAAGACCTATAAAATCATCATTGGCACAGAATAAGTCTATACTTAATAGATTATCATTTGATCTTCTTGTTTCTCTCCTCTTTCTCTTATCTATCTACACAGATATTCTGGTTTTTAACTTTAAACACAGAATGATAAGAGTTAATCAATAATTCAGTCATGCAAATGCCTACAACTGTCAGTCCATGTCCCCTTAGGAACCATGAAGTAATAAACTAAATTGAATCAGTACGCTTTACTACTTGTCCAGCAAGTCATTCCTCTGGGCAAGTAGAAACTGGTTCATCACTTGTTTCAAGGTTCCCACAATTCACTTTCTATTATACCCCACTGTGTAAAGAGAGAATAGCAAAGCAAAGGAATTAGGCAAAGTCTCATAGCTTGGGTGAGTTTAAGAAGTTCTAGAGTGAAATGGCAGCAATTTAAATAAGCCAAAGACAGTAAAGTACTGAGCTCAAATAAGCACTTAATATAATATTTTTCAGTCAAATCTCAATATGAAATTTAAGAAACAAGTAAAAGAATTTCCTGTGATAAAGGTATCAACACTGTCACTAATCTGTCTTTGCAAAAGAAAGTGACTCCTCTTTCAGTAAGAAAGACAAAAGGACAGCCATTATTTATTTTAATACATCATCCTTAAACATAGCCAGTGACCAAATCTTGGCATTCCTACTCCATGACATCTCTTTTATCATTCTTTTTAAAATTTTCCTTCTCTTCTACTAGTTCATGAGAGGTAGTACAGAGCACTGCAGAAATTAGGAGCATAAACTCTGGAGCCCTACTGCCAGGTTGAAATCCTGGTTCTATTACTTAACAGTTGTGTGACATTGAGCACATTACTTGACTTCTCTGTGCCTCAGTTTTCCTATCTATAAAGCAGGGATAACAGTAACATCTACCTCATAGAGGTTTTTTTTTTTTTTTCTTTTTATTTCAGCTCATTATGGGGATACAAAAGTTCAGGTTCTATATATTGCTCATGCCTCCCCATCCCCCCGAGTCTGAGCTTCAAGCGTGTCCATTCCCTAGATAGTGCACATCGCACTCATCAAGTAGGTATACACCCATCCCCTCCCCCAACCCCCCACTTCTGTCCAATACCCAATTGGTGTTATTCCCAAATGTGCACTCAGGGAAACCAGTTTGCTGGTGAGTACATGTGGTGCTTGTTTTTCCATTCTTGGGATACTTCACTTAATAGAATGGGTTCCAACTCTCTCCAGGAGAACCAAAGAGATGCCATATCGCCATTATTTCTAATAGCTGAGTAATATTCCATGGTATACATATACCACATTATGCTAATCCATTCATGAATTGATGGGCATTTGGGTTGTTTCCACATCTTTGCGATTGTGAATTGTACTGCTATAAACATTCGGGTGCAGGTGTCTTTTTTATAGAATGACTTTTGTTCTTCTGGGTAGATGCCCAATAATGGGATTGCTGCATCGAATGGTAGGTCTACTTGAATCTGTTTAAGGTGTCTCCACATTGCTTTCCACAGGGGTTGCACTAGTTTACAGTCCCACCAGCAGTGTATGAGTGTTCCTGTCTCTCCGCATCCACGCCAACATATATTGTTTTGGGACTTTTTGATAAAGGCCATTCTCACTGGAGTTAAGTGATATCTCATTGTGGTTTTTTATGAACATTAAATAAGCTAATATATGTGAAGTGTTTAGAACTCTGCCTACGTCATACCAAGGGTTAATGCTGCAATCATCACCATCACCATCATATCACTTCTATTGCCAATTTCCTTGATCAGGTACACTCAATTTTCCCTATACTATGTTATCCTTTGTCCTATTTTGTATAATTATCTTCATAATGAACTCTTGTATTAACTTTTCTTGTGCCAATGATTATACATAAAATTCCAAGGACAGGAACTGTGCTCTACATCTTTGTGTCATCCAAAGTATGCAGTCTAGTAGTGCAATATTATACTTCCCACTCTGCCATGTACGCATGTACCATACTGAACTCCCTCTTCCTTGAATACACAAAATCCTTTTATGGTGCCATGCCTTTATACACACACACACACACATACACAAATATAAGTATACATATATATGACCTCTCCTCTCCCTGAAATGCTTTTTTTCCTCATCCTATTTCCATTGTTTGTAAAACTGTTATTTTTCCTTCAAGATACAGTTTGGAAAGTTAATCTCCTACATCAGGATATCTCAAGCCATGGTCTACAGACAGATAGTAATCCATGATGTCATTTTCAGTGGTCTATGGTGAAAATGTTAGCCTTTATTCTGAAATTGAGAGCTTCCTAGTTTGTTCATTCTTGTGTGTGTGCATGTGTGTGTAAATGTCCTTTCATTTAATGAAATAATCAAAATAATTGTAATTCTCTTGTTTGTTTATTTTAATACTCTGATTTGGCAAATTCAAATGTTGGCAATCTATGGTAGCCCTCAATTTTTTTTAACTTGACATGTCTGTGAAATCCAAGTACCTCATCAAACGGCTCTCCCAAGTAAGGGGCCGTGCTCCAGACTCTCCTTCTACTGCTAATTAAGCCCATTAGGAAAGTTATCATGGGGTAATCTACCATTACATGTAAGTTTTCCTGCCAGACCCTGAGCTCCTTGAAGCAGGGGCTATGTCATCCCAGTGCCCGATGTATAGAAGACAGGTAAGTGTTTAACATCTGTACACTGCATTATACTTTATGTCTTTTCACATGTAGTTTTGTATTTAATTGGATTGTCACAACAACCTTATAGTAATTAATGAGAAAGCAAAGCTCAGGGATGTTCAGGATTTACATAAAACCACAAAGTTGGTACATGATCACAACAATGGACTGTTGGAATCATAACCCATGTCTTTAGGCCCTACAATACCAATTTATTAATAATTTCTCTGAGATTTACTTGGCTTATACACAGTATGCTTTCACCGGGAATATAATAGTAGTATTTTACCTAACCAAGGAACAATTATTATCCTCATTTTATTGATGAGGAAACTGATGCATAAAGACAGGGTGAGTACTTACACCAGGTTAAATACTGGCAGCTAAGCGACGAGGAATATGTGGTTACACATCACAGCACCCTGAAACACACAGCATGCTTCCTCAAGTCTATCCAGAACATTTTAGGTAATCTGAGATGCTACACTCATAAGGCTTCTTTTTAAGCCTTCCAAAAACTTCAAAGAAATCATATCAATGCTTGTTTTCTTAGATTTCCTTATAGGCTATTCATTCACTTTTTAAACAATACATGTATATTAAAAAATTTCAATGGTACTATAAAACTTATAAGAAAAAGACATTTTGAGGGAGACAATGCACTGTCCGCAAGAGGCCTACTCCTCACGGTGGCAACAGTCTCTGGGCTGGTGTTGATAGGTCTTTCCAGCAGCTCAGGAGCCCACCAGCAGTTTGAGATCCAAGGGAGGGGAAAGTTAACAGCTTCCTCTACCCTTATCACTGGTCTCCAAGTCTCTCGGGGTTTAGACCCTGGATGCCTTTCTCCTTCCAGTTCTGCTCTTCAGCTTCTTCCCGTAGAATCTCCTATAGATTCAGGCACTGTTCCTTCTGACCCTCATCTGATCTACGTTTGTCTGTGTTTGGTTTGTAAACTTTCATCTAAAATTTTTTTTTCTTGAAGAGACACTCTGGCTGGAGGATTTTCTCATTTGCCATCTTGCCTCCAAATTCAGCAAAGTCTCAGGGTACAAAATCAATGTACAGAAATCAGTAGTATTTCTATATGCCAACAACAGTCAAACTGAGAACCAGATCAAAGACTCAGTACCCTTCACAATAGCAACAAAGATAATAAAATACCTAGGAATATATTTAACTAAGGAGGTAAAAGAGCTCTACAGGGAGAACTACGAAACACTGAGGAAGGAAATAGCAGAGGATGTAAACAGGTGGAAAACTATACTATGCTCATGGGTCAGCAGAATCAACATTCTTAAAATGTCTATACTACCCAAAGTGATCTACAGATTCAATGCAATCCCTATTAAAATACCAACATCATTTTTGCAAATCTAGAAAAAATAATTCTATGCTTTGTGTGGAACCAGAGAAGACTCTGTATAGCAAAAGCAATCTTAAGCAAAAAGAACAAATTGGGAGGCATCAATTTACCAGGCTTCAAACCATCCTACAAGGCTACAGTAACTAAAACAGCATAAGTAATGGCACAAGAACAGAGACATAGACCAATCAAACAGAACTGAGAACCCAGATATAAAACCATCCTCATATAGCCATCTAATCTTTGACAAAGCAGACAAAAACATACACTGGGGAAAAGAATCCTTATTGAATAAATGGTGCTGGGAAAACTGGATAGCCACATGTAGAAGACTGAAACAGGATCCCCATCTTTCACCTCTCACAAAAATCAACTCACAGTGGATAACAGACTTAAACCTAAGGCATAAAACTATAAGAATTCTAGAAGAAAATGTTGGAAAAACTCTTATAGATATTGGCTTAGGCAAGGAATTTATGAGGAAGACCCCAAAGGCAATCACAGCAACAACAAAAATAAATAAATAGGACCTGATCAAATTAAAAAGCTTCTGCACAGCCAAGGAAACTATTATGAGAACAAACAGACAACCCACAGAACGGGAGAAAATATTCATATGATACATATCTGATAAAGGGCTGATAACTATAATCTATACAGAACTCTGAAATCAGCAAGAAAAAATCAAATAACCCCATCAAAAAGTGGGCAAAGGACATGAACAGAAATTTTTCAAAACAAGATAGACTAATGGCCAATAAACATATGAAAAACATGCTCAACATCTCTAATCATCAGGGAAATGCAATGCAAAACCACAATGAGATATCACTTAACTCCAGTGAGAATGGCTTTTACCAGAAAGTCCCAAAACACTAAATGTTGCCATGGATGTAGAGAGATAGGAACACCCATACACTGCTGGTGGGACTACAAACTAGTACCACCTCTGTGGAAAGCAATCTAG
Source organism: Eulemur rufifrons (assembly GCF_041146395.1). Classification (NCBI taxonomy): domain Eukaryota; kingdom Metazoa; phylum Chordata; class Mammalia; order Primates; family Lemuridae; genus Eulemur; species Eulemur rufifrons. Next base: position 164,373,896 of record NC_090989.1, read on the forward strand.
AGATACCTGAAAGAGATCCAAGGAGAACTACCATTTGATCCAGCAATCCTATTACTGGGCATTTACTCAAAGGAAAAAAAGATATTCTATAAAAAAGACAACTGCACTAGAATGATTATAGCAGCACAAACACCCAAGTGCCCATCAATACATGAGTGGATTAATGAAATGTGGTATATGTATACCATGGAGTTCTACTCAGCTACAAAAAACAATGGTGATCTAGCACCTCTTGTATTATCCTGGATAGAGCTGGAACCCATTCTACTAAGTGAAGTATCACAAGAATGGAAAAACAAGCACCACACGTACTCACCATCAAATTGGTATTAACTGATCAACACTTATGTGCACATTAAGGGGAGGGGGGAGGAGGCTTGGGTATATTCACACCTAATGGGTGATGTGCGCACCAGCTGGGGCATGGACACTCTTGAAGCTCTCACTAGAGTGGGGCAAAGGCAATTTATGTAATCTTAACATTGGTACCCCCATAATAAGCTGAAATAAAGAAAACAAAGAAAAAGACATTATTCCCCTATTGCTGCCCTTCCACCTCACATATCCCCAAGTCCCGCAATGCAGAGGCAACTATTTTCAGCTATATCTTTCAAAAACTTTCAGCTGTATCTTCTTAATCTTCTGGTGCTTACTTCTATATTTATAAATAGTAGCATTATACTGACATCTCTTCACCTACCAGTTTTAGATAATACTTAACTTCCTATTTTGAAAAAAGAAAAGAGGATCCAGTACTCTTAAACTACCACTGAATCTTCCTTCCCTCTCTGCATCCTAATATGATTTTTCATAATTTTTAGATAAATTATTATTTAGTGTTTTACATTAATAATCTTACATTAAAAAGCTGTGCACTATACACCTATTATTATTATTTTTTTTTTTTGAGACAGAGTCTCGCTCTGTTGCCCGGGCTAGAGTGAGTGCCGTGGCGTCAGTCTAGCTCACAGCAACCTCAAACTCCTGGGCTTAAGCGATCCTACTGCCTCAGCCTCCCGAGTAGCTGGGACTACAGGCATGCGCCACCATGCCCGGCTAATTTTTTGTATATATATTTTAGTTGTCCATATAATTTCTTTCTATTTTTAGTAGAGACGGGGTCTCGCTCTTGCTCAGGCTGGTCTCGAACTCCTGACCTCGAGTGATCCACCCACCTCAGCCTCCCAGAGTACTAGGATTACAGGCGTGAGCCACCGCGCCCGGCCTATACACCTATTATAATGGTGAAAATCTGAAACACTGAAAACACCAAATGCTGGCAAGGATGTGGAGCAATAGGAACTCTCATTCATTGCTGGTAGGAATACAATATGGTACGGCCACTTTGGAAGACAGTTTAGCAGTTTCTTACAAAACTAAACATGTTATTACCATATGATTCAGTGATAGTGTTCCTTGGCATGCCCAAATAAGTTGAAAACTTATGTTCCCATAAAAAAGCTTCCACAAGAATGTTTATAGCAGGTTTATTCATCCTGTGAAAGCCTGGAAGCAACCAAGATGTCCTTCAATAGTTGAGTGGATAAACTGTGGTACATGCATACAATGAAATATTATTCAGTGCTAAAAAGAACTGAGATATATGCTATGAAAAGACATTGAGAAACTTTAAATGCAAATTACTAAGTGATAGAGGACAATCTGAAAAGGCTACCTACTATATAACACTGACTATGTGACATTCTGAAAGCCAAAACTTTAGAGACAGTAAAAAGATCAGTTGTTGCCAAGGGTTGGGGAAAAGAGGAATAAATATAATAGTTGGAGCACAGAGGACTTTTAGGGCAGCGAAGCTATTCTGAAATGATGCTATAGTGGTAGGTACATGTTATTATACATTTGTCAAAACCTAAAGAATGTACAGTCCCAGGAATAAACTCTAATGTAAACTATGTAGTTGGGGTGATAGTGATGTGTCAATGCAGGTTCATCAACTGTAACAAATGCACCACTCTGGTATGGATGCTCACAGAGGGGGAGGCTTATACATGTATGGGGACAAGGGGCATATGAAAACTCCATGTACTGTCCACTTAATTTTGCTGTGAACCTAAAACTGCTCCAAAAACAAAGTCTATTTAAAAAAAAAAGTTGTGCACATCTGAGCCACATGATATACTATGATTACATTTTTTTCTTGTACAAAAAACTTTTTGTTTTCTTGAAGTTGATCATTGCTTTTTGTCATCAGTTTTCTACATTCTGAACATTAATTCTTCCAAACTCCCCATTACCACTGTAAAATCACAATTAATTTTATTCTTCATGTTCAAACACATCATACTCTATCAGACACATTTTTTTCCTGGAGACTTTCCTCCTGAAAGCTGCCATTTTTATGCTGAACTCTGGACTGTCTGCTCTCTAGATGAGCTGCCCAAACTTCATCCTTTGAATTCCTTTGGCCTTAATTCTGGAAATTCCTTTTGGCTTTTTTCTTTTCTTGAAAACTTTACTTTTTTGGAGGAGATTCTCTCTTTGCTTTTCTCCTGGATGAAATCCTTTATTTCTTGGATCCTATATGCTCCTTTTTCTTAATCTACCCTTTCATTTTCGTGGAGAGTATCTTCCAGTTTTCTTCTGAGAAAGGACGTAAATAAATATATTTTTGAGACCTTGTATCTTCATTCTGCACTCATTTGATTGTGAGATTGGATGAGTCCAAAATTTTAGGTTGAAAATAATTTTTCCTTAGACTTTATTTTTAGTGTCCTCCTTTTGTGTGGAATCCTCAGACTTTTGAAGGTAGAATTTCAAGGTCAATTAATATATGAGTGGATTAATAAAATGTGGTATATGTATACCATAGAGTTCTACTCAGCCACAAAAAACAATGGTGATATAGCACCTCTTGTATTATTCTGGATAGAGCTGGAACCCATTCTACTAAGTGAAGTATCCCAAGAATGGAAAAACAAATACCACTTGTTCAACTTATATAAAGATAAAAATGGGTAAAATTAATCTGTTAGAAGGCAGGATAGAGGTTACCTTTAAGGAGAAGCGAGAAGGTCATGATTAGGAGGAGACATAAGCATGATGTCTTCTAGGATGCTCATAATGCTTGATCTGGGTAGTGGTTACAGAAATGGGCTCACTTAGTGGTAATAATTCAAGATGCATACTTAGGATCTGTGCATGTTTCTATATGTATATACAAAGTTTATAATATAATAACACATAATACACCAATGTTTATTGAATTAAAGGAAGAACAAATTATTTGTATTTCATAGATGCAGTACTTTTTCTTAACTCTGAGAAAAAAAATACATTCCTTACCATGTCTATTTCCTTTTTTTTTTTTTTGTTAGTTTTGGTGTCTGTCTATCATGTACCTGAAGTACTTGTGTTCAGAAACTCTCTGGTTCAGTTTCTCCAGAGACCAGATCTCCTGTGGCTTGCTTATATGGAGTTAGAGCAGAAAGCTGGAGTCCTCCTACAGCAAGTGACACAGAATTTTAGCCAATCTCTCTGCTTTCAGCCCCTGTCCTTACCCAGCCCTTGGTAGTACCCAGGGCTGCCAATTCTTGAGCTTCTGAAACTCATTGGCCACTCAAACGTTTCAGCTTTCTTTGCTCTTCTAAGTCATTTCTTAATCTTACAAAATTTACAAACATCTTTTATCTGTTTGATGTCTCCTCTCCTGTACTCTTTATCCTGGTGGGTTCACATCTTTTTTATTCCTATAATTTTGGTGAGGCTTGAGGAAGAATCAAAGATTAAAATATGCATTCAATTTGCCATGTTTGATCTACTTTTTAATTTACATTTATTTTAAAATATTAATTAGTTTATGATTCATCTCCTATAATTTGATGTACAGTGCACAGATATATCTAGAAATTTTGAGGATTTTATTAGCTGGGTGTCATTTTTAAAATGAAATCTTTTACTTTCTCATATAGCCCTTAAGTGGTACATAAGATGAGCGAGCAGCCACATTTGCCGGCGTGTGATCTCTTTGGAGAGCTGTTCATACACTGGTGTGTTTTATTATCAAATTAAATTTATAGGCACAGTGTCCTGTTCCACAGAGTGAGCCACAGAAGGATTTCTCAGACACCCAGATGGAGAACAAATCTAAAGTCTAGATACAAATTTCTAAGAAATCACCTTTGACATCGTGTAGTCCTGCTTCTTGGGCTTCTAGAAGAATTGATTTTTTAAAAAAAATAATCCCAGACAAAAATCAAAAGGAAGCATTAGTGTTCTTTCAATACTTTTGGTTATTTACAACCATCTTAGCAGTATGGTGTGCTGCCTTATGAATCCTAGATGGCTGCTACCTGCAGAGTATATTTATAAATCAAATTATGAATAGTAAATATATATATATATATATATATATATATTTCTAGTCCCCCTAGAAATTATATGAGGAAGAACTCAACTGTTTTTCCATTTTAACATGATCACTAGAAAATTAATATGATTTCTCCCACATGACTTCATGAAATGTACACAGAGTAATAATATAGTATAGCAGAAAATTGTAGAGCTTTTTGGATGCCCAATACTTTTGTACACCCTTCCTAATTTGGTGACTTACCTGCACAATGAGACCTGCCTCCCTAGTCAGGAATCAGATATTTGCTTTGCCAGCCTCCCTTGCAACATGTAACTCAGGTTCCACAAATCAGACACAGCCACATCAAACTTTGCTCAGTAGAGGAAAACACGAAGAAGAATAAATATACTTCGGGTGAGGGGGGCAGGGAAGAAAACGTCCTGCTTTCAAGGGCTGCTGAAATAGAAATCCTGAAACCTAGTGCCCAGCATTCTCATGTGACTTATGGAGTCTCTGTACAGTGGTGGTAGCTGTGGGAGGATCATTCCTGGAGGAGTCTTGTGGTAGGGGCTGGATTTCTTCTTGACTATAGGCTCTAAGCCTGACTTTCTAGATATCCTTGAGACACTATGAACTGGCTAATTTCCTAAAGTAAATTCCTTTTCTTTTTTAATCACTTAAAAAGGATTCTGTTGTTTGCAACTAGTGTTACCATAAATAAAAACAACCACAAAAAGAAAACTTAATACATTTTCTGATATTCAGCTATAGTAAACACAAACATTTGATCCAGAATATGACTGTAGACAAATTTATATTAGGAGTCATAAAGTCAAACTGCTACCACACACCCATGCTATCCCCAAAGCATGGCTGATTTAAAAAACACATCAGAGAATTTAAAAATCTTGATAGCAACTTGTACATACCATCTTTATCAGCAGTGTCTTGAGGCTTTGATTTTAAGGTGAAGATCTTCCGTAGCTTACAGTTAGCTGAGACAACAATTCCATCCAATGACTGGAAAACTGCCCCCTTGAATATTTCACTGGTGAATGCTACTAAGTCAATGCATAGATTGCACCACTAAAATAGAAAGATGCATAGAAGAGTAAGTGCCTTCCATAGTCACGTAAGTGTATAAACCATCTCCATGTTGGAAGTCTAGAGAGTTGAGGCACTTATCTGGATCAACGGCCCCAAACTAATTTTCCCTCTGGCAAATCTGTTTGTTTTGGCTTAAATTTCCTTAAAAATTAACTTGATTCTTCTAAAGAAATCACCACAATCTAAACTATATACTGGTCATCTGATTACAGAGTTCCCATCATGAGACAAGGCTATGACAACTTGGTAAATAACTCTGTATCTGTAGGCAGTATGCCTGAGGGAAGGTAATTGCAGGTGCATTAGACCACTTAAATCTTGAAAATCAGGGATAAGTAGCCAATTGTTGCTTCAAGGGGACTAATTTGATCACAATTAGCCACTTATATTTGTTAAAAAAAACTCATGGATGAAATTAGAAGCTAGGTTTAAATTATGGCCAGCACTGTCTACTTATAACCAATTAACCTATTGTACAGAAATAGATTCTTCTAAAAAATTTGTAATTATGTCTGGTATTTGCCAGTTTTTAAAGCACTCTTACAGGGACTAATTTCTGCCCATTAAACAATTAGACCCCCTCAATACTTCATCAAGTGAATTCTCTAAATGGTCTGAGTTAAAGAAAAGGAAAAAACAGTCATTTAGCAAGAAATTAAGACATATTTAAGACCATAGGACAAAAGCAGACAAAAGAATTTTCAAAATTAAAAGAAAATAGCATTAAAATTATATGTGCTTCTTTTAAAATATCAGGCTTTTTCATTATTTGTTTAGAAGCAAAGTTTATATAAGGTCCATTATGTAATTTTTTCTAAAGGCAAACCGTTTTTATCTAGAAATGATGATTTTAGCATGGTGGTGAACCTGAGGTTGTTTCCATAGTAGAACAGCAAAAGACATAGCAGTAAATTATTGATTAAATACATGGAAGATTATTTTCTGTGTAGATATCTCAACAGTAAAATTATATTTCTAGGCCATGGAGATGCTCTAGTCTTTTGTGAAGGGAGCCTGGCATCAGCAAAGGTAGCAGTAGGACTGAGTGTCAGGTAATAATGAGATGTGATTGACGGTAGAATGGTGAGCAGTGGGGAGGAGTAGGAAGTAGTGTGGGATGGCCAGTGAGGCCAGGTTCTAGGGCAGCTGGAGGAGCAAGATTCAAGAGGGTAAAGCAGCCCTGTGATTCTTGAAAGAAGAATGTGCAAAAGCAGAGTATTGGGAAGTTTGGACTAACCCTGATGCAGGAATAATATGGGGTAGAAGAGAGCATTGATGGGGGGAAGGGCGCAAGGCAGAGGCAGAATACAGAGCACCAAGGCATAGAAAGACTAGTTTGGTCACTGTCAGTCATCTAAGCACAAAATGAGGAGGGCTAGCTAGAAAGGCTGACTCAGGAAGTGGAATATAAGGGCCAAATCCAGTACATATGCCACATAGGGTGAAGCATCATTTTATGGTTCCTATTCTTTTTTTTTTTTTTTTTTTGAGACAGAGTCTCGCTCTGTTGTCCAGGCTAGAGTGAGTGCCGTGGCGTCAGCCTAGCTCACAGCAACCTCAAACTCCTGGGCTTAAGCAATCCTACTGCCTCAGCCTCCCCAGTAGCTGGGACTACAGGCATGCGCCACCATGCCCGGCTAATTTTTTCTATATATATATTTTTTTAGTTGGCCAGATAATTTCTTTCCATTTTTAGTAGAGACAAGGTCTCGCTCTTGCTCAGGCTGTATGGTTCCTATTCTTAAAAGACTTCACTCCATGCCCCAATCCCAACCATTCAGCTGGTTCATCCCTCAGTAAAACCATTCATCCATTCTTCCCCACACATGCTAGGCACTGGCAGGTGTCACACACTGGGCTTGGCTCCAAGGCTACAGAGAGGAATAAGCTAGTCCTTCCAGTCTGGGAAGGGAGGCAGACGTGGTGCATCTACTTAATACAGTTACTACACAGGGGGCTCATGGTAGGGCATGGGCAGGTTTAGAAAAACCTTCTTTGAAAAATCATTTTAAAAATTTTATCATGGTATTATATGCAAATATAAGCCAAACAGTGCCAAAAGTTTCATTCAAAATATAGTTAATTTGTCATTCCTCCTCTCATCTGATCACACTGCCAACTTGTTTCTTCTCTCTATATTTTTAAGTAATATCTCTTGATTCATCAATATTAGACCCTACTTACTGACTTTCTATCATGATGGATAAGACTTTTAGCTAGTATACATACTCTACTTCCCCTACGTCCCCCTCCCTGGAGAATTATCTTTCATTTACTCTCTTTTTCCCTTAAAATCCATATCCAGTGTTTTCTTTATTGTGACTATGTAAATATCGTGTATGGTTGAGCCAAGTGGTTTTCCATGATTACCTTTCCTCTCCTTATACAACTTTTAAAATATTTTTACAGTCAATAACTGCTTTTTAAATTATCTGCTTTATTTTCTTTGACTCTGAGTTTCCCCACATCTAGGAAAATCTTAGCAGTGACACCTGAGTTTGGTTTTGAACAACAAATAAGTTCTCCAAGCCCAAGGAGGCATGAGAACATGCTGGTCACTTCTTCTCAAGGCCCTACACCTTTATAACCTGCTTAGATGAACTCTCTAGCTGGCTACACTGCCAGCTCTGCTTGGGAATCAGTGCCAATCTCCTTCAAAAACTCTGAGGTTCAGAGAAACCATATCTTTACACACTACACTTTTCATATCTACCACAATCATGCTGCTTTTATTCTCTCTGCCTGGAATCATGCTTCATGGAAAATACTCAACAAATAACGGTACATATATGCATGTGTGAATGAATATATGAAGCCATGTATATAAATACATGCCCATACACATACGTATGCTTTCATTTTGTAATCATTCAACAATTAAATATCTGAGAACTGATAACTTTACTTAATGAATCCATTTCTCGGGAGTACAGAGAGGGGTGGTTTCAGAAAAAGATGGGAAAAACTTTCATAAATCCCCCTTGACCAGAGGAAATAGAAATTATTTTTTGGTTTAGCTGCTATTTATAAAGCTTCCAATTTTCATAAGCTTCAACAAATAACTCATTATTCATATAAATGCTGTGACATATTTTCTGAAGTTTTGGAAAAGAGCATAAAGTCTCTGCTACCAACAGGTGGATTATGTGAATTATAGTTGAACTTTATAAAATATTATTTTCATTATTCTTGCTGATGTCAACTCTTAAAAATCCATTTTTTGACATTTTTCTTGATCTCTAGTCACTTTATTTCTATGTGTAACTCTAGTCCAGTGGGGAACAACTCCTGTTATAAAATATTGATAATTATGGGGCCTTAAGATGTAGGTACCAGAAAGACAGTGATATGAGAGAAAAGACAGTTCTGTTTAGTTTGTTGCTCAGATTAATAAGTGAATTTATGTTTTTTATTTCCAATATGGGATTTTGCATAAAGGAGTTGACTGGTGAAGGCTTACAGAATGATTCAAAGCATGAATTTTTAGTTTTTAGTGACTTATATCTTGGAATATGACTTTATTATACTGTTGAAAGGACTGCATATTCTCACACACACATTCAAGTGCATGTAATAACAAGTTCTTAGTTGTCTCAATATTTTTGAATCAATATTTTTGATTCCCTGTGCCCCCATTTTCTACCCTCACTATAAAAAGGATCTCAAGAAAATTAATTTTGCCAGTGTGGAAAGAGTTGAGTTACTAACAATGCACGGCTCTAGCAGGCATTGTCCTTCCAAAAGGAAATGACAAACAAGAAACCACAGTTTCATAACCCATCAATTCTAAAGTACACCTTTTCCTAGAATTTTAGAATCTCATTCTATTTTCATGCTCCTATACTATTATATACAAAAACTAGAGTTTTAAGGTGTTTACACTTGTGCCTTTAAAAATAATTTTTCACTTTAGTTTTAATTTCTCAATAGGAAATCAGTTTACAATTACCTTATTAATCTCTATCATCACACTGTGTTTAGTAAGTGGTATAAGCAGACTGCAGTTGTAATTGTATATTCGTGTGGTTAGAAGAAGCAATTACCTACTACTATTGTATGAAAAACTATTTCTCTAGGAAAAGAAAATCATGACAAATCCTTCCATGGAGAGGAAGAGAAGAGGGCAGTTGGGGCTGCCAGAGCTGCCAGAGCTAGCTCTTGGCTGGACCAAGGAAGGACAAGTTCCTTGTAGAAGTATCATCACTATACCCGTTCAGCAATCCATGACTACCTCTCAATTTCTATGCATATCAAGCAAACTATCTCTTCCTGAGATAGCAGTTCCATCATTCTCCTGCTAATCCTCAAGTTACGCTTTCACTATGCCCTCTGAAATTTTTACTTGTGAAAAGTACTTAAATTCTCCATACTTTTCTAACGGTCCTATACACCTTACCTTAACTGAAACCTAGCTTTTCTCTGAGATATTACTTTCCTCTTCAACTCTGGACTTGAAGTTTACTTATGGAGTTCATTTGTGCTTCTATAGCCCTCTATTTGGGGGCCAAGGGGCTGGGTGGCATTGGGAGAGGGTTTGCCTTTCTTTTTCTTTATTTCAAAATATTAAGGGGTACAAGTGTTTTTGTTACATAGATGAATTGTATAATGCTGAAGTCAGGGTTTTTAGTGTGCCCGTCACCAGGATAGTGTACATTGTACCTGATAGGTAAATTTTTATCTCTCACCCCTTCTTAGTTTCCAATGTCATTTACATCCCTTTATGACTGTGTATACCAATTGTTTAGCTCCCAGTGATTAGTGAGAACATGTGGTGTTTGTTTTTCCATTCCTGAAATACTTCACTAAGGATTAACGGTCTCTAGTTCCATACCACATTTTCTTTATCCACTCATCAGTTGATGGGCATTTAGGTTGATTTCATATCTTTGCAATTGTGAATTGTGCACAATAAACACTTGGATGCAGGTGTCTTTTTGACATAATGACTTCTTTTCCTTTGGATAGATACCCAGTAGTGAGATTGCTGGATTGAATGGTAGATCTACATTTAGTTCTTTGAGGAATTTCCATACTGTTTTTCATAGAGGTTGTACTAATTTTCAGTCCTACCAACAGTGTATAAGCATTCCCTTTTCACTTCATCGATGCCAACATCTATTATTTTTTTACTTTTTAATAATGGCTATTCTGACAGGGGTGAGGTGGTATCTCATTGTGGTTTTAATGTGCATTTCCCTGATGATTAGGGATATTGAGAATTACTTCACATTTATTGGCCATTTGTCTACCTTCTTTTGAAAAAAATCTGTTCATATTTTTTGTCCACGTTTTGATGGGGTTACTTGGTTTTTTCCCCTTATTTGTTTGAGTTCTTTATAGATTCTGGTTATTAGTCCTTTGTCAGGTGTATAGTTTCAGAATATTTTCTCACATTCTATAGGTTGTATATTTATTCTGTTGATTATTTCCTTTGCTGTGCAGAAACTTTTTAATTTAATTAAGTCCCATTTATTTATTTTTGCTTTTCCTATATTTGCCTTGGGGCAAATTTAGTCATAAATTCTTTGCCTAGGCCAATGTACAGAACAGTTTTTCCTACATTTTTTTCTAGAATTTTTATGGTTTCAGGTTTTACATTTAAGTCTTTAATCCATCTTAAGTTAATTTTTGTATATGGTAAGAGATAAGGATCCTGTTTCATTCCTCTGCATGTGGCTATCCAACTTTTCCAGTACCATTTAGCAAATATGGCATCCTTTCCCTAGTATGTTTTTGTCTTCTTTGTTGAAAATCAGTTGGTCATAGCTATGTGATTTTATTTCTGGGTTCTCTATTCTGTTCTATTGGTCTAAGTTTCTGCCTTTTATACTGGTACCATGCTGTTTTGGTTACTATAGCCTTGTAGTATAATTTGAAGTCAGGTAATGTGATGCCTCCAGATCCCTTTTTTTTGCTTATGATTGCTTTGGCTATTCAGGTTGTTTTTGGTTCCATATAAAGTTTAGGAGTATTTTTTCTATATATGTGAAAAATGACGTTAGTATTTTCATGGAAATTGCATTATGGACATTTTAACCATGTTGATCCTTCCAATCCATGAGCATGGGATGTTTGTCCATTTCTTTGTGTCATCTATGATTTCTTTCATCAGTGTTTTGTAGTTCTCATTGTAGAGATCTTTCACCTCCTTGGTTAAGTTTATTCCTAGGTATTTTATTTTCTTTGCAGCTATTGTAAATGGCATTAAGTTCTTGACTTGACTCTCAACTTGGCTATTATTAGTATTATATATAAAAATGCTATTAATTTGCATACATTGATTTTGTAACCTGAGACTTTACAGAATTTATTGTCAATTTTAGGAGTCCCTTGGTGGAGTCTTTAGGGTTTTCTAGATATAAGATCATATCGTAGGTAAACAGGGACAGTTTGGCTTCCTCTTTGTCAGCTTAGATGCCCTTTATTTCTTTTTTTAAGTCTGACTGCTCTGCTAGGACTTCCAGTACTACGTTGAATAGCAGTGGTAGGCATCCTGTCTTGTTCCAGATCTTAGGGGGAGTACTTTCAACTTTTTCCCATTCAGTGTGATGTTGGCTGTAGGTTTTCCATACATGGCTTTTATTATTTTGAGGTATGTTCCTTCTATGCCTAGTTTGTTGAGGGTTTTTATCATGTAGGCTGTCTGTTTGCTCTCATGATAGTTTCTTTGGCTGTGCAGAAGCTTTTTAATTTGATCAGGTCCCATTTATTTATTATTGTTGTTGCTGTGATTGCCTTTGGGGTCTTCCTCATAAATTCTTTGCCTAAGCCAATCTATAAGAGTTTTTCCAACATTTTCTTCTAGAATTCTTATAGTTTTATGCCTTAGGTTTAAGTCTGTTATCCACTGTGAGTTGATTTTTGTGAGAGGTGAAAGGTGGGGATCCTGTTTCAGTCTTCTACATGTGGCTATCCAGTTTTCCCAGCACCATTTATTCAATAAGGATTCTTTTCCCCAGTGTATGTTTTTGTCTGCTTTGTCAAAGATTAGATGGCTATATGAGGATGGTTTTATATCTGGGTTCTCAGTTTTGTTCGATTGGTCTATGTCTCTGTTCTTGTGCCAGTACCATGCTGTTTTAGTTACTGTAGCCTTGTAGGATGGTTTGAAGCCTGGTAAATTGATGCCTCCCAATTTGTTCTTTTTGCTTAAGATTGCTTTTGCTATACAGAGTCTTCTCTGGCTCCATACAAAGCATAGAATTATTTTGTCTATATCTTTGAAAAATGATGTTGTATTTTAATGGGGATTGCATTGAATCTGTAGATCACTTTGGGTAGTATAGACATGTTAACAATGTTTATTCTGCCAACCCATGAGCATAGTATGGTTTTCCACCTATTTACATCTGCTATTTTCTTCCTCAGTGTTTCGTAGTTCTCCCTTTTACCTCCTTAGTTAAATAAGGTCAATATACCAAATATACCTTACCTTCTTAGTTAACTAAGAAGGTCTTTTACTTCCTTAGTTAAACATATTCCTAGGTACTTTATTGACTTTGTTACTATTGTGAAGGGTATCGAGTCTTTGATTTGGTTCTTGGTTTGACTGTTGTTGACGTATAGGAATATTATTGATTTCTGTACATTGATTTTATAACCTGAGACTTTGCTGAATTTGTTTATCAATTCCAGTAGTTTCATGGCAGAATCTTTGGGGTTTTCTAGGTATAAGGTCATATCATCAGCAAAGAGAGATAATTTGACCTCTTCTGCCCCCATTTGCATGCCCTTGATTTGCTTCTCTTGTCTGATTGTTCTGGCTAGGAATTCCAGCAGAATAGAAGTGGTGATAGAGGGCAACCTTGTCTGGTTCCAGTTCTAAGTCGGAATGCTCTCAATTTTTCCCCATTCAGTATGATGTTTGCTGTGGGTTTGTCATATATGGCTTTTATCATTTTTAGGTAAGCCCTGTCTATATCTATTTTGGTAAGTATTCTTTTCATAAAAGGGTGCTGAGTGTTGTCAAATGCTTTTTCTGTGTCTATTCAGAGAATCATGTGGTCTTTGTTTCTGCTTCTATTTACGTGGTGAATTACATTTATAGATTTGTGCACATTGAACCAACCCTGCATCTCTGGGATGAAGCCCACTTTGTCGTGATGGATTATTTTTTTGATAAGCATCTGAATTCGGTTTGCTAGGATTTTGTTGAGAATTTTTGCATCACACTATTTTGATTACAATAGCTTTATACCATGTCTTGAAATCACAGGGTGTAAGTTTTACTTTTTTGAAACTGTTTTAGCTATTATAGGTGCTTTGAATTTCCATATAAATTTTAGAATTTGTCTATTAATTTCTACAAAAAAAGTCTCTTGGGATTCCAATTGGAATTTGATTGAATCTACAGATCAATTGAGAGAGCAATGGCATCTTAATAATACAGTTTTCCGACTCATGAACACAGTATATCTTTCCATTTATTCAGGTTTTCTTCAATTTATCTCAGCAGTGTTTTACAGTTTTCAGTGTAAAGGGATATATCTTATTACATTTACTCCTATTTTATATTTTGATGTTACTGTAAATGTTTTTAAAACTTGAAATTTTTAATTGTTTATTGCTAACATATGGAAATACAATGGGTTTTGGTATATTGACCTTATATCCTGTGGTCCTGCTAAACTAAGTTATTCTAGTAGGTTTTGTTTTGTTTTTGTAGATTCCTTACAATTTTCTACATAGATGATCATGTCCGCAAAGAAGGTTTTACTTCTCCCTATCCATTCTGTATTGTTTTTGATTATTTTATTGTCTTATTGCACAAGGAGGGACCTCCAATATAATGCTGAATAGAAGTGGTTAGGGTGGATATTCTTGCCTTGTTTCCCATCTTAGGGGGTAAGCAGTCAGTATGTCACCATTAAATATGATTTAGCTATAGGTTTTTCACAAAGGCCCTTTGTTAGATGGAAGAAGTTTGCTTCTATTCCTAGTTTGATGGCCAATAAATTTTAGTGATACGATTTTTCTACATCTATTGAGATGATCTTATGATTTTCCCCTTTATTCTGCTAATGTGATAAATTACATTGACTGATTTTCAAATGTAAGACTAACCTTGAGTTCCTGGAATACACACCACTTAGTCATGGTGTTAAGCTTCCATGTGTCCATGTTCAAGAGGACTATTCATTTGTAGTTCTCTTGAGAACTATAATGTCTTTGTCTGGTTTTGGTCTCAGAATTATGCTCGCTTCGTTTTATAAAATAAGTTGGGAAATGTTCCTCCTCCTTTAATATCTGAAAGAAGTGCCTAAAATGGTATCATTGCTTACTTAAATGTTTGATAGAATTATCTATAAATCCTTCTGGACCTGGATTTTCTTGGTGGGGATGTTTTAAATTACAAATTCACTTTCTAAAAAATAGATATAAGGCTACCCACGTTTTCTATTCTTCTAGTATCAATTTTATTTATAGTAATTTGTGTCTAAAAGAATTTTCCCACTTTATGTGAGTTGTTAAATTCATTGGCATAAAATTGTTCATAATATTCCTTTAGTTTCCTTTTTCCCTAATTTCATTCTTTTTTTTTTTTTTTTTTTTTTTGAGACAGAGTCTCGCTCTGTTGCCCGGGCTAGAGTGAGTGCTGTGGCGTCAGCCTAGCTCACAGCAACCTCAAACTCCTGGGCTTAAGCGATCCTACTGCCTCAGCCTCCCGAGTAGCTGGGACTACAGGCATGCGCCACCATGCCCGGCTAATTTTTTCTATATATATTTTTAGTTGTCCATATAATTTCTTCTATTTTTAGTAGAGACGGGGTCTCGCTCTTGCTCAGGCTGGTCTCGAACTCCTGAGCTCCAGCGATCCGCCCGCCTCGGCCTCCCAGAGTGTTAGGATTACAGGGGTGAGCCACCACTCCCGGCCCTAATTTCATTCTTGATACTGGTAATGTGTGTGCTATTTTTTTTTTCTTGATCAGTCTAGCCAGTAGTTATCATCTATAGTAACTTTTTTCAAAGAACCAACTTTGGGTTTCATTGGTTTTTCTCCATTATCCATTTTTATTTCATTGATTTATGCTTTTGATTACTTCTATCTTTCTACGTACTTGAGTTTAATGTCATTTTTATAGCTTTTATTTTTTAGAATCTATTTTTATTTTTACTTCAGCATATTATGGGAGTACAGAAGTTTAGGTTACATACATTGCCCTTGCCCCCCCTCCTGCCCCCGAATCAGAGCTTCAAGCGTGTCCATCCCCTAGATGGTGTGCATCGCACTCATTATGTATGTATACACCCATCCCCTCCCCGCCCCTCACATCTGCCAGACACCTGATTAATGTTACTCTTAAATGTGTTCTTAGGTGATAATCAATGAAACCAATTTGATGGTGAGTACACATGGGCTTATTTTTCCATTCTTGGGATACTTCACTTAGCAGAATGGGTTCCAACTCTACCCAGGAAAATACAAGAGGTGCTATATCACCATTGTTTCTTATAGCTGAGTAGTACTCCATGGTATACATATACCACATTTTATTAATCCACTCATGTATTGATGGGCACTTGGGTTGTTTCCACATCTTTGCAATTGTGAATTGTGCTGCTATAAACATTCGAGTGCAGATGTCTTTTTTATGGAATGTCTTTTTCTCTTTTGGGTAGATGCCCAATAATGGGATTGCTGGATCAAATGGTAGGTCTACTTGTATTTGTTTGAGGTATCTCCATATTGCTTTCCACAGAGGTTGCACTAGTTTGCAGTTCCACCAGCAGTGTATGACTGTTCCTATCTCTCCGCATCCACGCCAACATTTATTGTTTTGGGACTTTTTGATAAAGGCCATTCCCACTGGAAATAAATGATATCTCATTGTGGTTTTGATTTGTATTTCCGTGATGATTAGAGATGTTGAGCATTTTTTCATATGTTTGTTGGCCATTCTTAAGATAGATGCTTAATAATTGATTTTAAGTCTTAAAACTTTTTGAATATACTCACTAAAAGCTATAAATTTCCCCTTAAGCACTGCTTCAGATGCATTGCACAAATTGTGGTGTGCTTTATTTTCATTATCATTTAAAATCAGTTAAAATATCAGTTAAAAGATTTTCTAATATTCCTGTATTTCCTTTGATTTATAGATTATTTAGAAGTATGTTGCTTTAATTCCAAGTACTTGGGGATTGTCCAATTATCTTTTTGTTATTGATACATAATTTAATTCTCTTGTAGTCATAGATACTTTCTATGTTTTAAATCTTTTAAAATTTGTTAAGATTATTATAGCCTAACATGTATCTTGGTGAATGTTCAATGTACACTTAAAAATAATGTGTATCCTGCAGTTGCTAGATTAAATGTTCTAAAAATGTTAAATAAGTCAGATTGATTGATAGTATTTTTCAATATCTTTAATGATTGTCAATTTCTGAGGAAGGAGTCTTGAAATTTCCAGCTACACTTGTATATTTACCTTTCTACTTTAGTTCTGTGAGTTTTTGCTTCATGCATTTTGAAGCTCTATTATTAGATGTGTACACATTAAGGATTATTATATCTTCTTCATGATTTAACCCCCTTATCATTGTGAAATATCCCTCCTTACATAATATTCCTTGTCCTGAAGTCCACTTTGCTACTAATACAGGTACTTCAGTTTGGGATTAGTGTTTGTATGGTATATCTTCTTTCTGTGTCTGTGTCTTTAGATTTAATGCACACTTCTTATAAACAGCGTACAGCTGTGTATTGTTTTTAATTCAATCTGTATTTTAATTGGGGGGTTTAGCCCATTTCCACTTAAGGTAATAACTTTGATGTACTTGAGTTTAAGGCTACTATCTTGCTCTTTGTTTTCAATTGGTCCCATCTGTTCTTTGTTCAGTTCTCCATTCCTACAATGTTTTGGATTGAAAATATTTTTAGTGTTGCAATAATCTCCTCAACTGGCTAATAAGTTGTACCACTTCGTTCTATTTTTTTAATAGTTGCTCTACAGTTTATAATATGATCTTTAACTTACCACAATCTCACTTTGCATGATATTAGAATATCTCATGGATAAGAAGCTCATAAAAGTATGATGCCATCTCCACCACTGTTTGTATTATTGTCATATATTTTAGTTCTACATGTTATAAACTCTAAAATACATTCTTATTTTTGTTTAAATAATCAAATATTTACCACCAAATTGGTTTCACTGATCAACACCTAAGAGCACATATAGGCATAACATTAACCGGGTGTTGGGCAGATGGGAGGCATGGGAGAGGATGGGTGTGTATACATACATAATGAGTGTGATGCACACCGTCTGGGCGATGGACATACTTGAAGCTCTGACTCAGGCAGGGGGTTGGGGGGCAAGGGCAATATATGTAACCTAAACTTTTGTATGCCCATAATATGCTAAAATAAAAAAAAAAGTGTTCATAACATTTTCCCTAATAATTTCATTTCTAGCACTGTATTTTAATAAGAAATATGAAAAAATTATGGTATGAGTAATTTTTTTTTAGATTTACCTACATTTTTACCATATTGGCACTCTTCATTTCCTGATTTAGATACAAATTTCCATCTGGCATATAATTTTTTCAGGCTTAAGAACTTCCTTTAATATCTTTGTAGCACCGGTTTGCTGGCAATGAATTCTCTCAGCTTTTTAGTCTGAAAATGGGTTTATTTTGTCTCAAGTTTTGAACAATGTTTTCACTGGATAAAGAATTCTAGATTGACAATTCTCTACCCCCAATCATCACACCATTCCATTGTCTTCTTATTTGCATTGCTGCTGGTGAGAAGTTGGTGGTATTCTTATTACTGTTCTCAGGCATATATTTTTTCCTCTGGCTGCTTTTAAGATTTTCTCTTTATCACTGACTTTCAGTAACTTGATTGTGATATACCATGGTGTGGTTTTTATATGTGTGTATATGTCTGTTCCTTGCCTTATGGTTTGTTGAGCTTATTGGATCTGTATATTTTTTAAATTTCAAAAAATTTCAACTATTAGTTCTATAAACTTTCTTCTCCCAATCTTTCTCTGCTTGCTTTTTGTACTCCAATTATACATATATTAGACTGACTGATATCGTTTCACAGTTCCCTCAGACTCTGCTCATTTTCTTTTTTCAGGCTTTTTCTTATTCCTTCTTTGTGCTTTAGTTTGGATGGTTTCTATTTCCCTGACTTATATTTTACTAATATTTCCCAGTATTTAACCTGGTGTTAAAACTTATCCAGTGGATCTTTCATTTCAGATATCACATTTTTTACAGTTCTAGATTGCTGATTTATTTTCATAGTTCCCATTTCTCTAATGAGGTTCCCATTGGTTCTTTTATTATGTTCATTTTCTTTTAAATACTTGAATATATTTATAACAGTTGTTTTAAAGCCATTCTCTCCTCATCCTATCATCTTTGTCATGTCTGGGTCTGCTTCTATTCACTGATTGTTTTCCTCCTGGTTATGGGGCATGTTTTCCCATTTTGCATATATAGTAATTTTATTTTTATTGTATGCTGGACATTGTGACTACTATGTTGTTGAATCTCTGGCTTTTTGTTGTCTTCCTTTAAAAATTCTTACATGTTGTTTTAAGAGAAAATTAATTTACTGCAACTATCCCCAACTTGGCTAGAAAAGTCTCATATTTTCCTTCAGTAGCACTTGATTTATAAGGCTATTTTGGTGTCTACCATAGCCCATTACCAATAACTGTTTATATATCTGTGTTTCTGTCATATTATAATCTTCTCAAGGAGAAAGACCATGTGTCATTCACCTTTGGATTCATATCATCTGGCACAGACCTTGGCCCACAGCAGGAGCTTCATAAGTATTTGTTAATTGAAACAAACTGTAAGTTCAGAGGTTTATGATGGTACCATATTTGCAAGTTAATAAACATGGATTTGTGTCAAGAGAAAATAGTAAAATCATAATAGTATCGACTAATATTAACTGAGCACTTACTATGACGTTGGTACTGTTCTAAGTCATTACACTCATTTAATCCTAATAACTGGTCTATTAAGCAGGTTCTATTATTGTCACTGTCCAACAGATGAGTAAATTGAAACACAGAAAGATTAATAGACTTGCCCAAGTGCCTGCAGTCAGGAGGTGGCAGAACAGAATCTGAACTCCTACAATCCAGCTCCAGAGGCTACTCTTTAATCCTAACATCATTCTGCCTGTTCATATGATTTGAATACAGGGTGACCTGAAAGCTGGCTAATCATCTGTTTTCCAGAATAAACTTCTTTTGAACCTACTTAACCATTCAAACCACTCGGGATCAGCAGAAGGCGGCATGAGGCAACTTTCCTTTTCCCTAATCTCTTCAACACCCTTGTTAGACTGACAGGTGAGTAGAGATAGAAAAACAGATATTTTAAAATGCTATTCACATAGATGAGATGAAAACACTTACAAAATTTCAAACAAGTACCATAAACATCACAGTGATTTCATTAAGAGACATTCTCTGATTGTACCTTGTATGTATCTCTAAATGACCTTGTGTTTGAATATATCTGCCTCTTCCATTCCCTTCTCATTCAATGACACTCAAGAAATTAAATAATATTAAAAACTCAGAACTTCTAAATCATTGGCTCCATGGGCAAAATGATCTTTGAGGGGAAGTTTTAAAAACATTATGCCAGACCTGCAGTTTGTAATAAAAGCTATAACATATTCCATCAGAGTGGTGGTTTAGGAAGGTATAGCTCCTAAGAGTAATTTTATCCATTTAAATGACAAACACTGAGTATTTGAGTGGTAAAGGTTATAATAAAAGATTTTGGCATTGTAATTTATAATAACACTTTGTTATATCTCCAATGAATGATTTATTCTGAATGATTTCTCATAATTGAACTTTCTATTCAAATGGAATTAAACTTACTGTGCATTAACAAACACTTTGGTAGCAAGACATTGATGTTCATCTAATATTATCACCAACTAATTGAAATTATGTTAAAGATGAAATAAGATTGATTCCAGTAAGTCTCGACTAAGTGGGAACTTCTATTGTTTAATCTGATGGTTATTAATTTTTAAAATTGTTCTTGCCATTGAAAACTCAAGTTAAAAGTATAAATTATTATAATTTAAATGTTAAAGTGAATCTTCATAGTTAAAAATAACATGAAAAATAAAATTTTTTACTTGGAAGGTTAAACATTTAAAGATAATTGGAACAGAAGTGGTCTATATTTAAATATTCATATTGGTGTGGCTATAAGAATAGTAACTTTATTTGCTGTCTCTGGCTACCTAAAATCTTTAGCTAAAGAACCAAAGCAAAGTGGACCTTTGGCAATTATCCTCTGAATCAGGGATTGCCAATGAACAGCTAGAGGGCACAGACGGATAAGTTGAATGAGTGAAGCAGGAAGTGACTGAGTGCACCTGCATACCTTATAAGTAGAGAGGATTCAACTTCACAGGAGAGCTTACAGCTTCTGAGAGTGTGCCATTGCCACTCAGCTCAGCCAAGTGCTTGTGCCCAAGAAAACAAGCTCAATGTTGACAAATTTGATTTTTTTTCAAAGGCGGTCAGAAATCAGGAATTTTATATGAAATCTCCTGATTTATAAATAGCTAAAGTACTTTCAGAATGTTGTTTTGAGGTTTGCCACCAAAATATCTATAGTTCCTAAAGGGCAAAAAGAAGTGAAGAGAGATTTGGCAAAAACAGAGAACTGGGGCCAGTATCACACCACCACCATTAAGGCCTGGGGATGGCATCTTGAATGGGTGAGGTGGCTTCTGCTACCTTGCTGATCTCTGTAGAAATTTCCCCTAAAACACAACTCAGCTTTAATTTCACAAGGACTCACTGGTAAGAGAATATATTAACAGTTGAAAGGAAAGACTCTCCGCTGCCAAGCCCTTCTTGGACTGGGAGGTAACTAAGGAGAAATGAGAGCACGTTTTAGAAGTGAATTTCTTATTATTTGTGTGAATACTCTTGGACATTTGTGGAATCACCAGGCACATTTAGAAAGCTTATATAATTTGGCCATCACAAACTCATTATTTTTTCCCGCATGTCAGGAGGCACAGAAAGACTTGCCAATTTGTTCAACAAACATTTACTGAGCACTTACTATGTGCCTTGTACTGACAGAGACTGGGGATGAAAGCCAAATAAGACATGCTTGAAGTCTAATGGGAGAGCAGACAAGTAAACAGATTATTAAAGTGCAGTGTGGAGAAGTGTTATGAGTTATGAGCCTGTGAATGGCAATGATGAGCCATGCCCAACATATCTAATCCACAGAGGGGAAACCATAGAGGTCTTCCTGGGGAGGAAGCAGCATCTAAAGAGCAAATAAAACCTATAATCTTTATCTAGGGCTTACTCTATGCCAGGCACTGATCTAAAAGATTTATGTTTATTAATTCATGCAAATTGCCACAACAACCTTAATGGTATGTACACTTCGTGTTATCTACATTTTACAGATGAGGAAAATGAACATAGGAACTTGCACAGGACCACAAAACTAGTAAGTGTCAGAACCCAGATTCTATGTTATTAACCCCTACATATTATTTGCATGTTATATATTTAGCAAAGAATACAATAATCAGGACATATCACAAGTAATTAGGACTTGACGATATCACTGTGTTGGCTATGGGCCTGAGGGGAACAGTATCGAAACAAGCACCCTGTTTACTTACTGCTCAGGACAGCTTCAAATGTAAGAGAGCAATTCTTTCTAGATTTAACCATATTCAGAAGGAAAGTTCTAGATATGTTATGACTATTTTGCTTTTTAGAAGTTAGCAGAGGCCGGGCGCGGTGGCTCACGCCTGTAATCCTAGCACTCTGGGAGGCCGAGGCGGGTGGATCGCTCGAGGTCAGGAGTTCAAGACCAGCCTGAGCAAGAGTGAGACCCCGTCTCTACTAAAAATAGAAAGAAATTATATGGACAACTAAAATATATATATACAAAAAATTAGCCGGGCATGGTGGCGCGTGCCTGTAGTCCCAGCTACTCGGGAGGCTGAGGCAGTAGGATCGCTTGAGCCCAGGAGTTTGAGGTTGCTGTGAGCTAGGCTGACGCCACGGCACTCACTCTAGCCTGGGCAACAGAGTGAGACTCTGTCTCAAAAAAAAAAAAATAAAAATAAAAAATAAAAATAAAAATAGAAGTTAGCAGAGCATGAGCTGAAGTCATCTAAAACAGTCACTAGTTTGATTTCTTCATATCACTTGTTTTTTGTTTTTTTTTTCACAGCTACATATAACTTTCTTGCCTGCATCTCCTTTCTTTTACATTCCTTATTGAGCCATTTGACCGGGGGTGGAAGATGAGGTAGACTGATGAGTTGACAAGGATTACAAAACACCCTTCCACAGTATCTATTATAGTTCTTTTGTTTATAGTTTAAATACTAAATTTCTTAGGTCATTAGATACCTGGTGCTGTCAACAAACAGCACATAATTCATCTGAAAGACTCATTTATCAAATATGGAAGATCTTTCAGTCAAGTTCACTTCCTATCTCAGAAAGATATTTGCGTGCTTTACTTGTAATAGAAAGACAATAAAGCCTTAAACAAGAAACCAGATTCCCATGAATGTACACTATGTGTGTGGATTATAGCCATGTATATAATTAGTTTAGATTTTAATAAAATATTTCAAGATTTCAAAGTTAGTTAACTGACAAAGGTGACTGAATTGACAAAAGGAAGGCAGTGACAAATTTGGTTTATTAACCACACTTAGTATCGTGTATTGGTCCCATACAAGCTTTAACTCTTATAAACCACCTAACCCTTAACTCTAGGCAATCTTACATGAATAAAGAAATGAATACCTAACACAAAAGGATGAACATAATTTTATTTGTAGGACATTTTCCTTAGTGTCTTAAATGGTTTAACTGCAATAGCTGGAGTATTCAAATTTAATTTTTAAGCATTTATGAACATTTAATGTTAAATGGATTAAAAAAATTCTACTGCAAACAGAAACTATCAATTTATTCTATAACCCACCTCCTATGTGTTACAGGGATGCTAATCTCCAAAATTATGTTTGATTCTCCTTCCTTTATCTACTCTAACACCAAGGCCTGTGGATCTGCCTACTAAAAGAAATGGCAACTATGCACTCCACGCTGCCACCAGCTCAGTATGCTCTGAGCTCACTGCCCTGCCTCCTTTCTGACACATCAAAACTTCTTATTGAAGTTACTCACAGTTGCTGTGCTCCCCAAAGACTTTCCAATCTTGACTATCCTCCCTTGCTGAAAGTTCCTTGGTTTCCACAATGCTATCCTCTCCCTTCTTGTAGCTTTCTCATTGTTGCCCTGTCCCTTCATGGATTCTTTTCCCTTTGCCTACCCCCTATATGCGGAGGCCCTTGAATTTTCTCCTCTAGCTCATTTGTTGTTGTTGTTGCTGCTATTCTGCAGTCTCTCTGCAAGCACTTTCATCCATTCTCATGACTTTAAATGACACTTGTTAAAGAAGCTGAACAGCCAGGCCAAACCTCTCTCTCTAGGACTCCAGTGTGTGTGTGTGTGTGTGTGTGTGTGTGTGTGTGTATTCATATGTACCTTCAAAAATCTCAATCTGAATGTCTCACAGTTGTATTTTTTTCTCACCCATCCTTTACAAGTGAGGTTCTATCTAAAATGAAAATATGACCACGTTACCCCTACTGTCAGGATGAAGTCCAGGCTCCCGGGATAGAAAGACAAGGCCTATCAAGAGGTTTCCTCTCTTCTCTCTCCAGCCTTTTCTGCTTCTCACTATTCTGGTCTCTCTTCAGCAATACTAGGTATATCTAGACTTGCCTGCATACCCCATGCTTAAACTGGTTAACTCTTTCTCAACCTTTAAGGCTCCCTTACTACTAACCCACAGTTCACAGTGGTTCTCACTCTCACACCATGTACTGCATTACATGGAAAAGGTCTGTTTACGTATGTCTTAGGTCATCTGACTAGAATTTTCTGATGTTGCTTCACATCCATTCCTCTATTGCCCCCATCTCAGTCCTCAGTAACTCTAATCTGGATTCTTGCAAATGGTCTCCTCACCTCTACTTTCTACCCTCTCCAAGTCATGGCAAATATTACTGCCAGATTAATCTTCCCAAAGCACAGAACTGACTGTGTATTTCTCCCCCAGTCCAAATGCTTTAATGGCTTCCTTTTCTCTACCATGGTGGTTCCCAAAGAGTGGAACACACACCATTTACAAAATGATTTTATATGGTACATGAGAGTGGCACTAAATGACTGGACTACAGAATAGAAATGTCCCTTTATCAGTTTTCTTTCAGTTCTAACTGTCAGGGAGAAAGCTTGAACATGTATCTAATCCTTGATAAACCCTTTTTAACAAAGAGTAGGCCCCAGCACAGAACCTTAAACAAGAAACAGTACCTAGCTGGACTTTAAAGTATTGCCTTGTTTTCAGTTTTTTTATTTTTGGAAAATTACACTGGTTTTATATTTATAAGAGTGGTATAAAGTTTTCTTTCAAAATAAATTTTACCAAAAAAAAAGAGTTGATTTAAAGGAAAGTATTAAGTACATACTAGAACAGGTAGTTCACAAACATGGTACTGAAAATAAATAGTATAGAAATGCCTAAAGTTTGAGAAATACTAGTCAGCCAAATTAGGCCCTTTAGAGATTACACCAATATGCATAAAATCTCCAAATCTATATCAGGCTGTTGTGTCATAAGACAGATGTTTCCTTAAGGTTGTTTTTTAATCTAGCAACAATGATTAATCAGAATCTTTGTTCTCCAAAGATGTACCACTTTCCAGCCTCCATGCTTTTTCCCATGCTGTTCTTTCTGCTTGGAATAGTCAGCTTTCTATCTCTCCCTGTTAAAAATTGTACAGTCCAAGCCTAGGCAACATAGCAAGATCCCAGCTCTACAAAAAATAATAAAAAAATTAGCCGGGCATAGTGTCATCTGCCTGTAGTCCCAGCTACTCAGGATGCTGAGGCAGCAGGATGGCTTGAGCCCAGGAGTTCGGGTTACAGTGAGCTATGATCGCACCACTGCACTCCAGTGTGGGTGACAGAGCGAGATCTTAAAAAAAAACCTATAGTCCTTCAAAGTCCACGCTAAGTGTTATCGCCCTCATGAAGCCTTTCCTCACCCTGATAGATTTCTTTCCCTTTCATAGTACCAATAGCACTTTCTCTCTCCACTGTGTTTCCTATTACAGCTTTGGTGATATTATCAGTTCAAATAATTACGTTCTTCCACTTAGATTTTAAGCTTTTTCAAGAGAGGGGAAGGAAGACCATGAATTTTGTTCATTTTTTATATCACAATAGTCCTTAACAAAGTGCCTCTAACATGGAGCAAGCCCATAATTAATATTTGCTGAATTGATTTTAATATTTCTGGCAACATTCATGTAATACTTACAATTTTGCGTTTGATCATGAAGAGTGGGATTTTTGCATGAAGAGGGGTTGAGGATAGTTCCTTATGGACTGTTGATAAATACAATCTTCTTTTGATGTTTCCTAAATCAGTAATTCTGAAAAAAGAGACAGGAGAGAAGAGAGAAAGATTTTCATCAATTTAATAACCACTTCTTTGGGTAATCATCAAAATGATATAATTTATCATATAGAACCTTTTCAACAGGGAGATCAAATACAGAATTTAAGAATTGCCTTTTTCTTTCAAGAAGTAATAAAATTTCCTCCTTAAATTCAAAGTGCTCACAAGCCTGAATGTATAAATTCACTTAATATGCTAATTTATTTCAGTACTCTACACTAGATTTCCACAGTCCTCTAGCCTATGAAAAAATTCAATTTGTATGAACTGAGAAACTGCTAACCTTTAATAATCATGCTTGTTCCAGCCCCTTAAGCTTGTGTTATCTTGGGACATACTGTCACTTACTAAATAGGAAAACATTATGGGTTTCTTTCCCTAAAAATGCACCTGTCATTTTATATAGGCGCTTAGTCTGCTTAGAGATAGACACAAAACACTGACTGTCGGTTTCACTTCCTAAGCACATATCTTCCAAACAGAATTATAATACACATATCTTCCAAACAGAATTATAATACACAACTTTATTGCTAACTATTCAGGTCAACCCACAGTGATACCAAGGACACTGAATTTGAACATCTTTAATAGATTTAGACCACAGCTATGATCACAAAGATTAGGTTTGCTTCAAATTGATAGAGGCTCATTTTTATGTTCTGCTTCCTTTAGGTCTCAGAGGTAACAGAGCAGGCTTAAAATCTCCAAACCTGTCTCAGGCTATATTGTAGAATTGATGCTTCCTTAAAAACTGTCTTTTTACCTGAGAATAAATGACTTTTTCCCCATTTTTAGCAACTTTGTCTAAATGTACTACATTGCTAATTTTCTACAATTAGCAATCCCCTAAGGAGACATTTCATTCAAATACAGTGTTGTCAATATTTGTAGTGTAACTATTTTTAAAATCAACATAGCCTTTTCTATGGCTTTTCCATGCCTCTTCCTCCCCACTTTTCTAATCTCATTATTGCCTCCCTCTAAAATACTCTACGTATTTTGCTGTGGAAAAACCATCATTAAACAATGTTATGAATAATACAGTAAAACTTAGGTGAGATGATTTCAGAGTAGGCCCCTGGCCTAAACGTTCTACCTTACCTGCACTAAATGATACCATAAATTCATTTATAAAAGCAATACAGCCTATCAATCCATAAGTCAGTGCTAAGGTTTAAAATGCAAAAGTATTAACACTATTGCAGTATTATACTTTGATGTATAAGTAAACGTGTTATCACATTTACCCTAAGGCAGTGACTTCACAGTGGGGTGAGCACATAGGGAAGTGGGTAGTATGCCACCATTCACTGAAGTGCAGGAATAAAACATCAGAGCTCTCATCTCATCCTCTTAAAATAATTTTGTACATGTTTTACTATATAGTAAGTACAGCAACATATTTATATATTTTCAAAATAAATACATGTACCTACGTGGTAGGTGTGCACAAATATTTTACCAATGGAGTACAGGATCAAATATGTTTAGAAAATATTGTCATCAGGGATGCTATTAGGTCTCTTCTGCAAAAAGTTGTGATTAGGAAACAAAATTAAAGACTACAGGGATTCTGGAAAGGAAAAGAGAACAAAAAGAGGGGCTGTATTAACCAAAAAACTCATCTGTGACAATTTTATTAAAGGATTGCTGTGTTTGTAGGGAGAAGACTATGTAATTTTTATCTAAATTGTTAAGGATCAAACTACAGACAGAAATGAATGAGTATACTCTCACTTCATTGGCATATGGAACTATAGGAACATTCATTCCTTCATTTATACATTCAACAAATACTGAGCCAGGCAATATGCTGGGAATACATCATGGATACAATGACAGAAAGGACAAAGTCTTTACCCTCCTGGAGCTTCTATTCTAGTGGGAAAGGCAGGTGAAAAAAGTATAAAGAGACAAATTAAATACAAGTTATCCTAAATGCAATGAAGGAAACAAGAGACTGAACTAGTAAACATCAAGAAATGACCTACTTCAGACAGTAGAGCCAGCAAGCATAGGACCTAGTAGATAAGGGAAGGACCCGAGGTAAAAAGGTAGGCAAGGGCCAAATCATGCAGGATCTTTATGCCAAGGTAAGGAGTTCATAAATTTATTGTTCACGATAGGAAGCTATCGCAGGCCCCAGATTCCACCCTACATAATGAATGGATATTATAAAAATAGTTATGGTATCTTTTATTTCTTCCTTGGGGTATAATTTGTGTAACTGAAATGTACATATTTTAGTATACAGTTTCATATGTTTTGATAAATATATACATCCATGAAATTTCCACCCCAATCAAAATATAGCACATGCCCATCACCCTAGAAAGTTTGCTCCTGGACCCCTCTGGTCAATCCTAACTCCATGGCTATCACTCTTCTGATTTCTATCACTGCAGGTAAGTTTTGTCTGTTCTTGAATTTCCTATAAATGGAATGACGTGGAATATACTTTTTTGTGATTGGTTTCTTTCACTTAGTATGACATTTTTGAGATTCATCCTTGTTATGGCATGTATCAATAGTTCTTTTATTTTCCCACTGATGAGTCTTGTATGGATAAGACAACAATTTATAATATCTCTCTTCCTGTTGATGGACATTTTGAGTTGCTTCCAGTTTTGGTTTCTTATGAATAAAACCTGCATGAACATGCTTGTAGCATCTTTTTGTGAACATGTACTTTCATTTTCTTGAAAAATAACTAGGAATGGGATTGCTGAGTCATTGGGGGAGATATCTATATAACCATATAAATATAGCTCTTCAACGTGGTTGCAGTGGTTCCACACTCTCACCTACTTTTGGTGTTATTGGACTTTTAAATTTTAGCCAATTTTAGTAGGCATGAAATGGATATCACTATGATTTTATTTGCATTTTCCTTAAGACCAATGATACTGAGTACTTTCAGATGTATTTACTGGTATATTTCCTTTTGTGAAGTATCTGTTAAGTCTTTTGCTCAATTTTTATTAGGTTGCTTTCTTATAATTGTAACAGTTCTTTATATATTTTGGAGACCTGTTCTATGTCAGATATGTATATATTGTGAATATTTCTTCCCTATTTTCTTAAAGGTATCTTTCAAAACTTTTATTTTTAAATAATTTCCAACTTATGGAAAATATCAAAAATAGTACATAAAAGACACATATATCCTTTGTAGAGATGGGCTGATGCAGATGCTTTGATTATCAGAGTTTAATTTTCATGAAGTCCAGTTTATTATTATTTATATTGGTGCTTCCTGTGTCTTAAAAAATCCTTGCCTAGCCCAAAGTTGCAAAAATACTTTCCTATGTTTCCTTCTGTATCGTTATAGTTTCAGTTTTTACATTTAGTCAATGATCCATCCCAAATCAGTTTCTGTGCGTTGTGTGAGGTAGGCGGTGAAGTTCTTTGCTTTATGTTTACCCAGTTGTCCCAGCACCATTTATTAAAGACTTTCCTTCCCTCATTGAAATGCTTTGGTACTCTTTTGAAAATCAATTGATCATATATATGTGTGCGTCAGGATCTATTCCTGAACACTTTATCGATTCACTTTTTTCATTGATACATTTGTCCATCCTTATATCAATAACACACTCTTGATTACTATAGATTTATAGTAAGTCTTGAAACCAGGTAAAGAAACTCTTCAACTTAGTTCTGTTCAAAGTTTGTTTGGTTTTTGCTTTTCTATATAGATTTTAGGATCTATTTATCATTTTCTATAAAAAAAAAAGTTGTTGAGAGTTTAACTTGGATTGTGTTGAATCTACAGATCAATTTCAGCAGGACAATACCGACTCTTGCAATCTATTTACATTATATATATCTCCATTTTTTTAAGCTTTGATTTCTTTCATGTTTTATAGTTTTCATTTTAGAAGTATTACACAACTTTTGTTAAATTTATTCCTACGTATTTTGTTTTCTGACACAATTGAAAATGAATTTTAAAACTTTGTTTCCCAGTAATTTGCTACTAATAGATAGAAACACAATTCATTTTTGTGTATATAACTTGTCTCCTGTGACCTTGCTTAATTCACTTGTGGGTTCTGGCAGTTGTTTTGTAGATTCCTGAGGATTTTATACATAAACAATCATGTCCTCAGTGAATTCAGACTGTTTGACTTCTGCCTTTTCCATCTTTCTACCTTTCATTTCTTGTTTGTGTTTTACTGCGTTGGCTAGGACCTTCAGCACATATTAAACAGTGAGGAGAGTAGAAACGCTTGCCTTGCTCCCCAATATAGGGGGAAAGTGTTCTCTGTGTCCCTATTAAGCATGGTGTTAGATGTGGTTTCCTTTATCAGATTGCGAATGTTCTCATCTATTCCTAGGTTTTTGTTTTTTTTTTTTTTAATTATGAAAGGGTGTGAAATTTTGTCAGATGTTTTTTCTGCATTGGTTGAAATGATCCTGTTGTTTTTCCCTTTTATTCTGTCTATATGTTGAACTATAGTGGTTGATTTTCAAATGTGAAAGAAACCTTACATTCTTAGGAGTTAATTTTAATCAGGCTAGCATTTTGTTGAGGATTTTTACACCTATGTTCATGAGGAACATAGTTCTGTCATTTTCTTATAATATCTATGTCAGGTTTTGATAACAGGGTAAGTTAACCCTATAAAATGATTTGGGAAGTGTTTCCTTTTCCTCCTTTTTTGTTGTCAGAAAGAATTTGTTAAAAAAAAAATGGTGCTAGTTCTTCTTTAAATGTTAACAGAATTCACCTAATGGCGGGGCGCAGTGGCTCATGCCTATAATCCTAGCACTCTGGGAGGCAGAGGCGGGAGGATCGCTCAAGATCAGGAGTTTGAGACCAGCCTGAGCAAGAGCAAGACCCTGTCTCTACCAAAAAATAGAAAGAAATTAACCAGACAACTAAAAATATATAGAAAAAATTAGGGGGCATGGTGGCGCATGCCTGTAGTCCCAGCTACTCAGGAGGCTGATTGAGGTTGCTGTGAGCTAGGCTGACGCCACGGCACTCTAGCCCGGGCAACAGAGTGAGACTCTGTCTCAAAAAAAAAAAAAAAAAGAAAAAGAAAAGAATTCACCTAACGTTTGAAGGTTCTTTGTGGGAAGATTTTAATTGCATATCCAATTTCCTTAATAGATTACAGGATTATCAGATTTCTAATTTTTCTTGCTTCGGTGTATTTTTCATATAAAGTTGTTGAGTTTATTGCCATAAGGCTGCTCATCTTATCCTCTTTATTATTGTTTTAACACCAGTAGTATCTGTAGTAGTATCGCCTGTCTCATTACTGACAATGATAATTTGTGACTTCTCTCTTTTTTAATTCATCAATTCTGCTAGGGTGTATCAATTTTATCTTTTCAAAGAAACAAATTTTGACTTTGTTAAATTTCTCTATTCTTTGCTTTCTATTCTATAGATTCTTTGCTTTTTATTCTATATTCATTCTACTTATTTTGGGTTAAATCTGTTCTTTGTTTCCCCCTGGCTTCTTATGCAGGAAAATTAGTTCATTAATTTTAAACCTTTCTTCTTTTCTCATACAAACATTTAAAATGATAAATTTCCCTCTAAGCATTATATTAGCTACATCCCACCAATTCTGATATGTTTTATTTTAATTTCATTCAGTTTGAAATGTTTTCTAATTTCACTTATGATTTATTCTTTGAATTTTGGGTTACTTAGAAGTATACTATTTAAATTCCAAACATACAGGTCTTTTCTATGTATTGTATTATTATTGACTTTTAAATTAATTCCATTGTAGTCAGATAACCCACACTTTGTAAAGTTATCTTTTTTTGTTTTTTTTATTTAATACGACTTACTGTATAACCTGGCATATGATTGGTGAATGTTCTATATACACTCGAATTTGATTTTTATTTCATGTTGATGCCAACATTTTTTAAGCCTTAAAACATTAAAAACTGTTTCACTTTAGTCTACTCAATAGTGATCTACTTATCTACTGATTTTGGGGCACTCCTTTGTATTCCTGGGCAACTTTGGCATTTGGATCACAATTACCCTCTTCTGCCATTATTCTGGGTGACTTTAAATATTCACACAGACAGCAAGATTTAATCTAAATCTAAACCGTTCCACTATGACAATCAATACTTTTACTCTGACTCATCTAGAGGAGACCAGGAATCTGTGGAAACTGAAAGAAAATCTTTTCCCTAAAAGGGATTTGGGACAAGATGGCTGAAGACAGACACCAGCTGCCAGATCATCTAGGAAAGAAGGAAAAGTTTTAGATGAAAAAGAAAAAAACAATCATAGATTGGGTGTAATTCCGAGAGAAAAGTGCCAGAACCTATATAAGAGATTCCACAGGAAGAAGCTGCAGAGCAGATAAAGAAGGAGCAAGATATCCACAGAGCTCAACCCCCGAGAGATCTGGAGTCCAGCAAAAAGGCTAGGTGGAACGGTTTGTTTCTCCCTCACATTTCTGGCAGTCAACAGGCTCCCGAGCTGATAGAGAGCTTTTCTACCCTCATGAGCCTAAAAGCTGCTGCCCCCAGTGAATTGGGAGCTTCCTGAGGACAAAGCACCAGGCTGGCAGCCCCCCTGTGGTGCTTCCAGTCACCACAGACCCATTTCCCCCTTTCTCACTCCTTTAGAACCTTTCTGTTCCATTACGGATCCAATCTTCTAACAGGTCACAAATTTGTGCCTCCAACCATGAGCTCACATAAAGCCTCCTGAGAGGATGATCTTCAAGCTAGCAAAACTGGAGTGTAATATACTAGAATGTGGTAATTTATCTAAAGAAAAAAATCTATAAGGTATCAGAAAGTTTTGTTTACTTAGCATATAATCAGAACAACTGCCTTAGACTTCAGTACCTGATGTACACATTCCCCAAAGGAAAGATAGTATTATGTTAAATATCTATTAATTACTGAACATTTTCTATATGCCAACACTTTATTAAGCATGCTATATGTATTATTTCATTTAATCTTCCCATAAAATTCTACAAGTTATCTACTATTATTATCATCTCTATTTTACAAATGAGGAAAACAAAGCTTAGTTAGTAAGATTAGGTAACTTTCCCAAAGTCACACATCTAGGAAGGCACAGATTGAAACTTTGATCTAATTAATTCCAGTCTCCACATTCTGAACCATATGCTTTCTTTCTTTTTGGAGGTTGGCGGTGCCTATGAGCACATCCATAGTCGGATGATCTTGCTCCTGGAAACCACATATTTAATATCTGATGGCTAAGACTCCTACCTGTCACTATGTTTGGATGGGCATGGCCCATGTTTGCCTTTTGTGTGTGTATATGTGATTATCTGTTGCCATTGACAAATTCTTCTTTTAGATATGTAAAAAAGCTCTGATCCAAGAACTATTATCTTACAATCAAAAGCTTGGAGGCCAATTTTATTTTCCTCTTTCCTATATTCTTGAGGGTCATCTCATACCTCACTACAGGTCTCATACACTTTCTTAAAATCCTCTCGGTTATTAATGAGTACCCGTGAGAATCACTGCTCCCTGTCCTGAACATCTGGGCTTCACCAATCCAATTAGCTGCCATATCCTGTCAAGTCACTTTCTTAGTAGTTTCATATCTATTCTTTCTTTTGGCTTTCAACAGCCACAATGCTAGTTCAGGTCATTTTTGCTTGAAATAGCCTCTTTTACTGGTCTCCCTATTGCCAACCCTTTATCTCTGCCTATTCTTCATGTGGACCAACCATGGAGACCAAATGTCACTCCCAGGTTCTAATTTCTTCCTTGGCATCTTATAGTCTATGGAATAATGTCCAAGTTTCTTGTTAATCAAAAATATCCTTGTTTTCCTCCTCCTCTATGTACATTTCTCTATGCTCATGTCAGACCTCATGTAATAATATGTACAAGACTTCAGGAGAGAATATCAGAATTGGTACAAGAGGAAGAGTGAAATCGCAGAATAAGGCCAAGGTTGGTTGCTAGGAGTCTTAACATGAGACACCAAGACCTCAGTATGGAGACATCAAGTCAATAATTATAAACAGTTAGAAAAGGATGGGAAATGGAAGAGCAACATCTAAATCTCTACCATGTGTCAGAACCTGCATATCATTGCACCAATGTTATCTCATTTATTCCTCCCAAAACTCTTTGAAATAGGAATCAATATTCACATCTTACCAATGTCGTGAGATCAGAGACATTAAGCAATTTGTTCAAGGTCTCATCACTAGTAAGTGGCAGAGCCAGGAAATATGCTAAAGCCTAAAAAGATAAGTCAAGAGTAAATGGTAAATTATTACAAGTCTATCTGACAATTCCAGTTGTCTGGTTCAGTGTTTTTAAAAGGTTGCATGCTTACCAGGAAGGAAAGGGAAAGCAGCAGGCCTGCAAACATTTACCTTACTTTACTAAAGGACATTCCAGAAGTCCTTTAGTCCTTTGACTAGCCAAAGTTCCTCGTAAACAGAAGTGACCTCCTGGCAAATACACTAATAGTATTTATTAGGGGAAAAGTTCTTAATGAAATGTTTTTTTACAGAACGGATTTGATCTGTCTAGGATTAATGGTTAACAAACCTGAAATCCATGGGCTTATGTAGCCATGGCTCCCTGGAAAATATCACATAAGCTACAGACGTATAAAATGGCCAAAATAGCTCTCTTGGGTGATACATCTTCAGGAATTGCTTGGAGAATTCATCCGTTAAATCTGAGCCAAAGTGCATTTACAAAGGACTGGAAAGGTGCAGTAGCAGTCAGTCCTGGATCTCTTGTTGCTTCATGTGTGCTCACTGTTTGTAGCCTTAAAATTGTTAATAAAATTCAGTACCATCTAAGGTCTCTGATTCTTGCAAGTTTGTTTGGCAATCCAATCCTTTGAGCTACCTCATATACCTGCTTGTGTTCTACAGCTTCTTTAGGAAGCACATCCTTGAAAGTAGAGTGTGAAATAAGGTGCAAATAGTTTATTTCAGAGGTGATCCCATGAAGCAAGAGGGAAGGAACAGGGAGAATAAGACAACAAAGGAAGACAAACCAATATGAGGACATACTGTCAATGATACCTCTATAGGACACAGAAGTTCCATTCTACCAGGACCTCTGGAGACATGTATAGAACACCCCACAGAATTGACCACCTGAAGAGTGGGAGGTAGGAGCACATAACCACTGCCTCCTATCCTCCAATGGTTAACGGGTGCCTCTGAGGGCCTTAACTCTCCGGTGTTTCCAGGCTGTGCTGGCCCATGGGTGGAGAGGGCTTCTACAGCATCAAAGGGGGCCCTGGGGCACACTTGAGCAAGCCTGCACCAAACTGTCCACCACAGCTGCAGCTGATAGCAAAGTGAGTCCTGAAGACATGACATGGGACACTGGAGTGGGCCACCACAATGACAGCACCAATATTCTTGCCGCTATGCAAACATACTCCATCCTTTATTTGCATACCTTTGCTTATTCATTTCCTTTAGAAAGCCTTTTCTCTCCTTATTATGCCAACCAAAATTATATTCATCCGTCACAATTTGAGTTGAAATGCTACCTCCTCCTTGAAAACTTCCCAGATCTCCAGATTAAAAATAATTACATCTTTGTTTGACTTATCACAGAATGTTTTTTGACCTGTATTACTGAATTTTTTTTCATTCTCCCTGTGTGTTCCAGGTCAGTGACTATTGTCCATTTTATAGGCCATAAACTGATGCAAATATGCAAACTTTTCCTTTGTTTGGATGGGTGAATAACACGCAGTCCCAGATATTTCAGTTTTACCACTTAGTAGTAATGTTCTAATGGAGTTTAAAAGTGTTACTAGAATTTGGTATTCCAAAGCTCATTCTAGAGTTTAAAGACGTCTCTCATTCTAACTTCCATGAAGAAGTCTGACTGCTCTGAAAGGCTTGGCAATTTGCAAAGTTCCTAGTGTACAGCATGTGTGCAAGCACAAAGGGGTTGGAATTTCTGCAATTTGGGGGAAAAACAATTTATTACAAATTCATCATCAGTGTTGTTTTGAGTCGGTTGTAGTTTTCAAGCAGTATTCTTAGTTTTCAGTGGCAAATTGTTGTTATACTCATCCCACTCACCTGCAGTTTCACTTTCCATGGTTTAAGCTACCCATGGTCCAAAACTATTAAATGGAAAATACCAGAAACAAACAGTTCATAAGTTTTAAATTGTGCACCATTCTGAGTAGCATGATGAAATCTCTTGTCGTCCTGCTCCATCCTGCCTGGGATGCAAATCTTCACTTTGTTCATGAATCCTCCTTTTGTACAGTATCTCCACATTGTAGGCATCACCCACCTGTTAGTCACTTAGTTGCCTTATTAGAATCACTGTCTTGGTATAGCAGTGCTTGTGTTCAAGTAACCCTTGTTTTATATAATAATGGCCCCAAAGGGCCAAGAGTAGGGATCCTGGCAATTTGGATGTGCCAAAGAGAAGCTGTGAAGTGCTTCCTTTAAGTGAAAAGGTGAAAAGACTCAACTTAATAAGAAAAGCAAAAAATTGTATGCTGAGGTTGCTAAGATTTATGGTAAGAACGATCTTCTCTATCCATGAAATTATGATAAAGGAAAAAAAATGCATGCTAGTTTTGCTGTTACACCTCAAACTATAAAAGTTATGGCCACAGCACATGATAAGTGCTTAGTTAAGATAGAAAAGGCATTAAATTTGTGGGTGGAAGACACGAAGAGAAACGTGTTCCGACTGACAGCAATCAGGTTTGGTAGTATCCATTGTTTCAGGCACCCATTGGGGTCTTGTGCCATATTCTTAGGGAGGGGAGACTACACTATTTCAGACTAATCATTATCAACAGGAGCAGAAATATGCTACAATGGTGAAGAGCAATAATTTTGAAGCCAGATTTTCTGGGTTTGAACCCTGGTATTACCACTTACTAGCTGTGTGATGTTGGGCACCCCTTTTGTTTTAGTTTTTACATCTATAAAATGTGGAACATAATAGTACCTATAGGATTGCTGTAAGGACTGTATAAGTGAATATATGAAAAATGCTTAGAACAGTCCCTGGCATACAGAAAGCTTTACCTAATTTCTGACCATCATCAACTTGGGTGGCTGTGGATTGTTCATTGACCCCATGTGGATTTGTGGCCTTTAATTTTCTACTAACTGAAATTTGAGTAGCTCACACATCCCTATATAACCCCCATCAATGTTCCAACCTCCATAATGGAAAGAGGGAAAAGGTGGGTTTTGGGCCATGACATCTTTTATTCTGCTGCAGTGAGTCTTGGTTAAAAAAATGTGTGGGTATCAGGCCGGGCGCGGTGGCTCACGTCTGTAATCCTAGTACTCTGGGAGGCTGAGGTGGGTGGATCACTCGAGGTCAGGAGTTCGAGACCAGCCTGAGCAAGAGCAAGACCCTGTCTCTACTAAAAATAGAAAGAAATTATCTGGCCAACTAAAAATATATATAGAAAAAAAATTAGCCGGACATGGTGGCGCATGCCTGTAGTCCCAGCTACTCGGGAGGCTGAGGCAGTAGGATCCCTTAAGCCCAGGAGTTTGAGGTTGCTGTGAGCTAGGCTGACACCACGGCACTCACTCTAGCCCGGGCAACAGAGTGAGACTCTGTCTCAAAAAAAAAAAAAAAAAAAAAGTGTGGATATCATCATTGGCTGTTATCTTCAAACTGTTTCTTCTACTAGCCTATAAGCTCCTCAAGGGCTGAGACCACATTCTGGCTATCATAGTACTCTTACAGAGCTAGGGTCAGAGGTTTGTAGTTAATTAATAAATATTTGCTGAGCTGCCTTTTTTGAAACCCTGCCAGAGTTACACATTTTCTCATCTATCTATTGAGCATCTTCTTGTTATCAAGCATGGAAGTATATTCTGGGGAAATCACAGTGAATAAAACAAGGTCCTCACTGTTATGAAGCATGTGTTTTAATGGGGAAGACAGTAATAAACTAGTACACATATGGTACATCAGCTCCCAATAAGGGGATGAAGAAAATAAAACACAACAAGATGACAGAGAGTGATAGGGGAGGAAAGTATTATTTTAGAAAAGGTAGATGGGGAAGGCCTCTCACAGAAGACACCATATGAGCAAAGAGTTGAAGTGCAGGTAGGGGCCATGCATATATTTAGTATTCCAGACAGAATACTCCAGAAGATTGTGTGAACATTCAAAAGAAAGATTCATTGCTCTGCTACAGCAGATCTTTTAATGTAATCCAATGCATTTATTAATAGAGATGG
Source organism: Eulemur rufifrons (assembly GCF_041146395.1). Taxonomy (NCBI): domain Eukaryota; kingdom Metazoa; phylum Chordata; class Mammalia; order Primates; family Lemuridae; genus Eulemur; species Eulemur rufifrons. Next base: position 164,412,071 of record NC_090989.1, read on the forward strand.
GTCCCCTAGGCTGTACAGCTCAATAGGAACCATACACTAAGTGCACAGAATTAACTTTATCCTTATGGAAGTTGGGTTTTGGTTTGCACAAAATATTAAATAGTTCTCAGTTAAGTCTAATCATACAGCTCTGATGTCTGGAAGAATTTCTAAATGATCATGTGCCCAGCTTAGGACAGAGGTACGAGGACTATGCCATGCACATGGTGATGAGGGCTTATGCTACTGTCTTTACAAAAATAAATATGCAAACCTTCCCTATCTCATAATCAAGAATAGTTGGTTTCAGGGGGAAAACAAAATCATGTGCTAAGCTTAAATGGTTCTGAAAGCAAGCTGAATTGCTACTTTAAAAAAATTAAGATTAGTCATTCATGAGAGAGAGAATATAAATGCATATGTGTGACTACTTAAGAGCTTCATCACGCTTATGTGCTTTTTTGAGGACAATTTGGTTGCTGTAAGGAAGGCTGCTTGTAAAATAGCTCTTCATTTGTAATAAAGGCTTGATTTTCACCAGCTAAAACCTCCTATGACCTAACAAAGAAGAAAAAGACAAGTAACACTAGCATTACTTCTCTTGTACTTCAAGATGCATTTTTTTAAAAAAAATATATGCATTAATATATTGTTACATCCATAAGTGAGCATTCATAGCTAAGGGTCAGTAATGTGATAGAAAAAGTAATGAGACCACGTTGAGAAAAAATGGGGTAGTCGACAGGAGAATCAACCTCATTTATAATAATATTCTAGTGATCAGCAGATGTATAACTCTCCCAGCTATGGTCATTAACGACATTCATTTCAAACTTAACATCTACATTTGCAAACCACTTGAAAGTAAAATTACTTTTCAATTCAATTTTCAATTTGCTTTTATATCTTCATCTTTGATTGACAATTTTTTTTTCACAATGGCAACCTCAGTGAGAATTCGAGTAAATGGCAGCAACCATCCAAGAGTGTAAACTCATCTATTCAGATTACCTATTCACTTTTCTTCTGTATGTACTATCATTTACAACCATTTATGAATCTTCACTTCAGGTTAGAATAAACTTGCAAAATTGATGTCAGACTTCTCATGATTTGATTCATTTATTAGAATCATTTGTTCTTAAAGCCAAAATGGTTTTTACTTTTCCTTATCATGACCTAAAAATTACCAAATTTGAATGCATATTTTCATTGATGCTATCAAATAACTGTAGGTGTAATTACAAGGAAATAGTGAGACTGCAGAACAGCATCTTTAAATATGTGCAACGTTATCTAGGTATATAGTTAATATGGCTGTGTACTGAATTTAAAGGCTTCATAGAAGATGGTTCCGTGGCCTCCCTTACACATTCATTCCAATACTTTCCAGTCACCACAGGGAATTTTATTCCATTAGTTTTTCCTAGATCCCGTCTTCTGAAGTTTTAATTCATTGAAGATTCTGTTGTCCTTAATAGAGAAGAGCAGCAATCTTGAACCTAAGACACTTTCATATGCTTATTAAAACACAATGTAGCTTGTTTCTTTTTTTAATAGTTAACATATATTACAATGCACATTTTACATGTATGATTTTAAATTAATAACTGGTACTCTTGGAATCTTTCTCTGAATATCATTTGATCTCTTTTTTAAAATGCTGTATTGAGATACAATTTACATGCTATAAAATTCCCATTTTTGGTGTATAATTCAAATATTTTTAGTATATTTAAGGAGTTATGCAACCATCACCAGAATCCAGTTGTAGAACACTCCCATCATACCAAAAAGATCCCTCATGCCTATTTGCAGACAGCCCCCACTCAAATCTCTAGCCCCAGATGATCTATTAATCTGGTTTTGGTCTCTAAATTGTCCTTTTCTGGGTATTTCATATAAATGTAATAAAAATATAAAGTATTTTGCATCTTGCGTCTTTTGAAACTTAACAATATTATGTTTTTATGATTCATTCATGTTGTAGCATCTATCGTAACTTTTTATTGCAGAATAGTACTCCAATATGTGAATACATCATATTTTGTTTATCAATTCACCAGTTGAGTTGATGGAACTGTAGATCATTTCCAGGTTTATCCAATATGAATGATGCTACTATGAGCATTCATGTTCACTCTTTGTGCAGACATATGTTTTAGTTTTTCTTAGTCACATATCCAGGAAAAGAGGCTACACTGTTTTACATTCTGCCAGCAAAGTATGAAAATTTCAGTTTCTCCACGTCCTCACCAACACCTGATATTGTCTATCTTTTTTATTATAGTCACTATAGTGGGTGTGAGGTGTTATCTCATTATGTTTTCAATTTGCCTTTCCCTAATGATACATGTTGAAAATATTACCATGTGTTTCCAGCCATTCTTCTATATTCTGTTGTGAAATGCCTATTCAAATCTTTTACCAAATTTTAAATTGGGTGATATGTTTTGTTATTATTGAATTGTAAGAGTTCTTTCCATATTTTTGATACAAGAATTTTACTATATTTGACTTGCAAATATTTTCACTAGTCTGTGTTTTTTTTTTTTTTTCCATTTATTTAACGGTACCTTTTGAGGCACAAAATTTTAAAATTTTGATAGTCAAAATTATCATTTTATTCTTTTATTGATTGTGTTTTGGTGTCGTATCTACAAACTCCTTTCCTAACTCAGGGTCATTAATATTTTCTTCTGTTTTCTCCTAGAAGATTTATAAATTTAACTCTTACATTTGGGTCTAAAATCCATCTATATATGGTGTGAGGTAAGGGTCTAAATTAATTTTTATGCATGTGGATATACAAAAGTCTCAGCACCATTTGTGGAAAAAAACTATGCTTTTACCCATTGAATTACCTTAGCACTTTTGTCAAAAATCAACTGGCCATAATGTAAGGGTTTATTTTTTGATTCTCCATGCTGCTGCATTGATCTACATGTCTTCTTCATGGCACTATTGCTTTGATTACCGTAGCTTTATAGTAAATTTTGAAATCATAAGTGTTAAATCTTCCACTCTTTTTCTTCGTTTACAAAATTGTTTTACCCTACTTTTGAATCTCCATGTAAATTTTAGGATACACTCATCAATTTCTATTAATATAAAAACAAAAACAAATGCTCACTGGCATTTTTCCCACCAAAAAAGCCTGATGAATTTTGGGAGAACTGTCACCTTAACAATATTAATCTTCCAATGGAATGTCTCTCCATTTACTTAGATGTTTAATTTCTCTATGTTTTATAATTTTCAGCATATAAATCTTACACTACCTTTGTTAAATTTATTCCTGTGTATTTTGTTCTTCTAACGTTATTGTTACTGGGATTGGAATTTTTTTTTTTTTAAATATAGAAAACGATGATTAGATGCCACGAAGTAAGTGGCAATGCCTTAACTGTATGCGTGTTGTACAGGACCGAGAGCCTCTTCCATCCTTGTCAAGGGGAGTGCTAACCTTCTCTCCTTTCATACAACATGAATTGTTTTTTTTAATTTCATTTTTGGATTGCTCTTTGCTAGTAGAAATTCAAATGATTTTTGTGTATTTTGATTTTCATATCCTAGAATCTTGATGAAGTTACTCCTGTTAGTAGCTTTTTTGGGTGCATTTCATTGAATTTCCTACAGATACTCATGCTGTTTATAAACAAAGAAAGCTTTGCTTTTTCCTTTGCAATATGGGTGTCTTATATTATATATTGATTTTCATGGTCTTATTGCCTTGACTAGAATTTCCAGTACAATGGTGAATAAAAATGGTGAGAGACGATAACCTTGCCTTCTTCCAACCTTAGGGGGAAAGTGTTCAGTCTTTCACCATTTCACACCATAAGCTGTATGTTTTCCATAGATTCCCTTCTTATGCTAGTTTGTGGAGACTTTTTATCAGAAATAGAGGTTGGATTTTGTCATATGCTTTATTTGTCCCTATTGAGGTGATCATGTGTTTTTTTTTGTTTTCTGTTGCTGTTGTAATTGTTCATTCTACAAACAGGGCTTATTAAATTAATTGATTTTTTTGGATGTAGACTCAATCTTTCATTTCTGGGATAAATCCCACTTGGTCGTGGTATATAGTTGTTTTTACATGTTTCTGACTTTTGTTTGTTAATATTGTATTAAGGATTTTTATATCTGTATTCATAATGAATATTAGTCTGTAATTTTCTTGTTATATCTTCATCTTTGATATCAGGGTAATAGTGATCTCATAAAATGAAAGAAAAATGCGTCGCCTTTTCTATTTTCTGAAAGATTTAACATTTGTTATAATTCGACATGGAAGCAATCTGGGCTAGGATTTTTCTTGGTGGAAAGATTTTAAATTATTAATTCAATTTCTTTACTTATTGTGTGATCTACTCAGATTTTCTACTTTTTGTTGAGTCAGTTTGTGATAGTTTCTGCCTTCCAAGGAATTTGTCCATGTCATCCAAGTTGTCTACTTTGTTGGCATAAAATTGTTCACAGTATTCTCTTACCCTTCTAATTTCAAAAGGATTATAAGTGATATCCCCGTTTTATTCCTGATTTTGGTGATTTGTTTCTTCTCTGATTTTTTTCTTGGTCAGTTTAAGGAGAGGTTTGTAAATTTTCTCCATCTTTTCAAAGAATTGACTTCTGGGTTCATTGATTGTTTTTTCCTGCAGTTTTCTGTTTTTATTCTTTTTTTTGTTCTATGATTTCTATTCCCCTCCTTTCCTTCTGCTTTCTTTGGATGTAGTTTGCTCTTCTCTTTCTAGTTTCTTACGGTGGAAGCTTATGTTATTTATATGAGATCTTTCTTCATTTTTAACAGAGGAATGTACAGCTACAAATTTCCCTCTAAGCATCACTTTAGCTATATTCCATATATTTTCATGTGTTGTGTTTTCATTTTTGTTCAGTGCCAAGCTTTAAAATATTTTCCTTATGATTTCTCCTCTGACCTATTGATTATTTAGACACGTGTTGTTTAATTTACAAATATGTGGAGATTTCCTCAAATTTTTTCTCATGTTAATTTCTACTTTAATTCCATTATGGTCTGAGAACATACCTTGAATGATTTCAACCCTTTTAAATTTATTGAGATTTGTTTCATGGAAGCTCACTCCTGGAGAATGTTCTATGTTCACTAGGAAAGAATTTGTATTCTGAGATACACGACCACTGATATCTCTGTTCAGTATTTTTATTATTTTAATTTTAAGCCTGACTTCCTAGTGGTTACTACTATGTTGGCATTGCTTAGTGGTCACCAATGATTGGTCAGAGGTTATACTCAAACACTTTGTAGCAGGTAAGTCTTCACACTTGCTGATGGATCTCTGTGTTGGTTATGAGACATACTGAAAGATCAGGTAGTGAATAAGTGTGGCCCAGCTTTTACTTTCTGCGAGGCCCTCTTGTGTCTCCTCTGAAATTGTGCAAGGCCTCTCATTTAGCCAGAGATGTGTTGCCAACAAGGGCTCTTTCCAATCTCTCCAGAATGTGAGCATGCAACCTTCCAGATCCCTAGATATATGCAGGTACTTATCAAAAGCCACTCACCATGGCTGACTTCTTCCCGGGACTGGCTAGCATGCCAGTCTATTGCTCGCCCTAACCAGGATCTCAACCTCAGGCCCATTGTGATGTTGGCCTTCCCTATTTGTATACCACCAACAATGCTAAGGTTTCAACGTGCCGAGAGGCATGGGGTATTTCCACATTGTGCTCCAAACCAAGTCAGCGGACTCCTGCAATGGAACTGCCGAGTTTCATGGATTGCACTGACAATAGTGGCATGAGGAGGAGGGAGAGGAGGTGGGACAGCCAAAGCCCCAGACTAAGCCACACACTTCTGTATTTCCCAAGGTTCAGTAGTTTTTCTTGAATAAATGCTTCTCAATTTGTTGTATGAGTTGATTTCCAGAGTCCCAGAAATGTGATTACTAACTATGTTGTCCAGTTTTGTTATTGCCTTTTAGGGAAAGAATTTGCTAAACTCCTCACTCCACCATTTTGGAAGTCTTGCACCCCTCATTTTAATCTTTGTCTTATTTTACAGTCTTTTGCTCAAATTACAAGAATACTTGTGATCAAAGCATGATCAAGTATCAACATATCATGGCTAATTATCCTGAAACCAAGGATGAATGTGGCCCCAGTCCCCTTGGTAATATAATAAACTAAAAACAGCTTTTATATATTCTCCTGAAGGCCCACTAGATGGTAACACAGAAGCCTTAAAAAAAGAATACATTGTTTTTTATGCCCCTGCCAGAATTTTAAAGACACTTTTTATTATTTGTAAAATGTAATATATGCTTATTTTGGAAAATTTGGAAAACATGGAAAAGATGAAAGAAAGACTAACCACCCACATAATCATTCAAAGCCTATCACTTACTAATAATAATCCGGGCCATTTCTTTACATATTTTTTAGTTCTGTGTGTATATCAAATTGTGCATACACTTTTGGATAACGCATTCGTTACAAAATATTTCCTACCTAAAACTAAGCCACGATTAACATATCTCTTATGAGTAAGATTTCAGTGATGACATCACTGTATACTAGTTTTTGCAAATATTTCTATTCCCTTAGGATAGATTGCTGGATGTAGAAATGCTGTGTCAAATGGTATGGAAAATCTGAAGCCACTTGAAACCACTACAGAAATATTTTCTAAGAAGGTTCTACCTATCCTACTACTTACTCACATCTTTGGAATTTAATTCATTTTCATTTGCATTTCTTTGATTACTACTGAGGTTTACATTTATTTGTGTTTTATATGCTCTTCATCAGTGAAATTTTTGTTCATACCACTACCCATTTTTCTAAAAGGGTCACAGTGGTTTTTCTTGCTCAAGACCCTGAAACATCCAACCAGCCAGGTTGTGACTATGCATTGCTATTTTACAAATAAAGACATTAAGGCTCAGAGGTGTTAAATGAACTGCTTAACATCATAAAACTAGTAAATGGTAGAAATAGGTTTCAAACCTAGATTTTACCAGACTCTAAAAACTTATGTTTTTTTTCCATTGTTTCTCTTTCCATAGGTTGTAAAGTAATTAAAATAATGAAATGATTTGCTTCCTTCTCAATTTTTAAAGGAGTGAAAAACAGGAGCTTTTGGTGATAGATGGAAGCATAAAATTTCTTTGTAATTATGGCATTTAAACAGTGTTACACTTTGCTCAATGGAGCTGTTTTTGAAAAATCTTATAGTGATTAAAGTTCAGGCTAAAGTTTAGGTTTTGGAGTCAAGATATTGAGTTATAATCTCAGATGTGCCACATCCTAGTATTTGACCTGGGACAATTTACTTGTCTTATCTGATCTTTGCATAGTTGTAAATGAGGAAAATAATAATATTTACTTCATATGGATATAAGAATTAAATAAAACTATTTTTTTGATAATTTAATTCCTACTGTATACTAAATGCTCAAATGTTATATGTATAGCTAAATGGATTAAATGAACTTTCACAATTATTAAAAGATGCTTCTAAGTGTGTTTCAAATGGACTCCTTTACATAAAGCAGAATTATTTTATGTGATTGATGGAATAGAAGATACTGTAATAGGTTTAAATATAAACGTCATTAAAAAAGAGTTACACAGAATATATGAAGAAGCACTTGGTGTTACAGAGCTATTATTGGATGTTATTGTATGCCAGCAAAAATGGTGCAAGAAAGACCTCTGAAAATTTTCTTCTCCATAAAAGCAATAACAACACTGACAAAAATGGCCAGGATCAACTTTTCAGAATACTGGAAATTAATCAAAGTGTCGTATCAATCTGGGAAGCATTTATTCAAGAAAAATGGCTGACTTTCATTAAGAACAGTGAACTCTGTAACATGTTAACTTGTCCTATTTCCATCCCCGCCTCTCCAACTCTGTCTTAAGAAACCACAGCCCAGCCCCCCCGCCCCCCAAAAAAAAAAGAAAGAAAAAGAAAGAAAGAAAAAGAAAAAGAAAAACGAAAGTCCAACAGCCTGGCAGGCACTGTAGGGGGCATACCAGGGTTGGAGCTCCTTCAAAACTTATTCCCAGAGAACTGTCATTATTTGACCTGTCTAGTGGCAAGCTGGAAAACCCTGCAAGGCTATCTTTATTTGACCTGACTTTTTGCCTGATGAAAAAAGTCTTTTCACTTGGGCATTCGTTGAAAACAATTAGTAGCCACTGATTAACTTCTTAACTGCCTGGGGTGGTAGATAACACTTAGGGGTAAACAACAGGCTAACGCAAAAGCTTAAAAGTAAAGCCAGGAAATGACATACATATACATGAAGATTCTAAAAAGTTGACATATTCCTGGGAATCAGGAAGGCCACAGGTAATGTAGGGATGATTATATGCTCAGGTCTGTGTGCATGCTCAGGAAAATCCTGAGAAAGCTCTATCATCTCAACTCTGACAGTGAGGCTCTGTGAAAGGAGAAATTAAAATCTAAGACATTTTCTTCTAGAATTCTGATTGTATCGCGCCTAAGGTTTAAGTCTGTTATCCACCGTGATTTGATTTTTGTGAGAGGTGAAAGCTGTGGGTCCTGTTTCAGTCTTCTACAAGTGGCTAACCAATTCTCCCAGCACCATTTGTTGAATAGGGATTCTTGTCCCCAGAGTATATTTTTTCCCGCTTTGTCAAAAATTAGGTGACTATATGAGGATGGTTCTATATTTGGATTTTCTGTTGTGTTCCACTGGTCTGTGTCCCTGCACTTGTGCCAATACCAGGCTGTTTTAAGAACCACGGCCTTGTAGTATAGTTTGAGGTCTGGCAAATTAATACCTCCCATTTTGTTTTTGTTGCTTAAAATTGCTTTTGCTATACGGGGTCTTCTTTGATTCCATACAAAGTGTATAATTATTTTCTCTATGTCTGTAAAGAATGATGTTGGTAATTTAATAGGGAAAGACTCTTACAGACATTGGCCTAGGCAAAGAATTTATGAAGAAGACCCCCAAGGCAATCACAGCAGCAACAAAAATCAATGAATGGGACATGATTAAATTAAAAAGCTTCTGCACAGCCAAAGAAACAGTCCAGAGAATAAACAGACCACCTACAGAATGGGAAAAAATTTTTGCATACTACACATCAGATAAAGGACTGATAACAAGAATCTATTTAGAACTCAGGAAAATCAGCAAGAAAAAATCAAGCAACCCTATCAAAAAGTGGGCAAAGGACATGAATAGAAATTTTTCAAAAGAAGATATAAAAATGGCTAACAAACATATGAAAAAGTGTTCAACATCTCTAATCATCAGGGAAATGCAAATCAAAACCACAATGAGATATCACTTAACCCCAGTGAGAATGGCCTTTATCAAAAAAACCCAAAACAACACATGTGGGCGTGGGTGTGGAGAGACAGGAACACTAATACACTGCTGGTGGGACTGCAAACTAGTGCAACCCCTGTGGAAAGCATTATGGAGGTATCTTAAACAGATTCAAGTAGACCTGCCATTTGACCCAGCAATCCCATTACTGGGCATATACCCAAAGGAAAAAAGGTCATTCTGTAACAAAGGCACGTGTACCCAAATGTTTATAGCAGCACAATTCACAATAGCAAAGATGTGGAAACAACCCAAATGCCCATCAATACATGATTGGATTAGTAAACTGTGGTATATGTATACCATGGAATATTACTCAGCTATAAGGAATGATGAAGATACGACATCTCTATGGTTCTCCTGGAGAGAGTTGGAACCCATTCTATTAAGTGAAGTATCCCAAGAATGGAAAAACAAGCATCACATGTACTCACCAGAAAATTGGTTTCCCTGATCATCACCTAAATACACATCTGGGAACGACACCAATTGGACATCAGACTGAGGTGGGGGGTGGGGGAGGGGATGGGGGTATGCCTACACAATGAGTGCATTGTGCACCGTTTGGGGAGTGGTAACACTTGAAGGTGCTGACTCGGGAAAGGGGGGGTGGGGAAAAAATATGAAACTATTGTTTTTAAAAAAAAAAAATATTATTGGGTCAATTGACAAAGCTATAATATGGACAGATTAGTTGGAAGTTTTTATCAATGTAAAATTTACTGAAGATGACAGATGTACTGTCTCTGCTGTGATTTTAAAGAAAGTATCCCTATAAAAACTCACCCTCAAAAAAAAAAAAAATAAAAAAAAAAAAATAAAATCTAAGACAGAGTCAACTGCCTGGCTGAGTGTTGAAGACACGACTCCACACACAAATAGAGTCCCTTGGCAAAGACTGGGAGACTTATTGATTCCAAGCTGTTAAGGATATCTGTCAAATTGTTAATTGACCAATAGGCTAACCAAGCAGTGACTTCAGCAGCCATGTAAGATGAAGAATGCTGACTTTTAAAAAGCAGTTTGGAAAATTCACTAAACCAATAAACGATAACAATAATAAACAATAACAAAAATACAACTTTGGGAGGGGAAAGAATATGATTTCCAGAGTTGCCATGTTATATGATTTAAAATGTCCACTTTTCAACAAAAAATTTTGAAGCATGCAAAGAAACAAGAAAGTACGACCTACAGCCAGGAAAAAAAGCAATGAATAGAAACCATCCCTCAGGAAGCCTAGATGTTGGACTAACTAGATAAAGATTTTAAATCAGCTATTTTAAATATGGTCGAGCAGCTAAAGCAAACCACATCTAAAGAACTATAAAAAGTATAAAAATCGCATCTCACCAAATCGAAAATATCTATAAAGATAAAGAAATCATAAAAAAAGCAATAAATAGAAATTCTACATTTTATATAATAAATAAAAGATTTCCTAGAGGTGCTCACCACCTTATTTGTGCAGGCAGAAGAAAGAATTAGCAAACTTAATATAGGTTAATTAAGCTTATATAGTCTGAGGAACATGAAGAAAAATGAGCACAGCCTCAAAAACCAGTGGGATACCATACCAACATATGCACAATGGGAGTTCCAGAAGGAGAGAAGAGAGATAAAGGAGAATAAAGAATATTTACAAAAATAACTGCCCAAATCTTATCAAATGTGATCAAAAACATTAACATCTACACATGTAAGAAGCTCAACAAACTCCAAGAAGAACAAACTCAAAACAACCAGCATGATAATCAAACTATTGAGAGTCAAAGACAAAGGAGAATCTTGAAAGCAGCAAGAGGGAAGTCATTTATTGTATAATGGGCTGCTCAATAAGATTAACAGCTAATGTCTCATCAGAAATCATGAAGAGCCGAGGCAGTGGTATGACAAATTCAAAGTGCAAAAAGAAAACAGACTGTCAACCCAGAATTCTGAATTCAGCAAAACTATCATTCAAAATGAAAAAGAAATTAAGACATTCCCAGATAAACAAAAACTAAGAGAATTTGTTGCTAGCAAATCTGCCTTAAAGAAATACTAAAGTTAGTCCTTCAGGCTGAAATGAAAGAACAGTACACAGTAATCCATATCCAGATGAAGATATAAAGAACACCAGTAAAAGTAACAACATAGAGAAATATAAAAAACAATCTATACAAAATATAAATGTATTTTTGTAACTTTTATTCTACTATCTAATTTAAAAGAAAACTGCATGAAGTAATAATTATAAATCTGTATTGATGGGTACAACTTATATAAAGAGGTAATTTGTATGACAACAGCACAGAAGGGAGAGAGAGCAGAGGTATACAGGAACAAAGCTGTTTTATACTCTTGGAATTAAGTGGGTACTATTCTACACTAGATTGTTATAAATTAAAATGTTAATTGTAATCCCCAAGGCAACTACTAAGAAAAAACTCCCAGAAATATCTATCAATATATAACAATAACAATAAAAATTTCCACAATGAAAATCCTAGGACCAGATCGTTTCACTGGTGAATTCTATGTAACATTTAAAGATATAAGTTTAATTACTTTATAAACTCTTCCAGAAAAAAGAAAAGAAACATGTCCCAACTCATGCTATAAAGTATTACCCTAATACTCAAACCAGACAAAGACATCAAAAGAAAACTATAGACCGATACCCCATATGAATATAAACTCAGACACAAACGTCCTAAAAAAGTACTTGTAAACCAAATCTAGAAACATATGAAATTGATTATATACCATGATAAAATGGGATTTATCCCAGGAATGCAAAGTTGGTCCAAATACAAAAATCACTTTAATACTACGGAATATAACGTTAATAGAATAAAGAGTAAGTAAAAGAAAAAACTACATAATCATCTCAATAGATGCAGAAAAAGCATTTGGAAAAACCCAACATCCTTTTACTCAATAAACCAAGAAAAGAAGAAAACTTCTTCAACCTGTTAAACGGCACCTACAAAAACCCCACAGTTAACAACACACTCAATGGTGAAAAATTTAAAGCTTTCTTTCTCAGGTCAGAAACAAGATAAGGAGGTTATTCTCCCCTGCTTCTGGTCAACATTGTACTAGAGTTGCTACCCAGGGCAATTAGGCAAGAAAATAAAATAAAAGGCATCCAAATTGAAAAGTAAGAAGTAAAACTATCTTTATTTACAGGTGGCATAATCTTGTACATAGAAATCCTCAGGAATTCACAGAAAAACTATTACTACTAATAAATAAGTGCAGTAATGCTGCAGGATGCAAGATTAATATACAAAACAACTGTATTTTGATATATTAGCAATGAGCAATCCAAAACTAAAATTAAAAAAGTAACTTCACTTATAGTAACATTCAAAACAATAAAATAATGAGGAATAAATTTAACAAAAGAAGTGAAAAATGTGTACACTTACAACAATAAAACATCAGTAAATTGTTTTTTAAAAACCTAAATAAATGGAAACACATCCCACATTCGCAGAGTGGGAGACTTAATAATGTAAAGATGGCAATACTCCCCATATTGTTAGGATGGCAATACTTCTCAAAATTATCTATAGATTCAACACATCCCCATCAGAATCCCAGCAGACTTCACTGAGAAGCTGGCAAGCTGATTCTAAAATTCATGTGGAAATACAAAGGACTCAGAATAACCAAACAATCTTGAAAAAGAATAACAAAGTTGGAGGACTCATACATTCTGCTTTGAAAATGTACTATTAATTCAAAGCTACAGCAATCATGACAGTATGGTACTAGCATAATGACAGGCATATAAATCAATGGAATAGAACTGAAATTTCAGAAATAAAACTTGACATATATGATCAATTGAGTTCTGACAAGGGTACCAAAAAATTTAATGGGGGAAAGAATAGCCTTTTTAACAAGTGCTGCTGAGATATAACTGGATATACACATGCAAAAGAAAGAAATTGGACTCCTATTTCATACCATATGCAAAAATTATTAATAAATCTAAATGGATCAAAGACTTGAATGTAAGTGCTGGAACTACACGTCTCTTAATAAAAAGAGTTGAAAATCTTTATGTCCTTGGAATAGGTAATGGTTTTTTAGATATGACAGCCAAAGCACAAACAAAAAAAGAAAATATAAGCTAGACTTCATAAATTTTAAACACTTTGTCCTTCAAAGAACACTATCAAGAAATTAAGAAGGCAACCCAAAGAATGGAAGAAAAGTTTTGCAAATTATATATCCGGCAAGAGTCTAGTGTACAGACTTATATAAAGGACTCATACAACTCAACAACAAAAAAATAATCCAATTAAAATGGGCAAAGAATTTGAATAGAAATTTCTCCAAGAAGATATACAAATGGTCAATAAGCAAATGCTCAACATTATTAAGATGCTCAACATTATTAAGCCAACAGGGAAATGTAAATCAAAACCATGAGATAACCATTTCATACTCCCCAGGACAAGTATAATGAAAAAGACTAACAATACTAAGGATTGGTGAGGATATGGAGAAATTGGAACCCTCATACATTGCTAATAGGAATATCAAGTGGTACAGCCACTTTGAAAACAGTTTCAAATATGTGAAATTCCATATGACCCAGCAATTTCACTCTTAGGTACATACCCAAGAAGATTGAAAACTTATGTCCACACAAAACTTGTAAATGAATGTTCACAATAGTATTATTAATAACAGCCAAAATGGAAACAACCCGTATGTTCAATTGATAAATGAATTAACTAAATATGGTATATCCATACAATGGATTTTTTTTAGGCCTAAAAAGGAATGAATTACCGATACGTGCTACAACATGGATAAACCTTGAAAACATTATGCTAAGTGAAATAAGCCAGAAGCAAAAGACCACATATTATATGGTTCCATTTATATGAAATGTTCGTAACAGGTAAACCTATAGAGACAGAAAGAAAGAGCTGGGGGGTAGCAGGGAGTGGACAGTAATTACTAACAGGTACAGGTACTTTTTGAAGTGATGAAAACGTTCTAAAATTACATAGCAGGGATGGTTGCATGACTCTGAATTATACTAAAAACTGCTAAATCGTACACTTTAAGAGGGTGAATTTTATGGTATGTGAATTATATCTAAATGAAAGAAAAAGGAGCTGTTACTAGTTCAGTTACTTGCTGGTGATGGGACTTTGGGTAAACGGAATTTTAAGAGAAAGGTACAGAAAGAATAAGAACTATTATTTCTATTCTGTTACTATGAAACACACAAGTTTCTTGGTGGTGCTTTTAATCCTGAAATGATAATCACTGCTGTGGGTTGAACTGTGTCCCCCTAAAAGACATGTTCAATTCTTGACCCCTAGTAACCTGTGATTAGACTTTATTTGGTATAGGGTCTTTGTAGATGTAATCAAATTAAAATGAAGTCATACCGGATTAGGGTAGGCTATATAATCCGATGACTGGTGTCTATAAGAAGAGGACAATATGGACAAAGACATGGGAGAGGATACTGTGTGACAATGCAGGCAGAGATTGGAATTATACATCCATAAATCAAGGAATGCCAAAGATTTCTGGCAACTGCCAGAAACTAGGAGAGAGGCATGATACAAATTCTCCCTCAGTGCCTCTAGAAAGAACAAACCTTGCCAACACCTTGATTTTGAACTTTTAGCTCCAGAAACAATAAATTTCTGTTGTTTTAAGCTATCTTGTTTGTGGTAATGTGTTATGGCAGCCCTGGGAAATTGATACAGAAATTTTCACATGATTATTATTAAAGAAAAAGGTTACAGGAACAATAGTCAACCTCTTGGAGTCTGAATTTCCTCATCTACAAATTGGGAATAACAACATTTGTCCTTTCATTGTGCTGAGAAAATGATCATGAAACATTTTATAAACTGTGAAGTGCTTTATAAATGTAGGATATTACTCTTTCAAATGTATGCTTCTAATTGCTTGGTAAGCTCTAATTTATTGGGTTTTCTATTTCCATTTCTTCAAGATCATCTGTCTTCAAGTAATATTTGCCTTTCTTAGAGAAGCTACAGTTTGGATATAAATTGCCTACTTAAAAAATAACCATCTCTAGCATAAAAGTAAAAATTCAAATTTTGGAACTCCAATACCACCCACTCTCTTAACTTCCCAAGCATACACTTTGCCATAAATTGCCAACAAATTCATGCTTTGTTTTAGGTAATATAATATCAAGTAATGTAACTTTTTATTTATATATAGAATTAGGACATTGCTTTTTCTAGATAATTGACTATTCAGTTGAACTGAATAGTACCATCATAAATGATCACTTTGCAAAGTTCACAATAGGGAAGATGTTTGGCACAAAAAGTACATTTTTCACAAATCACAAATCAGTTAAAGATTCTCAATTATCAATATCAAATATTACACAAACTCTGATTACTGTAGATTTCCAATTACTTAGAGTCTTGAAAACTTATTTAAAAATATTGCTGTAAATTGCCCATCATTAAAAATTTGACAGTATCCAACAAGGGGGAAAATCTGTCAAATGTCCTTAAATATCTCCAATATTCACTCTTTAAATTTTCCCATCACTCCTCATCTCTGGTATCTTGAATGTACCACTATAACTGTAGAAGATTTTGACTCGTTAGGCAATATATACATTCTTTTTACTCTAGTTTTAGATTGAGATCTCACATATCTTTCAATGGAGGATACTTCACAAATACACAAGATATGCACACATGGATACTCATTTATAACACCAATAACAAAACAAACAAAGGAAAAACTTAGAGGTCTGTCATAAGGGTCCAGATAAATAGATTATGCTATATCCATGCAATGGCATATATGGCAGCTATTAAAAAGAATGAAATAGATTAATATGTAGTAGTATGGAAAGATTCTCAAGATAGGTAGAGTAGAAAGATTCCCTGTCACCACCAAACCAACTGCCAAAGAGTGTGAATGGTATGATTCTACTTGAGGAAAAAGGACTATATCATATATATACACACATACATACACATACAATTAAGCTCTGGAGGTACTCACAAAAACCTGTTAAAAGCAGTTACCTTTGAAGAATGATTCTAAATTTTCTTATATGCATGGATTATTTTTATTATGTAATATAATTTTAAAATGGCAAAGTTTTAGCCCATAAAGACAAAGCAATGATTAGAATGATTATTTATTTGAAATTTAAAAAAACTCTACACAAAAAAGCAATCTACAGGTTTAACAGAGAATTTTTTCCAAAAAGATTCTTCACTATCTGGGACTCAAAAAAGACATTATGCAACATTTTATAGGTACGACAAGGGGACTGCAGATAGGGTCATTCTGCTAGGTCCATACTCATGAGGAGAATCAATAGACTATCCTTCGAGGTTAGAGCACAACAATTTACTTATAGTGGTTTATCGAGTACTTAGTTCAATACGAGTGGACATTTTGTCAATAACATTCTAATGGATGCTACAGATGACAGTTCAATGCTATAATATAAAAGCTGGAAGGCCATATAATAAAATCTATAGGTCCCTGGAGTCAAAGGATGATCATTTGTAGAAGACCTAAAGAAAAACACCAAGAAATGTCTTACTGCAGGGCTTAATCATTGTTTTGGTTATTACGGATTGCAGTAGGGGAAACACACTGGTGCCATTTTTATACATTCTTTTATCTTATAAAATTCTAGTAAATGAAAGGTGAAATTAAGAAGCTTTCCTTCTAATTTGAATTAGGCTGGAAGCTTAACAATGTAAATAATATTTCCCAATTAAGTTAGACAATATGCAGAACTCACAACCAGAGCGTAATCCTGTTGGTTCAAAATAAGAGCTTGAGATGAGGAAGTAAATTAACACAACCAGTTCTGTAATCAATCTTTAAGTTTCCATCACAAGGCTAAAGTGTTTACATGAGCTATACTTATGCCAATGCTCAAAGCATAAGTAAGGCAGTATTCCTAGAAGGCATGTAACTATCACTGTTTTTAAAAATATGTTCAATTAGATATTGTGCTTATTTTATGAGAAGAAATATATACAGTAATAGAATTTTCACACTTGATTTCTGAAGCATCCCTTATTTTCATTTTCCTTCTCTGTAAAAGTGGATTTACATATTATTTAAATAATATTTTGGGAGTAATTAAAATTGTATTCTTCTAAGGACCTTTAAATGCTAGGAGCTCCTAGCTTCTCTTATCTATTTTTAGAAAGAACATTCTTTTCCTTTGGGACCATGCCCACTCTCACCTGATTTTAAATGCTTTTTTTGTTTTTCTTTTTTAATAACCGCACCCGGCCTCAGAGCGTTCGGACCTAGGCAGGAGGTGGCCGCAGAGTCACTGAGCTTTAAATGTTATCTGCATGATGATAACTCACTACAGATCTCTAGCCTTAACTCACTCCTTAAACTCCAAACTGCTTAATTGAATCTTTTCCTGGGTATTTCAAAGACATTTCAAATAAAACCCATCAAAAAATAAGAAATCCATAATTCCTGACCTGCACTACTTCCCAGTAGCTCAAACCAGAAACCCAAGTCATACTTGACTCAAAATTCCTCTCCGAAAATCTACCAGTTCCATGTTGAATCCACTCATTTCTCTATCTCCTATACCATCACTCTGGCCAGGCCCCATGAGTCCTTGCCTGCACAGCCTTCTGGCTGGTCTCCCTGCTTCCATTCCTGTTCCCCTTTCCCCCAGTCAATGCCCTTAAGAGCAGCCAAGGTGACCAACTTAAACGGGGATTATTCCATGATATTTCACATTGCTCTGAAAAAAGAATATAAATTCCTAGCTCACAAGGACAGTAAGTTTCCCTGCCTCACTCACCAGGCCTCATCCTCTATAATCAGAGGCCCACAAGGAAACAGAATTCACCCCACATGGTTCAAATGAAGAGACTGTCATGAAACAACTCCTTACTGAAGTATGGTAGGGCTGAGGAAACCAAGGATGATTAGGCACC
This sequence comes from Eulemur rufifrons, assembly GCF_041146395.1. NCBI lineage: Eukaryota > Metazoa > Chordata > Mammalia > Primates > Lemuridae > Eulemur > Eulemur rufifrons. Next base: position 164,430,357 of record NC_090989.1, read on the forward strand.
CAAAAAATAACAACAATGGGTAGCCATTACCATTGCCAGGTCTACAGAGCAAGGGAAGGATCCGGAGTCAGAGCAATTGGTTCTCATACAAAGGGTCATCAGCAAGAAGTCCAAAGCACGGGAAGAGAGGGAAGAAATACCCTGACACTTCTCTCTTCCCATCTCCTCATCTCCTGCCAGTACTTCTCATTGTCTGGGAAGCCTGAGAAAATCAGAAGCCTGAGGTCAAGGGAGTCTGGTTGATTCAGACAGTGTGAGGTGGGAGGGCAGGAGGGCACTGCCTCCCAGGAGACAGGGCAAGTGAGAGAAAGGCTGTCAATGGATCTGGAGGGGTGGGAGGGAGATTAATCAGCATACATGCCAGTCTCATTCATGCCACTGCCCTCTTCCCTACTGCTGGCCAGCTTCACACTTGGTGTATTCTTATTACAAGAATTTGCACAAGCTTTTTCTTTCTGTGGGTATACTCTTCCTTCTACTCTTCACATGGCTAGTTCTCCCTACTCTTTCAATTCTTAATTTAAATATTCTTATCACCCTATCTAAGTAGGTACCTCCTTTGCCTGTTTTCTTCAGAGTATTTACCACAATTTGTAACTATTTTGTTTACTTGCTTTTCTCTGTCTTCTCCTCCAGAATATGAGAGTAGGGACAAACTGTCTAGCAAATGCCTGCCACATAATAGGTGCTCAATAAATATTAACTGAATGAATATTGGCCAAATTATATGGCAAAATCTTAAGATTGTGTCTAGAGGCAGATTTGTAGTAACATCTCCATGAATTCTAAATTGAGGCAGCATTTAAGAAAAGCTACTTAATCTTTATTTTTCTATATGGCATGATCTTAGCTAAGAAAAAATATGAAAAGTTTTTATGTAAAGTAAAAATCAGCATTTATAAATGCTCCATTCCTTGTTCACTTAAAAGAAGAATGTCCATTATGGCACCAATGATCTAAAAGAGAGTAACTGTATCATTTAAAAGCAAGGTTTATGCTCATTTCTTTTACTGCTGTTTTTATAGCAATAGCATAAGATCACCTGTTTTGGTCTGCGATGCTCTTGGTACTATATTATTAGTTATTTCCACATCTTTTTTCTTTTTTTTAATTGAAGAAAGGGAACAAAGGAACAGGGAGTAGCTTTGAATGCAGGTACATGGGGCTGTAGATACCATTTTTTAGATGTGATGAGATTGCGATTGCAAAGCACAATCTACAGTAGTGACTACACTTTCACATGATTGTACATTTAAACACCCAAGTACTTCTCTTACCTACTCTGAAAGTGGAGCATCAGGTGATCCTAAATCTCAGAGCACTTTCACTTTCATTATGAATGAGGAAGGTCTATTTGCTTTTGCAGAAACAGTCTGTGAAAAGCAACCTTTAGCTTTGCTTATACACCACATTAGTTTTAAAGGCCACTGCATTTACAATGAGGAATTTCCACTTAAGATCCATTCAGCAATGTGCACCTTGACATCTAAGCAGTTAACAGAGATTAAAATGAATTTTGAGTGATGGCAGGAGTGGAAATACCAGGAAATGCTCTAATTCTGGAAGGAAGCAAGAGTGGATGCAAAGGTAGGTGGGGAAATAGCAGAGGAGGATCAATGGAAAATGGAGGGCTAAAAGGCAGTTAAAAATGAATGTTGCCAAGACATAGGGGCTGCTGGCAGGACTGATGACATCATTCTTGCTGAAGGAGAAAGGGCAGCAACCCTGGCTGAGGAGAGCTGCTCATGTCATTAGGACCATTACTGCCATCACCTGTGTTCTGAAAGTGACTCAGGTGAGCACAGGCCACGGAGGCAGGCAGGAATGGCTTTAAATTCTGGCTCTGCCATTAAAATATTTGTGAAAGTTGAGCAAGTAATTGTCAGAGCATCACTTGACATCACAGCAGGTCCTGAAATAACATCATTTCACTCAATGTCATTTCCTTAAACGTTGACGAGAAAAAAAAAAAAAAATTGGTTCCCCACCAGGGCCACTGTCTGTGTGGAGTCTGCATGTTTTCCCCATGTCTGCATGGATCTTCTCCAGGCATTCCAGTTTCCTCTCACATCCCAAAGATGTGCAATCAGGTTCACTGGAGTGTCCACATGGTCCTAGCAGGAGTGTGTGTGGGTGTGTCTGTGAGTGTGATGGGATGGCATCCTGTCCAGGGTGGGTTCGGCCACCCGCAACCCTGAAATGCAATAACAAGGTAAATTATCATCTGTTGTCTTTAATTAATCTGTTGTTTTTAATTGTTTTTGATTAATCTTTTTAAAATGTATGTATGGCTCTCATTTATTTCAGTATTATTAGAAGAGTTTAATATTAGAAGTGTTTGGGGTCTTTATTTAGAAATCTGGTGATATTTTGTGACAAAAAATATGCTGTAGGAAGTTAACTCTTATTTATATCAGTTAGCTTATGGTGAAATTGGGTTTGTTATATACTGTTTCACTTAAAGTCAAAATTTCCAAGAACCTATTGATGATGTTAAGTGAGGAATTACTGTAGTTTCTTCCTCTGTAAAATAGGTCTACTATTTAACTTGCCAAGTTATTGGGAAAACAGGAGGCTAGCCTCTTTAGGATTTGTTCCTATGCCCAACCAAAACTCTTGCTTCCTTAACTTTGATACCTAAAGGATACTTGAATGATTAGTCCTTCTCAGCTAGGAACTCACATGTAGAAGTGGGAAGGCTTACAGTCAGAATTAAAGGAGGTATATCAAACAGCTGAAGCAAATGTTTTCCATGAGCAACTTAAACATGAAATACAGCGTAATTTCTAAAAGAAGATACAGGCTATCCTAGCAAATGCTGAGGTAAACCCTGACTGCAGTCAGGAAGCTAAAGCATGCTTGTAGCTGGCACATTTGACAGGCAAATACTGGCCTCGTAGAGTATCCTGTATCTTACAAGCAGTGCTCCCTGAACACCAACATTTACTGAAGGCTTACCACTGGCAAGACTTTGGGGGACATAAAAGTTATGGACATAGTTTATTCTCTGGTTTTATAGCTTTTTGTCAGGTAGATACTTGGGGTAGTAAAGACAAAAAAGTAAAGTGGGAGGAAGGGATGCAGGAAATTTGAAAACTGGAGGAGACAATATAAAAGCAGCTCCTTTTGGAAAGGAAAAGCTGCCTCACACTTCCCCTTTTTGTCTCTCCCACTGCACGCAGGTATCAAGGCCAGAACTCTGCATAAGAACCTGAAAGAAGTATGGGAAGGTGGATGCAAGGAGAGGAGAGGGACCGGTCACCAAAGTGCAATTTTGCCTGGGGACAGCCCAGCCCCCTTCTCTCAGGAACTGAGTGGGGAAAGGCACGGGGTGGTTCCTTCCTAGAAAGAATGGAACTCAAGAGGAAAGGGTCTGCAAGGAGGCTAGAGAGTGCCGAGGCCTGTACAACACTTTGTTCTGGGGTGGGGTAGGGAGGGACCAAAAGAAAAAAAAAAGTGGTGGGGAAACATGAGGCAGCTTTATTAGGACACTACCGTTCATCTTCCTTCCTACTCTTCTTTCAGGTTCTCAATGTTCTTTATGTCACCTTCTGACTTCCCCACTCATCTGCATTCTAATATCCTCCCACCCCTGCCCTTCATGCCTCATATCTCCTACGCTTTAAGAAAGCCAAAGGCTTTTAGTTGATAGCTCCCCCAATGTATGAGTGTTAAGGAAAGTCTTACTTTGTTAATTAAAACAATATAGGGGAGATATTTCTGGACTTGGGGTTTCCTAGCACGTCTAATACAGATGGTCCAAAGAGTGCATTTTGAGAAACATGGTTGAATTCACTGGAGAAGCACTCCTCTGGTTTTATTAATAGTTATCAATTTCTGCTGCCTCTTGGCTAAACTCAGAAATATCCACTCTAATTTCTGACGCTGAAGCATTCTTGCTATATTCTTCAAGCCTAACCTTATCCTGGGTTCCTTATTATCCCAGTGGTGGTGGGGAGGCTATGATTTCCTAGATACCTTAGCCCCTGGGCTAAAGCTAAGTTACCACCTAAGAATGTCCACCATGACCAAAGGGTGTGCTTCTTTGGAGCCAAGGTCAGGACCAGATGATCTGTCAAAGGAGGAGAATTATAAAACCTGCCCTCCAAGGGAAGCAGGAAGGACAGAGCAGAAATTAAGAGAACAGGCTTTGCAGTCAGACTGCCTGGGTACAAAATATGTTTCTCCAACTCATTAGCTGTAACACTTTGGGCAAGTTAAGGGCTTCCTCTTCTCAATTTCCTCACCTTTAACCTAGGAATAAAGTAGGCTTCACCTTGTAGAACTGTTATGAGGATCAAATCTGATAATGTATGTAAAAAACCTAGCACAGTCCAAATAAGGTATTTATGTGCATTATGTGTTAGCTGTTATTGACTACAATTTATTCATATTTCAGAACTTTTGAGATTACAGCAAAGTTTTTTTTCCAAGGGCTTGAGCATATTCAAAGCTCCTGAGAAATGAACCACCTTTGTTAATCCACCTTTGCACAAAAACCAAGATGGTTCTCAAGTCTGATGAGAATGAAATTCAGGTTCTGAATTTCAACAACAGAATGTCAACCCTGCTTTCAGTCTGTATCTAAAGTATATTGATCCTACCTTAAGCAATAGCACCAAGTTTCAGCATTTTAGGTACTTGTCAAAAATTCAACTAAGAACTGACTGAATCTAGCACTTGCCAAAGGCTTGCTTGAGATGTCTGATATTCTGAACCATATTATATTTGCTCCCTAAAGAAATGCCTTCATGAAGTTGAGATTTAATGTTTTGTCCTCAGGTTTTTTTTTTTTGTCTTTCTTTTTTTATGGAGAGTCAATATAAGAAAAATCCATTTGAAGAAAACTTTATGTCTTATATAAAAATCATATCCTGGACAGCAAATAGGTTTCATCTTAAGTTTCAACGTCCAATGATTGGTAGTGACTGTCTTGAGTGCTCTGTTAAGAAGGACTGCAAGGTCATGATTGATTAGTATTGTCTGCCTTGGACATCAGCAAGGAAGTGTGGTGCCTTTGTGATATAGTTATTCATGCTACCATTGCCATAGTTGAAAGCATGATGCATGTCTAATGTACTGTGCCTTATGTAAGGACCTGCTGAATGTGTATATACATATCCCTTCTTAAATTCAATGCCATAAGCCTCTCCTTACTGAGCCTGGTACCTGTGAATCCCTCTAACCTGAGTTGTCTTCCTCCTATAGTCAAGTAGCCCTCAGAACTTGAAGATAAGGTTATACTAAAAGTTACTATACTCAACTCACAAAGAGTGAGACAGAAGACAGGATGTTTCTCAAATCAAAGCAAAAAGAGTAGGGAAAGGAAATGTAGTGTAGCCTGGATATGAATGAAACTTGAGCCTGATTAGTGGTATTAAGCATATGCAAATGAAAGAGGAGAGTCTGAACAGAAAAAAGAGAGCTAAAGTGGGGGAAACATATTTGAAGAAAAATGTTCTGACCATGGACCATAAGGATAATGACGGTACTTCAGACAGCTCACAATGATAAATCATTACAGTTTGTTATATAGAATTCTTTGCCAGAACCACTTTAGCGACATTAAATTGTTTAAGTGCCATCTGTTTAATGGTGTGGCAACTCGCTGAGTTGGTATATACATTAAACAGCTACACCTGTTACATGGAAGCTGTCTGCAACGCTCCTTTGCCAATTGTAAATCTGGTTAATCCCACCTTCTTTGCCATTTTAATTCTATAGATTACTGAAACCAGAAGGAATGTGGGTACACTAAATTGTTTCAAATTTAACAAAGAAAATACATTTTTTAAAAGCACAAAACAATACTAAATTTAGATAGCAGTTTTAGAACTTATGGTTCAGTTTTAAATCTTTTCTATTTGAAAGATTTACACAACGAAATCAGAGTAAAACACCATAACGGGTAAGCATAAAAGAGGCTGTCTATTCTTATTCTACTCAAATATTTGCTTATTGGAAATAAAATATCAAATATTTTATCATCCAAGTTTAATCACAATCACTATAACACACGTAAATAGAAATTATTACTTATAAACATCAAGAAGAATAATTATGCCAATAAATACTTATATAGGGCTTACTCTGTGCCAGGAACTGTTCTAAATGCTTTATGGATAATTGTTTAATATTCAAACAACCTGATGAGATGTGTCCTCTTATTATTCCCATTTTATGGATGAAATGGAAGCACGAGGGCAATAAGCAACTTGCCTAGGATCACATGGCTAGTGAGCATCAGAACCAGGATTCAAACCCAGGCAGTCTGCCTCTAGCATCTGTCCTCTAAACCACATTGGTATACATTCTCTTCACCCTTGACCCAGAAAGTCTAATTTAACATATGTATGGAGCATGATTTCAGGGCTGGGTTTGGGCTATTTCTGAATTTCATAATTGCATCTCAGTGTTTCTTCAGCTCGTCATTAATGTTTAAGGGTAAAAGGGAAATAATGTTTGTGAGTTTTGTTGGGGAGGAAAGAAGAATCCAGCTGGCAAAGGTTGGTGATAATATGCCATCCTGCTTATTAAAATCAGGTCTTCTCTATGTATGTAAAACCTTTCTTTTGAAATGCCCAAAAGAACTTCTCCTGCAATAAACCATTAATAATTATTATTAGCTTCCTATTTCTTTAGTGATACTGTATTTTTCAGAACATCCCTACGTGATCACTGTTTTTTGAACTATGAACTTAGTGATGAGGCTACAGCTTCTGAATTGGTTTCTGATAACTTTCACCAGGTTTGGGAATAATTATTACTCTTATCCCCACTTCCCCACCAAACCACATGTCAACACCAGCAGGCTCTGAAATAAATGAGCAGAATTGTCACATTGCAAAGATAGATGTAGCCTAATGACATGGAAAGAGTTGCCAAATTGTTCTCAACTTTAGAGGGGCTGGCCTTGCAAGATTTAATTAGCTTACAGTTGAGAAGTAATTTGAAGCTTCAAATTATAGTGATTTAGGGACTCTTGAATTGCTCATCATTTCACTTGATAAAACTACAATATAAGGCAGAATCCCATGGAAAAAATGATTATAATTAAAAAAAAAAATTCCCTATAGACAAGCAACAAAAAGAGTAGAAAGAAAACCAGCTTGGGAGTCAGATAGTCCTGGGATATGGTGCTACAGTTGTGATGCTGGGCTACTGTTGAACTTCTCTGAGGCTGTTTTCCTATATAAATTACCAGTTATCCTGTGGAGTTGTTGTGAGAGTTAAAGGAACTTGGTAAAGTGCCTGGCATGATGACACTGTTTAAGAAATTTTGGTTTCTTTACTAATACTCCTCCTATTTTCTATTTATACTAACTCTGAAAAATTTCTCTCAGAGTCCCCATGTCTGGAATTTACTTTTCCTTCCTCTTCATCTCTACTCTTGCTTTTCAATATTCATCACTGGCCTGACTGACCACAACAACCTCCCAACTAGACTCATCGTTTCTAGTTTTTCTCTTTTGGCAGCTTAACACATGTTTAGAAAAATAACCATCAGTGCTATTTTCCTAATTTATAAAAATGATGAATCCATTGCCTACAGAATAAAATCCAAGTATCTGTGACATTTGGCAGATTCACCTACCACCACTTCTCTACTCACTCCTTATTCTCCAGCCAAACCAATACACCACATTAGTCGTATGGATGGTCTTTACCCATGTTTTTCGCTCATCCTAAAATGCCTTCCTTACCTTGTTCTATAAGACCCATTAGGAACATCCCCTATTCTATCAACACATCTCTAACTAAAAGGCAAAAATAAGAACTGCATTTTACTTAAAGCCTTCATAGCAACTATACATATTTCTATTAGCATTCTCTCATTGCATTCTATTTGTTCTGTATCATTCTCTTTGAAAGGCAATGAATTCATTAAGGTAAGGAATTATATCTTCTTCATCTTTGTATCCTCAGGGTCTAGAACAGTCTCTGGTATTTTACACAATATATATTGTACAGATGTTGAACGAGAGAATGTCCAGTTTTCTCTAATAAGTTCACTCTCATCCCTGATTCAGCTAAGTCATAAGCCATGATTACATGTTGACACTTTGGTTAACCATTAGTTTTCCTTTATTAGAAACTAAGGGATCCTATCAACATGGACTGAGATAATGGATATTCACTGACTGCTACAAACTCATAGTCTGGGAAAACACAAGAAAAATGAAGTTTAAATACATGAGTTTGAAAGATAAAACAGGAAATTGATTAGGTGTCAGAATGAAGAGGAAATAAAAGCCAGGGCTGGTTAGCTATCAGCTGATGCCAAAGTAGGAATAGGAAACATCTGGCCAAAATACAACTGGTAATCAGGGGTGTGTGTGGGTGTGTAAAATTATAGATAGGGGTCCCAGGATTGTAACACCTATGTCAAGACAGTAGATATGGCCTTGGGCTTACATAAAATGGGGAGCTGGAACTAAGCTTCCTGCATAAAGCCAGACCTTGGAATGACTGCCTCCCTCTGTGAAAAGAGTTCTAGAAACTTCTGCACACTGGTCCAGGGGATAGCTTGTCTCTGTCTAGGCTTTGGGTTGAGTAAAAAGTTGACAGTGAGAAATCAAAACTACGAGCCCAAGACATCTATGTGAATTGAGTCTGATTTTAAACTACCCTTACGGTGAGGGAATCACAAGCTAAGAAAGACATTTAAAAAGTGGTTCTACATTAGTAAAACTCTTGAGGTGCCCAGTAGAGGAAAATGTAAAGCTTTTCTAGGGAGCACATCAGTAATCAATGCTACAGGTACTCCTACAGAAAAAACAACCCCTAGTGAAGATAAATTCACATTCCAAAATTACTAGCTACACCAGGAAATGACACACCATAAGGGAGAGGCAGCATATATAATAGAAGATTAGCTTCTTGAGAACGTGAGATAATAGAGCAATCTGAAAGTCACCATAAAATAAGTATGTTTAAAACCATAATAAATGAATAGGATTCCATAAATGACAGATTTGAAAATTAAATAAGATTCTAGAAATTAAAATGATTTTTTCATAAAAAGGGAAGGCAAAACAATATATAAGATGGAGCTAAAAAATGAGTGATCTGAGGAAATCACCCAGAATGGAACACAGAGAGATAATGGAAGAAACAAGCAGATGGGTGGGGTATGAGTGAGTTAAAGCTTTCTTAGGTAGCTATTTTATAAGCGAATGAGCTATTATTTTTCAACTTTGTTAAGTCAAATAAGAGTGTCATAAATTTAAGGGTAATCACTAAAAGCCTAGAAATAAAACAACTTTCAAACTGGCCAAGGTTAAAAAAAGAGAAACAAGTACTACATATAAAAACTTGAGATAAACTTAAATGTATAGCCTTAAATTGCCTATTTTAAAAAGTAAGATGAAGTTTCCTGAGTTAAGCATTCAACCTGAAAAGTTGGAAAAACAATATACTCACAAAGCAGAAAGGCATAAAAATTAAGAGAATCATTGAAATGGAAACTTTTAGAATATTATCTAAAGCAAAAATCTGATTCTTTGAACGGATTAATGAAGTAAAAAACCTCTGGAAATATCAGTTAACAAAAATACATGATATTGGAAATAAAAATATAATATTAGCATTGCACAACTTCAGTGGAGAACAAAAAAACTGTAACTATATATGCCTTTATATATAGTAGGTAATATCTATAAAACTTATATAACTTACATAACTCTTTGCTATTAAATTTGAAACAAAGTGGTACTTTCATGGAATATTATTAAAATTGACTCTAGAAAACCTAAATATACCTATAACCATCAAAGAAATGGTATCAGTGGTTAAAAATCTATCCACTAAAAAGCACCAGGTCCAGATGTTTTAAACACAAGTTTTATCAAACCTTTAAGGAACCCAGTATAGATTACTTGAGATGATAAAAAGATTAAAACTCCCCAACTTAATTTATGAAATACAACCTTGTCATAAAGTCATATAAGGATGGAAAGAAAAATTATAAATTAATCTAATTAATGAACATACATATTAAAGTCTTAAAGGATAGAAAACCAGTCTAACAATGGATAAAAGTACCTATACTGATGACCAAAAAGGGTTATCTCAAGAATGGAAGGATGTTTAAATATGAGAATATCTATAACATTATCCATGACATTACAGATTAAAATGAAAAACATATGCTCAATTCAACACATGCAGAAAAAGAGCATTCACTAAAATTCAGAACCATGAACTACAGTAAGTCTTAGCAAACTAGGAAAGTAAGCACTTTAATCTATGACTGAGTTGTATTTTTAGACCCTGTATCAGTCAAGATGGGTTAGACCACAGGGATAAATAACTCCCAAATTTCAGAAACTTAATATAACATTAAAAGATTATTTCTCGTTCATACTACATGTCCCATGGGGGCAGCTGGAGGTTCTGCTTATTGTGATAACTCACGGGCCCAGACTGATACATTCTTCCATAATCAGCAGAGCACTGAGATGGGAACATGGCAACTGGTATGCTAATTTCTAAAGCTTCCTCCAACTCAACTGTGAGAAATAAATTTCTACAGTTTGTAAGCTACTCAGTTTATAGTAGTTTGTTATAGCAGCCCAAATGGACTAAGTATTTCTGTACCTTCAGTTGGCCCTAAAAGAGAAATTTAAATGTAAAATATTTAGCCATCATTACTTCTAAGTTTTCTTCAGCCTTTAGTCTTTTCTCTAAATCATTATTTGTCATTTTAAAATACTTCAAATTTTAGTAAGAGTTTTTATTATTATTTTACAAATGGAAGCCTGAAGAAAAAATAATAATTTGCCAAGAAACCATCAACACCCATGGCTCCAAATGTTACTGTAATTTCTTCTGCCAGAGTTCATTTCTAAAATATTTACATTCTGTGCTTTTTAAAAATAATTTTTTCCAACTTAGATAACAGGAGATGAAATTAGTATATTGCATTTTAATAAGATTAAATGTAAAATTAATGACAAACTGCATAAATAAAGGAAAACTATGTATAAAGGTCAATAAACATTTTATTCTTTCATTACTCAAATCAATCAAAAATTGAAATTTCCATTGATTTTTTTTCCTTTCATAGATTTACTGTTACTAAAATCAAGACTAGATGAAAAATCCAGTTGATGTATAAGATACAAAATCTAGGTTGTTCTATCATAATTGGCTCTAGATCTGTAATACTAAGAATAGCATATCTTATGTAAAGAAACCAAATATATAGAATTAAGATAGCAAGGAAGCCAATGTACTGAGTAGGAACATGCTGTTTTTAGAATTTTTGCTAATGATGATTACATTTTAAATTCTTCCTAGAGTTTCACTAGATACAGCATTACTCGTTTCCTGTCTTTAAGAAGTATTCAGTATTATTGAAGTATGCAAAGAGGACAGGGTAAGTAGTTCATGACCAAAGTTTTCAAGATTCATTAATAAACTTTTCTAGATATTTCCACTCTACCCAAGGAAGATAAAATTCTGTAATATAAATCTCTGTTCCATAACAAATCTATAAAAATGAACTTAAAATTAAAAAGAGAAATTTGACTTGCATACTACTTTTGATAAAACGAACCAAGATTAGTTTATACTCCACAAAAAGATGATTATTTTTTAATACTGAAAGTAAATTAATTTCCATAGTCTACAAGAAAAAGTTCAATAACATGATTTTATGACTGAGAAAAAATCTAAAAAAATTAATGCTAAACCATATATGGCTTCATTTGGATGAGAATAAGAAATGAGCCATTTACTGATTTATTATTAACAAACAAAAGAGAAGGCATGAGATGTAGCAGAAACAGAAAGAAAGACCCCCGAAAAAGGTGGTAGCCAAGAGTTTCAAAACTAGTTAACCCCATGGATAAAGTATAAAAATTACAGTACATGAAAGTAATTTGTATCAAGACAAACTCCCGATGGAATGAAATGCCGGAGAGGTGCCTACAGTGTACTGATAGATAGCATGTAATAAAGACAGGAGCACAAGGAATGCATTTGGTGCTCTGACAATGCCTTGGAAACTCTGAACTGCAGCCATGATCAGCCTTCAGAAAGGTCCTGGGAGGATACGGTACTTGATGAAGAAATTAACAACTCCAAAGAGACAGGAATACTGAGATAGTTAATTAAAGTGGAAATGCCTGCAAACAGTGTCTGATGCCAGAGAAGGTACTATCCTCCACTGTGAAGAAAGATGTGAAATACAGCTGGAACTCTTTGGTCATTTCCTTCTTCCCAAGAATAATGAATGAGCTGTAGTTGGTTTTGTCTACGTATATTCAAAATGCCCTGTTTTTGTCTTATTTACTACAGGTTACGAAAAGCTGGAGAAAAGCATCTACAACCACTGATGAGTTCTTTGAAATGTCTCGTATGAGGTACTACATAGAGTGAACAACAGCTTTCTCACCTGCCTAGATGTTCTTCTCAGCTGTTTACGTGGTTTTCTCCTTCTCATCTTTTGGATATCAGTTCAAATGTTACTTCCCTAGAGGTACTTATCCTAACTGTTTTTCCTAAATAGATCTTTCTGTGTGTTTTCTTATTAGAGATTGAACATCCCAAATCCAAAAATCTTAAATCCTCCAAAATCTGAAACTTGTAGAGCACTGACATGACACTCAAAGAAAATGCTCATTAAAACACTTTGAATTTCAGATTTCTAGATTAGGGATGCTAAACTAGTAAACGTGTGTATATATACAAATATATATGCATATATAATGCAAATATTCCAAAAATCTGAAAAAAATCCAAAATCTGAAACACTTCTGGTCCCAAGCATTTTGAATAAGGCATACTCAACCTAAACCTGTTTTTCTTTCCAGCCTCCCCACTAGAATGTAAACTTCATGAAGACAGGGATTTTAACTGCCTGATCACTGAAAAATGTTCTCAGCAACTATACTTGACACATAGTGGTCACTAAAAAGTATTTATCAAATGAATGATTTACCAAATACAAAAAACACTAAAAAATATGTTTTCTAGGTAAACAATCACAAATGAATGAATGAATAAGTCTCTTTTCAAAGGAAGGCATTTATATTTTCTTTACCTTGTGATCTACACTGAATAAAATCTAATTGTGGCCCACATCCTCAATAATCCATAGTCAACTTCCCTAAGAACCAAATACCCATGAGTTCTCCCAGAAGAAATATTAATAGTTACCTACTAAGGAAGAGAACTAAGCAGCAGCAGCAGGATATCATTGATGCAGAAGTATTAATATATTTCTTTATGGCTAACCCGAAGGACAAGCATTTGCTTTAGTCCGTATAGCACCAAATGCTAACAAATGTTTTGGAGGCCAAGTATAATAGTTCAAGCTAAGGAACCAACAACATCCTTGTAACTAGGAAAACAAGATATATCCATCTCCAGCCAGATTTCTTCAGCTGTGACCTCCGACAGAAGCTCAGTGACAAACTGCTTACCTCCTATGAACATAATGATGCCTTCTAAAGGCTGAATATGAAATAGTTATGTTCAATAAATATTCACTGAATATTAAAAATTCTTGAATGTTGAATCTTCATTCATAATAAATGAATGAATCACACTCTCCCCAAATAATATTATTGATGTAGATTACTTTTATAGTCTATATTTTCTTTTTTTTATTTCAGCTTATTATGGGGGTACAAAAGTTCAAGTTATATATATTGCCCATGCCCCCCATCCCCCCGAGTCTGAGCTTCAAGTGTGTCCATTCCCTAGACAGTGCACATCGCACACATCGCACACATCATGTAGGTATGCACCCATCCCCTCCTCCCACCCCTATCCTCCCCAGTCAGAACTTCAAGCGTGTCCATTCCCCAGACAGTGCGTATCGCACTCATCAAGTAGGTATACATCCATACCTTCCCCCCAGCCCCCTCCTCTGTCTGATACCCAATTGGTGTTATTCCCAAATGTGCACTTAGGTGATGATCAGGGAAACCAGTTTGCTGGTGAGTACATGTGGTGCTTATTTTTCCATTCTTGGGATGCTTCACTTAATAGAATGGGTTCCAACTCTCTCCAGGAGAACCAAAGAGATGCCATATCACTGTTATTTCTTATAGCTGAGTAATATTCCATGGTATACATATACCACATTTTGCTAATCCATTCATGAATTGATGGGCATTTAGGTTGTTTCCACATCTTTGCAATTGTGAATTGTGCTGCTATAAACATTCAGGTACAGGTGTCTTTTTTATAGAATCACTTTTGTTCTTCTGAGTAGATGCCCAATAATGGGATTGCTGCATCGAATGGTAGGTCTACTTGAATCTGTTTAAGGTATCTCCACATTGCTTTCCACAGGGGTTGCACTAGTTTGCAGTCCCACCAGCAGTGTATGAGTGTTCCTGTCTCTCCACATCCATGCCAATATGTATTGTTTTGGGACTTTTTGATAAAGGCCATTTCACTGGAGTTAAGTGATATCTCATTGTGGTTTTGATTTGCATTTCCCTGATGATTAGGGATGTTGAGCATTTTTTCATATGTTTGTTAGCCATTTTTATATCTTCTTTTGAAAAATTTCTATTCATATCCTTTGCCCACTTTTTGATAGCGTTGTTCGATTTTTTTCTTACTGATTTTCCTGAGTTCTAAATAGATTCTTGTTATCAGTCCTTTATCTGATGTGTAGTATGCGAAAATTTTTTTCCCATTCTGTAGGTTGTCTGTTTGCTCTCATGACTGTTTCTTTGGCTGTGCAGAAGCTTTTTAATTTGATCAGGTCCCATTTATTTATTTTTGTTGTTGCTGTGATTGCCTTAGGGGTCTTCATAAATTCTTTGCCTAGGCCAATGTCTGTAAGAGTCTTTCCTACATTTTCTTCCAGAATTCTAATAGTTTCACACCTAAGGTTTAAGTCTGTTATCCACCCTGATTTGATTTTTGTGAGAGATGAAAGGTGCGGGTCCTGTTTTAGCCTGTGTCTATCCAGTTTTCCCAGCACCATTTATTAAATAAGCAATCTTTTCCCCAGAGTATGTTTTTGTCTGCTTTGTCAAAGACTAGATGGCTATATGAGGATGGTTTTATATTTGGATTTTCTGTTCTGTTTCACTGGTCTGTGTCCCTGCACTTGTGCCAATACCAGGCAGTTTTAAGAACCACAGCCTCGTAGTACAGTTTGAAGTCTGGCAAATTAATACCTCCCATTTTGTTTTTGTTGCTTAAAATTGCTTTTGCTGAACAGGGTCTTCTCTGGTTCCATACAAAGCATAAAATTATTTTTTCTGTATCTGTGAAAAATGATGTTGGTAATTTAATAGGGATTGCATTGAATCTGTAGATCACTTTGGGCAGTACAGATGTTTTAACAAGGTTGAATCCAAGTGCTTATCAAAAAAGTAATCCATCACGACCAAGTGGGCTTCATTCCAGAGATGCAAGAATGGTTTGACATATGCAAATCTATAAATGTAATTCACCACATAAATAGAAGCAAAAATAAAGACCATATGATCCTCTCAATAGATGCAGAAAAAGCATTTGACAAAATTCAACACCCTTTTATAAGAATGCTTAACAAAATAGGCATAGAGGGGCCTATCTAAAAATGACAACAGCCATATATGACAAACCCACAGCCAACATCATACTGAATGGGGAAAAACTGAAAGCACTCCCACTTCGAACTGGAACCAGACAAGGCTGCCTACTGTCCCCATTACTTTTCAACATAGTATTGGAAGTCCTTGCGAGAGCTATCAGGCAAGAGAACAGAATTAAGGGAGTCCAAATAGGGAAAGAAGAGATCAAACTCTCACTCTTTGCTGATGATATGATGTTATATCTAGAAAACCCCAAGGATTCAACCAAGAGACTCCTGGAATTGATCAATGAATTCAGTAAAGTCTCAGGATACAAAATCAATACACACAAATCAGAGGCATTCATATATGCCAATAACAGTCAAACGGAGAATCAAATTAAAGACTCAATACCCTTCAAAATAGCAACAAAGAAAATAAAATACCTAGAAATATATTTAACTAAGGAGGTAAAGGACCTCTATAGGGAGAACTATGAAACACTGAGGAAGGAAATCGCAGAGCATGTAAATAGGTGGAAAACTGTACCATGCTCATGGATCGGAAGAATCAACATTGTTAAAATGTCTATATTTTCTTAAAATATATGTCCTAAAAGTAAATTAGGTTTCAAAACAATTATTCTAGGTAAGTAAGCAAAACATGGAAATTTCAAGTAGGTTCAAAATGTATAAAACTAGGATCCTGGTTTAATAACATTATTACTGCTGCTAAACACATAGAAGCAAACTATTAAGTTATTAGTTCTAAGGAACTAAGTACTTTGCTCATATAATGCTTGGGCAACCCTATGAAATGGGTTAGCATTATTATCCTCATTTCACCAATAAGGAACCTGGGGCACAAAGAAGTTAAATGACACGCCTCAGGTCTCACAGCTAGTAAATGGCAAAGCTGAGATTTGAACACAGGCAGTCTGATTCCAGGCTGTGTGCTGTTAATCACTAATCTATCCAGTGCTATTCCAAGATGCCTGTCTACAAGTGAATTGTTACTAATACACAACAAGGTTAAGCACCAAAATTGAGAATAATTGTTCAGAAACTTATATACCACTTTGATATTGCTGCAACATCCAAGTATGTGATCACTAGATTCATCTCATTGGACAGGGTATAGGGGATTAGGGTTGTCAAAGGCACACAGTGAGTAGCATGTGGCCTAAACTATGTATTGGTACTATATTCAGTCAGCTGAATGACATAAGGAAAAGAAGAAATTAAAGAAAAAGAAAAAGAAAAACCTCATCTTGTTCTTCAATTGGTTTGAGAAGTCCTGATCTATACTAATTTCATTCAAATTGTCAGAAGATTTTCCCAACTCAGGTGGAAAAGAATGCTGGAGGCATCACTTTTTGCCTGCCTCCATCAGACAATAAATAATTTTGGGATTTTTCTCAAATTTACATTTATAAATTTAGTACATATTTTAATGAAGATGGTATATCAAAACATTTCAATATGAAATATATAATTAATTTGTTGCCCTTACCACATGAAAATATAATGCTTAGTCATGTAAGGAATGTAAAATATACCTACATAAACATCTATCCAGTACTTGGAAGTTTCCAGTTTCATCCCCATAAAGAAAGCTTTTCTACAGATGTAAAAAGTGATTTAAAGCAGATCAGAAACTATAAAAGCAGGAAATATGGGGGAGAAATTTTCCATGTGAGAAAATAAAAATATTTCTAAAAGAAGACAGTCATATTGAATATATCTACCACTATAGTGGGAAAAATGAAATATTCCATATATATTGATTTTCAACATAAATGATGCATATCCTCTACCCCCTTTTACTGGAACACTTCCTAAAATGCAGTATATATTTTTTTTTTGTTAAAGCATTACAAATTTCTCTGTAAAAATAGCATTCTGTTCACGATTCAGAAAACTTTTGCTAAAGCCTGTAATCTCTGAAGCAGGGACCTGGCTAGTGTGATTGACTGAAATATAGAAAGCTGTTTACCCCCAGAGTTCTGGCCTCTTCTGTTATATTCATGGTGAATTTCTAAGGAGACACTTCCACCTGCCTCCACCATCCTTTCCCTTTCCTATTTCTTAAAATCTATCTTTCTAGGTGGAGAAGAAAGAGATACAGAGAGGAAAAAAAAACCACACACACATACACACATGTACACACACAAGCTCAGCAAGCACTGAGCTTAATTTATACACAATTCCAAGCCAATGGACTTTGTCTTTTCTGAAAGCATGTGGTGCTCTCCTGGATCACAGGCCTTTTTCTGCCTGCTCCTGAGATTCATTACAGATGGCTGAGGCTGGA
Source organism: Eulemur rufifrons (assembly GCF_041146395.1). Taxonomy (NCBI): domain Eukaryota; kingdom Metazoa; phylum Chordata; class Mammalia; order Primates; family Lemuridae; genus Eulemur; species Eulemur rufifrons. The sequence goes on from NC_090989.1 coordinate 164,448,200, forward strand.
CGTATGATGGCTGGATAAGTGGGACATACCTGACTTGATCTTCTATCATTCTGATAAAAATTCTATGAGGTAGAGAAAAGGCATATGCCATTATCCTCATTTTTTTAAATGGAGAAACTGCAGCACACAAAGAAAGTTAAGTAACTTGCCCAAGGCACCCAGCAAATTAGTGTCAGAGAATTCAGGTCTTTAAAACCATGCTCTTCTCTTTATCAGATAATAACACTGCCTTCCCCTTTCTCCAGTCTTTTCCATACATATTTTATCCAAGTATAATATATATCTAAGTTGTTCTTTATGTGTATGCATTTCTAGACACCTCAACCAAATCATCAAATTATAATTTTCTATTATGTTTTCTTTGAAATGTCAGCTTTTGAAATGATATCCATAAATCTTTCAAACATGAAATTAGCAGGAACAGGAGAGAAAGGATGATTGGAAGCAAAAAATAAAAACAGTTTCAATGACTTTGCTTGGGTAAAGAATCAAGAGACCAAGAAAAAATAAAAAAACAACCCTGGGGGGTTGGGGGAAGTAGGTTCTTTGTGAGGGACAGTGTTTTGCCTCTTTGCCTCTTTATGCAGCAGGTGGAGCTATGGTACTATTCGCTAGGGTTAGAGGAAGGCTTTAAGTCTGAAAAAATAATCCAATTTGTTTCTAGGATATCCATTTTCTTTTGCATTTTCAAATGGTCCTTTTCTGTTTTTGAAACATTTTTCCTCCATTCCCTAAGAAGCTTCAGACTGAACTACCTATATCCCTTTTGCTCTGGAATGAGAGAGGGTTACCACCTTTACTTCACATCCTTATGATGCCATTTTGACAAGGATATTAGGAGATACCGTTGCATAAAGCAGCCTGCTTTCCTCTGTCCCATCACTCAATAGGTTTTCTCCATAATTTATCAAATCTATTTTTGAGCCCGAAAACAGGACTCACCTGCAACTGAAAAATTTCCAGAACAGCCATTTGCAAATGTCTTTAAGTGTAATACAGCAGAAATGATTTTCATTAACCTCTCATAAAAATATAATATTTATAGAAATTAAAAAGGAACAAAACAAATTTTATTCAAAGAACTAAAATATTTCCCAAAATAATTCCTTTTGAGTAAAAAAAATCATCTTTAAGAATATATAGGAATCAAAGACATTCACCTCTACTTAGGGGGCACTGTGTCTAATGTTACTGTGAGGATTAATTTTTTGTGTCAACTCAACTGAGCCACTGGGTGCCCAGAGATTTGGTTAAACATCATTCTGGGTGTGTCTGTGAAGGTGTTTTTGGATGAGATTAACATTTGAATCAGCACACTGAGTAAAGCCAATTAACTCCCAAATGTGGGTGGGCTTCATCCAATCCACTGGAGGTAGAGGCCTGAATAGAATAAAAAGGTGGAGTAAGAGGGAATTTGCCGGCTCTGCCTGACTATCATAGAACTGGGACATTGGTCTTCTGCCTTCAGACTCAAACCGGAGCTATACCATTAGCTCTCCTGGGTCTCCAGCTTGCCGAGTGCAGATCATGGGACTTCTCAGCCTCCAAAACCACATAAGCCAATTCCATATAATAAATCCATAAACACACACACACACACACACACACACATATAATTGGTTCTGTTTCCCTGAACACAGATGAATATAATTACTAATTTCATGTTAAATTGCTTTGGTATAAAGTGAAGTAAGTCAAGCACAGAAGACAAATCTCACATGTTCTCACTCATATATGGGAGCTAAATATTAAAAATGATTGATCTCATGGAGACAGAGAGTAGAATGATGGTTACCAGAGGCTGGAAAATGTAGCAAAAAGGGGAGTTTAAAGTAGAGATGGTCAATCGGTACAAAAATATAGTTAGATATTAATAGATAGAATGTATAATATTTGATAGCATAACAAAGTGACTATAATCAACAATAAGTTAGGGTATACTTTAAGATAACTAAAAGAGTGGAATTGGAATGTTCCTAACACAAATAAACATTAAATGCCTGAGATGATGGATACCCCAATTATACTACCATTATGTACCTAAAATAATTAAAAATAAAAAAAAAAAAATAAAAAAGAAGTACAAAAGAAGGCAAGGTAAGGATAGTCTGTAAATTCTGCTCTCCAAACATGTGACTGAGAGCTTCAGAGTCGAGGCACTAACCATGCAGTTGGTCTTCCATAGAGTTGGCCTCTATGTTATTTGAATAAAGTAACCAAAAGCACTAACCTAGACTTGAAGGTCACTGTAACCAAAGTCTTGGGACTTTGGCAGCTGTGTTTCTCTGAGTGGGCAGCTGCCTAATGGCAAGTCCTTTAAAGTCATGGAAGATTCTGCAGGGGTAGAAGAGTCTGCAGTGGCAGCAGTGAAACAGGTTCTTAAAATTTAGGAAGAACCTTCCCAATACATGTTTTCAAGAATACTAAAAGATTAGGAGCAAAGATTCTGAACTCTGACAGGCCTGGTTTAAATGACCATTCTGTCTATTGCAAACCATGTGACTGTAGAGAATTTAGGTATCCTCTATAAGCCTAAGTACTCATTTGTAAAATGGGGATAATAATATCAACCTCACAGGGGTGTCTTAAGAATTAAACTATATATACACATTAATCACTTAGCACAGTACTTGGCACAAGATATAACAATGAAAATACCAACTGACACTCAGTCCTTACCATGTGCCACATACCCTTTTAGGTTCTCATGCTTATTAAGTAATTTATACTTCACAATAACCCTATGAGGCAGCATGGCAAACTACATTATTATTTACAAATAGCTCCTGCTCCTATCTTTGAGGGTAGAGAATGCATCCCCACCCCATGACTCTAGGGTCAACCACATGATGGACTTTAGCCAGTGGAACTGGGCAGACATGACCCATCCCGGCAGATGTGCTAAGAAGTACCTAGAAGTTCCACTACAATATTGACCCTGAAGATGGCATGTCCCAGACATAAGGGCTGCTCCTTCACCCTGCAGCCTGGAATAAAAAATACAGAGCAGAGCTGTAGCCTACCCATTGCTTATGTGTACCATGAGCAAGAAATAAATGCTGGTCATAAACTAGGGAGCCTTCGGGATTATCTGGTAGTATTACTAACCTCATTTTTAGCTGAGGAAATTAAAGCCCAAAGAGGTTAAGTCATTTGTCCAAAGTCACACAGCATGGGCTGTTCAACTCTAAACCACTGTGCATTAACCTTTGTTAGTACTTGTTACCATCACCATCACTGATGAAGATGCAGACACCTAGGGACAGTTTATTAGTGGACAGACCTGAGAGGGAGACCCAATGATGCCAGAGGCAGAGAAGCAAGCAGAGCAGGAGGACCAGTGTTTGAGTATGGAGAGCCTGTAGATCTGTAAGTGTGATAAGAACGGATGCTGGTATGAACACACAGATTATGGAAGATTTGAAAAAGGTCAGTAGAACTTGTGTTTTATGTGGCAGAAAACTAGAAGAAGTTTGCGAGGCCAGGGAAGAAGCCATAAGACAAACAGGCAGCCAAATGCCCTTGGAAAACATAGACCAGAGACAGTAGCAAGGAGGCTCCAGGCTTGAGACAGGGACCTAGAATCAGGTAGGAACAGTGGTAGTGTCAACAGAGGCACATTTAGTGACAGAAGACGTTTAATGACTATCTGAATATATCAGTCACATATCCACCTACGCTTGTTAAATGGAAGAAGGGAGGGATAGACAAAGGGATTCTAAAGAGTCAAGCATGGGGAACTACAATAATGATGGTACCCAGACCTAGGAGATATAAATCTTGTGCATTTAAATGGACTCTTGGCCCTCTCATTGTGCTGTTGTAGTTAATCACTAGAGCTGACTCAAAAAAGGTCTTAACAGATCTTAACAGGGCTCCAGGATTTGTGTAATGGATTTGTACAAGAAAACAATGATGATAAGATCTGGAAATAAAATCCTTATTCAGGGTGGACAGGAGACTGTGATGCCTGCTAGGACATTTGGAAAGACTGATGGAGGTCCTTCAACTTGGAGTTAGAAAATTGGGACCATTTCAGGGCCTGTTCATTTATGACACAGTGGAGACTCAAGGAGAAACACAAGAAGATTTGAGGGGCTGGGGAATTCAGACCAACAGAAATGGAGGCAAAGAGTGAGTAGCAAATTGGAGAGCATGCAGAATGTGAAGAACAACATAGGAGGTTTTGTTCCAAAGACCATAGAAGAATGTGTGCCCCTCTCTGAAAAGGAAGACCCATTGGAGAGTTTCTGGTGCAGAATTCAAGAGGCACCAAATGAGTTGGGGCTTAGGTGAATAACATATGGAAAATTTCACAGTTTTGAACTAAAATTAAGGTCATTGAGTAGAAACTCAACCATAAAAGAACATTATCCATTGAGAGAGTTAAATAGGGTGAAGAAAACTTGCTAGGAAAAAAAATAAAGAAAAATGGATTTAAACTAGATGACAAAAGTAAGAATTTACCTGTTAATTCCAAGAGTCTTAAAAAAATTTAAATGCTACTAAAAACTAGGCTGCATATTGGAATTAAAGAAATAAAAGAGTTAGTAAAAAGATTAAATTCAAAGAGTTAAAGCCTGCTGAATGGAAAGAGGAAACAAGGAAAGAGAAGAGACCTCAGAGATTTAAATCAACACGAAAATAGTTAACACACTGTAAATTATAATTTATGTATTTAATCTCCATACTTTATCCTTGAAGACTCTTTGATGCTCCTAGAGAAACACAGAGTTTGACAGCCTGCCTCTCTAGCAGCAGCGACCCCTAAACTGTTTGGCACCAGGGACCAGTTTCATGGCAGACAATTTTTCCACGGGGAGGTTTTGGGATGATTCAAGTGCATTACATTTATTGTGTGGTCAAACCTCTCTGCTAATGATAATCGATAATCTGTATTTGCAGCTGCTCCCCAGCGCTAGCATCACTGCCTCAGCTCCACCTCAGATCATCAGGCATTAGATTCTCATAAAGAGAGTGCAACCTAGATCCCTCACATGTGCAGCTTACAGTAGAGTTCACGCTCCTATGAGTATCTAATGCCACTGCTGATCTAACAGGAGGCAGAGCTTATGCGGTGATGCGAACGATGCAGAGTGGCCATAAATACAGATGAAGCTTCTCTTGCTCACCTGCTGCTCACCTCCTACTGAGCAGCCCAGTTCCTAACAGGCCATGGATTAGTATGGTCCACAGCCCAGGGGTTGGGGACCACAGCTCTATAGGACAGTACAGATCACCAAGAAGGCATACCACAGGAGAAAAAGGGGTGGTGATCACATGCTTAGGGGTTTGATCTTTGAAGCAGAAAGCCTTTTTCTAATCTCTCAAAAGCAGGGAATTAGCCAGGCAATACTTCTGATTAGGGGTGGCTTCAGGGAAAAAAGGGAAGTATCTGATGTTACCATAGCAATCAGGGGCTTCCCAGGCCCTCTGCCAATTAGTGTGGCTTGAGGAGAAGTACAAAAAGGTGACATATGATAAAGAAGAGATTCCAAAAGTGAGAACATTCTAAATTGGAAAAGTAAACTACTAAACAAAACTACAACTTTTAGCATTATTTAATATACAATATGTACTAAAATGCCATGTGACTAGCCATCATCTTTATCACTTACCTAGGAGGTAGCATAATGATGTTCAAAGTATGTGGATTATCAGAGCCTGATGGAACTGAGTTGGGGTCCCAGTTCTGTTAACCTGCTGAGAAGCCTTGGGAAAGTTACTCCCAGAGTCTTAGTTTCCACAGTCACAAAAAGAAACTAATAAATATCTCTTTTTCCCAGTGGTTGAGAATATGCTAGCATGGGTGTATGACACACACATGCTGAAGAATTAGCTTCCTTCCTAAGGAATACATGGTCTCACCTTAGGGGTCACATATCCAATTTCTTAAAAGTCATTTGGAAAAACTAATGCTTCTAAATGACATAACTAAAATGACTTTAGGCAAGAAAAGCTGGTAGAAGTATATTTAAATGTGAAATCATTTACTCATTCATTCAATAAATTTTATTGGGCAACTATCATGTGCTAGGAACTGTTTACTGTCAATTAAAATCTCATACAAAATTAAAAAATCACCAGGCATGGTGGCTCATGCCTGTGGTCCCAGCACAGGCTGAGGCAGGAGGATTGCTTGAGCCAAGAGTTCAACACCAGCCTGGACCATATAGCGAGACTTCATCTCTACAAAAATTTTTAAAAATAAGCCAGGTATGGTGGTACGCTACCTGGGAGGCTGAGGCAGGAGGAACACTTGAGCCCAGGAGGAGGTCAAGGCTGCAGTGAGCTATGATCACGCCACTGCACCACTGTACTCCAGCCTGGGTGACAGAGCAAGACTTGTCTTTTAAAAAAAAAAATTCGTAATATCTATAAAACATCTATTTAGTAACTTATGTATTAACAGCTATCATTGATGATACTATAATTTGGATTTTAAAAAATATTAATGTATACCCTGGTCACCATAACAAAAACAAAAACATATCAGTTATACACTAATTAACACCATAGAGAATACTGAATTTCATGTTCTATTATTCTTACTCTTAACCACAAATCTGATAGGCTTGGTATGATCTCCAAGTGCAGTAAAGGATGTCAAATCAATGTTCTTAGGCTTATCAACTGGGATTGGTTCTATTTTTCTTCACCTTTCTCCCTCATCCAAGGAGCTGCTAAAGTTTACATGGAAAGGAGCGTACTTGTGACCTTTTAACAAAAACTAGCCTTTGTCCAGCTTAAAAAGCACTTTCTTTTTATCCTCACACTTAATCTTCATATTAAGTAGGCATTTTCTCCTTTTTCTTTTTTTTTTTTTTTTTTAAGACAGAGTCTTGCTCTGTTGCCCGGGCTAGAGTGAGTGCCGTGGCGTCAGTCTAGCTCACAGCAACCTCAAACTCCTGGGCTTAAGCGATCCTACTGCCTCAGCCTCCCGAGTAGCTGGGACTACAGGCATGCGCCACCATGCCCGGCTAATTTTTTTGTATATATATTTTAGTTGTCCATATAATTTCTTTCTATTTTTAGCAGAGACGGGGGTCTCGCTCTTGCTCAGGCTGGTCTCGAACTCCTGACCTTGAGCGATCCACCCGCCTCGGCCTCCCAGAGTGCTAGGATTACAGGCGTGAGCCACCGCGCCCGGCCTCCTTTTTCATATAAAGAAACTGAGGATCCCAGAAAATGAAGTCACTTGCCCAAGGTCTTGGTTAATGACAGCTATAAACACATCCAGGATTTCTGACAGAAAATCCTATGTTCTTTCCTATGTGAATCAAAAGACCTATTTTATAAGCATTTCAAGAGTTACCAGAGGGGGAGAAATACACTGATTAATCACACTAAAACTGCAGCACAGAAGGGAGGAAAAAAATTGAAAGGTTTTAAGAATTATGAAACACAGTAGATATCATTCTCAGTCATCTGAAGGTAGATATTCATTTTATGCATTATACCAACCTAGTTTCTTATATCTCTCTTTCTCTCTCTCTTTTTTTTTTTTTACAAGGCAACAGATGTAATGGGTGGAAGCAGATGTCACAGTTCTATAGAAGCTCTGAATAAGGAAGGAAATGAATATTTGCTGCACATCTATTAGCCAGAAACTTGTTGGTGTTTATAGGTGTTATGAAACATGGTCTATTTAAGATATTAAGACACAGTTAATTCTTGGCAAGTTAGATGTGTTTCAGAATAGCAAGTTATAGGCTGCTTTTATAGTTTGATTACATTTATTGTACTATTCTTTACCTTTCTAAACCAACAGATAGATATATTCCAAAACAATCCATAGGTATCCCAATAAAAGATCCAAGTTAAGTGTATCAGAGATACAATTTGGTTATAAGTCTACAAACCACATGTGAAATCTCAATTTATTGTGGTAAAAGTCCGAAGAGATCTGTTATCATATCATGAAGACATGATATGAAAATGGAGCAAGTGATATATCTGAATAAGTGATAGACTATGCCTGATAATGGTAAAAATTGGTCAATCCTGATTTCCCTACTATATAGCATTCCAGGAGAGCTGTGAAACTAACTTGCAGGATGAAAGTAAAGGAGCCTGTAATTAAAACAAAACATAGTAAATACAATAGGATAAAAGTTTTCTAATTTCACTTCCATTTCCCCCAATTACTGAGGGCTCATTTCAAAATTGCTGTTGTTTAAATACAGAAGCAGCTCTCTTAACAGACCCACTGGATTAACTGACACTTCTCTTTGTGAAATATACCTACTTCTGGTGTCCTTGGCTGGTCCCACCTCATAAAGTTCCTTATACGACTGCATAACAGGGCTTCTACTGTCAACACTTGCAAATATAGCAAACCTATGGATGAGATGCTGACCTGGTTTTAGGATGAGGACCTGAAGCTACAAAGAGAAAGAACAGAAACTTCATGAGAGCAGGGATCATCTTTGTTTTGTTCACTGATGTATCTTAATAACACAAATCAGTTCCTGATGTATACCAGGTGCTCAATAAATATGTGGTAAGCAAATTAAAGTCTGTAGCACCCAACAAGCATCTGAGGAACAGGAAGACAGATTTTCTTGCTTCAATCCTGGATGCTTCCTGAAGACATGAAAAGACATATATTTGAGCCACAATCAAATGAAAGAATGAAACTGTTTTTTAAAATATAAAGTATCATACTAATTTAAGGAGTTATTATTAATAGTAATCATTATGGTAAGGTTTGTAATGACCCCTAGCCTCTAGAGACATGGCTGCTATAATGAAAACTGTTTCGAAAGTAAAGCAATCCCTGGTTTTACTGGGCAATTATTTGTTAGTTAATTGATGAATATTATTTAATGACCAGCAGCATTTCCTTCACAAGGATACATTTAATAAACAGGTAAATAAACCAGTAGTCAATGAGAGGTACAGAGAATTTAAATTTTTAATTTTCTTGTTATAAAACCATACCAAAAATTTTGAGTATTTACTCCTTTCCAGACACTGACTTATATGCTTGAGCTGTAAAATAAAGCATAGCTCATCTCTTCATGGAACCCACAGTCTACTGGGAAAGACAGAGACCTATAACTATAAATCAACCAAATAAATGCCAAGGAAGTATAAAAAGAATGTTATAGAAAACACACAACATGAAGTATTACTAATTCAACTTGGGAGAGTCAGGGAAAGCTTTAGAGAGAAATTCACTTTAACTCAGTTTGGAAGAATGAATGGGATTTCACAAATGGAGAGGAGAGAAAGGGCACAGAAGTGAAAGAATAAGCAAGCTATGAGGGAATAAAAGCATGTGATAGTTTTGGGATCCTACCAGCAGTCCAGTAGTTTTAGACAGCACAGGACTGAAGGAATTTGCTGAGAGAAAGAAAAGGAGTTAAACAGGACATGAGAATGGACAAGACATTTGGAGCCAGAATGGAAAGGCCTTAAACACTACATCAAAGCTCATGGGAAGCTTTTAAACAGGAAAATAATAAAATCAGATTTACATTTTTGACAAATATTTCTAGAACTTATAACACTGTGTTATAATTGTATATAAATTGGCCTCTTCTACCAGACTTGAGCAATTGAAGGGTAAGAAAAGATAGCAATTGATGAAGGAAAAAGAGAAATACGATTTAAGATAGGAGATTAAGAAAATTCCCCAATTAATAAAACAAAAAGTTGGTTCTTTGAAAAGATAAACAAAATAGACACACCTCTGGCTAGACTAACCAAGATCACAAAAGTAAAATCTCTAATAACCTCCATTAGGAACATGAAAGGAGAAATCACAACCGATGCTACAGAGATACAAGATATCATCTATGAATTCTACAAAAATCTTTATGCACACAAACTGGAGAACGTGGAGGAAATGGACAAATTTTTAGAAACACATAGTCTTCCCAGGCTCAACCAGGAAGAAATAGAGTACCTGAACAGACCAATATCAAGAACTGAAATCGAAACAGCAATAAAAAACCTTCCCAAAAAGCAAAGCCCTGGTCCAGATGGGTTCACACGTGAATTTTACCATACATACAAAGAAGAACTGGTGCCCATCCTACATAAACTATTCTCCAATATTGAGAAGGATGGAGTTCTCCCCAACACGTTCTACCAAGCCAATATAACATTAATACCAAAACCTGGAAAGGACACAACAAAACTAGAGAACTACAGACCAATTTCCCTCATGAATATAGATGCAAAAATTTTCAATAAAATACTAGCAAATCGAATCCAAGTACTTATCAAAAAAGTAATCCACCAAAACCAAGTGGGCTTCATCCCAGAGATGCAGGGGTGGTTCAACATATGTAAATCTATAAATGTAATTCACCACATAAATAGAAGCAAAAACAAAAACCATATGATACTCTCATTAGATGCAGAAAAAGCATTTGACAAAATTCAACACCCTTTTATGATAAAAACGCTTAACAAAATAGGCATTGATGGAACCTACCTAAAAATGATACAAGCCATATATGACAAACCCACAGCCAACATCATACTGAATGGGGAAAAACTGAAAGCACTCCCACTTAGAACTGGAACCAGACAGGGCTGCCCATTGTCTCCATTACTTTTCAACATAGTATTGGAAGTCCTTGCGAGAGCTATCAGGCAAGAGAGCAGAATCAAGGGAGTCCAAATAGGGAAGGAAGAGATCAAACTCTCACTTCTTGCTGATGATATGATGTTATATCTGGAAAACCCCCAGGATTCAACCAAGAGACTCCTGGAATTGATTAACGAATACAGCAAAGTCTCAGGCTACAAAATTAATATACACAAATCAGAGGCATTTATATATGCCAATAACAGTCAATCGGAAAACCAAATTAAAGACTCAATACCCTTCAAAATAGCAACAAAGAAAATAAAATATCTAGGTATATATCTAACTAAAGAGGTAAAGGACCTCTATAAGGAAAACTATGAAACACTGAGAAAAGAAATAGCAGAACTTGCAAATAGATGGAAAAATATACCATGCTCGTGGATCGGAAGAATCAACATTGTTAAAATGTCTATACTACCCAAAGTGATCTACAGATTCAATGCAATCCCTATTAAATTACCAACATCATTCTTTACAGACATAGAGAAAATAATTATACACTTTGTATGGAATCAAAGAAGACCCCGTATAGCAAAAGCAATTTTAAGCAACAAAAACAAAATGGGAGGTATTAATTTGCCAGACCTCAAACTATACTACAAGGCCGTGGTTCTTAAAACAGCCTGGTATTGGCACAAGTGCAGGGACACAGACCAGTGGAACACAACAGAAAATCCAAATATAGAACCATCCTCATATAGTCACCTAATTTTTGACAAAGCGGGAAAGAATATACTCTGGGGACAAGAATCCCTATTCAACAAATGGTGCTGGGAGAATTGGTTAGCCACTTGTAGAAGACTGAAACAGGACCCACAGCTTTCACCTCTCACAAAAATCAAATCACGGTGGATAACAGACTTAAACCTTAGGCGTGATACAATCAGAATTCTAGAAGAAAATGTAGGAAAGACTCTTACAGACATTGGCCTAGGCAAAGAATTTATGAAGAAGACCCCCAAGGCAATCACAGCAGCAACAAAAATCAATGAATGGGACATGATTAAATTAAAAAGCTTCTGCACAGCCAAAGAAACAGTCCAGAGAATAAACAGACCACCTACAGAATGGGAAAAAATTTTTACATACTACACATCAGATAAAGGACTGATAACAAGAATCTATTTAGAACTCAGGAAAATCAGCAAGAAAAAATCAAGCAACCCTATCAAAAAGTGGGCAAAGGACATGAATAGAAATTTTTCAAAAGAAGATATAAAAATGGCTAACAAACATATGAAAAAGTGTTCAACATCTCTAATCATCAGGGAAATGCAAATCAAAACCACAATGAGGTATCACTTAACCCCAGTGAGAATGGCCTTTATCAAAAAAACCCAAAACAACACATGTTGGCGTGGGTGTGGAGAGACAGGAACACTAATACACTGCTGGTGGGACTGCAAACTAGTGCAACCCCTGTGGAAAGCATTATGGAGGTATCTTAAACAGATTCAAGTAGACCTGCCATTTGACCCAGCAATCCCATTACTGGGCATATACACAAAGGAAAAAAGGTCATTCTGTAACAAAGGCACGTGTACCCAAATGTTTATAGCAGCACAATTCACAATAGCAAAGATGTGGAAACAACCCAAATGCCCATCAATACATGATTGGATTAGTAAACTGTGATATATGTATACCATGGAATATTACTCAGCTATAAGGAATGATGAAGATACGACATCTCTATGGTTCTCCTGGAGAGAGTTGGAACCCATTATATTAAGTGAAGTATCCCAAGAATGGAAAAACAAGCATCACATGTACTCACCAGAAAATTGGTTTCCCTGATCATCACCTAAATACAAATCTGGGAACGACACCAATTGGACATCAGACTGAGGTGGGGGGTGGGGGAGGGGATGGGGGTATGCCTACACAATGAGTGCATTGCGCACCATTTGGGGAGTGGTAACACTTGAAGGTGCTGACTCGGGAAAGGGGGGTGGGGAAAAAATATGAAACTATTGTTTTTAACTTGCACTGTTCACTTAATAATTTATCATGAATATTTCCCATATTATTTCCTATCATTGTACAAGAAATAATGTATACATTATGAGCACATACTGTATCTAACAAGAAAAAAAAAAAAGAATTGGAGTGAGCAGGTAATTATACCTATATTTAAAGAGGAAAGAGAATTATGAAATATTACAACTTCTCAGGCCAATACTCTGTGTACTAAAGCTGACATAATACAGTTGTCCCTCAGTATCCACTGGGGTTGGTTCCAGGATTCCCCATGGATAGCAAAATCCACAAATATCAAGTCCCTGATATAAAATAATGTATAATTTGCAAATAACATATGTACATCCTCCCATATACTTTAAATTATCTCTAGATTACTTACACCCAATACAATGTCAATGCCATTTAAATAGTTGTTATACTGTATTTTTATTTATATCATTTTTATTGTTGTATTATTATTTTTTATTGTTTTTTTCCCCTGAATATTTTCGATCCTCGGTTGAATCTGTGGATGTGGAACCCGTGGATACAGAGGACTGACTGTAATTTCTTTAAAATGTCGTACCAGATATTATTACAAAACATCTATAGCTATTTTGCATTCCCATATCATTGACAGTATTATAGCTGTCATTCGATCTTTCATACCTTGAGCTTTATGACTTTACAGATTTTCTCAATTTTAAATGCAATTTTATTGTATCTTGAAAATAAAATATTTTCCCTAGATAAAAAAAAAAAAAATTCATTTTACTGACCAGAAATCAAAGGTTGAATTTTGTACTTAACTGCTTAATTGAGTACCTGAAATAGCACTACTCTTTGTTGGCAAATTCCTGAAATTTAGGCATCTTCACTACAGAGGGAGGGGATATCTAGTAATCAGGATTATGTGTAGCAAATTGAGTCTTCAGTGGTGTGACACCTTAGACCTGAACAATAGGTTTAACAATGTCTAGTTTCAGTGAAGTAGTATTTATTAATTCATTGATGTCTCCTACAATAAATGGTCAATTTAAAAAAAAAAAAAAAAAAGAAAATTCCCCGACCTTTACCCTGTAGTTGCGATTTTCATCACTAAAATTATTCATCAGTACTGTTCTTACGTTTGTAAATAATAAGGTTTATTAATATAGCAATTCTTGTTCAATTCATTTCCACCTAAGGACATAAGCAAAAGTTTATTTTTATAATTCCTGAGTAGACAGTGTTTTAAAAAACAGAATGCATAATTTCATGAAGATATAAATATTAAATCATAAAAAGACATGTATCAGTTAGGAATGTGTTAGGATATAGGTAACCCTGACAAACAGTGTTTACATAAGAAAAAGGTTTATTTATTCAAGTCTAGGGGTAGGCAATTCAGGGCAGGTTAGTGGCTCAATAAAATGCTATCAGGAACCCAGGTCTTTTCTCCATCTTTACACTACATCATTCTTAGTTTTTGCATTTATGCTCTTAAAAAGGCTGCTACACTTCGATGCATTGCATTAGCATTCTCATTTCAGTTAAAATAGAGGAAACACCAAAGCACCAAATGACATAGGGCTGAAGGAGCAAGTTAATTAAGTCTGTTCCCTTTGAAAAGCTTTCCTAGGAGTCCTACCCAGAGAATTCCACTTGCATTTCATTGGCCAGAGCTAGGTTATGTGACCAACTCTAGCTACAAGGGAGTCTAGGAAGATGAGCCTGTTTAGCTTGGCTCATTGCTATCCACCAAAATTCTGTTCAAGAAAGAAGAGAAAAATGCATATGGGAAAGCAATGAGCAGTGTTTTCCACAGAAAGTAACATAAAATCTTGCCCAACTTTTCTGTTAGGTTGCAATCCAACTACTAAGAGACACATGCTGCTGAACACCCTGCATGCCTGTAAAGGGAGACAAATCATTTTCTCTTTGGTAAGCAGTTCATTTATGTTATTAATGTAGGCTTGGATACATGTCTTCTACTTGAAAGGATGTTCCCATTATAATGTAATTTGAAGAATAAATTTAAAACACAGATAGCAAATTTGGAAGTTTACCTAAATTCATTATACCCAAAAAAGCCTTTTAGGAGTCACTACAAATGGTTGGGATTTTGTCTGTTACATGTATATCAACACCTGTGAAAGTATGCAGACTTGTTATAACTCCAAGTAGCAGAAGTACTAACACCTGCACATATTCAATATTCTAGATGCTTACCAGGAATGGTAGGATAAGCCAGCTGCTATTTTCCTTCCTGCCCACATATTTTCCAAATATTAAGCTATTTTTGTTATTGCAAAGAGGTAACAAAATTCACAGAACTAAGTATTTAACAATTGGCTACTATATTTATGACAGATGGCTATATTTACAATTACTAACAGTCTTCCTACTGTTTGAATATAAAAACCAAAAAAAAGCTACATAAATTACACGCTCAGTTGCCTTAGTTCTAATTTAACTTAAGGGAACAAGAATTAATTTGATCTAACTATTTTAAATATTTGCCAACAGGATGAATTCAATGAAGTATGGAAGGATAATACTGAATTCACTGTCTTCTACTTCTCACTACTAAACAATATATCAGCTTGCTTTTCTACTGAAATTGCATAAAACAGATAGGACAGCTAATTTAAACAGTTGTTTGCACATTCAATATTTATAACCCAAATCTTGCATGACTGACTGGAAGCAGTGAGTTAGAAGGTTTAGCTCAGCTGCTGCCTGGAGTGATGGATGGCCTTGAAGAATTTCTTGCTCACTGACCAGATCAATCACGTAACAGAATGAAAAAAGAAAAAAATAAGATCAGCCTTAAACTAGATTCCCAACATTTCCTTCTGTATGCAAAACTGTTGCAGGAAGAAATGTATCATAAAACATAATGTGAAGCTACTTAAAAATAATAAAAATCCATCAGAGATGATATAGCATGCAAATAAAAAAGATAAGGTGACTGGATGATATTCTTTTTAACTAAATATTAACCGAAACTTTATGATATCTATAATCCAAAAACTGTTGTCAATTCATAGTGATATTTTGATCAAGCTCAGACTCACAAGTAAAAAGGGAGCAACAGGTTACAAAGCACTGAAAGGCCTGCAATTTTTTTGACAGTACTTGCAGGTGAATTTTATTTAATCAAACTAAAAGGTAGTGTTGTGGCAATTATTATATAATGCTGCTTTTAATTATTTCTCAATGGCTGTTCTAAAAAATGAGTCTGTTAAGGAGTTAACAGACATTTGATGATTCAAATTATAGTAATTTATTAATGTCTATTCCTAAAATATCTGCATTAATGGTGGAAGACAGTATTGCACATGGGCCATGGTACTGTGAAACCCTCCTTAGTAGCATGCTAGAAGAGGCTGGACTGGTTTGTGAGCCTCCATTGTGAACACCTTCTCCCAGCTCCACATTTGGTGATGTCAGGTTGGTAAGCTGAAATCAGCTCTGGTGGGAGTACGTATACCACAGAAATCAGCAAATGCTAAACATAAGGGCTCCTCAATACCCATCCCCAACTCCAGAGCCAATTGTTAAACATTTACCAGTACAAGATAGTACGGAGAGCTCATTTCTCGGGTTGAGATATGGATGGGCTAGTAAGGCTGAGGTGACTGAGAGCTAAAGAGCATAAAGTTGAGGTCTTACTGAACAGGTGCAGGAGGGGCAGGCTCAGACCCCAGATAACCCTACAGGTGCCTTGAGTGTCTAAAGATGTTTGTAATTAGCAAAAAGGATGACAGAAATAGCATTTACCATTTCCTATGGACCTCGGGCATTCATTTTCTCCTTCTCAGTAAGTCTATCCCTTACAAGGAGTAGAAGTGAAAGGAGGAAGAAGAGCAGGTGGAGAATTACAAGAAATGAGAAGGAAAAAGAAGAAAGAAAAATGAGAAAGAAGAAAAAAGAGAAGTATAAGACAAAGAGCAGGAATAAAGAAAGATGATGAGGAGCAAGATGGTAAAGAGAAGAAAAATAAAGATGAAAAAGGATGAGGAAGAAAAGAAAGAGAGAAGAAACAGAAAATGGTGGGAAAGAGGAGAAGGAATAAGAAAGAGGAAAGCGTAGGGGTGGAGAAGGAAGCAGAGGCAGTAGGCTCCTGAAAACAGCATATCTAATATATAATAATTAATTCATATTTACCTCACTTCAAGAATCACTGGTGTCCCTGAAAAGCTTTGCATAAAAATATACATGCAGCCTTAGAATAAGGGAATTATAAGAAGACTCATAAATGTTCAGACTTCTATCCACAGGATGGCAAATTTCTAAAAAATTCCGGACACATGGTGGTCTGTTCTCCGGGCTAAGTCAAACAGATGGAGGCTCCTTGAGCTGAAGATGGCAACCTTTTTGCTATTGAAGTCTGTTTTGCTTTTTAGGAGCCAATGGTTAGGCTTCCCTTTTGAAGCAATGGGTAAGGAATACTTGGCCACATTTCTATATTCAACAGTACCAGGGTACCCAGACTGGGGCAGAAGACAGACCCTGAGTTCTGGCCACCTTGTGGATTTTCAGGAATCCTCTGTGGCAGCAGTTCAAGTGCATCAGCATCACCCGAATTTGTTAAAACATGGATTGCCGATAGCTAAGTCATGGAATCAACTTAAAATGTGGTTCATATACACAATGGAATACTATTTGGCTATACAAAACAACGAAATCCTGTCATTCGTGGCAACATGGATCAGCCTGGAAGACATTATGTTCAGTGAAATAAGTCAGGCACAGAAAGATAAATACCACATGTTCTCACTCATGTGTGGATCTAAGAAAAAAATTGAGTCCATGGAAGTAAAGAATAGAATTTTGGGTAGTATAGGTTGGGAAGGGTACAGGAGAGGGGAAGATGGGAAGAGGTTGGTTAACATATACAAAATTATTAGATAGGAGGAATGAGTTCCGGTTTTCTGCAGCTATGCAGGGTGATTACAGTTAAGTATAATTTATCATATGTTTTTAAAAAGCTAGAAGATGATTTTAAATGGTCACAATACAAAGAATAGATGTTTGAGGTGCTGGTTATGCCATTACCCTGATTTAATCATTATACATTGTATACACTTATTGAAGTAGCACTCTTTAAGCCATAAATTTGTACAATTATTACTTGTCAACTAAAAATAAAAGGAAAAAACACCCATGGATTACTGGGTCCTGACTCCAGAGTTTCTCTCTCAGTAGGTCTGGGGTGGGGCCCGGGAATTTACAGTTCTAACGAGTTCCAAAGTTACTACACTTTGAGAATCACTACCTCAGTAAAATAAAAAACATCCTGGAAATGCTTATAATCCAACCCTTAAGACCTTATTGGTGAGCATCTTGGCAAGAATTCAAATGATAGAAATACAGGCTAATAATGAGGGGCAGGAATCCCGAGAGGAAAGAAGAAAGGTGTCACAAAGCAATTTTTCCTACTTACAATTACACCCTCAGCTGAATGTGGCACCCATAAATGTCTCTCTAGTAGCCAACTTCAGAGTTTCTTCCCTGAAATTTTCTCCTTACCCACAGGGCTAGGTCTTCTGAACCATGTTTATACTAATCAGCACAACTGAACTCAATAGGGGTAAATGCCTGACCCAAACTAACACAATTATATTCTTCCTCTAAGGATTCTGAAATTGCCTGGTGAGATGGGAAATGAAGCAAAACACGGAAAAAGCTAAGATGAAAGATAGAGATCACTTAAGGCTTTCTAGTGCTGACTTCTATGCCCAGCTGCATTAGTGCCTTTGACTGTCATGTGACATGCTACTTGCACTTGATGCCCCCACTGTACTTTAATTCACGCAAGTTGGTTTGGTTAACCGAAATGAGTCCAAATGAAGTAGCCCCTCCCCACCACCTTAGAAACTTTACTACTAAAAATGAACTCATGTGCCCTTTGGCACATGGAATATACACTGCTGATCCAGATACTTTTATCTTCCTTGGTGTCCTATGCCATGGTTCTATCACCAAGCTGAAAACAAACAAAAAACCCTACACCCATTTCTTTTTGTTGGATGTTGAAAAAGTCTTATAAAACCTCTTACCAGTTTTTTTTAATGCCAGGTAAAACAGCTGTTGCTATTTATTTGTAAGTGTATCAGTTAGGACTCTTTATGTCAAAAGTTAACAGAAAAACCAACTCAAGCCAGTTCACTTAATACAATGTGTTAGCTCACATTCTTAGAAACGACAGACATAGGGCAGGATTCAGGATGGACTGATTCAGCAGCTTCAAAACTGTCATCAATGACCCATTTTCTTTCTATTTCTCCCTTTCTGCCATCTGGTGTCAACTTTATCCTCATGGCCAAAGGATGGGTAGAGCTACAAACAGGATGCTCCTAGTCCAGTATCCCAAACAAGAGTTTTAAAATTCACTCAGATTGGCCCAACACAGGTCAGATTCCCACTCTTAAAAGAATAAATGTGGTTAAAGAAATGGAATGCACAAATAGACTATCAATCAAAGCCCACTCTAGGGGCTATATTGTGATCCATTATACTAGACACACATAGACTACACTGGTCAAGAGGAGATACCCAAACAAAATTCAGATAATTTTCAGAAAATAAAAAATGTGGCAACCTATGCTAGGTAGACAATCAACAAAAGTCTACCACATTTGATTTTTATTTGTATCATTAGAAAATAACTTAAAAATTCATTTTATTTTATAACTATTATAGTAGTAATTAGTTCAGGCAAGAATCATCATACTAAACTAGTGAGTGAAAGTTTAATGAAGAACAAGATATTTACATAGTCTTAAACCATATCCCCACAAATGACTTATTACTTTTAAAGTAAACAGTAACTTTACCCTAAGGAAACCTGGTAGACATCACCTTAATCAAGTGATCCACATTAACATCACCTATAACATCATATACCTCCTGATAAACTACACTGAGAAGGATAAAACATCATCTGCATAGTACAGAGGTGGGAAACATTTTCATGTTGGAAGGCCACATTAATTTAGCTGTAATCAAATAAGGCTGCATTCAAGAAACTTCAATTAGATATACTTAAAAGTATATATTATTTTGTAAAAATCTAACCATTATGTACTTAATAATTTCAAAAAACGAAAACTATTAATTTTAAAGTTAACTAACCTTTCAATGACTTTGCTATGTCTGCTTTTTGTTGTAAAGTATTTGAATATTTGGTTGCATAATGGAGATACACAGTTTCAGTTGATCCTCTAGATGGGCACGTGTCATTTGTGACCTTAAGGGCATCTTGATTTGGGTTAGGTAGGAGACTGTAGATTCACACCAATAAGTAGTTGAAAATCAAGAAAGCATTTTTCAGGCAAGTTGCCAATGATGTGGGTATTCTACTACATTTTTCTATATTTCAGTTGGATCTTTCTTAGCATCAAACAATGACTTTAAAATGTCATCTACTGAGAGCTCAATCAATTCCATCTGTAGTCCTTTAGGTGCCTTGGTGATATCAACTAGGTGAGGCTGAAATGCTAATTTGAGTGTGATGTCATGATTCTCAAAGTCAGTGAACCTTTCATTGTATTCAACAATTAATAGGCCTATAACAGCTGTGTATTTTTCAAATGATTTGCAGATATAACTGATGACCTGTGCTAACTGGGGAAAATGTTCTCCTGAAATTTCCTTTTGAAAAAAGATAGTTTTAGAAATGCTTAGATTTTTTGCTATATATCATATATAGACTTAGTTTTATCTTGCAGAGAAATATTCAAGTATTTTCATTTGACATGATATCACACAGGAATGCTGCATTCCTACAGAAATCTTCTTTCAGTAATTCACATTGCTGATTCTGTTCTTCATAAACTTTAACTATCTGTTCCTGCAGAGATAAAATTTTGGCTAACACTTGTCCCTGCAACAGCCAATACACTTTAGAATGACAGGGCAAATCAACACTAAATATCTCATCGTTCAACTTTAGCATGTTATGAAACTGATGATGTCATGTTGCATTTGCATGAATATAGTTAACAATACTTATAATTTGTTGCAAAGTATCATTTAAAATAGTAGCTTTAACACAGAGCTTTTGCAAGATACAATGAAAAGAAATGAGAGCATCTGGATCTGTTAATACTTTATCTGTGCAATAAACTCTTCATGTTTTCCTGTCAGGGAAGATGCACCATCTGTACATACACTCACTAAATTCAGTCCAACTTCACAACATTTATCTTGAAGGTTATTGAAGATATCTATTCCCCTGTTCTGTTCGCAAGAATGCCCCAAGTGAGTAACTCATTGTAGCAAAGAAAATCTTCTGTTATGACCTGAATGAAGTATAAAACCTGTGCCATGTCAGTAGTATAAGTGGATTCATACAAAGCCACTGAATAATACCTATTAATAATTTCCTTTTGAAGTATTGTGTGAAGTTGTTCTGTTAAGTTGAAGGCCAATTCATGCTGTTGATCAGCTTTGGTTCTCCTTGAAAGAGGCAGTTGTTTGTACTTTGAAACACTATTGGGAACTAAGCATCCTACAACTTCGACAAGGCATTCTTTCACAATTTCTACATCATTGAATGGCTTTCCTTTTTTTCCCAGTATATAAGCTATTTTATAAATTGCTTCAGTGGCATTATTTCCAGGTATTATTGCTGCTTGAAAGAATTGTCTTTGCTTTTGCTTTTCATCTTTTAATTTCTGCAATACAGTCTTTCACGCCTCTCCCTCTAATTTAAAATATTTGCAATCCTTATGAATATTATAATGCTGATGAGCACTAAATTTCTTTAATGTTGATATTGCAGTATCACAAAGCAAGCAAATCCTCTTATTTTTAGCGGACACAAGATAATAAATATTGCAATTCCCAATCTTCATTAAAAAAATTACGTTCTTCCTTCAGTGTTCTCTTGGTCTTCTTTGACATGATGGGCTGTTAGGTGGACAGAATTAAAAAATACTGTCCAGCTGTGCAACTACTCACAAAGTCCACGTCAAATAGAAACACAGTGCACCACTGTCAAAAGCTGGTAAGAGACTGGTGTACTCGACCCCCATAAACTCTCGCCAACCAGCCCCGTGCGGTAGTGGCACCAGTCAGGCGGGGGAAGTTAGAACTAAATCATGAGTGTATCAGCTGTCAATTTAGCCTTTATGGCTTACCATGTAATTGTGTAGGTCAATCCGGGGGATTATTTCATTGAAACTTATTTTATTCTTTGGTATTTTAAATATGTTCACTTTAAAATAAAATATAAAAGACAAAAATGTACTAATAAAAATAAAAGGATTTGTTCTGTAAAATTTGGATTCAGTCATGAAGACGCACTTAAGGACCTAGAAGGCCACATGTGGCCTTAAGGCTGCAGATTCCCCATCCCTGGCATAGTATTTTGTCAAAAATGCATAATATGAATCTAATCATAAGGAAACATCAGACAAACTCAGTTAAGGAACATGCTAGAAAATAACTGATCTGTACTTTTCAGAAATGTCATTGATGTGAAAGACACAGAAATGCTGAGGAACCATCCTAAATTAATGGAGACTAAAGACACATGAAAACTAAATGTATTGTGTAAGCCTTGTCCCAAAACAGAATTGCTATAAGGACTGTGTATCTGTACCATAGATAATAGTATTATTTCAATGTTGGATGGTTTTGAAAACTGTACTATGGTTATATAAGTAAATGTCTTTGTCCTTAGTAAATACATTATGAAGTGTTTAGTAAAAAGGGTAGGAGGTCTGCAACTTACTGTCAAATAATTTGAGGAAAAAAATGTATATACACACATGTGCACACACACAAAATCACATACATAGAAAGAAAAAAGCAAATGTAGCAAAATGTTAATAACTGGTGAATATGAGTAACACATATATGCTAGTTCTTTGTACTATTTTTACAACTTCTCTTTAAGTATGAAATTATTCCAAAATTAAAAGATAAAAAAGTTTAATATTACCTTTAGATTGCATGACCCGACAACTTGTCTCAAAGCATGAGGTATATCATACTATTTTGCATTGTATACCACTTAAGTTTCATCAGAGGAAAAAAGCTAACAAATCATAAAGTTTTATTTTAACTTATTTATGTACAGAATAAGAATAATCAGAATAAGTTGTGTATTCTGGTGGAGGCTGGTATGACTTGGCGAAAGTCTGTTGTTTCCTTTTCTCCCAAGCACATAGCCAGACTACATTTCCTAGCTTCCAGTGCTGTTGTGGGCGGTATAAGAGTTCTGGCTGGGGGGAATGTAACCTCAAACATCCTCCCATGTGATCCTCCAGGCTCTCTCTTCTCCTGTGGGCTGACCAGATATGGAGGATCCAGAAGAGGACTGTGACACTCTAGGAGAAAGACATTAATAGAAGCAGCCTCTGTCCCTAAATGACCATGGTGGGCAGGGCCTCAACCACTGGCCTGCAATGGACAGTGATATAAACAAGAAATGAACCTTTACTGTGTTAAGACACCAGTATTTGGGGATTATCTCTCATAGCAGTTAGCCTACCTGACTAATAAAGCTACCCAATTTATAAAATAAATTAACAGAGTGGTGACACTTCAGGAAAATGCAGTAAGTGAGGATAGCATGTATTTGCTTTCAGAATATAGTTCAGAATAACAGTTTTCAAAATGTGATTAAGGGATTCTTGGTTCTCAAAGAGTAGTCTGGGGACCCTTGAGGGTTTCTAAGACCCTTTCAGGGACTCAGTGAGGTCAAAACTATTTTCATAACAATACTAACATGTTATTTGCTTTTTTTCACTCTCCTCTCACAGTATATAGCGGATTTTTTTAGAGGTGACATGATGTGTCACAATAGACTGAATGCAAGAGCAGATAGGAAAACCGGTCCTTTATTCAGTCAGACAATAAAGAGATTTGCAAAAATGTAAAATAATGCTACTCTTCACTAATTTTTTTTCTTTTTTTTTGCTTTGGAAAATATAAATACTTTATGCTATAGTTTTTTGTAGGTAGTTATGCTACCATGTGTTTATTATTATTTCTAAATAATAAACATATTTCTAATTACTCAGTGTTAATTTCCAATATAGTAAATATTGAGCGATACAACGTATATAAACAAAAGCTCTTTTGGAGTCTCAATATTTCCTGAGACCAAAGAGTTTATAACTGCTGTTTGAGAGTCCTCACTTGATTCTCATATACTAAAGAGCACAGGTTCCAGAACATAGTAGGTGTTCGTATATATTTGTTAACTTAATAAATTGTGTAATGGTGATAATACCCACATTTAAGAGTCATGATAATTGAAAGAAATAATGCGTGTGTGTGTTTATGGTAGATTATCACTGTTCACAGTTATTTGCTATCTACCTCTCAGGTAGGAGATTTTATACATTCCCCTGCCCCACTGACTCAGCTTGGCTGTGTTAACCGAACTGGCCAATGGATGTAAATAGAAGTGACATGTGCCACACACAGATCTGAGGAGAAGCTTTAAACCCAATTCTGTGGTTCTGTTCAGACTCTTGCTCTTCTTCTCTCACCTCATGAACAGCATGTCCCAGATAGGGGCTGTTTGTTCAATACAGGTTCTGAAATGAGAAGACACAGAATAGACACATAGTTCACCTATAACTAAAGCAGAGCTGCAGCCTCCCTATAGCTCTCAGGTAATGTGAGGCAGATACATAAGAAATTTGTAAGCCACCTTAGCAAACCTGGCAAAAACAGTATGAAACAAGCCTAGTATATGACAGATGTTCAATAAACCTAACCATTCTAATCAGGGTTATTGTTTAGCTGGAGGAGCACTACAAACTGTAGCTTAGCCCGTGAATAGTGGCTGCACAGAGCAGAGCCTACACTAATTAATTAAGACAGTTTAGACAATACCACTGAGATAACCTTAGGATTCCAGGTAAATGAAGTTCATGACCTAAGACAAGAGTGGCCTCAAAGTAAATCTGACTCTAATGAAAAATTTTGGCTACCATTTATCCCTGGAATGCCATTAGAGGGGCTCAGGAATATCTGTAAAAGTCACTGGCAGGTGACTGAGAAAAAGAAGTTCTAAGATGACTGTCAAGTGTCTATAATCAAGGAGTAGTACAGTGGATGTATCAGTCCATCTGCCTACCCTGCCCCACTCCCTTCCTAGGGAATCAGCTTATAATCTCTAAAGCTGAAACCAAAGATGGAGCAGTTAGCTTAAAACCAGTGATTGGCCAAGGACCAATTCTGATTATGCTTTCAAAGATGCACAGACTGAACCTGGTCAGACAGTGACGGGAATTGGAGTTGCAGGGTCATAGAGGGATATACTGGTAGCCATTATTGCCCACATGCACAATGACAGGTAATCAGAGAAAGCTGGTCTGCAGGATGAAGCTGAAGAACCAAGAAGACTTACAAACAGAATAAGAGGTGAGAGAGTAGCTGCCAGACAGAGAGACAGAGACTGTTGACAAGTATCACCCCCCATAAGGCCTATACCAACTTTTGCAGTTGGGTTCCTTAAGATCTCTCCAGGTTTTTTGAATACATATCTTTTTACTTGAGATAATTTAAATAGATTTCTGTCCCTAAAAACAAATGATTATTAAAAGAAGTTGTTTTTAAAAAGGACAAACTAATTGGTTTTAATTAAAGTTGTCTTTGGGGAGTTTAATTATAGGCTTACAATCAGAGCTTCATCCAAGAGCCAACCGTGGTGTTCCATGGCTTTAGCACAGCTTTGAAAACATTTACTTGTATATATTCCTATCCACATGACCATTTTGAGAAAATTCAAGAGAATTCATTTTTCCTTCCCTCAATTCTTCTACCTTTACTTGTTCTTTGATATAGTCACCATTCTGCCAGTAGAAGTGAGCCTGAGAGAAATGCATTTTATACACGGCAGGGCAAATTAAGGCCCAGTCACTAGTTTTCCAGGAACTAAGGGTTGAGAATAAGAAAGCTTAACACTTTCCTAACCCTGTTCCCTCACTTTCTACTCTAATTCTTGTTTTATTCCATATCTTTTTCTAATCAAGAACCACACTGACAGTATTATCAATACATTTCAGTACAAAACAATATAACAAGCACTACTGAGGACCCACCATGCACCCCCCTTTAAGTGCTGTGGGGATTACAATGAAAATAAGACATAGTCCCTGCCCTCAAGGGAATCATGTACACAATTATGAGAACACTGAGGAAGCAGAGACTTACTACAACTGTGAGGACATGGAAAGTATTCATAGAGGCTTTGCATTTGAGTTTGACCTTAAAGAATGATTACATATTCAAAAGGTAGAGAGATGGGATTAGGTTGGATGAAAACTTGAGCCAAAGGCATGAGAGCTTGTGAGGTGTTCAGTAATCAAGGTGGCTACAGCAAGGAGGAGGAGTAGAATAAGTTATGGAGGGAGAGGTACCTGAGATGAGGGTCACCAGGTACCAGAAAAGCCTAGGGTACCCAGTGACCTCAAACTTTGTGGGGCATTTGAATGAAGCCTGGGCTGCAGCAAATCCTAACAATTTTTTTCCATGAACCTAGACTGCCTGAGATGGAAAAATCTAACACTTAAAATTCAAGGACTGATCATTTAAAAAGTAAAAGCAGATGTTAGAGTACCTTGAAACACAGAATTTAAATGTGATTGAAATTTTCAATGTCAGCTTTATTTGACTACATATTCCCACACAATTTTAAAGAGAAAGTCAAGCCGTATCAGTGGATTTCAACCTTTTGAGGGACCAATAGTATCCTCTGTTCATATAAAACATATAAACATTTTCATCCTAAAATGTACATAGGATTGAAAAAAGGAAGAATGGATTGTTCTGTTTGAAGTAATGGAGCTAACTCAAAAGTGTTTAAAAAGCAATGGATTAGATTATTTTAAATGTTCTTTCCAGCTAACTCTAAAATGTCATTTCTAAACCTGAATATCACTACTTTACTAATTTGAAACCACCCATATCTTGACTCTTTCTCCCAAAAGAAGTATACCACACAAAAAACTGAAACTGACTTAAGGGGAGTTTAACAATATAAGGAATTAGAAATTGCTAAAAGAAGGAAATTAACATTTACTGATCTTGCACTACATGCCAGTATATTAGGTCTCTGTAACCAATCTAAAGTCCAGTTAACTCTGTTGCTGTCTATTAACATCTGGACAATGTCTTTTGCAAACAGGGCTTAGAAATTCGAAGTTCAATAATAGCCTCATTGGGATCCAAATGCTTTAGCCCCTGAAGATCTCATGGTCTAGCTGGAGGTGGGGAGTTGGTTGTGGAGACACCTAAATAATAAGACCATTATGTGATAAACGTCATTATATAAGTGCTATTGAAAGATATGTTTATGATTTACTACATGTATGCCATTCAATCAAAGTAATTTCTATGAATCCAAATAAAGATTCTAAAATATTTTTATATCCAAATGACAAACTCTACAATTTATAGAACACAATTACAAAAATCAGGAACCACAGACATACCAGCACTCCCCATAGGGGGATTCTCCTGATATTTATTACTGAGCCACTTCATCAAAGCCAAATGATTCATAAAGCTCCATATATACTTTGATTGGCAAAAAGAAATGGTTCCCTGTATGAAAATAGTTCCAGAATTCTCTACTAATGAAAATATCCTAAATTATCATAAATTTTATAATTGGGACTATATGGGTCCATTAATATACATATTATGTTCTATTTTGTAGATGTTTCAAATTATTATTTTAAATACTTAAAATAAATAAATGCAAGAGTAAAAATAAAATACAGTAAAAGGGAAGGGGAACCAAACCAGAGGGGACATTTCTCCTGACAAAAAAGCGTACCATGTATCTCCTACTATGTATCATAGCACTAAAGAAACATATCCACCTGACACTGTCATACCAAAGAAGGGAAAGTATTTGGAGGATCTGTGATTTGCTGTGAATCATCTTCAATCATCCCTATTGGTGAAGGCAAACAGGGACAGTGGGAGTAGCAAAGGTCTGTCTGTTTATCATGCCTTAAGTCATTGGAAGTCTACCAGTTTATATATTTTTTCCCACATCATGTTTCTTCACAGATGAACATTCCTCTCTATCTATGGTTCTACACTTGGTGTGGTCACCTGTAACTCCCTTCATACCAAGAACCTGATGACAGGAGTTCCTGCAGTTGTCTTTTAATTAAATCACTTGCGTCCATACCCATACAATAGAAATCACTTCTTTTTCATGTTATGTTGATCATTTCTTTCCTATTAGAGAACTCGCATGAGTCAACAGCCAAGCAGCCTCTCAAGGAAAAGCTCCTTTTCTGTCTCTCTTCAGGGACAAGTACCATGAAAATTTCACAAGGAAAACAGACATGCCCAATTTGTCTCCAAATGATTCAGAAGGGGACTCTAAAAATTAAATATTATCATACTCTTATCAATATTTAAAGATGCAAAAGTTATAAATTAATATTTACTGTGCAGTTAGTATTTGGCATTATTGAATTTAATCCTAACTACCCAATAAATAGATATAAATATCATCCCCACTGCACAGATGAGGCTGTGACATACAGAGGTGCTCAGCAACTTGTCCAGGGTCACCATGCTATTAAGTGGCAGAGCCAGTAACTCCCAAACCTATAATCTGACCAATCACAGGGCCCTGACTTGTGCCCTGATAACTGATATGGCAATCATTTAACCACACAGTGCTTTATCAAATGTATGGCCTTTTATTATTACTTTATTTTACAGAGTAAAAACACTTCCAAATATTTGTACATGTGTAATTTTTCTTCTGTTAGTATTTTACTTTAGCTTTGAGCATGCATCTAGTTTATCTAAAGAATATTGTAAAAATAATTTAGAAAAGTAAAATGAACCAAACTAAAAAACAAGAAAAAAACTACTTTTCACAAACATACGGTTTATAAAGTACATGGCATGTGATTTATATACCTACCACATGTGTTATCTAAAACTTCTACACAAAACCTATTTTAAGGCATGCAAATTTAATATATTAAGAAAGTCAGGATGCAAAGCATCTTAAAGTGCTCTCTTTACTAATGCATGTAACAAAATATACTGATTATGCAAGTACATTTAATTGGATATAATTAAAATAATGAGATTTAAATACTGATGATTTTAAAAAGAAAAAATAGAAGTTGAAATTATCCACAAGATGCATTCAAAATGTTAATGAAACTTGCAATGTCATTACTACTTTAATATACAATACTTCTAGTTTAAAAAAGAGCTACTACTGGCCATCGTTGCCCAGTTCTAAACACATAGTTTACAGATGGATTCACTTGGTAACATAAAATATTTCATTGGATAACATAATCATTCTTTGCATTTGGATAACATCTCTTTTTCAAATAACTAGAGCTAGAAGCAACCACTATTTTCTTCAAAAGTAGGCATCAAATGACCAAAAAGATAAGAAAGCAAATATTCCACCGGCAGAGAGCTGTGCTTGGCTAAATGGACATAATCTCAAAAGCCCTCACCAGTATCATTCTGACCTAAAGATATCAAATTTAGGTATTCTCTCAACTCCAGTGGCTTTAAAGAGGCTGAAGATGACCAATGACATAAGAAAAGAGCAGGTCTGCAGCTGTGAGGCCATATATTCATTTAAAGTTTCAAAGGAGCCTACTGTCTCCAGCGTAGGAGAAGGAAAGGTAGGAACAAAATTCAATAGGGTAGAAGGATCTGAAACTTCTATTAAATTTCTTTTCTGACCTCTTCGTCTGGCTCTCTAGCAACAGTACAGAAAAGGTGATATAAGAGTAACTTTCATTAAATTAGCTTGAAGCTAAAGCTTTGTTTGGTAGAATATTCCAATTGTTCATATTACAGAAATGAAAAAAGCTTTGAGGTCTACATGGACCTAAACTTCCAAAAATTTCTTAGGAAAAACCCAATGTATCCAATTAACTTTGGCACTTAAAATAGAAGAGTTCACATTATCATTTACTGACGAAGTAATGGAAACAGAACTACCGTGTTGAGCCCAGAGCCATATAACTATGGGGTAGAGCAAAAGGAAAAGACAAAAACTCTGGAATGAGCATCATAAATCCTAGATTGAATGCCAGGTTAAAGTCATTCAACTCCACTCATACAATTTCAAATTCAGACTATTGCAATGCAGAGAACACAAAGGATCAGTTAAAATTCATATGGACTAGGTATACTTTTAGGGGTCTCTCTCTGTTTTGAAGAATTTAACTTTTGCTTCCTACCTTTATCAGATTCCAAATACAAGTAGTACTCCAAACAGCCGAGGGCTCAACATGTAAAAGCTTGTACATAGTAATAATATTCTCTAGGACCTACAGGCTAAGAACTGCAACCTTTCCAAATATCACATGATGCCCACCACAGGCTTGTGCAGTGTTTTCAACCCATATATTGAAAAAGCACTGGCTAAGCTGAGTGAAAATGAGAAAAATCATGTCAATTCACTAGAGGCATAACAGTTCAAAATGTCTCTCAGAATTCATCGAGATTAATGACAAATCAGAATAGAGAGAAGAATTAATGCAGCTCAACAATATTCAGAAAATGAATACAATTCCTGTCAGAAATGTAATATTCCAAAATCTTTTAGTGTGATTGGCAGAAAAATATAGCAAAATAGATTTCTATTTCAAGATGCAGTAGATTCCTTTCCAAGAGCTCAGGTTCACAGTGTTCCTCCTGTGCACCAGATGTCTGCCCCCAGGCTCTGAAACCCTAACAAACCCACCCCAGGGGAGCCAATGGCCTCCCACTGCCCTGATGCAGTTTGCAAGATACCACAAAATGAAAGAATTTTTAAAAAACCTGTTGTTTATTCAATTATTTACCTTCAAGTGAAACCATTAGACACAGTTACACCAAAATATTTTTTAAAAGAAAACTGCAACTAATACTATGAAATAAGCAAGTCAAGATGACTTCTGTGAAAAGCAAGGAAGTCTTTTGTGGGTTGACACCTTGACACTGAAAGAGAAATACAACAGAATTCCGTTACTTCATTGCTAAATATACTGTGTGCTGGTAAACACTCTGTTTGCTCCATATGCAAAATGTAATGTGTTTGGATAACTGCTGATCAGGTCATGAAGTTCTGAAGCTGCCTTATCCACAGGTAAAAGATGCTCAATAATATAATTTTTAGATGTTAAAGAAAAAAAAGGCTGACGCAGGAATCAATAAAGAAGAGGTAAAGATGTTTTTTAGTTTTCATTTTAAAAAGTCTAATATGAATATTATTACTAAAAAAGATATGGGTAAAATTCTTTAACTCTCAGGCATTTATCTATCAAAAGGGTAAAGATAAAAATATCTCAGCATGAAAAGACCTTTTCTTCCTAGAACTCTCATGATAAAACTGTATTATGGGAAGCCCTTACAGAAGATATAAAAGGCTTGGCTTATATGGAGATTCAAATAAAATATTTACTGTAGATCCACTACTTATGTATATATGTATGTATAATCAGAAAAATAACAATATTTATAAGAAGGCAGCAGGGCAAGGTGGTGCAGAGCACAGGCGCTAGATTTAGACCGCATGTTTGAATCCTGACTCTGGTAGGTCAATAACCTCTGGCAACTTCCTCAACCTTTCTGGACTTCAGTTTGCTCAGTGATAAAATAGAAGTAATAACTCTGACTACCATACAGGCTAATTCTTAGGATTAATTGAGATAAAACAATTAAAGTGCTTAGAATAATGCCTGGTATATCAAATGCTTAATGTTAGCTATTACTATTACTTTACATTAATTTTCTCATTTAATGCCTATGACACACATGTGAGGTAAGTATTTCTATTCTCACTCCATAGGTAAGTTAAGCAATTTACCCAAGGTCCCACAGAGGTAAAGGTGAATTTGACTGCAGAGCTTTCCAGTTCCAAGCCTAGGCTCTTACTTCTACCTAATACTTCACAGATCTTGCTCTTATGGCATTATAACATTTATCAAAATGTATTTAAATTGCCCTTTAATGGATCATTCACCCTCAGAGTAAACTCTCTGAGGACAGAGATTGGATGCTTCTTATCCTTTCTGAATTTGTAAGACCACCCATCTTCTGCTCATGAGTCCATATTTTAGAGTCTGTTAGATGCCAGGCCTTGTGTTGGGTGCCGGGATATCAAGCTGAGTAGAACAAACAAGGTCCCTGTCCTGATGGAACTCAAAGTCTACCCCAAAACACAGATAATCAAATAAATATATAATTATAAACTCTTATAGTTATGACAAATAAAAAGCGCAGGGTGCTAGAAAATGGCAGAAGAGATGAATCTCATTTAGTTGGGGAGAAATCAAAAAAGGCCTTTCTGAGGAAGGGACACGTAAGCTGAGATGAGGAGACTAAGTAGGAGTTAGCCAGGCAAAGACATGGCAGAGAAAGCACCTGTACACAGGACCCTAATAAGAGACCTCATCTGGCACGAGGGGAAGAGAAAGAGCCGGCATGGTGGACAAATCGCAAGCTCACAGCAGAGAGGTATGAGATGAGAAGGGAGAGGTGAGAGGCCACAGCACATAGAAGTATTAAGGATTTGATCGAGAGTTTACCCTCAGTTCAATGGGAATTTCAGTTGTTTTCTAGAAAGATCACTCTACAGTGTGGAGACTAGAGTGGAAGTGGACAAGAGAGAAAGCTAGGAAGTACACTGGGAAGCTCTAACAGTAGGTCGGGGAAATGTGACAATGGTTTGGAACTAGGAAGACAGCAGTGAGGATAGGGAGACTTATACAAATTCAAGGTATATCGAATCTCCATGCCTAACACGACTGCCTGACAATAAAAGGATTCAATATGTTGACTGAATGAATGGGCAATTAATTCCCTATGCAGTGCTGTTGCTGGTTCTAAGGCATCCACTAACCCATATACATAACCTTCTTCTGAGACACGGAAGATACTAAGGAAATGATTACTAATTTCATAAACCAGCTGGCAAGACTCCACTTATGAAAACCTCTTGATGTGTAAATGTATCTTTGTGAAACAAAAATGCCTCTCCCATTCTGACAATGGAAAATTTTAGAAGCCAGATATCTTTCTGTTATGTGACTTTACAAGCTTGTTAGAGAAATGTATTATTTAAAATAGCCTGGAGCTATGCTGCTAGAAACACAGTAAAACACTGAGGGTGCTGAAAGAAAGCCCTTTCATTTAAGGCAGAAAAAAAACCTACAGATAGAAAGAGAATCTATACTTGTTATTCTGCTTTCTTTCTTGTAAAAACATGATCTCTGTCATTACTTCATAAAACAGCACAATATTTTGACTTTCTATTAGCAACAAATTCAAATACAGAGCTAATATATTTTCTTATAATCTTATAAATTCACAAGGTCAGGACAGAGAATGTCTTCCCCATGTTATTTAATAATTTCAACTTTTTATTGATAAGACATTTATTTTGCTAAAATTATAAAACTAAAACCACTTGGAAAATCCAAATGTTTGCCCACGTGGATAAGAGAACAAGAAAAATCTATGATTATAATCAAATGAATCCAAAATCTAATCATTAATCCCAACAGCCTTCAAAATGTTTTCCCATGCTTCAATAGGCCAATAGCATTAGTAACAGGGTAACAAAAAGGTAACAAAGAGGTCCTAGCTGCTCTCCTGCTAGGACTACATTAAACCTAAGATAATTATTGATTTCTCAATAATTAAAGCTCTAATTGTTATTAAATTAATTAAAACAATATAATGACTAGGCTAGGGTGATAAGGTCAAGTGTTTGGGGGCACAAATAAGGTTAATTTTGCAAAGAAAAAAAGGGCTCCTTGGTAAAAGATTCTGTTCCAAGGTTCTGCCAAGTGTCTTGTACAGCTTTGATCAAAAGGCCAACCACCAGTGCCTCCACCACTCCTTCTGAAGAATCTCAAAGTGTAGGCCATAGAGAGATCAGGAGAATAAGAGGGGCTTCACTGGATTTCTATGTAAGGAGCTTTAAAAGCTTATAAATGAAATATAATTTGTCTTCTATCTGGTAGAAAACCACTTTCCCTACACTGAAAATAAAGCTTTATGTGGTCCTTCCTGTACCTTTATGTCTGCGGAGTCTTGAATGCTTTTTCTACAGAACCAGAAAGTAGTACAGAAGAGCACCAAATTTGCTTTGGTCCTGTTATTCTAAGAGCTATTTTAAAGAATCTCAGTGACCATGGCAGATGATAAAACAAGACCTTAGTGAGAAGTTTACTGAAGTTTAAGGCTGAATAAAACAAAGGTATAAATTGTTCCATCTTTCCTTTATCACCCAAGAAAACAAGAATGTCTATTATTAGCTAAAATTCATATATTAACAACATGTGAACCAATCATTAATATGCTAATTCATATAAACAAAGAGAAATGAATTACCTCAAATTTATGTTATTCCCATTTTATTAAGAAACAGCTCTTCCTTCCTCTCATTTTGCACCAGTAAAACTAGCTCAAAATTATCCTCATTAATAAGAAAAATCATTTATTCCAGCAGGAAAAATAATAGCCTAAGCATAGACTTTGGACAGCTATTAATTCCAAAGAAAAATTAGAAAATAGCATACCTTAAATGTAATGATTTATCTAAAGTGTACAAATGTATTTAATTAATAAAATCTTAAACTATTCAATTCTATGTGAGTATACAAATCAAATGTTATTTTCATTCCAGTATCACCTCACACAATAGATAGCTCAACTGAGTAAAAGTTGTATATTTTCATGTTTGCTAAATAATCTAGCAAGGCCATTTAAAACAAATATATTCCAAGTTATCTATAGGTAAACAAGAAGGACCAATTCTTCTAAACAAAGTAAATATTATTAAATTAGGTATTTCAATCAATTTTAAACAACCATAGTTTTGAATAGGAGACAGTATAAAACATAATATCACCCTTCATTTGGTCCAAAATCTCAAACTTTTGGATGATATATTTCTTCAAGTTATAGGTCATTTATTGTCAAAATGATAATCCTTTGATATTTTCTTAAACAGATGAAATTTGCTTTCTTTCCCTAGGGAAATGCCAGACTATAGTGATAGCTAAGAAATACGATTAAATTAGTTTAATTACTTCATGTCGACTTGATAAGTCACTACTCTTTAATGCAAAAACTGCCACTTGCAATTAATGACTGTTGGTACTGCTTCAATTGATCAAATGTCTAATACACATAAAACATTCAAAGAAGTTCTGTATATCTTAC
Source organism: Eulemur rufifrons (assembly GCF_041146395.1). Lineage (NCBI taxonomy): Eukaryota > Metazoa > Chordata > Mammalia > Primates > Lemuridae > Eulemur > Eulemur rufifrons. Next base: position 164,482,947 of record NC_090989.1, read on the forward strand.
AGCAATTCAGTGGAGAAGTCTTGTCCCAGGGGTACATAAATCTGAAGTACAAGAAACCTCTGGATCAGTCCAACTAGAACGAGAAGGGGAAAATATACATTCAAATGTTCAAACCATTTATATATGCATATAAACGAACACAATTGCACACCATCAAAAAGTTGAAGCTTTTAGCATTTCGGTAATACATACGACTGCAGTAGCACTACCCATGAGTTAGGCCCTCGTTATGAAAGCAAAAAGATTAATGAAAATCAAATCAAACTAACAACAAATGTTGCCTTTTAAAGTCCCATCTGTGGCCTTGGAGAAATTTTTATGAAAATTTTTAAAATAATATTTTTTTATTTACTATTTTGATTAGGTTGCAAGAGAACGTACACATAGAACTGCATTCAACAGAGACATAAAATTGAACTATAGATTCCCATCAAGGCGACCATAAAAGCATGTGGCAATTATTTTTATTCACTGACAGTTTTAACTGTACTAAACAACTTAATAAAAAACAATAGATCAAGAAAAACAATTCTAATTATGACAACTAAAACTAAAGGTTTGATGAGCCATAGCTAGTTCATATGGTTTTAAATGTGTCCACACGGAGATAGATGGAAGAACAGATTTTCATTTATAATACCTTTTGTTAACTGAATATACTTTTAATTAATTTAATGCTCACTAAGTAAAAACTGATAGCTTTTATTCCCTATCACTAGCTTCATCTGGATTAAAAATTTTTTGTAGAAAAACCAGTCCCTATGGAACTTGATAGCTGAAGTCTGCAACTGCTTAAAAAAAAAAAAAATCAACTGATTTTATATTCTCTCTCCAGATCTGTTCACTTAAAGCCTTTCCACTTAGGTTTTGAACTTATGCTTGATTTCTCAATTATGGTGCTCTTAAAAGATGTTTTCATATCATACCTACTAAAACATACAACTTAGGAACATTTTTCCAGATGTGGGACTTTAGGAAGGAAATGGAAATGTCTTGATTCATCTGTGAACCTTTCCTACAAAGCGAATAGTACAGGCCAACACATGGATAAGACTTTAGGGAAGGCAACTGGTCTAAAATTCATGCTATTTTCTTTTATTTCAACTTAGCAGGCTTAAGAAATTTAAGTATTTTAAAGTAACAATACATTTTTGGATAGTCTATATAAAGACCTTCTGGTTTATAATCCTGTGGTTGAATGTTCTTTCAACATTCCTGAACAACTTAAACAGTTCCTATGTTTTATCCGAAATTTACTTCCTAAACAATAAATATATTTGATCAAATATGCATACTATTTTAATCAAACATATAGGAATAACTTCTACTTAAAAGTACTAAGCTTATAAGTTGCTCTAGAAAGCCATCAATAGAGTAAGCAATGTAATAGAAATAGGAGATTTAACAGGCTCTGATCCTAGAAAATTCTCTAGGAATCTGATTCAACCATATTTATGTGAAAAGCAAGGGAAGCAACCAGAGTTCTGATCAACAAAAGCAAAGTGAGATACCAAAATGAGGCCAACTTAAATAAATCAATCATTCTCTCTTGCATCTTGCACTGATTGGCTCTATGGTATTTTTCCATTGCACAATGGCCTCTGTAAATAGAACTGAGAGAACACCAGGATAAATGAAATCAGTCTTTAAAAAAGGTCCCTAATTTATGTCAAAAATCTCACTGAATCAGCACTGTTCTCTTCAAACACAAAGAACTACACATGTAGGGCATTTTTGAATGAGCATTTTTAGATATGAAAGATCCCTTCCCTCAAAAAAAGAAAGCTTTGTAATTCAACTTTTTCACATATAGAAGCCCTAGTTTCCAAAGGCTTCACTTCTAAGATTAAAAGAAGTATGACAATACCATATGGTGATGATCTGACAAAGAAAAAAGTACTTTAATAACGTTTGACACAGACTGATCCTGTGTGTCAGAAATGCTAAATAAATTCTATAGTAGTATTTTTTCCAGTGGCCTAGTAAATTTAAACTGACTCTTCATGTCTACATTATATTTAAGTCAGTCAAAAAATGTCCATCAAGTACATAAAATTCATACAAATTTAGTTTTCTACTGAAATATACAGGTTTTGCAGTTTTATAATCTGTTGTCTGCCTGAGACAAGCTACCTATTTTTTTCCTCCCACTTCAACACACAAAACAGGAATAATTCATGCCTTCATTATGGGCTAGTTCACATCCCTTGAGCAAATTAGAAAACCTGTCTGGGTACTTTTACTTTTCATCTGTAAAACTAGATTAATAATTAGATTTATACCTCACAGCATTATTTATATAGTTAAATTAGCTCTATCATTCAACAAAGATTTACTGAGCACCTACCATGTGCAAGAATCAATGCTTAAGTTTTTGCAGTGAAGAAGACATACTTGGTCTCTGCCTTCTTAGAACTTACATTCTCGTTCCATGAAGGAGAAGGTCAGGGTGCTATGAAAGCATATAACCCTGGGTCCTTGTGGAGGAAGAGGATGATGAGTTAAGGTTTTCTTGAAATAACATTAAAACTCAGCTGGGAAGAATAAGCAGGAATTGACAGGACAAGGGGGATGGGTGTAGGAGAAAGGAACAAATACTGCAGGTATTCCATCCTGTGATGGAAAAAGCCATAGTAGATTGGATGAATCTTAAAAGGGCTTAGTAGGCTGGTAGGAAAGATGGAAGAAGAAATGCAGCGGGAGATAGGTCTGGCAAAGTAGCCAGGAACCCAATCATGTGGGGCCTTAAAGACCACATGATGGATAATAGGTCATCCTAAAATCAATGGGAAGCCACTTATACATTCATTCATTCAACAAAGATTTACTGAATGTCTACTATTAATATGTCCCAGGCACTATTCTAGGTGAACAAAATAGATTAAATTCTCTCAGCTAGTGAGGATTACTTTCTGGTGATGGCAAGAAAGACAATAAATAAACATAACAATTGCACAGTTAACAATTTAAATGTAAATTTAACATTTAACAATGTTAAATGATGATAAGTACTATGGGAAAAAGTAGAGCTGGGTAAAAGGGATCAAGAGTGGAGAAGGGATATAAAGCACAGGTTCTACCTTTAGTACAGGTCAGGTGGGCCTCACTGAGAAGGGGACATTTTAGTAAAGGCTTAAAGAAAGGGAGAGGGTGATCCATATAACTATTTTGGGAGTGGGAGAGGAAGCTCTAGGTAGAGGCTATATCCTGTTCACAGGTGGTAAGGGAACAGAGCCCTGGGCTATGTTTCAAAACAGCAATGAGACCTATATGGTTGTAGCAGAGTGAACAAGGAAAAGAGTAATAGGATATAAGGTCAGAGAGTTCAGAGGATACCAGATACTACAGAGTCCTACAGATTTGGGATTTTAATCTGGGAGAGATGGGGCATTTTCAGCAGAGGAGTAACATTATTTACACGTTACTTACAATTTAAAAGTATTACTCTGGCCACTAATTTGACAACAGACTGTAGAGAGCACAAGTCAGAAACAGGGAGGCCGATTAGAAGACTATTGTAATAATTCAAACATGAGATAATGGTGGCTTGGACCAGGGCAGGGGCACTGGAGGTACCAAGAAGTAGTCATGCTCTCAATCTATTTGAAATAGTACCCATAAGATCTTCCTGATGGACTTAACGAAGAGAAAGAAAAATCAAAGCTGATTTACAAGTTTTTATTCTAAGCAATTGAAAAGACAAATTGCTAACAACTGAAATGGGGCAGCCTACAGGAGGAAAAGGAATTTCAAGAAGTAAAGACCAGAGTTAGCCTTTGGGCATATTGCATTTAAGATGTCCAAGTAGAAATGTCAAGGAAGTTGATATGTAAGTCTGGGGTTTAGGAGAGAAGTCTGAGCTGGAAATGCAAGCTGGATTAAGACAGTGATGGTACTTAAATCCATGACCCAGAAGTCAACAGTCAAGAGAGTAAATGTGAATAGAGGGCCACAGACTGAGTCCAGGGGCACAGGAAAATTAATTTGGGTTGGGGAGAAGAGGAAGAACTGCTAAAGGAGACTACAAAAGAAGATCAGTGAAGTAGGAAAAAAACTAAGAGTGTGGACATCCTGGAAATGAGTGAAGAAAGTATATCAACATATAAACAAAGAGAAATGAATAACCTCAAATTTATGTTATTCCCATTTTAGGAATATTACTATTTAAAATGAAAACTTAAATATACTTAATTTCATTACTAAACTTTCTTCCTAAGAAGTGCCTAACATAGTCAGAAACATATGGAGTACCTAATGTCAAGTTTGCATAAATAGAGTGGATGTTTACTCTTAAAATAGGAATACATAATGGTAATTTAATTTAGAAATGTTAATTGAAAACCAATTCTATATTCTATATATGCCATTTAATTTAAATTTAACCATACCAACTTCACACAGAAGGTCATTTTGTACAAGTAAAAAGAACTATAAATTTCCATTATCAAAAATTCCAAATAACTAATCTTAAAAGGCATTAGTGCAGGTCAGACTATATAAACTATTTCATTTGTTACAGTGCTGCACATGCTACAGAAAAGCCTGAATAATTTTTAATTATAGGGCATTGTACAGGAAATACATTAAAAGATTCTTCTGTTTTTTACAATTAAAACCATCATCTTTCCATTTTAAAAAGTAATTATAACACATTAAACTTGATTTGTTTCTTAAGAAAACTTTGGATAAGAGAGGAAAGAGGAACTTGTATTTAATCACTTAGGCTTTGGTAGAGGAAGAATCTTTCTCAGAGCCAAATGAGAAAGGTTACTAAAAGTAGTTGATTTTATCAATAACTTAAACATTTGCACAGATGCTGAGGGCATTAAATGGAAGTACAGGTGGGCTTCATAAGTCCAACAATAAGGAAAAAAACAAAAGAACACTGGCTTAGAGCAAAGTCATATTCCTGCAAATGAAATGTAGCTATCCGACAAAGTCAATATCCTTAAAAATATGGACTGTGTCTCTTGTAAGAAGAAGAAACTACAATTTCAGACATGTTTCCCTGGCTCATCTCAGTTCACCTCAATTATAAGTATAAATTTATATGGAAATGAAAAAAATCCTGCTATTAAACACACACAAACTCTGTCTCTGTCTCTCTCTCATACACACACACGCACACACACACACACAGGAACTATGAGGAAACCATGATTTTCAACTGGTCATAAATTAATAAAAATTCTTTTAACAATGATCATCTCTTCTCTTTTTCTCTGAGGTCTATTCCTTATTTTAGTTTAGAAAGACACACGGCAAACCACTTTAAAATAAATCATTTTCTATCTATAACTTCTATGGCTTAGATGTCTTAGAAATCTAAACTCTGCATGTAGTAGCTTGAAATGGTACATAAAGCACAGAGCCTATGTAAGTTTAGAAAACTGAATTAAATTAGACTATCAGGTACCAACAAAAGGTCTTTTCATAGTGCCTGGTCCATAGTAGGTATTCAGTAAATGTTCTTAATGAATGAAGCAAGGAATAAGTAAATGATGAATGTAAAAAAGAATTGTGTACTTGTATTTTCTAGGTCATATGAAATCAATATTTAAAATATAGGACATAGTTGATGGAAAATCTGATTAATCATTTTGATAAATTATATTCTTTAAACCACATCAGTTTACTCAAAGCCTAATTTAATGGCAGAGCCTTGAATTTTAACCCTATCTCTGCCAATAACTGGGCTTCTGATCTTAAATTTAGGTTATCTCTCAGGGTTTCTTCTGCTTTAAAATGTTGATCTTAATTTCTAAAGTAAGAAAGAATTGAAATCTACTCTTCGTGCTTTTGTTAAATCACATATTTATATCTATTCTTATTAGATACTAATATTCTTAAAGCTACGAGTTGATATGTTACTAAATAATGCCTTATACAGTATTTTTAAAATATTTTTCTCAAAAATTAATTTCCTATATCTTGATGAGGAACCAAGCTTAGCTTATTCATCTGTAAAAGATCTAATGGGAGGCTTAAAAGAGAATTAATAAATTTAAATGCTTCAGAAGTTCCTGGCACACACTAAGTGTTCAATAAATACTATTATTATAATTACTGGGTACTAAGTAATCTTCTAAGTCTCCTTAAAATACTTCTAGATTTCTAATAAACAGCAAGGTAGAATATATTTTTAAAAAAGCCAAGCATAGTGCCTGGCATATAATTACCTTTTAAATTAAACAAATCACATCAACAGATGTCAGTATTAAGTCATTCTGACATGCCTGTTCAGGAGACATAAAAGCATAACTTTAAGTATCAAATGTTAAGCTTCAATATTAAAAAATCATACTTACGGATTTGCTTATTCTCCTTTGGTAATTGAATTTTGTTTGTTTGGCTGCTGCCTTCCAGAACAAACACAAAACTTTTAACTTCTTTATCAAACTCCTATAGAACAAAATGAAAACAGCAGTAATCAAAGAATATTTTATTGGTTTCTACAATAAAACTGGAACTGCAAATCTACAAGAAAAAAAGTCATTCAAATGATTTAAAAGTAGGCTTAGTCCTTGATATTCTTATCCTGAGGCTTGCAGGGAACTAGAATGCAGAGGCAAGATGAAAGGACAGGGGCAAGGGCATTAAAGGTCTTGACTAGAAAGTGATTGAAATTATGGACTATGAATTCTGAGCTGGAGAGAAAAGGAAGTTAAAACAAAGAAGATAAATAAATAAATAGAACTAAACACAAGGGAAAAGTAGAATGGTTAATAGCCTAAAGGTACCAATTAGATTGAAAAATAAACACAGTAGGAGTAACTGAACAAGCGACCTTAAGAATGAAAGATTGGGGTCAGAGAGGGACATCTCAATGTCTCCCTCAGTAATTTCAAAGGTCCTGCAGTCTGTGGTGGTAAGGACCAGGGTGAGACAGTGGGAATGAATGCTTGAGCAGAGTGGAAGAGGTCATAAAAGATGAAGAAATTGAGAAACTACGAAGCCCAGGGCTTGGAGAGATTTTCCTCACGGATACTGAAGTCCTCGAATGATACAGCAGGACAGAGTACAGACAGGGGTTACAGAGTACAGAGAGTACAGAGAGGGGTTATGAGCTGTGTGCCAAAGTCTTAAACAACTGAGGAGTGGTGTCTAGGAGGGCTGCAGACAACAATGTCATGAAAGGGTTCTGCAGTGAAAGAACAGGCAAAACAGTTATAAAATCTGATCAAGCCCTTTTTTCTATAATTTTCACTCATATTTCTTGCCAGGATTTCTGTGACTCTAATTTCTAATACTTACTTTCCAAATCACAGATGGACTGCCAAGGATCTTCCATTTTGCTCCAGGATTTTTTCCCTGAGCACTGAAGATTTCAACAAATGCACCTCCCTAAACAATGAAAACAAAATATTAAGGTGAAAGACAATGCTAAGGAGGAAATATTATCTACCACATAGTCTACAACCAGTGTTCCAACAATCTGTCAGTTAAGTAGATCTGGGATGAAACATTATCCCTGTTATTACTCCTACTTTATACCTTGATTGTATCTAAGCCACAACCATTCTGATTTGGGTCACCTTGGATTAGTGGTTTAAGGAATTTATTTTTAAAGCATGATAAAACATTAAATAAATTGTGCCATACAAACCTTACAGTCTCTTAGTATGGGGCTCATTTACTTGACCTGTACAGATCATATTTTGCAGATTATGTTTTCCAAAGAGATTGAAGGGTTTAAACTTCATTCTCTAAGCAGGCCAATAAATTCTGATAATTATCTCTGAATACAAGATTTCTAGTCATACTGACTGGGGCTCCAACATTGGCTTTTTAGCTATCTGACCTTGAAGTTACTTAATTGCTTGATTTTCCATCTGTAAAATGGGTCATTGGATTACCATAGCATAGTAAACATTAACCATCAAGCACAATACTCAAGTCATCTCAAGGGCTCAATAGTGCCATCAAAGATTATAAAACAAAGGAAAAATTAAATAGTTTACTACTGATCAATAAAAAGGCCTGGTAGGGATTGCAGGGGATTCTTATTTTGAACGTTCCTACAAGATATTTTTATTTAATATAAATTAATTTGGAGATCTATAAAATCTGCACAAGAAAAATAGAGAATCCTTTCTATAGACAGGCCACGTGTAAACCTGAGAACATGGAGGGACATGCTTACGGGAAAACACTGAAGATATTACTGAATGTCCAGAGCTTCAAAAGGGAAATTAAACAAGATGATTACCTGAGGAAGAATTTATTACAAAAATTGAGAATCTGAAATGAAGACTAAATATGACTTGATTATAAGCAACACATGAGAAAATCTAATTTCTGTAATGAATTTCCAGCTTTTAATTTTTCTCAGTAACATAAAGATATTTTCCCTTCTGCATTTTAACACACAATCACTTGAAGTTAAGACATTTAATTTCTTCTTCCGTGAGCAGTATTATGTGCAAATTGTATCTGGGATAGAATTACTGTAGCTTCTGAGGGCAAATTCACTATGAATTTTAAATTTGAGACAGCTGGCTGTTTTCTTTAAGAGAAAAACCCTTACACTTGATAACAAACTTTCTTTTTGTTTCCCCATGTTTCCCAAGTTTCCCCGCAGTAGGCATATGCTTTTTTATAACAATATACCTATGTGAAGTGAAACAAACTCTAAAATTGTTCTACTCATTCATGATACTAAATAGGACGGAAGAAAGAGAACTGTAGAATCCTGAGGACACTCATGAGGAGGCAGGTAGTATCTGGCGAAAAGGCCGAAGCAACAAAGAGGTGGAGACCAGTGCAGGACGGTTTATATACAGTGAAAAAAGTTCATCAGAACAGCAGGACTAGGATGGTAAACAGACTGTAAACAGGGAATGTGACCTCACGTAGAGGTGAGGAAGGGATGGCAGGAGATCAAGGCCAACCAAGTAAAGGAGACGCCCAGTGAGGTGAGGAAAACAGGTTGCGTGGGACACTCTAGGTTATTCAAAGTGACAGAGGAAGACCCAGACGCAGTGTCTCTCCAAATGTGATTCTTGGACCACCTGCATTAAAATCACCTGGGGGGAGCTGTTTAAAAGGTCAGTCAGCTGACCCCATCTAGAGACTCTGATTCACTACATCTGGGGTGAGGGTCAGGAAATCTGCGTTTTAACAAGCACCCCAAGTGATTCTGATGTACCCCAATGTCTCAAACTCACTAACCCCTAGTTTAAGGAGAGAGAAAATAGCACATAGACAAAATGCTTATTTTCCTTCTTGGTTTAACCCATTCATACAGTCACTCGTTCACTCTTCTAAATAGCTTCCGAGATACCAGTGTGCATCAGCAGTGAGTACCCCGGGCGCTTACTAAAACTCAGGATTTCTGGACCCTGCCCTCGAGATTCTGATTCAGGAGGTCTCGGTGGGGTTTAAGGTCTGCACTTTCAAGCAGAATCACAGACAATTCACATACCGTGAGAAGCACTGAGCTGGAAAGTGAACAAAAGCCAAATCGTATGCCTAGACCTTGGTAACTTTTTCTTTTGGGGGGTCAACACCATTCATCCTTCAATTCCTTCTTACCCCCAAAAGACAGTATTATGGGGAGGGGTGGGTGGGGAGAGGCTTTGTCCTCACCGCGATCACGAGCTACCTCACGCAAGTGGAGAAAGCTACAGACAGGTTGGAGAACCGTTTCGGGTTACCTGGTACTCATTTTTGAACATTCCCGCAGAGGGGCCAGGGCTTGGGGGGGGCACAGAGTTCAGGGATTCCAGAGAGAGTCTTGACCCTGACGGCTGGAAATCGGCGGGCGGGAACGCGGGAGAGCCTGAAGGGCAGGGAAAGGCTTCGTGCTCGGCCCGACTCGGGCAAGCTCTTCTCAGCCCCTGACGGCCCCTGGTCAGCTCCACCTCGAGCCCTCGACCCGCACCATTGCGGCCCCCGCCTCCAGGATGCCCCGATCTGGAGAGGGCCCAACTGCCCGGGCGGGCTCAGGACCGTCCCTGGGGAAGGATTGTGTGCGTAACCTACGTGACTGGGCGCCCAGCCGCCGAGCCACCAGCAACCGCCCGCCCGCCTCAGAAAAGCGGGCGCGCTCCCGCTGCCGCCCCACCCCCGAATCCGATCGGAAAGGGGCGGGGCTTAGCGCCGCCAGAATTCCGGCCGCGCCCATTGGCTCTCAGGAGGCGCCTGCGCGTCGCGCCGTCTAATTTTGCGCACGGACGAGGGAGGCTACGCGGTGACGTAGCGTTGCCCAGGCAACCGCGGGACTCTTGGAGAAACGCGGGAACGCCCAACCTGTGAGTGGCGCTCTGCTTAAGTCTTTACCTCCGTCAGCTAAAAAGCTCAAACTTAGCGTGGTTTCAGAGCTAATGCAGGTACTGGACTCTTCTAGGGTACCTGTCACATCGGCTTGCTTTCTCCTCGAAACACTGCTAACTGGTGGTTGCTGAAGGAGATAGAATCATGAATTCATGGAACCCTTTGGTTGGAAGGTTCCCAAACTCGGGTTCCTTTAGTCAGTAATAGGGTCTGCTGGACCCTTTCATTGTTTCAGAAGGCCCTAGGAAGTAGGAGTACTTACTCAAAGTCACTGTACACGTTCAAAAGCCAGGGTTTTTTGCTCAAAATCACTTACATACATTATTGAGACCAACACTCCCTTAAGTGTAACTATTTAGTTACTTCATTTTGTCTCTAGGTCAGAACCACTTCTCACGTGAAAGGTATTTTTGCCAGCTTTTCTCTAAGGAACCGTGGCTCAGAAAGGTTAAGTAGCTTGCCCAAGATCATATGGCTAGTAAGTGGTGTGGCACTAGTTGGGAACTCTTGTCTAATGGTATACTCCTGGCTGAGTTAGGCCAATGCCATAGGTTAATAATAATCACATACCACTCATGGAGTTCCTTACTGTAGACCAAGTGGTTCACAGGTTCATAACCCTGTGAGGTAAGAGTTAATCTCAGTTGCGAATGTTGAGATTCAGAGTTGATTAGGAATTTACTCAAGGAGGCAATGTTGAGTTTCATTTTTAGCTGAGTCTAAAACCCGGTATCATTCTACTTCACTCAAAACCTCAAATATTTATTGTCCCTACCATACACCAACCCTTGTAGATCATGTAAGGCAGCAGACCCCAACCGTTTTGGCACCAGGGAATGGTTTCATGAGAGACACTTTTTCCACAGGAAGGCGGGGGAGTCCGAGCTCAGGCGGTGATGCAAGCGATGGATGGGGAGCTGCTGTAAATACAAATAAAGCTTCGCTCACCTGCCCACCACTCACCTCTTCCATCGGTTTGGGGGAGGCGAGTGGTTCGGAGCAGCTCTGTCGCCCGGTCCCTAAAAGGCCACGGACCGGTATTGGTCCGCAGCCCGGGGATTGGGGACCGGAGATGTTAAGGATTTGAAAATGAATGGTATTTGGATCTGCACCTTACCAGATCTAAGATGAACAGCTCAAACCCTCTTGAACATGCTAAGCCTAATAATAGATGCATACAAGATAGAGGTGGGGCCATGGCATAACTGTAAATTGCAGTAAAGTGTCTAGAATCCAGACTTGCTGATTTATAGAGCTCAAACCTAGTTCAACAACAGTTTTTTCCAAGGCTCTGTGCTGGAGGCTTGGAAATTAAGATCAGTAGACACGACTCTGTCTTACAAAACTTACCTGTGGGGGACATTTATCCATTCATTCATTTAACAGATAGTTTCTAGATACCATGCTCAGAGACTGGGTGTACAGGGAAGGGCCCCACCTTCAAGGAACTTACGTGTTGGTGCAGTGAGACAGACGATAAAGGAACGAGCAAATAATTACAACTTGTGATAAATACCATGAATTCAGTGATAAGAAATAACATTGGAAGGCGTATATTAGTTTTCTGTGGCTGCTGTAACAAATTACCACAGAGTGGCTTAAGCCAACGGAAGTTTATTCCCTCATAGTTCTAGAGGGCAGAAGTCCAAATCCAAGGTGTAAGCAGGGCTTCTCCCTCTTGAAGACTTGAGGAGAATCTGTCCTTTGACTCTTCTAGCTTCTGGTGGTTGTTGGCATGCTTTGACTTGTGGCTAAATCTCTCTAATCTTTGTCTCACCTCCCCTGGTGACACTACCTCCTCCTTTTCTGTGTTTTTTTCTGTGTGTCTCTTATAAAGAAGATTCTAATAGCATTTAGTACCCATTTGGATAATCCAAGGTAATCTGTTTATTTCAAGATCGTTAATCACATCTCCAAAGACCCTTTTTTTCCAAATAAGGAAACATTCACACTTTCCAGGGAGTTGATGTTGAAATCTTTTTTGCTGTTGTTGTTGGGGGGGGGGAGATTTTTTGCCTATCACAAATGGTTATTTGCACTATAATACAAAGCAGTTTTTGACAAATACTATATGAATGGCAAAAGGTACAATGAGAATACAAGAGGAATCTAGGGGACATTTTAAGGCTTCTAACAATCAACTTGAGTCTCTAGAAAGTGTATTTTGACACCATAGCGGAAGTGAAACCCACAACTTTGCCTTATTTTCATTCTACTCTTTATGATTATCTGAATTAATTAATTGATATGTTTTATCATTTGTCTTCAACTAAAGGGTGAACTGATAATCTCAATTTGTTGATGAAAGAACTAGTTGCAGAGTTGAAAATGATTAATTGCTATGTATAGTATGTCTTTTTACTCTGGTGTTTTTGTTTCTCATTGCCTGTTTATTCAGTTTAAGGCTGGAAGGAAACAGTATCATTTACTTCAATGTCCTCACTTCCTAGAGAGGAAGTAATAGTCCAAGGCCAAACATCATCTCCTAACCCTCCTAACTTCTAACAAGTTCTTATAATGGGATTTTCAGTAGCAAGTATGGTATAGGGCCTGTCCGGGCAATGGGCAACTCTGAAAGCTGCCTAACTCAGATCAATGTTATTTTTTCTACAGTAAGAGTACACTTAACATTGACAGTAGTGGCTATAAAGCAAAATAAGAGTGTGCAATACTTTAACAATATGAACTCAAAAGCAGAGAAAGGAGGAGATCCAATTTTGTAATAGCAAATGCTCTCATTCAATTTGGATGAATGCAATTTATAAACAAAAATTGGATTGAACTTCAAGGATGTCAACCAGAATTCTGGAAAAAAAAAAAAAAAGAAAAAGCCAGCCTGACCAAACAACGTGGCTTAAACCAAGTTATTTATGTACTTTATAAAAGACAGTGAAATGGTTTCTTTAATTACTACAATTTTTTAAGAAGTCGGTACATTTAGTAATTGTGTTAAATTGCTTAACTTAATTTGATAACATTAAGAATTCGTCACTTTACAAGCTTTAAAGTGCTTGTCTTTGTTCTACAAAGAGTAATTTGAAAAAAAAAAAGTAATTTGGTGGTATATTAATATTGTTAAAGGATATTGGATAGTATTTAAAATGAAATAGACTAGAAATAGTTTTTAAAGGATGATAGAGTCTTTGTATGCCAATGTAATCATTCAAGTTAGATGAGTATGATTATCAATTTGACACGAAACAGTATTTCAGTATTTCTTTGAACCAAGAATGTACTGTATTTACCTTAATATAGTTGTAGTTTATATTTTGGTTGCAGTTCATAATTGAATTATTTGGCTAATGGGAAGAAAAAAAGACATTGGTTTGATGATCAGAATTTGTTCAGCTGCATGATAATCTAGAAATATTTAATATTTGAAGGGTTATTTTAATTGTTCCAATTATGGAATAGCTTTATGAGTGGTAATAATGCTGAGCTGAATAGAATAATTTTGAAACTATGCCTATTTTATAGTTTTAAGCAAGTTATCAAAAAAATTAATGATATCTGAATCATTTGACTGTTGATTTGAGAGTAGTGATGTCTTCCTTCTTCAAGACGATGTGGTATGGGGAAAGATTTTGGAGGGTTTTACTGTTTTTAGATTTTCTCCTCAAATGTTTTTTTTTCTCCCTCCCTGATCTCTGAGATTCTATGGTGCCTATTAATTGGCTGTACTTCTAGATGATCAAGTACTTCAAAAGTCATGCATAAACTTAAAATTTCCAAAACTAGCCACCACTTAAGTTTTCTCAGTAAAGGGAAAAAAATTGTTCCAGTTGTTAGATATTTAGATACAAGTATTTTCCTAAATAAAGTAGTTTTACATAGCAAGAACTTAGGTTTAGAAAAATAAACATATTTGCAAAATGCATCTTTGAAAAGATAAAATTAAGTGTATATTTAACACTAATTTATTTTTAAATGACATAAATGTTTAAGTTTTTTCGGAAAAAGTAAAATTATATCTAATTAGCAAGTTTTTCTTAGGTAACTATCCCTAACCTAAAGCCAGCTAATGTTGGTTTGTGATAATAAGGCTGCAGAAAACTGGATATCCACATAAAAAAGAATGAAATTGGACCTTACTTTACTTTTTAAATTTATATACATAAATTAAACTAAAAATTAATCAATGCCATAAACATGAGACCTAAAACTATAAAACTCTTGTAAGAAAATATAGGGGCTTTTTCTTGCTGATTTTCCTGAAAATAGATTTTAAAAAACCTATTTTTTAAATAGATTCTAGTTATCAGCCCTTTATTGGATGTGTAGCATGCGAATATTTTCTCCCATTCTGTAGGTTTTCTGTTTGCTCTCATGATAGTTTCTTTAGCTATGCAGAAGCTTTTTAATTTGATCAGGTCCCATTTATTTATTTTTATTGTTGCCATGATTGACTTTGGGGTCTTCCTCATAAATTCTTTGCCTAGGCCAATGTCTGTAAGAGTTTTTCCAACATTTTCTTCCAGAATTCTAATAGTTTCACGCCTTAGATTTAAGTCTGTTACCCACTGTAAGTTGATTTTTGTGAGAGGTGAAAGCTGTGGATCCTGTTTCAGTCTTCTACATGTGGCTATCCAGTTTTCCCAGCACCATTTTTTGAATAAGGATTCTTTTCACCAGTGGGCAAAGGACATGAACAGAAACTTTTCACAAGAAGGCAGAATAATGGCCAAAAAACATATGAAAAAATGCTCAACATCTCTAATCATCACGGAAATGCAAATCAAAACCACAATGAGATATCACTTATTTCCAGTGGGAATGGCCTTTATCACAAAGTCCCAAAACAATAAATGTTGGCATGGATGCGGAGAGATAGGAACACTCATATACTGCTGGTGGGACTGCAAACTAGTGCAACCTCTGTGGAAAGCAATATGGAGATACCTCAAAGAGATACAACTAGATCTACCATTTGATCCAGCAATCCCATTACTGGGCAACTACCCAAAAGAACAAAGGATATTCTATAAAAAAGACATCTGCACTCGAATGTTTATAGCAGCACAATTCACAATTGCAAAGATGTGGAAACAACCCAAGAGCCCATCAATACATGAGAGGATTAATAAAACGTGGTTTATGTATACCATGGAGTACTATTCAGGTATAAGAAACAATGATGATCTAGCACCTCTTGTATTTTCCTGGATAGAGCTGGAACCCGTTTTACTAAGTGAAGTATCCCATGAATGGAAAAATAAGCACCACATGTACTCACCATCAAAGTGGTTTTAACTGATCAACACTTAAGTTCACATATAGGAATAACATTCATCGGGCGTTGGGCAAGTGAGAGGGGGGAGGAGGGGATGAGTATATACATACATAATGAGTGTGATGTCCACCATCTGGGGGATGGACATGCTTGAAGCTCTGACTCAGGGAGGGGGGAAGAGAGGGGAAAGGGCAATATACATAACCTACACATTTGTACCACCATAATATGCTGAAATTTAAAAAAAAATTAAAAAAAAACATAGGGGCAAACTTTATAACATTGGATTTGACAATGATTTCTCAACAACCTAGAGTAGATCCAGTTATATCTAGAGGTCAAAAAAATTGTCAAGATTCCTTCCTCTGCACTGCTCAGCCCTAGGTGGCTCTCCTTTGGTTCACAAAATGGCTACAGCATTCTCAATCTCATATCGGTATGTCACCAAATAGAGCATTTGGGGCCCAAGTTCTGAAGTTCACCTTCATTTGGATCAGTCATGTGCCTATCTCTGAACTAAGCACTATGGTCCAATAAATATGTGTAAGGCTGGATTAAATGCTCCATCTTAACCAATCACTGCAACCAAGGAGATGAGCTATATTGATTGGTTGGTAATGGGATACTATCCAACCACATGACCAGGAATGGGGAAGGATTATTTCCCAAAAGAAACTCTGGATCCTCTTACAAAGAAGGAGGATGGATATTGGGCAGCCAAAAGCATATGTCCATTATAGTATCAGCATACATATAGTGATTTTTTAGAAATAAGATATTTTTTAAAATTCTAAGTATACATGAAGAAATTAACATCAAAGAAAGGTTCTCTATCATTCTTTAAATGATTTGATGTACATATGTGTAATTCAAATATCATAAGCCCTTTTCATTATCCTAGGATTTACATTAACCCTTAATATTCAAGACTAGATTCTTTAAGCCCCCATTTGCTTAGGAATAGAATATCCAATGTTATTGGATGCCCATGTATTTCCAGTATCTTTAGGGTGATACTAAGTATCCAGGAATATCTTTGGAAGTAATAACTTGCTTGCATTTTTTCTCAGACCCCACATTTTTTATGAAAGATTCCACTTAGTTGCCACTGTTACCATTATTGCCAGTGAATACTTGCTATATTTGAAGTTGTTGAAATTAAAATGTAACTGCTGTAGCTAATGTTGTACCAGTGAAAAAGAGACAACTGGGAGCTGGCCTGACACTCACAGCTAGGTCTTGGTGTTTTGTTGTTGTTGTTGTTGTCATTGTTGAAGATGAAGAATTTCACAGAATATCAACATCACACAAGGCCACTCTGTAACCTTGATGGATCAAGACAAAAAGAAGACCACGCCATAATTATATATGAACATAGAAAAAAACATGAACATTGTCTAAATAAAAAAAAAATTACCAAACATTTTCCTATCCTGGTTAATATGAATAACTACTGCTTCTTTACCTATTACAGTTAACTCTTATTTTATTCTTCCTGTCTTATAGATAAGATTTATTAATACTCCCAATGGCTGAATTACACCTGCTTTTTGATGGGACCCAATCCAAAGCAAAGCTTTCCTTTCCCAAACCCTCCCCCAAATCAGCTAACATAAGCCCAAATCTTTTAATAAGTTCTAATACCCTCTTACTAGATGCCCATGGTTCCCAACGGTGTGTTTTCTTCCTCAATGCAACAAGTAATGAACCCAACTTCTTCAACTACTGATATATTCCTGATGTTCTTTGGTTGGTGGGCATTAACACCAGTGAATCTAGAACTTTGTGTTTTCATTATTAGGAAGCAAACTGAATGCTTATTGTAAATTTCACTCAGTTGCCAGGATGGGAGGAAGGAGAGTCTTCCTAAAAATTTACTTGGGCCTCAGTGTTCAGTGCTTAGCAATAGAGCTTCTTCATTCATATAGTGCAGCTAGTAGCTAGTCCGGACCTAACTTTGATGCCCAGGCTCCAAGTAGAACTTTAAATAGAGTCACCTACACTCTTGCCCTGACTACACTTACACTGCCTGCCCTCATCACTGTTGATACTGATTTTTTGGTGTAGGTCTTTATTCATTCACCAAGGCAAATATGTCTTTTCAAGGTAAGGAAAGGTGTTTGGGGTGGGGAGCGCCCCACAGTGAAGTTGACTGGGTCTCAAAGTGCTGCAATTTTTAAAAATTCATGCACACATACACTTACACAGACCTATTCTACCAGGGTGGTGGTTGGGTTGAGACAAGTTTAACTGTTTGCCCTACCCATACCAATATTTTCCTGTCATTTCAGGTGCTTTCACTGGTCTAACTCATTGTATATTCTTCCCTCATGGTGAATTCTTTTCTGATTAAACCCCTCATAAAATCTGATTTCCCCAATTATCTGTCAGTTAGGCACCTCTGAACCTCAATAGTGGACATAGTTTAAATATTTTTCTTCTGGGAGGCTCTTGGCACCAGTGAAAACCACTAGATATAAATGGGTACATGTATGAAGGAATTCACTCCAGTTCCCTAAAGCATCTAATCCTAATTCAAACTGACATGCATAGGGAGGGAAGTTGTCCAACTCAACTGACCAAAAGCATCTGAGCTCCGACTACACACAGGTACCCTAGTACTAGCTTATATTTCACCAGCAAGAATATGTGCAGCAGAATGGGATTTCCTTCTTCCTTTTATTCTTTGTCATCCCATAGGAGGAAGATATTTTGTTTTGCATATTCATGTTTTGCATATTAAGCTATGGCATATAGTCAATAATATAAAGAGAAAGTTTTTGTTCATCTCATAGAATCTCCAATCTGAAGAACCTAAAAGACTTCTAACCACCTTCTGTTGACACAGGGTGAGGACATGCCATAACCACTAAGAGGTAGGCACAGGTGGAACTTAAAATGAGCTACTCATTCTGCTTGAACTACTTTTCTGGGATAAAACTAGGATGCTGGAGGGAGTTCACAGGGGTAGAAAAGTCTACAAAGAGGAGAGAAGAAAAGAGAAGAGAAGAGGGAGAAAGGCAGTAGAAAGGAGTCCAGTATGCTCATTTTGCATGGTCTTTCTTCTGATGTCTGCTATCCTTGTATGTTTGTGATAAGTTAATAGAAAGGGTTTTTTTCCTGTTCACAGACTTCGTGTCTGGGCTGATAGCATGCACATAATGCATATGAACACATATTAATATATACATAATCATAGTCTTTACACCTTAATCAACTGAAAAGCCCTTGGAAAACTAAGAAAAGTTCAAACCAAACATACAAGATAAGGGTTTCTTCACAGACAACTTGGTTAAGACAAACTTTTGTGAAAAACACTGAAGTTTAATTTTTTTTTTTTTTTTTTTTTTTTTGAGACAGGGTCTTGTTCTGTCACCAAGGCTGTAGTGCAGTGGCATGATCACAGCTTACTGCAACCTCAAATTCCTGGGCTCAAGCCATCCTCCTGCCTCAGCCTCCTGAGTAGCTGGGACTACAGGTATGTACCACCATGCCTGGCTATTTTTTTATTATATTTTTTGTGGAGACAGGGCCTCGAAATGTTGCTTAGGCTGGTCTTGAATGCCTGTCCTCAAGCAATCCTCCCCCCTTGACTTCCCAAAGTGCTAGAATTAGAGGTGTGAGCCATCATGCCTGGCCCGTTTTGCAAACTTTTGAAAAACCATTTTTTAATGGTCTTTAGGCACATCTAAAGTATATTTTACCCATATTTATTACACAAAATTTTATTGTGATAAATTTGGTACTCTTTCCTAATGAGCAATCTGTATTAATCAACCAAATTTAACCAGAGATTTGGGATCTGTTTATATTTTATTACTATGAAATAAAACTTCCCAATTTATTCCCAATATAATTCCCAGGGGATGCAAGTTGCTTTAATGTGTTGACTGTAGAACTCAGTGCCTTTCTGTCCCAGTGCTCGTACTTTCTGAACTTCCTTCAGTTTTAAAAACTGCTACTTCTTACCTTTACCTGGAACTCTTTTGTTGGTTCTTTTTCTTCTCATCCTCTAATTAGAAGTACTTCTCCAGGAAGAGTTCCTTATTAACTGAAAAGTAGGTATTTGAGAGCTGCTAGTGCCAGACATTCTGTTTGGTATGGAATACAACAGTCAACAATGCAGTTTGTCCTTTGCTTTCTTTGTAATTACAAGAGCTAAAATTAAGTGAGAACTTAATGTGTGTGTCAGGCCCTAATCTGAGTGCCTTATGTGCATACGTTGTTTGAATTTCCACAACCATCCTAAGAAGTATGTATTAGTTTAATCCTTGTTTTGTTAATACAAATAAGCAGAATAGGGCAGAAAGAATAAGCATTCTAGTAGAATGGATGAAATTTGTAAATGTGGCTGTGAGCATGGGAAGGAGAGTGCAGAGTAACAGAGGTACCACTTGCACATAATATAAGTATCGAAACATTTGCTTAAAAAAATCATATCTCTTCTTTATGACTGCAGTCATCAAGTGGCTTTATTTTATATACCTAAAGTACAAAACATAATTATTTTAAAATATTTTGTAATTCCGATCCGAAGAAGTTCAAGCGAATGATGTTTTCCTGCAGTTACTTGAGCATGTGTTTGGAAATACACAGGCATTTGTGCTGTCCTCCACCGCTGTCTTTGGTCTCTTCCCAGTCCTACTCTTTCTCTGTTGGCCTGACAGTTTTGATAGAAAAGGTAGAAGGCTTCAGATGATCCTTCAAATGGATAATAATGGATAATCCACTCAACTAAATTACAATTAATTGTAGCTATATTTAGAAAGTAAAATGGTTCTATTGAAAACAGGGCTCAGGCTTCTACAGAGCAAAAAATTAATCTCTGTGTAATATTGCTTAGGGAATCTGCTACTTTTCTGATATGGGATTAGAATTAAGTTACCTAATACTTACTGAATTGTTTTAGCTTTTTAGTTTTCTACCCTCACTTCTTTGCCTCATTTATTTATCTCTTTCATTGGCTTGCTTAGGCTTTTTTCAATCCTTATATTTTTCACAATAATATTCCTTCTGATTCCTTTAGGGTGAAATATAAACACTAAATAGAAAAATATAAATCTGCAAAAGGACTTTGGCAGCTTTGTTTCTGTTTATTTACTTGCTTAGGAAATCATTCTTTGGTTTGCCAGGAAGCAATCCTGATTATAAACAGTAGAACCAGTGCTGGAATTATGATTTTCTTTATGATATAATCTTAGGTAAACTCTTCAGTATATAGGAACATCATAAATAATATCATAAATAGTGTTAATGTAACAAAATATGAAATGTATATATTTTGATTTTCATTTCAGGTTGGAATATACTGATAGATATGCCATTAGTGCTCTAGTAACCATTTCCTTTGGTTTCCATAGTCAACCAAAATATAGATTGTTATAGGTAACCTCTCTCCTCTTTTGTTTCAAATAGTTGTACTTAGTTGCAACATGCTGAGAACTGAATGGATTTAATTTAGAAGAGTCTTTGGTATAAAAAATATTTAATGTATGATATTAAAAACCATTTCTGGCCGGGCGCGGTGGCTCACGCCTGTAATCCTAGCACTCTGGGAGGCCGAGGTGGGCGGATCGTTTGAGCTCAGGAGTTCGCGACCAGCCTGAGCAAGAGCGAGACCCCACCTCTACTAAAAATAGAAAGAAATTATATGGACAGCTAAAAATATATATAGAAAAAATTAGCCGGGCATGGTGGCGCATGCCTGTAGTCCCAGCTACTCGGGAGGCTGAGACAGGAGGATCGCTTGAGCTCAGGAGTTTGAGGTTGCTGTGAGCTAGGCTGACGCCACGGCACTCACTCTAGCCTGGGCAACAGAGTGAGACTCTGTCTCAAAAAAAAAAAAAAAAAACCATTTCTATAAAAGAAACCCAAAGGATACATTTTGGCTTTTTTATCTATAACAAAGTATTTTAATTTGGAAACACATGCAAATGTGAATAAGTATAGTATACTGGGCTTGTGTATTACAATGTAAATTTAAACTGAGTGTATTGGGAACAGCAAATTCTCTAGTTGAATATTGAGATAATAGCATCATTTATTCAGATGTTAGAAGCTTACATATATTGAAGTAGAAAGGATGACACTAATTTATGTAGATTTAGATAGGCAGATAAGAGTTGTGCCAGATCTTGTCTTAAAAGAAGTCTTTTTCTAATTTTTTAGACTTTGGAATTAAGTCTAATTAAGGAAACAGTATTCCTTTGTATATTATGGCACATCTGTAGATGTATTTAGAGAATCAAAAGGTCAGAAATTCAATTATGTATCACATAACTATATTTTGGTCAATAACAGACTGCATATACAACAGATTATAATGAAGTTTAAAAATTTCTGTCACCTAGTGATGTCTTGAGGATCCTGACCCTGTGTAGGCCTAGACTAATGTGTCTGTTTGTGTCTTAGTTTTTAAAAAAAACATTTAAAAAGTAAAAGATAAAAATTTTTAGGCCGGGCGCGGTGGCTCACGCCTGTAATCCTAGCACTCTGGGAGGCCGAGGTGGGCGGATCCTTTGAGCTCAGGAGTTCGAGACCAGCCTGAGCAAGAGCGAGACCCCACCTCTACTAAAAATAGAAAGAAATTATATGGACAGCTAAAAAATATATATAGAAAAAATTAGCCGGGCATGGTGGCGCATGCCTGTAGTCCCAGCTACTCGGGAGGCTGAGACAGGAGGATCGCTTGAGCTCAGCAGTTTGAGGTTGCTGTGAGCTAGGCTGATGCCACGGCACTCACTCTAGCCTGGGCAACAGAGTGAGACTCTGTCTCAAAAAAAAAAAAAAAAAAAAAAAAAAATTTTTAATAGAATAAAGCTTATAGAATAAGGATATAAAGAAAGTATTTTTGTACAACTGTACAATGTGTTTGCGTTTTAAGCTGTTATTACAGCAGAGTCAAAAAGTTAAAAAATGGTAAAAACTTTATAAAGCAAAAAAGTTATGGTAAGCTAAGTTTAATTTACTATTGAAGACAGAAATTTTTTGTATAAATTTAGTGTAGCCTAAGTGTTTAAAAAGTCTACAGTAATATACAGTAATGTCCTAGGACTTCACATTCACTCACCACTCACTCACTGGCAAACCCA
Organism: Eulemur rufifrons; assembly: GCF_041146395.1. NCBI lineage: Eukaryota > Metazoa > Chordata > Mammalia > Primates > Lemuridae > Eulemur > Eulemur rufifrons. Next base: position 164,505,543 of record NC_090989.1, read on the forward strand.
GAGCAACTTCCAGTCCTGTAAGCTCCATTCATGGTAAGTGCTTTGCACAGGTGTACCATTTTTTATCTTTTATATCATATTTTTACTGTACCTTTTCTATCTTTAGATACGTTTAGATACACAAATACGTACCATTGTGTTACAATTGCCTACGGTATTCAGTACAGTAACATGCTGTACAGGTTTATAGCCTACAAACAACAGACTACATCATATAGCCTACTTGAGCGGAAGGCTAACCCATCTAGTTTTGTGTAAGCACACTCTATGATGTTTGCACAATGATGAAATCACCTAACAGTACATTTCTCAGGATATATCCCTATAGTCAAGTGATACATGACTTTAATAAAATAGAAAAACTGTGTCAGCCAAAAAGAGCTGCCTGAGATGTACCACAGACCAGGAATGTTCCATCAGAGGTGCCACCAGCTCAGCCCCTAGCCTCAGACATGGGAAGCCATTTGTCCAGGGTCAGTGATACATAGCAAACGACCAGTGTGTCACATGTATATGCCAACACTAGGCCTTTTCATAGACAAATAGAAACACCATAGTCTGAGGCCTATGACCAGAATTTAAAGTGTCAGAGGACGAAAGCATTTCTTCAAAGAATAAGAGCAAAAACCTTGCACTTAGATTTGCTGCAGGAATGAGTAGAAACTGCTTTGGATCCACAGGAGGAAATGAGGCACATTCCTCCCAAATAGGCCACATACAAAATAGAAGAGGCAAATATACCAAACAATAAACTGAGGGGAAAAGAGACTACATAGAAAATAAAAACACTGTACTCAAATTATAAGACATGCAAAGCATAGAAGAACATGCTGAAGAAGGACAAGAGGAAACAATAATTGAAAACAGGTACTCAAACACTTTACATGAGTATTGTGTGGACTGAATGTTTATATCTTCCCAAATTCACATGTTGAAGCCCTACCCCCTAACATGATTGTATTTGGAAGCAGGGCCTTTGGGAAGTAGTCAGGTTTAGAAGAGGTTACAAGGGTGGGTACCTCATGATGGGATTACTACCCTTATAAAAAGAGAAAGAGAGACCAGAACACTTGCTCACTCTCCCGCTCTTTCCACCATGGGAGGACACAGGGAGAAGGTGGTGGTCTGCAAACCAGGAAGAGGGCCCCCTCCAGGAACCAAATATGCCAGTGCCTTGATCTTGGACTTGCTAGCCTCTAGAACTATGAGAAATAAATGTATGTTGTGTAAGCCAAAAAAAAAAAAAAAAAAGAAAGAAAGAAAGAAATTATTATTTTAGTCAGCTGAAGCTATCTATGAAACAGTAACAAAACAACCCCAAATCTCAAAAGCTTAAAACAACAAAGCTTTATTTCCTGGTCTTGTAACATTTTTTACATTAATTAGGTACAGCTTTGTTTGATTTTGTCTTCATTCTGGGACCCATGCTGAGGGAGCAGCCCCTACCTGGAACATTGTCAGTCTCAGTAAAGGAAAATGAAGAATATAGTAAAACCATGAAATGGCTTATAAAGCTTCTACTTGAAATTGACATATGTGGCTTCTCATATTTTACTGGCCAAAGGAAGTCACATGACAAAGCCTGATATCAGTGGGCAGGGATGTATAATCTTCCCTCAGGGAGAAGCACCAAATATTTTGAATAATAATTCAATATAACCTACCATACTCCATACTCTTGTCACTACTATTCACTTCCTTCTCTTCTACATGCAAAATATATTCATTCTCTACCTAAAGAATATAACTCAATAGTCCCACCCAGTAACAGTAGTAGGCTCAAAGTTCAAGATATTGTGATAGTCTTTCTATAAGGCATGGACATGATTCCTCTGATCCAGAAACTTAAGCACTAAGAAAGGCAAGTTATCTGCTTTCCAAAAGTCCAATATATGAAGGTAGAACAGAGATGAGTTATTTCAGTAGATTTAAATACATGCTCCCATTCCTGAAAGAGGAAGAATAGGAGGCATAGCAGTCATTAGGTCATATTAATACATATTCTGAAATCCTACAGACTCCATAAAGGCCTTTTACCTGGGGGGTGAGTAATGTTCCTTGATTAGTCACTGGTTATACTCCCTGAGAGTATCTTCTCATGACTTTTTTTCCCATGACTCTTTGCTTACTCTCTTTTTCATTATTCTTGACCACATCTAAAAAGGGCACTGGAGCATATGCCTTTTGGAGGGCTGTGCAACTCCCTCAGCCTGCTCCCTACCCATGGAAGATAGAGTCTAAGAGCTGATGTAAGTCCCATTCATTCACCATCTTTTAGTGCAGTATATAACTCTTTGGTCAGAAGTTTCTCATGAACATTTGAGATTTAATATTTGATTCTGGTCAACTATATGTGCCTATGGTTATATCAACAGTTCTTTTCTCTATCTCTAGGCATGCTACTATCTTTAGACATAATTGCTGATATGTGGATAATTGATTGGTATTTGTGGATAATCACATCTTTACCTCTTTCCAAAGCCATTTTTTTTTTCAACTAAAAGGATTTACTGAGAGCCATCTTAATTATTCAGAGATTTGTTGAATGCAGTGTCCACATTAAGTATTGGACTCAAAACTCTCTCAGTTTTAGATTTATATTTAGAGCTTGGTGAGATTTGAAAATTGGTTGCATTTTCTAATTCTACAACTCTTAAGAAATTCTGATACTCTCTATTTCACTTCTGCTTACAAACTGCCCAATTCTTTTTGGAATTTTTAGTGTTTTTAATTTGTTTTTTTGTTTGTTTGTTTATTTTTGCTTAACAAGTACAGGCAGTTTATTTTTGGTTTTGCTGCTGAAAGGCCTGTCACCTTCTTTCTAACTGCCAGTAACTGTCTCCTTTCCACCTCCTACCCAACCCCAAAGCCACTGCCTTGTGAGGGTCTGTTCAAGCAGCATCCCACTCCTGGCACCAATTTCTGTATCAGTCAACATACACTAAATTATACTGTGCTGTCAAATAATTCCCAAATTTCACTAATTCATAATAACAAAGGTTTATTTCTTACTTTTGTCCTTCAAGGACTTGCTGCAGCTATTCCCTTATTTTCATTCCCAGACTCAGGCTAAAGGAGCAGCTACTATTTGGGACAGGTTTTTTTGTTTGTTTGTTTGTTTTCATATTGTGGCAGAAGGAAAAGAAGAACAAAATAGAACCATTCAATGAATCTTATGACTTCTGTTTAGAAGTGAAATGTATAATTGGCCAAATTAAATCACATGGCCAACCATGACATCAGGGATATGAGACTATATAATCCTCTTATGAGGGGCACTGAATAGTTTTGCCAATAATACAATGTACCCCAGCCATCCTCTTTAAGCAGAATAAAATCATATGAAAATGTATTTTTTTCTTGCTTAAATGTTTTGTCTGCCTCATCATCAGAATTTCTTCTAACTAGACATGCAAAGTATCGTATACAGAGAGTTTATATTGGAAGTGATGCTCTGTCTTTATTTTCTGTAAATTGTTGCATCTCAATATGTTGCTGGAATTATAAAAGCAATCTTTCTAACATTCTGATGATGAAGCCAACATTGCAGATGGAAGAGAGGAGAGGAAGGAGAAACCTCTTCCTTCATGATAACATAAAGCAACTGACTCAACTAACTCAGGATGCTGCTTTATCACCTTATATGGAATTCCTCTTATATGAGATTATAAGTTTCATTTCTGTTTAAGCCAGAGTGATTGAGCTTTCTCTAACATGCAGCAAACATTCTACTTTATAAAAGTTTAGTATCATATTCTTCCATGATATGAATAGAACTCTGACAAAGAAGTTTCTTCAGGGTAGACTATAACTGCACCAAACTGATTATTATTATAAGTCTAAAATGGAAAATGCCCCTGAAATTATTTTCAAGTATTCTAAATATGAGAAGATTAAAGTCTTTGAATTGTCAGAAACAAATGTTACTGAAAACTCGGCACTTGTCCACGAGGCTGCATCAGAAGAATGAGGACAAATGGTTGAGGAGAAAGAAAGAGAAGTTTATTACTTTGCCAGCAAAGGAGGAAAATGGAATGGTAGACTATCATTTCAAAATCCAAATTCCTGTACATAGCAGAAATACACAGCTTTTAAAGGGAGGGGCCCCAGTTCTAGGCTATTGTTGTTCAATTACAGTTAATGATTCTAATTGTCCCATCTCTGCTGAAGACAAAGCTATGACCTCCATCCACCTGGGAGGCCCACCAGGACCCCTGCCAGCCAGGCACCAGACCTCTTGGTCCATCTCCTACAGTACAAAGAACAAAAGACATTCCCCTGCCCCTCCTGACTACTGGCCTGAGACAGGGGTGCAGGTCTCAGTTCCCAGAAAGAGTGGGGGAAGTTTTAAAGAGACAGAAAACATCTTTTGCCATTTTCTTTCCAGGCTATTCCCTCTCGTACAATGTGATATAGAATTACCATTATAACATCATAATTTGATACTTTATTGTTTAAGACTCATGATATTGATGATGGTTCCAAGGTCATTCAAGAATAATCTTTTGAAAAAAATTGTGCTGGGACAACTGAATATCCACATTCAAAAGAATGAAGTTACACCATACTTCACACCATATACAGATGCTTTTTGACTTCCAACTGATAAACCCAATTGTATGTTGAAAATACAAGCTGAAAATGAATTTAATACACCTAACCTATTGAACATGATAGCTTAGCCTAGCCTAACTTAAACATGCTCATAACACATTCATCTACAGTTGGGCAAAATAATCTAACACAAGCCTATTCTATAATAAGGTGTTGATTATCTCATCTAATTTATTGAATACTGTATGTAAAGTGAAAAATGAATGATTGTATGGTTACTCAATATATGGTTTCTACTGAATGTGTATTGCTTCCATACCATTTTAATGTCAAAAAATTATAAGCTGAACAATGACGGGTCAGGAACTGTCTGTACAAACATTAACTCAAAGTGGATCAAAGAACTAAATGTAATAGGTAAAATTATAAAACTCTTAGAAGAAATTATAAAACTCTTAGAAGAAATCATAAGTGTAAATCATCATGACCTTGGATCAAGCAATAATTTTTTTAGATATAACACCAAAAGGACAAAGAAAAAAAACTGATACATTAGATCATCAAAAAAAAAAAAAAAACTTCTTCAAAGATCACAATCAAGAAAGTAAAAAGACTACCAAAAAAATGGCAGAAAATATTTGCAAATCATGTATCTGATAAGGTAAATGTATCTAGAATATATAAAAAACTATTACAACTCAGTAACAAAGATAAATAACACAGTTTGAAAATGGGCAAAAGATATGAATAGACATTTGTCCAAATAAGTATGCAAATGGAAAATAAGCACCTGAAAAGATGTTCTATATCATTAGCCTCCAGAGAAATGCAAATCAAACTCACAATGAAATGCCACCTCACACCCACGAAGCTGCCTATAATAAAAAGACAAATGTTGGTGAGGAATGGAGAAATTATGACCCTCATATATTGACTGGTGGGAATGTAAAAATGGGGTAGAACTGCTTTGGAAAATAGTCTGGCAGTTCCTCTAAAGATTAAATGTTGAGTTACCATGTGACCCAGCAATTCCACTCCTAGGTATATACTCAAGAGAAATTAAAACATGTGTCCACACAAAAACCATACATGAAGGTTTATAGGAGCATTAGTTATAAAACCAAAAAAAATTAACAAACCAAATGTCCAATAAATGTTTAATGGGTGAAAATATATCCATGGAATAGAATATTATTGAGCCATAAAAAGGAATGAAGTATTGATACATTCTGCAACATAAGTGAACCTTGAAAACATGCTAAGTGAAGGAAGCCAGACACAAAAGGCCACATAGTGTACAAGTCCATTTATATCAAATGCCTAGGATAGGAAAATCTTTAGAGACAGAAATTAGATTAGTGGTTGCCATGGACTGGGGGTAGGAGAGAATGGGGAATAACTGCTAACGGGAACAGAGTTTCTTTTGGGGATGATGAAAATGTTCTGGAATTAGATAGCAGTGATGACTGCACAACTCTGAATTTACTAAAAACCTCTGTAGTATAACTTCAAAAAGGTAGATTTAATGACATATGAATTCTATGCCAAAAAACCAAAATAGGAGGAGCTATTTGTATACAAAGTGAAAAATTTATAATTGTATTTCTATGCAATGACAAATTTGAAAATAGAAAATATTTTTCTATCCAAACTATCATCACAAAGAAAAAATGCTTTTGGAATAAGACTAAAAAAAAAGTATAAGACTTGTACACTGAAAATAATAAATCTTTCTTGACAGCAATTAAAGAATATATAAATAAATAGACATCCCATTTTTTGGATTGGAAGGTTCAATATTATTAAGATGGAAATTCTCCACTAATTGAGCTATGGATACAATACAACCCCTTTCAAAGTTCTGTCTGGCTTGTTGCATAAATATTGACAAACGATCCTAAAATTTATATGGAAATGGAGAACACTTAGAATAGCCAAGACAATTTTGAAAAAGAAAGACAAACTTGGAGTACTTTCACTCCCCAATTTCAAAATTTACAATAAATAACAGTTATTAAGACAATGTGGTACTGACATAAGGATAGACATGTAGGTGAATGAAACACACAAGTGCTGAAATAAATCTTTTATAGTAAATTGATACTTGACAAATATGCCAAGAAAATTCAGTGGGGAGAGGATAATCTTTTCAACAAATGATACTGGGACAATTCAATATCTACTTGCAAAAAAATGAACTTATATCCTTACCTCATGCCATACATAAAAATTGTAGTCTTAAATATAAGCTAGAACAATAAGACTTTTAGAATAAAGCATAGGAGAAAATATCTGAGCCCTTGGGTTAGGCAAAGATTTCTTACACATGACACAAAAGCACAGCGCACAAAAGAAAAAAAAAAGTGATAAATTGAACTTGATCACAATTCAAACTTTTACACTTCAAGTCACCATTAAGAAAATAAAAAGATGAGCAATAGACTTGCAAATAGACAAGCAAAACACATATCTGATAAAGGATTTTCATCCAGGATTTACAAAGAACTCTTGAAATAATAAAACAAACCCAATCAAAATTGGACTAAAATTATGAATAGACATTTTACCAAAGAAGATATAGGAATTGTTATTGAACACATGAAAAGATGCTCAACAGCATTAGTCATTAGAGAAATGCAAAGTAAAACCACAATGAGACACCACTTCATACCCACTGGAATAACTATAATAAATTTTGTTACAGTAACAAATGCTTGTGAGAATGTAGAGATATGGAAGCATTCATACATTGCTGGTGGGAATGTAAAATGTTGCAGCTACTTTCAAAAACTGTTAAGTTTCTCAAAAAGTTAAATATAAAACTACCATACAAGCCAGCATGTCCACTCCTAGGCATCTACCAAGAGAAATGAAAGCAAGTCCACACAGAGGCTCATATGTGAATGTTCATAGCAGCATTATTTATAATATCCCCAAACTGGAAACAACCCGTCAACTAATAGACAGATAAAATGTATCCATATAATTGAATATTATTTAACAATTAAAACAATGAACTTTCTACATCACAGATAAACCCCAAAACATTATGCTAATGGAAAGAAGCACATACTGTATGATTGTGAACACACTATATGATTCCATTTATATGATATGTCCAGAAAAGGTAGGTTTGTTGAGATAGAAAGTAGATTAGTGGTTGCCTGGGTCTAGGGTTGGGAAAAGAATGAGAATCTGAATTAACTGTAAGTGAACATGGGAGATCTTTTTTGCCGGGGGAGGCGTGAAAATGTTCTAAAATTTATTTAGGGTGATGTTTGCACCCTTGGTAAACTTACTAAAAATCATTTAAATTGTATACTTAAAATTGATGAATTTGATGATATAGTTTACATATATCAATAAAACTGTTTATAAAATTCACAAATGGTGCCATGCCATAGCACAGCTGGGAAATGAGGAGTGAACAATTAAAAATGATATCTTGGGTTTTGCTGCCAATTTAGAAGGATCACGATAATGAGATGACCAAATTGATTTAAAGTAAGTTATCTTTTGATGCTTTTATTTCTGGTCTTGGTAGCCAGATTCCATGTTGGCCAGAGAGCCTCTTTTATTTAGGAAAGATAAATGTAGGCAGAAACTGATGCTATCAAGAGATATTGAAAAATAAAAGTCACAGAAAAAGTACTACAAGGGCATCTTTTTATTCTCTAAAAGTTTCACCAACTGCTACCATTTTCTAAATCTCCTTGTCTTCATTTTTCAGTTACTTTATAATTCACTTGGTTTTATGTGGTTGTCATTAACTCTAAATTTCCTCTAAACTTATACTGTTTCACTTTCATTTACATTAAGGATTTGTGCATTCTCTCAAGTGAAATGTTTTGCTCTGAAATGAGTTTATGGAGATAACCATTTTAAAAAAGAAAGCCTTGTGTTTCTGGAGCAAAAATTAATTTGGATGGTTCATTAGTTAGTTTATAACAGCTGAATACTCCTTACTCTTGAGATAAGGAGTCTTCTTCTTGAGATAAAGATAAGAGCCTTCTATTGGTTGGTCTGATTTATTCATTCATAGACTTAGGTAGGCATTCATTCAGCAAATGTTTATTTTGAGCATCTCTTCTTACCTAGCACTAAGCTAGATTCTGGGAATATATCAGTGAACTCCACATGAGGGAAGAAAAAATAAGGAAATAAGTAGGGTTATTCCACAAGATAGGAGGTGTTATGGGAAAGAGTAGCCAAGGGACCTGTTGTAGACAGGCTGATTAAAAGAAGCCTCCATGGGGAGGTGAGAGGAAAGCCAAAATCTGAATAATGAGAAGAAATCAGCCATGTGAGGATCTGGGGAAAGAGCAAGACAGGCCAAGAGATTACAGAACAAAAGACCTCTAGGAGACGTTGGGCCTGGAGTGTTCCTGAGAATATAGAAGCCAATGTTGTTGGAGTATCATGATGCAGGATCATATGATGTGTTTATTAGGTCATAGTTAGAAGTATGGATTTTACTATAATTACAACAGAAAGAATTTTAAAGCAGGAGGGTAAGGTTTTTAAGCAAGGAGGTAAAATAATCTGATTTATATTTTAGAGAGATCAGTTTGGCTATTAAATGGAGAATGGAATGGGGCAGGGGATGGAGTGCAAAGTTAAAACAGAAAGACCAATTGAAAGGCTTTTCTAACACTCAGGAAGAGAGACAGGTATCTTGGGCCATGGTAGTAGCCATAGAGATGGAAAAAAATAAGTAGATTTCAAATTTTTTCTGTACTTCTTAATGGCTTAAAGGTGGAAAATGAAATTAGATAAATCAAAGAGGACTTTTAAGTGTTTGATCTCAATAACTGGAAGGATGGTGGTATGATTTACTGAGATGGGAAAGATTGGAAAAGAAACAAGTTTGGAGAAAAAAAAAGAAAATTTCTTCTGTTTTGAATAGGTCAAATTTACAATCCTATTAGTTATCCTAGTTGAATATCAAGTAGGAAGTCATAGTATTTAAATCTGGAACTCACAAGAAAGGTCAGGAATGGACATATATGTTTGAGGGTCACTGACATGTAGATGGCATTTAAATCCATAATTTCAATCTCTGGATGAGATTGCCTAAGGGAGAGAAAAGGGTTCAGCTCTGAATTCTGGTGCTTGTGGACATTCAAAATATGAGTAGAAAGAAGACAAAGGAGGCCAAGTGAGTGAAGCAGGTTAAGTGGAGATTATGCTGCCTAGAAAGTGCATCTCCATCCAGAGGTTCTGCTGCTACTCAGTTCCACCTGTTAGTTGCAAGGCAGTGCCATATGGAGCCATATTAGAACCTGAATCAAAAGGAAAAATGTGTATCTCTATATACACTTATCAAAATATCTTCCCATCTTTTGGCTGGGTGCAGGGGCTCATACCTGTAATCCCAGCACTTTGAGAGGCCAAGGCAGGAGGACTGCTTGAGGTCAGGAGATCCAGACCCTGTCTCCACAAAATAAATAAATAAATAAATAAAAATAACCCCCCCCCAAAAAAAAAGCCAGGTGTGGTGGCATGTATCTGTAATTCTAGCTACTCGCAAGGCGAGGCAGTTCGAGCTCACAAGTTGAGCCCAGGAGTTCGAGGCTGCAGTGAGCTATGGTCATGCTGTTGCACTCCAGCCTGGGTGACAGAGTGAGACCCTGTCTCTTAACAATAAATAAATAAATAAATAAATAAAAATATATCTTCCCATATTTTGAACTAAAGTGGAAAAAGTTGTTAAAAGGTCTACAATCAAAAAACATGACTATATATAAAGCTCTGTGCTGTCCAATCTGTTTGCATATCATTGTCCACCCTCATAAAACTGCCCAGTGGCAGGACTTGATGGGCAAGCGACCCCAGAGCAGAGGGCTGATTAAAAATGACTATCCCCATGGCACAGTAGTGGACGGTTATAAAACAAATGAACATTAGCCTCTCTTCATTTAAAATTTTGATTTTTTTACTATGGATTTTTTGCATTAATTTTGATTTATTAAAGATTATATTAAAATTATCTTGATTACTAAGTTGCATGGCACTGTTGGACATTTTGCACTCACAGAGTATTTGGCTTATTTTATTGTAATCCTGGTCCTGGACCCAGGGCAAAAATATCCCCATTTTTGAAAGAGAAACTGATAATCCATATTTTGATCTGAAATCTCACATTTTGAATATGTTGGCTAGTTATTAAAAAATTAAAAAAACACATCGTTGGCCAAACAAAGCATTAGGAATCCCACCATAAAGCATCTGAGAATCATGAGAAGCTCATAGAACTGGTCATCAGAAGGCTTAAGTTCTAGTCCTAGTTTTAACCTAACCACTTGGCACTTTAAGTGTATTCAGCCACATTTTTCACATTATTCAAAGTAAACTTCTATGACCCAGTGTCAGTCATGGTAATTAGAATTTTATAGAATACTAGCATTGACCAAATCCTATGGATCTGAAGTATAAATGTTAGATTGAACCCTATGAAATTACTAATAACCAGCCATTTTGAATCTATAGAAACCATGAAATTCATGTGTCTCAAGCTGATAGTTTTAACTTGTTGGGCCTGAGAATATGATAAACCAGGCAGTGCTGTGCCAAGCCACATTAAAGCCTGAGCCATAGGAAAAATGTGTTCCCCTATGTTGCACAGCAAGATCAGACATTTGGCCAGAAACCTCTAGACAGAAGAAAAGGGCACTGATTGGGACAGGATCATGACTTGCCTTTTTTCTTGCCATAGCATCAGCTAGTTTTATCTGAGCTCATGTTCCCAGGGAGTCTCACCTAGGTGCTCATTCTCTATACAGGCCTCCAGGTGGCCCATATCTGAGTCCATTTAGGGTTTCTGACTTGAATCTGAGTTATTTACATATATGAAGATCTTAAGCCTTCAATGTTTTTAAAACAACACAATTTTGAAATAAACAGCTGAAGTTCAAGGTGAAAAGAAATGGAGTCTTTATCAACAATTGTACATTCATTTTTATCTAGGAAGATAACTAAGTTTAGCATTAACCAAGCATAAAATGTAGCCATTCACGAACCTCTTCCAATTTGAGTGCAACTGCTCATGCATACCAGGTAGAGGGTACTTACAATGATTATCTCATTAGCTTAAAGTGGGCCTTATAGTAATCTACACTGTAGTTTTTTCTGACTCCCTTAGACAATTAATTTTAAGCTACAGCTAATGCATGCAATCCCAAATGTACATTGATTTCAGGCTGGGATACTTGTTGTCAAATTCAATTCAGTTCTTTAGTTCATAGGGAACATAAGAATCTTAAAGCATTTGTGTCAGTGCAATACTTTGTGCTTAAACATGTAACGCACATTGAAAAAAAATATGTAGACTCTCCTCACATACATTAAGATACTAGAGGGTTTTTAACTCAATAGAAGAAACCTAATAGGCATTAAATATATATTTGTTGAATGGATAAACATTAAATACTATATGCTTGATGTTGTGATATCAAAATAATAAAAGACCTTGCTCTTGCACAAGAGTATAGGAATATTGGAGTATGTATCCATTTTATTGAAAATAGGCTCAAGTTAAAAATGAGGGTGGATAAAGCAGAGTCTTATTTTATATCATCTAAAATTGGAATTTTCTTTGGCATACGGTCATTGTTGTGTGCTCCAATTTTTAAAGTAAAACAGTAGTTTTGGCTGGGCACAGTGGCTTACACCTGTAATTCTAGCACTTTGGGAGGCTAAGGCAGGAGGATCACTTGAGCTCAGGCGTTCAAGACCAGCCTGGGCAATAGTGAGACCCTCATCTCTACAAAAAAATAAAAAAAATTTAGCTGGATATGGTGGTGTGTGCCTCTAGTCCCAGCTACTCAGGAGGCTGAGGCTGAAGGATCTTTTGAGCCCAGGAGTTGGAGGCTGCAGTGAGCTATGATGGTACCACTGCACTCTAAGTCTGGGCAACAGAGTGAAACCCTATCTCAAAAAGACAAAAACTAACAAACAAAAAAACTAAAATAGTGGTTTTAAGAGGGCATTAAAAATAGGATCAGTATTAAGATTTTATAGTTTAAAGAATATATCATCTTTCAGATTAAATAAATCTTATATAAAGCCTGAATTTATGCTTTTTTTTTCTTATGTGAAAGAGTGCAACAATAATAAATAGAAAAAGAAGAAACAAAGCCTTTCTGTTCCCCATGAAGGGTGTTAGATGGAAAGAAACATGGCTAGAGCTTAACAAGGAAAAAGTCTGTGGAGAGTTGAGGGGATACAGTGGACATGGTAGCTAGCCTCAATTTTTGTCCCTCACTGGTCCCCACTTCCTGGTATTCATGTGGTCATGTAGTCTCCTCCCACATCACACCAGGGTCAGTCTATGTGACCAATAACATGTGGCAAATGTAATGATCTGTCCACTTACAAGATAAGGTTGTAAGACTTGGCCCTCTTAGGGTCTTTCTCTCTCCCTCTCTCTCCCTCTCAGATCACTCACTCTAGAAAATGCCAGGTTCTATATCACAAGGACACTCAGGAAGGCCTATGGAGATGTCCACTTGATGAGTAACTGAGGCTTCCAGTCAACAGCCCACAAGGGACTGAGGACTCCAGCCAAAAGCCATGAGCATGAGCTTGGAAGTGGTTTCTCTGGCTCCACTCTTCCCACTCTTGCATTCCTAGCCCTAAGACTGAGATAATAAATGTTGTTTTAAAGTACAAAATTTTGGACTAATTTGTTATGTGGCAGTATGTAACTAATAGATGAGCTCTGCCTCTCCAAGGCAGACTTGTAAAACTCAAATTCCAACCTCCTGTGCAGCTAGGACATAGGTATGTATTATAACTACACCAAGTAGATTCCCCCATGCTAGGCTTCAATTCAGAAATAAGCAGTTTATAAAATCAAGGTGTTGGCAGGGCATAAATAAATAAATGGAAATAAGCAATTTAGTGAATGAGTGGCTTCCCATGAAACCCTTTTAACTTGTGAGGGAGTGGCTAATGCTACTGGTTGCAATGTCACATTACTGGGACTGAATGACATTGGTATTGCAGAAGCAGCAGTGGTAGTTTTTCATCCCATCAGTTCTGCAGGGCAGTTTTAGTCCTTTCTTCTGAAATCTTTATTTTTTTGAGCAGTTTTAGGTTTATAGAAACATTAAACAGAAAGTACAGACAGTTTCCATACACCCCCTACTTCCCACCCCCAGTTTCCCCTATTATTAACATCTTATATTAGTGTGGTACATTTGTTAAATCTGATAAACCAATAGTGATACATTATTAACACCCAAAGTCCATAGTTTACATTAGGCTTCACTCCTGGGGTTGTATATTCTGAGTTTAGACAAATGTATAAAATGCGTGCATTGCCATTATAGTATATAGAGCAGTTTCACTGCCCTAAAAATCCACCATGCTCCCCTTCTCATCTTTCCTTTCCCCCAACCCTTGGCCATCACTGATCTTTTTATTGTCTCTATAGATTAGTCTTTTCCAGAATGTCATACAGTTGGAATCATACAGTAGGTGCCTTTTGAGATTGACTTCTCTTATTTAAAATATGTATTTAAGGTTACCTGATGTCTTTTAATGGCTTGATTGCTTATTTCTTTTTTTTTTCCAAAGTATTACCAGGGTACAAATGTTTTTGATTACATGAATCACTTGAGTCAGGGTTAAAAGTGTACCCATCACCCAGATAGTGTTCATTTTACTCATTAGGTAGGTTTTCTCCCATCCCCTCCTCTTCCCTCCCCTGCTTGAATTTCACTGAGATTTAATTCCCTTTATGCATATGTGTGCTCGTAAGTTAGTTCCAATTTAATAGTGAATACATGTGGTGTTTGTTTTTCCATTCTTTAGATACTTCACTTAGGATAATGGTCTCCAGTTCCACCCAAATTGTTGCAAAAGGCATTAAGTCATCCTCCTTCATGGCTGAGTAGTATTCCATGGTATACGTATATCACATTTTGTTAATCCACTCATGAATTTATAGGCATTTGGGTTGATTCCACATCTTTGCAATTGTGAATTGTGCTGCAATAAACATTCAAGTGCAGGTGTCTTTTTGATAAAATGACTTCTTTTCCTTTGGGTAAATACCCAGCAGTGGGATTGTTGTATCAAATGGTAGGTTGACTTTTAGTTCTTTGAGGAATCTCCATACTGTTTTCCGTAGAAGCTGAACTAATATGCAGTCCCACCAACAGTGTATAAGCATTCCTTTCTCTCTGCATCCATGACAGCATCTATTGTTTTTATACATTTTAATAAAATCAATTCTGACTGGGGTAAGGTGATATCTCATTGTGGTTTTGATTTGCATTTCCTGGATGATTAGTGACATTGAGCATTTTTTCATATGTTTATTGCTCATTTGTCTATCTTCTTTTGAGAATCTTCTGTTCATGTCTTTTGCCCATTTTTTAAGGGGTTGTTTGATTTTTTGTTGCTGATGTGCTTGAATTCTTTGTAGATTCTAGTTGTTAGTTCTTTATCAGATATATAACTTGCGAATATTTTCTCCTATTCTGTAGGTTGTCTATTTTCTCTGTTAATTATTTCCTTGGATATGCAGAAGCTTTTTAGTTTAATCAAGTTCTATTTATTTATTTTTGTTGTTGCTGTGATTACCATTGGACTCTTCCTCATAAATTTTTTGCATAGGCCAATATCTGCAAGGGTTTTTTCAACATTTTCTTCTAGAATTCTTATGGTTTCGTGCCTTACATTTAGGTACTTTATCCATCTTAAATTAATTTTTTCAAGTGGTGAGAGATATGGATCCTGTTTCATTATTCTGCCTGTGGCTGTCCAGTTTTCCCATCACCATTCATTGAATAGGGATTCTTTTCCCCAGTGTCTATTGTTGTCTCCTTTGTCAAAAATCAGTTTGCGTATGTGGATGGTTTTATATCTGGGTTTTCTGTTCTGTTCCATTTGTCTGTGTCTCTATGTTTGTGCTAATACCATGGTATTTTGGTTGCTATAGCTTTGCAGTATAAATTGAAGTCTGGTAATGTGATGCCTCCTGATTTGTTCCTTTTGCTTAAGATTGCTTTGGCTATTTGGGCTCTTTTCTGGTTCTACATGAAGCATAGAATTATTTTTTCTATATCTGTGAAATATCATATTGGTATTTTAATGGGAATTGCATTGAATCTGTAAATCACTTTGGGTAGTATGGAAATGTTAACAATGTTGATTCTACTGATCCACAAGCATTATATGTTTTTCCACTTGTTTGTGTCATCTGCGATTTCTATCCTAAGTGTTTCATAGTTCTCATTGTAGAGATCTTTCACCTCTTTGGTTAAATAGGTATATAGGATATTATTGATTTATGTACACTTATTTTGTAACCTGAGACTTTGAAGAATTAATTTATCAGTTCCAAGAATCTCTTGGTGGAATCTTTGGGGTTTTCTAGATATAAGATCATGTTGTTTGTAAAAAGCAATAGTTTGACCTCCTCTTTCCAGATTTGGATACCATTAATTTCTTTCTCTTGCCTGATTGCTCTTGCTAGTACTTCTAGCACTATATTGAATAGAAGTGGTGACAGTGGGCATCCCTCTCTTATTCCACTTCTTAGGGTGAATGCATTCAACTTTTCCTCATTCATTATGATGGTGGCTGTGGGATTATCATATATGGCTTTTATAATTTTGAGATATATTCCTTTTATGCCTAGTTTGTTCAGGGTTTTTATCATGAAATGGTGCTGAATTTTGTTGAATGCTTTTTCTGCATCTATTGAGATGATCATATGATCTTTGCTTTTGCTTCTGTTCATGTGGTACATCACACATATTGATTTATGTATGTTGAATTGTCCTTGCATCCCTGGGATGAAGCCCATTGGTCATGGTGGATTATTTGTTGGATATACAGTTTAATTAGGTTTGCTATTTTATTGAGAATTTTTGGATCTATATTCATAAAAGATATTGGTCTGTAGTTTTCTTTTTTGTTATATCCTTTCCTGGCTTTGGTATCAAGGTGATACTGGCTTCATAGAATGAATTGGGGAGGATTCCCTCCTTCTCAATGTTATGGAATAATTTCTGCAGAATGGGTCTAACTCTTAATTGTAGGTCTGGTAAAATTGGCAGTGAATCTATCTGGTCTGGGGCTTTTATTGTTGATGTTGGAAGATTTTTTTTATTGGTTCTTCAATCTCTTTGCTTATTATTGTTCTGTCCAGTAGATCTATTTCTTCCTTATTGAGTCCTAGGATGTTGTGTGTTGCCAGAAATTTGTCCATTTCTTCTATGTTTTTGAGTTTATGTACATAATGATTTTGATAGTATTTACAGATGATATTTTGTATTTCTGTGGTATTGTAATATCTCCTTTTTCATTTATTATTTGAATCCTTTCTCTTCTATTCCTGGTTAATCTAGCAAGAGGTCTGTCAATTTGGTTTATCTTTTCAAAGAACCAACTTTTTGTTTCATTGATCTACTGTGCAATATCCTTTTAGATTTCATTTAGTTCTGCTCTGACTTTAGTTATTTCATTCTTTCTGCTGGTGTTGCATTTGGTTTGTTCTTCCTTTTATAGTTCTTTGAGACATATCAATAGATTGCTAATTTGTGATATTTCTGTCTTTTTAAAGTAGGCATTTGAAGCTATGAATATTCCCCTTGGACTGGTTTTGCTGAATCCTATGGATTTTGATAGCTTGTATCCCCTTTGTCATTCAGTTTGAGAAATCTTTTAATTTCCATTTTAATTTAATTATTGATCCAATCATCATTTAGCAGGAGGTTGTTTAATTTATGTGACTTTGTGTAAAATTGAGTGTTTGTCTTGGAACTGATTTCTAATTTTATTCCACTGTGGTTTGAGAAGATACATGGTATGATTTCTATTTTTTTAAATTTGTTGAGCCATGTTTTGTTGTCTAAGATATGATCAATCTTGGAGAATGTTCCATGTGCTGATGAGAAGAATGTATATTCAGTAGGTTTTGGGTAAAATGTTCTGTAGATGTCTGTTAGGCCCATTTGTTCTAGAGTCCCATTTAAATCCAGTATTTCTTTATTTTTTGCTTGGATGATCTGTCCAGTCTGTCAGTGGGATGCTAAAGTCCCCAGCAATGATGATGCTGCCATTTATTTCTTTCCTTAGATCTAGTAGGGTTTGCTTTAGGAATCTGGGTGCTCCTGTGCTAGGTGCATAACTATTTAGGATTTTTATGTCTTGTTGAATTTCTCCCTTTGCCATTATGTAATGACAATCTTTGTCTCTCTTTACTATTGTTGATTTAAAGTCAATTTTATCTGATATGAGAATGTCTATACCTGCTTTTGTTTCCATTTGCATGGAATATTTTTTTTCCATCCCTTCACCTCTAGTCAGTATGAGTCCTTGTGGATTAGATGTGTTTCCTGGAGACAACAGATGCTTAGGTTGTATTTTTTCCACCCATTCAGCCTGCCTGGGTCAGTTGAGTGGGGAATTCATTCCATTCACGTTGATTGTTAGAGTTGACATGTGGGATGCTGTTGTGTTCATCCAATTGGGTGGTACCTTATTGCTTTGTTTTACCTCTTGTGCTATTTTTTATATGAGCTCTGCCCTTTAGCTTTTGACTGGTTTTACACTGATTGGTGTCTATTATGCTGATTTATGTGTAATGCAGTTCTGAGTATTTCCTGCAGGGCAGGTCTGATCTTGACAAATTCCCTCAGCGTTTGCTTGTCTGGAAAAGACTTAATTTCTTCATCAAATATGAAACTTAGTTTTTCAGGATATAGAATTATAGACTGGCAGTTTTTCTGCTTAAGAAGACTGAAGACGGAGACCCCCAACTCCTTCTGGCTTGTAAGGTCCCAGTTGAGAAGTCTGCATTGAGCCTAATGGGTTTTCCTTTTTAAGTTACTTGATATGTTTGCCTCATGGCTCACAGGAGTTTCTCCTTCTTATTGACTTTGGACAGTCTGATGATTATGTATCTTGATGATTGCCTCTTTCTGATGAATCTCCTAGGTGTTCATTGAGCTTCTTATACCTGGGTGTCTGAATCTCTAGCAAGACCATGGAAGTTTTCCTCAATTATTCCATCAAATAGGTTTTATGGCCCTTATACATTTTCTTCTTCACCCTCAGCAATGCCTATGATTCTTATATTTGGCTGTTTTACATAATCCTATATTTCTTGTAGGCTTTGGTCATTCCTCTTCATTCTCTGTTCTACGTTTTTGGCTGACTGTGTTAATTGAAAAGAGTTGTCTTCAAGCACTGGGATTCTTTCTTCTGCCTGGTCTCGTCTATTCTTAAAACTTTTCATTGTGTTTTGTTTTCCTTTAAATGAATTTTTCATTTCCAGGAGTTCTATCTGGTTTTTTATTATGTTGATCTCTTTGGTGAAGTTTTCATTCCTGAATTGTTCTTTTGGTTTCTTTGAATTTGTTTTTCATTTTCTGTTGGATTTCACTGAGCTTCCTTACAATCCATATTTGGATTTCTTTATCTGTCATTTCAATATTTTCATTTTGGTTAGTATCCATTGCTAGAGAGCTGGTGTTCCCTTTGGGGAGTATCCTTTTGCTCTGATTTTTCATACTTTTGGAGTTTTTTGATGATTTCTTCTTATCTGTATTTTTGAATTTTCTTTTGTTTAGAAAGGGCTTTTTTCCCCTCCCCTCACTTGTACAGTGTCTCTGTAGCATATGTTGGGTAAGAACTTTTGGCTTTGCTTGTGGTGCTTTGATGGTGATCTGTGTTCTGGATAGATGACTTGGTTATAGATATCCTTAGTGTGGTGGTTTTTTTCAGTTGCTTGCTGTTTGTAGGCTGTAGGAGTGGTAAGCTATGTGAGTGGGAAGATTCCCTGTCTCTCTTTGATGAGGGAGGATGGAGGTCTTTGAAATCCTTTCTCTTTCCCTAGCCCTGTGGTCTTCTTAACAGTGTGAATTGTAATGGCATACCCACTTTAATCTTTGAAATAGTAGGTTTTGCTTGTGGGTGAGAATCAACCACACCCTGTATGATTGAGTCAGTAAATGCTGTAAAGGGCATGCAAATTGACTTCCCTGTCAGTAGGTGGTGCTTTGCCAAAAGGAAAAAGCTGCAATGTTGTTTTTGGGTCCTGTGACTGGCTCTCAGCACTTGAATGCCTCATGTGGTGGGTGGGGCCCTGGAACTTCCAGATGAGTCCTTATTCTCTGCAACAGCAGAGTTGGGTGGGGGAGTGGCCCTAGGCAGGGCTGCTTTGGGTGAGCCTCTTCTCAGTCTTCACAAAAGCTGGTAGGGTAGCTGTTTTGGCAGGGGTCAAAGGTCTGCTCCCAGCTTCTGTCTAAAGCCAACAGGGAGGGGTTGAACTGGTCCCACCCAATGAGAAAGTCTGCCTGTGGATGCAGGGCTGTCTGAGATTCACAATCTGTTTGTTGGGTGTAGGTTTTGCTCTTCTCCCTTGCTCTGCAGTCTCCCTCTGGCATCTTAGAGCAGGAAGGAGCTCAAGTTAATTAAGGTCCCCCATGCTTGCACTGTGGTCTGGAAAACTTCCCTGCTCAGGATCCTGGTCTGAGTTGAGAGCACAGCATTCCTATCGGGGGAGGGGTGCCCTGTGTGTACACTGCAGCTAGGACCCACACTGCACTTTCCTCTCATACCTGCCCATGCAGGCTCCCTCCCCTCCTGTGACTAGTTCACAAATCTCCTCTTGGTGCCCCTGAACAACACAATCAAGACCTGGGGTTATGGGATCTGGCCTGCAGGCATGTCCCTGGTGCCTGAAGATCAATCTCTGACCATGCCATGGATGAGCATGCTGATCTTGAGTTGCCTATGGGGTGCTCAAGCAGGTTTGGTATCCCTTTGCTTTGGTGTATGTCCTTTGGGGTATGGAGCCACTGGGCAAGCACACCAGGGAGGGCCAATGAGCAGGGAGCTCGCAGTCTCAGTACCCCTTGTTCTGCTGCAGGACCTTAAGAGGAAAGGATTGAGCCCTACTTTCTGTGGAAGCCTCAGTGTGGTGGCTCAATTGTCTTTCTCAGCAGCTATGGGTTGGGAAGGGGTAGGAGAAGGAGAGGAAATGAGTCTGGATGGAAGGCACCTAGAACTCTTGTTGTCTTTGTTCATCTCTCAGGGTGACAACACACCCAGAATGTCCAGACTCTGGACTCACACAGATCACCTGGGACCCACTGGACCCCTGTCATTTCTGCAGTCTGGGCTGGAGTTGGGAAATGTTTCTGTGGGAATGAGCAAGACAAAACTTGAGGAATTGAAGTCTCCTGGGGAGAACAAAGGCACATGGCGAGTAAAGAAGCAATATGGTGCCTGGCATCCTACCTTGGATCTGTGGCAACAGGAAGCACCCTAGGGGAACTGGGAGCCTAGTGCTTTGTCCACAAGAACCCCTCAGGTCACTGGTGACAGAAGCTTTGGGCTCATAGGGGCAGAAACTTTCTCCAGCAGCTAGGAATCTGCTGACTGTCAGAGATGCAAGGGAGGGAGAAACAAACCACTTCACCTACCCTTTTTTTTGCTGGACTCCAAGCCTCTTGGGGTTGATCTCTGCTGATATTTTGCTCTTTCTTGTTCTGCTCCACAACTTCTTCCCATGGAATCTCTTGTAGGTACTGGCACACTTCCCTCAGACTTACACCTTATGTATGTTTGTTTGTTTGGTGTTTTCTCTTTCATGTAAAACTTTTCCTTACTGAGATGCTCTGCTATCTCTGATCAGCCATCTTGCTTCTCTGTATTCTTGAAATCTTAATCTTAAGCCTAATCCTCCTAGTTCTAGTCATTACTCCTCCTAGCAGTTCTGTGAGCTTTCTAATATCCCTTTAATGAACTCCTTCTAATTAACTGGCTCAAGTTAGTTTCTATTGCTTGCAACAAGAAGTGCTGACTAATAACAAAGGAGACCTGCCAGGGCAATGGAGATGAATTTTTTATAGACACCGATATTTTTGCATGGAAGCTGAGAGTAATATACCTATGGAGTAAATCAGGTGGAAGAGTTTTGGCCTAAGCCTTTCTAAAAGAAAAGGCGATCACCTCTGTAGGGCACCTGATGTGTCAATAAAGTTCGTCAACCCTGTTGCCTATGGATACATTTAGTGGATAGGAAAGCCAACTTTTATTCACTTCACTAGCATCATTAAATGAAAGTATTTTATAATGATCCTGAGTCGTCAACAACTTTTAAGTTATGTTCATCTATTTGCTATGATAGTGAAGTTTTGTAACACCTTAGATTTAGATAGATTTCAGTGAAAAATGTGTAAGGATAAAAAGTCTCCATCAAGTGATTATAACAGAAGGTTATTTGTAAAATTCACTTGTATGGTATAACTCATTCCTCAACATTGCCAGATAAATTTGCTGTTGCTGTCATTGCTAGATATCTGATTCATTCACTTTGATTTACATTCAGTGGTAGATTTGTGTTAGTAGCTATATATGAACTTTTCATGGATGATCAGTTTATTTAATAGAGAATATCTGATTCATGAATTCATTTACATGTAAAGATAAAATCAATTAAGAAACACATTTGAAAAAATATTTGTACAAATAACTATAATTGATTTAACTATCAATTTCTTTGTTATATTGTATTTTTCTATAGGCATTTTTTTCTATAGGTATAACTTCAACATACTTACGTTTTAAAACATCCACTACAGATAGTAATGTACAAGGCAAGTCTTTAGAAATGTCAAAATTATCATATCTCCTTATTAATAAATATTCAGCATTGTAGTACATCTAGATTTGGCTGACTGCTTGTCAGGGATGTTGTAGGAAAAAATTTAATCATTTGGTGGACTAAATAAGTGACTTTTAGTCACTTCAAATCTTGAAATCCTGTGAGCATCTATGACATACATTTAGACTATACATTTGGACTATAGTTTAAAAAATCCTTTTTATCTTGTGAATTAATTCCATCTCAAATGTTTAAAACTTGATAAAATTTAAGTAATGTAGTTATTCCCTAGATGAATTACCTTTATTAAGAAAATAGAGTTAAATGAATTGAGACTCCCAGATAATTATCTTGTCCATTACAAATTTTCAGTTAAATGTTAAACATTGTATTTTTAAACAAAAACATTTTGCTTTAAAATTTTGAGTTTAATTTAAATTATTATATTCATTTAATAATATGTAAATACATTAAATAAATATATAAATAAGTGTTCTATTTCCAAAATATATCTCAAATCTAGCCATTTGCTCCATCTCTCTTGTAATATCTGGTAATTTAAATAACCATCCTGTCTTACCTGGGCTACTAATATAGCCTTCTGCCACTCTCTTTGATTCCACTTTTGCTCTCCTTAAAGCCATCCTCTATACAGAAGCCAGAATGAACTCCTATGCCCTTAGTGTAAAATTCTAGTTTCATAATATGGCAAAAAACAAAAAGCCAAAAAGCAAAAAACAAAAACAACCCTGTCCCCATAAGTACCTGCGTCTCCAACTTTATCTCTATCCCTTTGTCTCTTTATTTTCCTTTCTGCATTTTTTATAGCAACGTTGAGTTATAATTCATATATTATATAATCTACCTATTTAAATTATACAAATTCAGTGGGTTTTAGTATATCCAGTGAATTGTGCTACCATCACCACAATCAACTTTAGAACACTTTCATCACTTCAGAAAGAAACCTTGTACCTTCTGGCAATCATTCTCAATTTCTTCCCAACACTCCTAGCCCTGGCCGACTTTCTATTTCTATAGATTTGCCTATTCTGGATCTTTTATGTAAATATAATCTTACAATATATAATTTTTGTGACTTATTTCACTTATACATTTACAAGGTTTATCATGTTGTAGTATGTACTAATTCTTTATTCTTTTTTATTGCTGAATAATACTCCTTTGTGTGGTTTTACTACATGTTATGTATTCTTTCACCAGTGGATGAATATTTGATTTTTTCCCACTTTTTGGCCATTATAAATAAGGGTGCTATGAGTATTTATGTGCAAGTTTTTCTGTAGACTCATATTTTCATTTCTCTTGGATATATACCTAGCAGTACAATTGCTAGATCATATGATAACTCTACCATTAATCTTTAGAAGAACTGTCAAACTGCTTTTCAAAGCAGCTGCACCATTTTATATTCCCTCCAGCAGTCTATGAAGGTTCCAGTTTCTCCACCTTCTTGCCACACTTGTGATTACCTGTCTTTCCTATTATAGCCATCCTAGGGTCTGTAAAGTGTTATCTCATTGTGAGTTTGATTTGCATTTCTCTGGTGGTAAATGTTATTGAACATATGTCCATGTACTTATTGGCTATTTATATAGCTTCCTTGGACAAATGTTGACTCTAATCCTTTGTCCATTTTTTTAAATTGGGCTATTTATCTTTTTATTATTGAGTTGTAAGAGTTCTTTATATATTCTTGATACAAGTCCCTTATCAGATACCTGGTTTTCAAATTTTCTTTTCATTCTGTGGACTGTCTTTTTCTTTTCTCCATAGAATCCTTTGAGGAATAAAAATTTATAATTTTGATGAAGACCTAATTTATCTATTTTTTCTTTCTATGCTTTTGGTGTCATATCCAAAGGACTATTGCCTAATCCAAGATTATGAAAATTTAAACTTATAATTTCTTCTGCTTTATAGTTTTAGCTCTTACATTTAGATCTTTGATATATTTTGAATTAGTTTTTGTAAATGGCATGAGAAAGAGGTCCAACTTCATTCTTTTGCATGTGATTATACAGTTGTCCCAGCACCATTTGTTGAAAAGACTCTTCTTTCTTCATTCAATGGTCTTGGCACCCATGTAAAAAATTAGTTGACTATGCACATGAGCTTATTTCCAGACTCTCAAATCTATTCTATTAATCTGTATGTCTATTCTTATGTTGGCACTGTACTGTCTTGATTACTATGACTTTGTAGTAAGTTTTGAAATCAGGACATGTGAATCCTTCTACTTTGTTATTTTTCAAGATTGTTTTGGCTATTCTGGTTCCCTTGAATTTCCATTTGAATTGTAGGATCAGCTTGCTAATTTCTTCTAAAAAATTGCAGCTAAGTTTTTTAATAGGGATTGTATTGAAACCGTTGATCAATTTGGGGAGTATTGCCATCTTAACAATATTAAATCTTCCAACATGGGATGTCTTTTCATATATGTAAATCTTTTAAAATTTCTTTTAATGATGTTTTACAGTTGTCAGTGTTTAAGTTTTGCACTTCTTTGTAAAAATTATTTCAAATATTTCATTTCTTCTAATGTTATTGTAAGTGAATATTTTCTTAATTTCATTTTCATATTTTTCATTGTGAGCATATGGAAATACAACTGATTTTTGTATATTCACCTTATATCCTGTAACTATCCTATATTCATTTATTACTGCTAATAGTCTTTTTGTGGATTCCTTAGAATTTTCTACATATAAGATCATGTCATCTGTGCAAAGAAATAATTTTAATTCTTCCTTTTCAATTTCGATGCCTTTCACTGTTTTTCTTGCCTGGGAACCTATGTTAAATAAAAGTGCTGGGAATGGACATCCTTGTCTTACTCCTGATCTTAAGGGTGACAGTGGAAAAGAACCCAAACTCTGTAAAATAATTTAATGAGGTTTATTCTCAGCCAAATATGTGCGACTGTGGTCCAGAGAGCCACACCCAAGAAGCCTTGAGCAAATGGTCTTGCCGTGGTTGGGTTACAGTTTGGTTTTATATGTTTTAGGGAGACAGGAATTATGCATAAAGTCATAAATCAATGTACATGGCAGGCATACATGGGTTTGGCCCCAAAAGGCAGGACATCTCCAAGTGGGGATTATAGGTTACAGGTGGGTTTAAAGATTCTTTGATTTGTAATTGGTTAAAGAAATAAAGCTTTGTCTAAAGTCTTGGAATGTTTTAGGTTAAGATAAGGAAGTCTGCTAATCAGAGACAAGCCACCATCTGACATATACTGAGACTTGAGTGATCTATTTAGTAAATCAATGACCTGCAGGTGTGGTTTAACCTTTGTCTTACATGGCCTTAGGCCTGTTAATGATTTTGTATCTTATTGTTACAAAGAATAACTCCAAAAGAACAGGGCATAACTAGGCATGTGTCTGACCTCCCTTCTTCTCATAGCTGGCAACTCAGCTTTAAGGTTTTTTTTTTTTTTCTTTTTGGTGCCCCTTGGCCAAGAGGAGTTCCATTTGGTCAGCTGAGTAAGATTTTATTTTAGTTCAGAAGGGTAAACTATTCAGTCTTTTACCACTAAATGTGATGTTAGCTATGGATTTTTACCTCCAGTTTCTTATGCACCAACCACACACAACTTCCAGAACTTGTCAAACTTTCCTACCTCAGGGCCTTTGCAAGTCTGGCTCTCTCATATTTGGCTTCTTCTTATCCTTCAAATTTCAGAAAAGCCTTTTCTAACTATTGCAGATAACATGAATTGCATCCTCCATTCATTATTCTCTAGAACAGCATCCTAATTCCTTATCTCAATCTGTAGTTATTTTGGGTATTTTTTTAACTTGTTCATTTTCTGTCTCTCCATGTATGTTACATGAGAATAGGGACAATTTTCATCTTGGTTGCTATTGTATCTCCAGTACCCAGAACAATAAACACTTCATACATTCTATTGAATGAATGAATAAATAAATAACCACTTACCATATACCCATGTGAGTGCTTTGAAGTCATGTGATAGATTTTAAAAAAACAAGCATGTCTAAACATATCTACTTATTGAACATCTCTCATCTAGAGCAGCCACTTCAGAAACTACCCAGTTATTTCATGATGCTACCATTTTTCAAAATGTTTCTAGAATTCTTCTTTTGGAATTGGCTTTATAGCCTGTGGCATCTTCTTTGCATCATATCAATTCATAAGAAAAATATGAATCTATACTATGCGAAATGTAGGTATCTGGTATATGACACAGCAGTGGATTTGGCAGTGAAAATTTACATTTCCCAAATGTACAGAGAGCCACCCTTAGCATGTTCATTAAGAGAGCAGTCATGTTTCTTTCTAACTAACATGTTTGGAAAACTCTGTATGTGTCTCTGGATTTAACACACTTAGGTGTGTGAAAACAGAAAACATTCAGATAGCTCTAGTCTGAGATTTGTGTCATAGATTGCTTTTCAGTCAGTATGGCAGATATGCAAGAAGCAATCCAAGATTGACTTTTGAAACCTCTGACCCAATCCTGGCTCTGATACCTACAGCTCTGGGACCCTGCTAGGTTATTTGACTTAGCCAAGCTTTAGTGTCTCTACTATACAATCAGCCACTTCATGGGATTTCTAAGAGTTAGATGACAAAGTAATTGCAAGTGCTCATTTGGTGTGAGGTGCATAGTAGGCTGTCAATAAATGGCAGCTGCCATCATTATTATTATAATCATATATTAGCCCAACCCCTACCCACCTTATGGCTAAGGAAACTGAGAGACTCAGTAATTTGCCAAGAATAAGGACAGTTATTAAAAAGCTGAAACTGAAAACTGGATCTCCTGGCTCACAGTTTGTTTCTTTTCATTTCAATATGCAGAACAAGCCTCAGCTTGAAGAGTCTAACAGCTGGGAGGAGCAAGCTCATTTCATGGCTATAAGCTAGCCAGAAAAGAATGTGACATGTATACTTTCCTAATGAAAAGTAAACAGAAATACCTTTTTAGTTCTTTGGCTGCAAATCAGAATCCTTTTGTGCAAATTGAATTCATTTTGTTATTGCTTCAGGATAAAATAGATTCCATTACCATGCTCCATCACTATTTCTCCATTTGCCTTGCTCTGACTGTATCCCATCTCTTAGAATTAGAATGGGGGACTTTGTTTGGTCACAAAAGCCATTGGGAAGCTATAGGGAAAAGAAATAAAAATAACCTTCGTTGATGCAAAAGAAGTAAAAAATAACCTTTCGGGATAGCAATAACATTTTAATTTGAAAAATTTGCATAAGATTAGACTAGAGAGCCTTTGTGGCCTATATAAGTTGTAAGTATATGACCCTTTTAATGATTTTATTTTACCTGGCTTTCAGGAAAATTTATATTGATAATAAAGAATAGGTTGAGAAACAATTTGAGAGAAATTTGAACTTTTAACATTTAAATACATTCTATTAGGCAGGTTTTTTTTTTACAACTATTGTTTACACATTTTATTAATAGAATCTGTCCTGAGGGAAATGACTGCACAAAACAAAATAAGGAGAAATTTCTGATCTTTGCTCCTTTTTAAATAATTCTTCTGCATTCCTATCAGATGAACTGAGGTTGTACCACTTACACTCTTAACAAAGATGAAATAGTGGAGGTGAAAATCCAGCTGGGTCCCTCTCTACCTCCCCAAGTCTTTCAGAGAATGGTCACCTTTTATCTTTACATAAAGTGTCCAGCTTTTTACCAAGTCACATGCCCTGGCAGCTGCATCCATTCTTTTTTTTTATTTCAGCACATTATGGGGGTACAAAAGTTTAGGTTCTGTATCTATTCTTAAGGGACACTTTTCTCTGTTTTCGAAAGATTCTGTATAGGGTGGGATAGCCACACAAAAAAATAGATGGTAACACAGCCCAAACAAAATGGGCTTACAGAGCACAAATCTGTTTTGCCAGAATGATCAAACACTCCAACTCTTGCACATAAAAGTTTCTAATTGAAAATTAACCCTGTGTGAAAACTTCCAAAGTTCAATTACTAGTTAATTTACTTCATTCATTCATGTATGCATCTATTTATTCACTACATGAGGAGTTTCAGAGGGAGTTCCATGAACGGTGAAGGAAATTTAACCCATTGCTGTTATATGCTATCACGATGTGATTACATGCATATTATTGTGATTACTGGTTAATTCATAACACTGCATATTTAGCATAGATTGTTGAAAACTTGCATAGTGTTTTCTGAATAGGTACTAAGAAGAAGCTCATGTATGATTAGCACTTGGCCTCACTGTTTCCTATTTACCCTTTGAAGAAAATCCATGCTGAATGTTTGCCTTTCTAGCAATTGTTAGGTTCTCGGGATGGGTCCTATTGGGTAGCTGCCCGAGCTCATTAGGCCTCTACACCCAGCTTGGGCAACGTTAGCAGGCTGGTTCACTTTAATTCAAACAACATTACTGAATGTCCTGTGTTGTAATACTTTTCATGAGTCTTTACCTCTGTATGAGTTCTTTTTTTAAAAAATTTCTCTTTATACCCACAACAAAAGCATGTCAGAGCTTTTCAACAAGCAACCAAATCCTTTCCAAATCACAGCTGTGACTTCCATTGGTGCCCTTTATGAAATCATAGGGGTTAATGCTTTATGTATTAATCATGTCACAGATTAATCTAATCTATCTGGTGAAAACATTACAAACAAATCAAACTTCCTTCTTTCTTTTACTTAAAGGTATTTTTTGGGCAATGCAGAGAAAGACTTCTCACCCTTGGTGAGAAGAGGGTGATACTGACATGGGGCTGGTCACCTTGTGTGTAAATCTTTTACCAGGTTCACTAACTCTTAGTACCTGACAGGGTTACTGATAGAGGTTATTGCAGTACTATTGAGATATTTTTCCTTCACTATCTGTCTATTTTTCCTTCTGATAACTATATCCCCATTTTCTTTTCAGTCCATGAGGCAGTATTATTTCAACACCTAGATCAGGGTTCGAACATATTCCTAGGTCTGAGCCAATTAACATATCACGTTTCCTGGTCACAATGATTTGTTCAGAGAAAGCCATGTGACCAGATTGGAGCCAATGAGACACACTGAGTCTTAGGTTGGCTTGAAATACTGGGGCAAGAGCTTGTATTCTTTTCTACTGAACATGAATGAGGAAGTATGTAGTCCCGGGACCTCCAGGGAGCTATCTTGAGACCACTGTGGAAGAGTCTGTCTGACAATGGTATCTGTGCAGAGATGGAGAGACAGAAGCTAGATTTGGATGGCTTTGTTTGAATCCTTGGGACAAGTTATGCCTAAAATCATACTTAACCCTGGATTTTTCAGTTATATAAGCAATTAATTTTCATCTTTTCTCATCTAGTTAGGGTTGGAATAAACAACTGATATAGTAAAGTGCATGTAAAGAAGTATATGGTAAAGGGTTGAGAGCATCTTTGCTGAGATTAATGTATCACTGAGATTGTTTGGAATCTCTTCTGGTTCCCATAAATCTCAGGATCCCACTTCTTTGAGATGACTTTGAAAATTTCAGAAGCTACTCTTAATCTAATCCTCATTCTACTTTAGTCCCAAGCTTGGCCAACCCTGTTCTCTTAACAGCTCAAGGAATGTGGATAAAGTCTCAGATCAGATCATTCCTTCATAGTTCCTCCTTGCAAACAGAATTCAAAGTCTACATGGTTGGAATCATTTGTGTCTGAAGTGACTTGTAGAAAGGATAAGGGACTTGGAATAAAGCTATCTCAACTCTGTTATAAATTAGCAAGTCTCAGTCTGGTATTGGGAGAGGTACCTAATGAACTAGAATGCTCTGTGTCAAATTCATGGGTTACCAGATAATCTTATGTTCCTAGAGTTGGGTTCATCTTCTGAAAATTGGTAGGTGAAAAAAGAAATCCAGAAAAGATGAAAATGGTTACATATTTCTGAGAGATAAAAATGCCAGCAAATGTTTTTGATAATATTTGGACATATATATGGAAGACCAAAGAGTTTTTCTTTAGTTGGCGGTACACATTTTGTTTAAAACATGGTTATCTGGGTATATTCAGTGTGTGAAAATTTGTTGGTTCAGAGACCAGCGGAGGGCGCCGGGCAGAGAGAGCTGCTCGGCACTTTATGGCTCCCAAGCGGTTTTGCCCTCGCTTTCAAGATGGCGCCTACAGAGCTCCGGGGCTGGAGGGGACTGGCTCCCCGGCAGGCAGAGACCGCCACTGCCCGGGGGCTGGCCAGCGAGGACGCGCACCAGGGGTGACCGGCTGGAGAACCGCCAAAAAAGGCAGCACGGGGTACAAGGCTATTCTCTGTCCGGGAATCTTTTGTGTTTTTCCACTCTGGTGCAGATCATTCCCTCCTCGCCAAGCGCTGTCTCAGCTGAGAGCCCCCAGGTTCTAAGGTATTTTCCCGAAAAAGCCTCCTGTCTGCAATGCCCCACGTATCCCTCGGTGATTCTGCCCTGGCCTGAGGCAGGGCTCTAATCAATTGGGAGCGGAGGTCATTGAGGAGAGCAAGCCGCTTTCCCAAGCGGCTGTACCCACCCCAGCTGGGGGCGGGTGTAGCCGACCCGTGCTCCGCTGGCTACTGTCTGTCCCTCATTCTGCAGAATCCCGCGATCCTAATTTTCGTTCACCTCAGACCTCTCTCGCTCTGTTTGTCCCACGTTGATTTTCCGTGGATTCACACCGCTGTTCCTGTGTGGGAGCGGTCCTCTAGCACTGTGGCAGGTCCGGATCAACGACTTCCTCACAGGGAGCACAGATCCAGGCAGTCACCACCACTCCGCCATCTTTGCTCTACTCCCTTGACACTTTTGAAGTGTGCTGGTCAGGTGTTGGATAGAATGTCCCTCAGTTTGGGTTTGGCTGATGTTTTCTCATGATTGCACTGAGGTTATGAATTTTGAAGAAGATTGCCACAGAAGTGAAGTACCCTTCCCATCATATCATATCGGGAGTGCATGATGTCATCATAACTTAGTACTGGTAATGTAAATTTTGATCACTTGATTAAGTTGGTATCTGCCAGCTTTTTCCACTATAAAGTTACTATTTTTTCCCCTTTTCATACTCTTTTGGTTAGAAGTGAGTCACTGTGTCTAGCCCACACTTAAGGAGAAGAAAATTAAGTTCCACCTCCTAGCAGAAGTAAGTTTAAAAAAAAAATTGTGACCATATGTTAAAACCACCACAATAATTAACAAATATACTGGGGAAACAACTTTGAGGCTATGTAAATATCCTATTTTTCCTTAATGTTTTGCCTGTGATTTTTAGCAATTATTTAATATTATTTTGATGATTTTCTATTTTCCTCATTCCTTCTACATTTATTATTTAGAATTATTTTGTATGAAAGATTTGTCACTTCTCTTTTATTTATTTTTAACCTTGTATTTATATGTGTATCCATGAGTATAAATTCATGGATATTTGTTTGATTTTTTGTGCTATAATCCAATACTATTGTTTTGTTACTCAAAAAGCTTTGGCCATTGGAGATGTTTTAGGTTGTTTTTAATGTTCTATGATATCTCCCTCCACTGTATTTTTTTTAAAAACACTTTCTTTTTTGGCATTCTTAAAAGCTTTTCTATTTATTAATTAAGAACATTCTATTTACTGTTTTCTTCCATTGCAATTTGTACCAGTGTTCTGGGTGTTTTACATGCTTATGTGAGCAACTCATCCAACAGCAGTAGTATCTTAATTCTGCAACCTCACCAACTCCCAGATAGTTATCTCCGCTTCACTTTAGCCACCAACTCCAGTGGTCAAACACTGAATCTGGAATTGCTCTACCTTTGTAATGTTAAATTTAAACATTCAATTCTTTCAAGTCTCTCAATCTCTTCCTGCAGCAATTGTTCTTTCATGTCATAGGAGCCTTCAGTTTCTTCACTTCTTTATTTTCTCTCAGGCCATAGATCTTAGAGCTTACAGCCCATGAACCAGCACTTCATCCAGTTGCTGTGTACTGCTGGCACAAACCACACAACCTTGTTATCCTCCTGGCAGTGTTTGGCAAGCCTTCCGTGTGTGTACAATCAGCTCTCTCTTCCGCTCTCCACTCTCCTCAAAGCAGTAGCTCTATATCTTCTTACTGTGTCTTCCCCTCAGCTGATGAACTCATGCTGCACAGAGACAGTAGAAATCAGAAAGAACACCCTCAACTCTAGCAACAAAGTGATGACTTTATTTATCCTCCTCTTACAGTTTTCTCCTTTTCTCTTGCTTCTCCCATGAAAAATGAGTCATCTTCCTATCTAAGGCTAATCCCCTCCACCTGGGCTCTGAATCCCATTCTTTCCCTTTTTCCTAGCCCCTTCAGTCTCTTGATCATCCCTCTCTCTCCTGTATCTTCAAATTCTTCCTTTATCTTGCTGCCTCCTTCACTTCAGCATGTAAACAAAGCAAAATGAAACAAAAGCAGTAATCTCAAGCCCATGCTACTCTCTTGTACAGCCATTACTTTTATCTGACCCTTAACGGGCACACCTGGTGAGAATTGTCTACTCACCTGTCTTCTACTTAGTCCACTACAATTCAGCTTCCACTCTCCCACACTATTGCACTATATTACTCTTACCAAAATTGCTGCTGGCCTCCATATAACTAAATCCAGTGAACATTTATCAGTCCTCATCTTACTTGATCATCCTTGTTGACTCTTTCCTTCTTGAAATCCTGCTTTTGTTTTGCTTCAGTGACATCTTTTGTTTTTCCTTCAACCATTCTGGCCATTCTTCTTTATTTATCTATTCTTTAGAGTTCTGATCTAGGTCTCATCTCATATCACATACATTTCTGGGGGAGTTTGTTTTCTTCAAGACTTCCAACTACTATCCCTATGGCTTAAAAATCTGTGTTTCCAGCCCAGATATCTCTTCTGAGCTTCAGCTACAGATGTCCACCTGCCTCCTGCATACCAACACTTGAATATTCCTTAGGCACCTCAGACATCCAAAACTAAATTCTACATCTGCTCCTCATTTAGGACTTCCTCGTTGATGCTTCTCTTGGTGAAAAATACCACTATCTCCCTGGAGCTAACACCAGAAACTGGATGGAGGGAAGTCTTTTTAGACACTTTTATTTCTCAAATAAGAAGCATCATTAAGAATTGCTGATTCTACTTCCTAATAGCTCTCAAGCCCTTCTATTTATGTTTATCCTCTCTGAAATCCTTTATCTCTCAGCAGAATTATGCCAATAGCCTTCTAATTGTGCTCTCTGCCTCTAATCTTGTCCCCCTCTAATCAGTTCTCCACATCCTGCTTGGATGATTTCCAAATGCAAATGGGAACAAATCCCTCCCTTCAATTGCTCCTGTTGTCCTTAGAGTAAAATACAAAATTCTAATATGGATTTGCAAATCCTGCCTGAGCCCAGGTTATTTGTCAGGTCTCATGTGTTGTCCTCTTGTTCTCCTAAACTTATATTTCTCTTGCCTCCAGAAGTATTATATTATTTTATCTTTTTGCCTAAAATACTCTTGCCTGCCCTTCACCTTTCAGTTCTCTCAAGTCATTCTTACTATGCCTTCCTTGACCACCTCCCTGTACCCATCAAGATTGGTTAGATGCCCCTCCTTTGGGCTCCCATGGCACCCATACCCTATTAAAGGACTCAGCACATGAAATGCTTTGTTTACTTGCTTATCTCCCCAATAAGCAGTTACTGAATGCATGTATAAACGAATTCCTTTGATTTTTTTATTAGCCATAACTACCCTGTCTACTATCCTTCATTTTAATTTTTTTTCTCAGCAAAAAAGTGATTTAAAGCAGACACATTTCCCATGGAAACATTATTACAAATCATAATTGGGTTCTCAGATAATCTAATATTCTAATTAATTCATAATATATCTTAAATTAATTAATAATTCCCTTTGGAATTTTCTTATATATTATCATCACTCTATGAAATCTCATTTTTCCTTCGATCTCCTTCTCTATTTTTCTCTCATTTGCTTCTGTAGCATCTCAGCCACATAATAGGTTAAATAGGCTTTTGTGCATGTGTATGGGACCTCTTTGCAACATGATTATTTAGGAAATGGTAAATTGCAGTTCTTAGCAAGAAGAGAATGTGGTAGCACAGATAATGTTTATGCCCCTTCTTGAATCTATATCAGTTAACTCTTCCTTTGTTTATGGAAAAATGGAATGACTAGAGGTTGTGACTGCTACAATGCCTATGGTGCACTATCAATTACTAAAATGAGATTACAATTTCTGCATATGTGTATTCTCTAGACCGTTGCTAAGGCAGTCCATGGCCACCAAGGATAAAAGCAGTAATGGATTGGGCACAGGCCAGGTCAGCCATTGATATGTACAAATGTTGATTATTCCAGTTTGTAAAACCTGGGGAAGTCCACACGCACACCCTGCACACACACACACACACACACACACCAACACATACACACACACACACATACCTTTTATGATTAAAAACCATCTTGCTGACAGTTTTGCTGCCTGGGCTACCAGTATGAAAGAAGAACCTATTGTGATGCAAAATCTCTTCTGCCTTGAGGTTGTGACTCCTTGATGAGAATCATCCAGTTGAAATCCCCAAAACTGAATTTCCAATTTACTTATACCTGAGTGGTTAATGTTCAGATTTTATTCACATATTGGACCCAGCCTAAGAGTGTATTTGGACTGCTTTCTGATTAGCAAAAATTTCTAGAACTGTGGCTATTTGCTTCACTGTCCACCTATTTAGGCTGCCTAATGCTTTTGCTGAAACAAAGCAACTGTCTTGGGCTGCCAGGTACCAAGGTTATCTGTCTCCTCGTGTTGATTTCTGGCAGTCAACAGGCATGCTGCTGTGCCTTCAGTGTCCTTGTGCAG
The DNA here is from genome assembly GCF_041146395.1 of Eulemur rufifrons. Classification (NCBI taxonomy): domain Eukaryota; kingdom Metazoa; phylum Chordata; class Mammalia; order Primates; family Lemuridae; genus Eulemur; species Eulemur rufifrons. The sequence goes on from NC_090989.1 coordinate 164,540,577, forward strand.
AGCAAGGGCTTGGCTGCAGCTGATCAAACCTGAAGGTTGTATATACAAGGGCTATCCAGGAAGTATTCAGCCAAATAGAGACATTTATTATATTAGCAAGGACTGGATACTTTCTGTACAGCCCTCATATATTAGTCCATCATGTACTACTTGGTTGCTTTACTCACCTGGACCTAACTGGGTAAGATAAATTTTTCTGCACATTCTTGATATAGTTTTTCAATCATCTTTATATACTGTAGAATTTATGTTCAAAGGAATCATTTGGCCTTCATATTTCAGTAGTAGTAGCTGACACTAAATTACTAAACTATAGGTTGTATTTTAGAGGAACATTCACCAAATTAAGTGAATAATAGTTTTATATGTAGGCTTAGCTTGTTGACCAGGAAGTAGGGTATGCTAAGAGCAATCACTGGTCTGGTTCTTCCCCTGTATGGGACAATAGTATTTAGTCTGAGGATTATAATTTGTTAGTTATCATATGTTGAACCTCTAAAATATTTAGAGCATGGCTCTAGGCATTATAAGGAAGTTAAACACTCTCCCTTTCATTTAGCCACTCAAAATACATACTCATGAAATGGTCCTAAAACAATCTCTGGACAATTGTTCATTAAGTACAAGCCTATAAACTGAATCTGTTGTAAGGGCTGAGGTCAGAGTCAAGGAGTGGTCAGAATGAGGAAAATTTTAACAAATTCAAGAAAAGATTTATTGAGTGTCTATTTTGTGCCAAGCACTGTGCTAGGTTAGATAACAAGGTAAATCCATATATTCACTTGCCTCAGGATCTTAAGAGGAAGACAGTATATAAAAATGACATGGGCAAACTCCCATAGGAATGTAAAGAATGCTCCAAAAAGAGGTGAAGCTTTCAGAAATATGAAGAGAATCCATAAAACCCTGTGTCAATACTTCTAAACATAACTGCTGCTTACATTTTGGTTTCCAGTTTTCTTGAGTAGAAATGCCTCATCATGCCAAACTTTGTCCTAATCTTTCTATCAACAAACTGACCATTTAGAATTGAAAAAAGTATGAAAGCTAAACGTTGCAAAATTTATGTCAGCTTTTAGGATGCTGATTAAATAAAAGCATAAAAAGGGGCTTTTAAATTCAGTTTGTAAAGATTGTTTGGCCAAGTAGGGCAATATTTTGAACAAATATTTGGATATGTGGTGAAGTTGCACAGGCACAGCCCAGTGAGGCTGGTGGTATTGGCAAACAGAAACACGTTGCTAACACAAGAAGATTCTTCATGACTTTTTGCAGTACCTAAATCCACGTCAATGGCTTGTCCTGCTGTGTTATTCCTAGCTTCAGGCAGTATCATCCTTGCCAAAGAACGTTCCTGCTGCTATAACAAAACACCTTAGACTGGGTAATTTGTAAATAATAGAAATTTATTTCTCACAATTTTGGAGGTTGAAAAGCCCAAGATCAAGGCTCTGACAGATTCAGTGTCTGGTAAGGACTTATTCTCTGCTTCTGAGATGGCATCTATGTCTTCCAGAGGGGACAAATACTGTGTCCTCATATGGTTGAAGGAATGGAAGGGAAAAAAGGGCCTTGCTAGTTCCCTCCAGCCCTCTTATAAGGCACTAATCCCATTCGGTAGTGTGGAGCCCCTATGGCCTAATCACCTCCTAAAGGTCTCACCTCTTAATACTGTTGCATCGGGGATTCAGTTTCAATGTGAATTTTGGAGGGGACATAAACATTCAAACCATAGCATTCTACCCTGGGTGTCCTCTGATTTATGTTTTTCTCACATACAAAATGACATTCATTCTATCCCAATAGTCCCCAAAAGTCTTAACTTGTTCTAGCATCAACTTTAAAATCTAAGTCTAAAATCTCATCTAAATATCCTCTATATCAGATATGGGTGAGATTCAAAGTATAATTCATGTTAAGGCAAATTCCTCTCCAACTGTGAGCATATGAAATCAAATAAGTTATGGACTTCAAAAATACCATAGTGGGACAGGCATAGAATAGACATTTCCATTCCAAAAGGGGGAAACAGGAAAGAAGAAAAAGATAACAGGTCCCAAATAGGTTCAAAATCCAACAGGGCAAACAGTAAATCTTAAGGCTTGAGAATAATCTTTGACTCCATATCCTGCCTTCTGGACACAGTGAGGTGGGAGGTTGATGGGTGAAGCCCATGCTGCCACTCTCATGGGTTAAATTTGGCTGCTTGTATCTCTCCCAGGCTAGCATTATATACTGGTGGCTCTATAGGTCTGGGGTCTTTGAGGAAGCTTTGCCCCCATGGCTCCACTAGGCATTGCTCCAGTGAGGGCTTTCTGCGGTGGCCCCAACCTGGGCATCGTCCTTGGGGAAACTGTCTGCTGCAGCCCCGCTTCTGTGACAGGTCTCTGCCTGGGCCTTGAGGCTCTCTGAGGCATTTAAAAAAATCTAGGTGAAGGGAGCCATGACACCAGAGCTCATGTACTGCATGCCTACAGCATTAGCACTATGTGTATGCTGCCAAAGGTTACCCCTTGTGCCCTCCAGAGCAGCATCCCAAGTCACAGCTGGGCCTGCTTGAGCCATAGCTGTGGTGGTTGAGGAGTGCTGTGCCTGGATGCAGGGAGCAGAGATTTAAAGTGGTGCTGGGCAGCAAACCCCAAGGTCCCACAGGCACTCTGGGTCCCTCGTTTGAAACTATTCTGCCCTCCAGACCCTGGCACTCCTGACCCTGTGATGGGTGGGCCAGCCTCAAAAGTCTCTGAAGTGCCATTGGGGTTATTCTTCCATTGTCTTGTTGAGTAGCATTTGGCTTTGTTATATCCATGCTAATTTCCTTATCAAACATTCACTTGGCCACTCTCTTGGTATTCTCTCCCAAACATGCCTTTTTATTCTTTACATGGCCAGGCTGAGAATTTTACAAATCTTTAAGTTCTGCTTCCCTTTTGATTATAAATCCACAAGTAATTCACTTTTCTCTTCTCAAATTTTGCTATAAGCAGTCAAAAGAAGTCATATAGCACTCTGAACACTTTGCTTAAAGATTTCTTCCATCAAATATCCTACTTCATTGCTCTTAAGTTCTGCCTTCCACAAAGCACTAGGACACAGGACCAATTCAGCCAAGTTCTTTGCCACTTTGTAACAAGCATGACCTTTCCTCCAGTTTCCAGTATGTTGTTCTTCATTTCTGTCTGAAACCTCATCAGAATTGCCTTTATTATCCATAGTTCTACCAGCATTCTGACCATGCCCTATTAAGTAATCTCTAAGAAGATTATGGTTTTCTCTACATCTTTCTTCTTCTGAGCCCTCATCAGAATCACTCCTAATGCCCCATTCATTGCAATCTAGGATTTTTCTAGTATACACCTCCAAACTTTTTCACCATTGCCCAGTTCGAAAGCTGCTTCCACATTTTTAGGTGGTTATAGCAACACCCACTTCTTGGCATCAAATTCTGCCTTAGTCTGTTCCTGCCACTATAACAAAATATCTTAGACTGGGTAATTTATAAATAATAGAAATTTATTTCTCAAAGTTCTGGAGGCTGGGAAGTCTAAGAGCAAGGTGCCAGCAGATTCAATGTCTGGTAAGGACTCATTCTCTGCTTCCAAGATGTCCTGCATCCTACAGAGGGGACGAATGCTGTCCTCATGTGTGAATGAATGGGAGGGCAAAAAGTGCCTAGCTAGTTCCCTCTAGCCCTTTTATAAGTCACTAATCCCATCCATGAGGGTACAGCCCTTATGGCCTAATCACCTCCTACAGGCCCCACCTCCTAATACTGTTGTACTGGGGATTCAGTTTCAATGTGAATTTTGGAGGGGACATGAACATTCAAACCACAGCAGTCCTGAAATACCATAGGCCATCAAAATCTAACAGAAATATAACATGAACCACATATATTTTAAAAATTTTAGTGGTCATATTGGAAAAGGTAAAAAGAAAGAGGTGAAATTAAGTTTATTAATATATTTGATTTAACCCAATACATTTGAAGTAGTATTTCAACATGTAATCAATGTAAAAATTATTAATGAGAAATTTTACTTTTTTCTGCTAAGTCTCTGAAATATGTTGTGCATTTTGTACTTACAGCATGTCTGAATTGGGACTAGCCACATTCCAAGAGCTCAATAGCCTCATGTAGCTAGTGGCTACCATAGTGGATAGTCTAGACAGATGTAAATATATCCTGTTTTTAAGGGTCTTCATAGGAGATGACTTTTCAACTTTTTTTCTGGTGCCACATTCCAATGTTCAGTCAAACTCTGAAAAAGCTCTTAAATGTACCCCTAATTCTCTATGCCAACATTTGACTATTTTCTCTCATCTCATGCTGTTCTCATACAATAAATATACTAGGTTTTATGCTAGGTGTTGGGGTATGATGGTGAGCATCACCACTATGGTTCTACTCTAGGGGTAGCACTACTCTAGGGTGCTTACAGTGTAACATAAAAGAGAAATATTAAATGAACAAATTAAATCTGTAATTGTGAAGTGAGTTGGGTTGGAAAAGTTCAGGGAGCCATGAGGATTTGTAGCAGAGGAACCTCTCTTAGTCCGGAAGGACTGAGAAGCTTCTCCAATGAGGCAGTCTATGATCTGAAATCAGAATACTGCTTGTGAGGGGGCTCTGAGGCAAAAAAGAGTTTGGCATTTTCAAGGAACTAACAGGAGGATGATGAGGCTCCAGTGCAAAGAGCTAAGGGAAGAATGATTCAAGATGAGGTTGGGAGTTGGGCAAAGGCCAACACACAAATGGCTTTTAGGTCAACTTAAGGGCCCAGATCCTCCTCTAAAGAGTAAAGAGAAACTACCATATGTTTCTGAATTACTGGTTTTACATATTAGAATATCACTCTGCTATAGGCTGGAAAATGGATCTGAAGGGAAACGGGTGAATGTGGGGACATTTCAGGAAGCTATTTTGCAATCCAAGCAAGAAGATTAAGGCAATGGCTACTGAATGCCCTAAACTGATGACTTTGAGACATATTTCGTAGGCAAAATTGATAGGACCCTGTGTTTGATTGGGCTGGGGGAGAGGGTGCAGGGCAGGTGGGAAAGGAGTGTCCAGGCTGACTCCCAGCTTTCTACCCACTTTAATAAGTGGATGTGGGTTTTTTAAAGAGTTCTCTTAGCTCTCCTCTGGCTGAAAATTTTAGGGTGAGTTATTCATCATCTAAAAATAGAAAATACAGTAGTTAATTTTCCTGTTATTTTTTTCTTTTTTGCTTGAATAAGAAATTTGTAATTCTGAGGTGCTTATGGTAGGATAATATAAAGAAAAAAATTAACAATGGGCCTCTGTTCATATCTCTTAAGCTTTACTTAAGGAGTAATCACTCAGTAAGGAAACTGGATGAATCACTAAATGATTTTATTGTTTTGAACATCATTGTCTTTTTTATTATAAATTGTATAATCTTCACATTGACACATAGTATTATTGACATAATACTGTCATGAGGAGAGGTTGATGACAGTCTTTGGAGAGGAAAGGTAAAAGGAAACAATAAAAGCAATAATTTGTCTGACCCTGATGCTTCCTAAACTAAGAAACCATAACAATAAAACTTTTATTTTTTATAATTGGTTTGCACAGATTTGTAATCATTTTTAGGTAATCATTTAAAAAATTACATTTTGCATTGCTATTCCTTTTAATATTAGTTATTAAATAGCTAACTTACTTTCCATTCAAAGTCAAATCAACATGAAAAATTCAAACGGCTGAATAATTCAAAATAGTTGGACATTGACAATCATGTTCATTCATTCATTCATTTATTCATGGGATAATTATTAAGTGCCTAGATACTTAACAGGATAGACAAACCTTGAGAAGTTTACAATATAATAGTGAAGACATAATGAATAGATACATAAATATATAATGCAATGTCAGTAGTGATAAGTACTATTAAGAAAATGGAAAGGGCTAAAAAGTCATAGAGTAAAAATGGGACCTATCTTAGATCCATGATGAAGGAAGACCTCTCAGTAAGGGAATGTTTGAGCATTGCACCAAAGGAACTGAAGCAGTGAGCTGGGCAGATATCTGGGTAAGAGCCTATTAGGCACAGGGAAGCAAGTGCAAAGATTCTGTAGTGGGCATGTGCATCTTCCAGGAATAGCAAGGAAGCCAGTGCTGCTAGTGAGAAAGGTGCTAGAGTTTGGATGTTGTTTGCTCCTACCAAAACTCATGGTGAAATTTAATCCCCAGTGTGGTAATGTATGGAGGGAGTGCCTAGTGGGAGGGATTTGGGTTATAGAAGCAGATCCCTCATGGATGGCTTGGTGCTGTTCTTGCAGTAGTGAGTGCTCACTCTGGCAAAACTGGATTAGTTCTCATGAGAGAGAGGGTGGGTTGTGTTTTCTTCCCCTTTGATCTTCTCCACATTGTTATGATGCAGTACAAAAATCCTTGCCAGAAGCCAGGAGCATGCCCTTGAACCTCCCAGCCTGATGAACCATAAGCTAAATAAACCTCTTGTCTTTATAAATTGCCCAGTCTCAGGTATTTTGTTACAGCAACACAGAGTGGGCTAAGACAGAAGGGAACAATGGAGGAAGTGAGATCAAAGAGGTGATGAAAGACCACATTATGATGGGCCTTAAGGCCACATAAAGTTTTTGCATTTTATTCTAAATATGATGGGAGCCACTAGATGTAGGGGATATGAGAAAGAGGATAATCAGTCATGATTCCTAGGTTTTTGGCCTGAGCAATGGCATGTATGGTGATGCCATTTATTGAGGTGAGGAAAACTAGAGAGGAATGAATTTAGAGGAGAAATCAAAACAGTTCAGTTTGGACCATATTAAATCTGAAATGCCTATTAGACATTTAGGTAATGATGTTGAATAGACATATTTACAAATTTGTAGTTCAGGGGATAATTGAAGTCTGGAGATATATATTTAAAACTAACACTTAGAACTTAAAGCAGCTGTTGAATGTCTTATTCATAGATCCTAGGAGGTTTATTCTGTAGGTACTACCACGATTCTATTTTTCTCCCCTCCTTGCTCTGTTTTATCCCTGCCTTTGTCTTTGCGAGGGGCAGGGAAGATTGATTCCTCCTGTAGGAGATGAGCAGTACTCCTTAGATTGTGATGGCAGAAGGGAGAAGGAACAGTCACTTTTCTATAAGTATTTGCTGAAAGCTTACTATGTACAAAGTCTTCACATATTGTGCAAATGCAAACAGGGTCCCTGCACTAACTGAGCTTATGATCTGGTTTACGATAGAACATAGGGGCTTAGATCAGACATTAACCAAACAATCAAAAAACAAACACAACATTTTAATGTCGGCATGTAATGGAACAGAGGTGAGGAAGAGTGATCCATGAAGAGGGAACAGCATATATATATATATATATATATATGTGTGTGTGTGTGTATATACACGTGTGTGTGTGTGTGTATATGTATATATGTAATATTAGGTCATTAAATTTGAAATGTCCAATTTCAAATAAAAAATTTAGTTTATTATATCTCAAATGAGAAGCAGTACAATTAATCAAAGTATGAGCCTAAACTATTGACATAGTTTTGCCATCTTAATGGTAGCTTGTTTATGCCAGCAGCCAAGAAGGCTGGAGAGTGAGTGGCACTGAAATTGCAAAAGGTGTTTTCTGCAGCTTGTTGAGAATTGAATCTGTTTCCTTGCAAGAAGTAGCCCAAAGCCTGGAAGAAGTGGTAGTCAGTTGGTGCAAGGTCTGGTGAATATGGTGAATGACAGAGAGTTTCTAAGTCCAGCTTCTGTAGTTTGAGCTGTTTTTGTAACATGTGGTTGAGTGTTGTAAGAGGATTGGCCTGTCTCTAGTGACCAATTGCAGCTGCTTGATTGCAAGCATTCTCATCATTTTGTCCAACTGGTTGCAGTAGACATCCGCTGTAATCGACTGACCAGGTTTCATAAAGCTATAGTGGATAATACCAGTGCTGGACCACTAAACAGACACCATTAGTTTTTTTTGATGAATATTCGGTTTTGGACTCTGTTTCGGCACTTCATCTTTATCCAGCCATTGTACCGAACACTAGTGATTGTCAAAAAGAATCCATTTCTCATCACATGTAACAATATGGTGTAGAAATGGTTCACCGTTATGTGGTGACAGCAATGAAAGACAAGCTTAGAGACGATTTCTCTGCTGACATTTGTTTAATTCATGCAGAACCCATCTATCCAGCTTCTTTACCTGGCCAATTTGTTTTAAATGGTCCAATATTGTTGGAATAGTAACGTCAAACCTTGCTCCTAAGTCACATGTAGGTTGAGATGCAATCACTTCCACTACAGCTTTCAGGTCATCGTTATCCACCTTGGCCTCAGGTGACCCATGTGGCTCATTTTCAAGATTAAAATCACCAGAGGGGAACTTCTCAAACCATCAACATACTGTGAGTTCATTAGCCATATCCCTCCCAAACGCTTCGTTGATATTTTGAGCTGTCTGCACTGCATTAGTTCCACAACAGAACTTATATTCGAAAATGACACAAATTTTTGACTTATCCATGGTTTCACAAAAATTGCTCTAAAAAAATTTTTGAAAGATAACCACAAATCAAAACATGCATTGGAAAGACTGAGGATGTAGATTCACAATAAAAATAAAACAAGAAGTGTCAAAGTGAAATGTCAGAGATAGCAAACATAGTACGTAAGGAAATTGGACATTTCATACTTAATAACCTTATACTATACACACGCAAATAGCCTGTGGTAGGAGAGAGCATGGTACATATTCATACGTAAAGAAGAATGGTGTGGCAGGAACCCAGAGGGTGAGGAGGAACATTGTGCAAGATGAAGATGGAGAGTCACATAGGAAACAGATAATTGTATATAGTTCACATAGTTTGAGAAAAATCATTGTTCTTACATTGTGGAGAATGGATTGAGCCCTGGGTGGAGATGGAAGGAAGGGATACAAAGAAAAGATTAAGAAGACCGGAAGAACCACAGATAGGAGGCTTCTGCAGTAGACTAGGTGAGAGATTAGAGCAGTTTGGACAGGGTAGCACAGAGTAAGTTCAATTGCCCAAGGAGAGCAGAGTAAGTGAGAAAGCCAAAGCTAACTCAGTCCTGAAGATGGGCACTGATGCTAAGAAGCAGTATAGCTTCGTGGCTTTGGAATTTGACTTAGCTGAATTTAAAACACAACTCATCTACGTACTGCTGTGTGGCTTTAGACAAGTTCCTGTAAATTGGGGTTAATAGTATCTATATCACAGTTTACTGTAGGGATCAAATCATAATAGTATAATAAAAAATCTTAGCCAGCATTAAATAATTACAGTAATATCACCCTGGAATTTAGCAATCACTTTCTAAAGAAGATGTCAGAGGTAAAAACAGTTTTTCTGTGTTTGTTGGCAATCTTTAAGAAAAACCATCCACAAATACATAAATTTACTGAGCACTCAATTTCTGCAATCACTTGCAAGAACAATATTTGTTGATTATTGATTGTAGTTTTGATTTTGAGATATACCTCACAGAAAATGGGTCCTATATAAAGATGTTGACATATATATGAAATCTGTGATCTTACCAGCTGTGCTTAGTGTAATAAAACTTGTGTTCATCTTTATTTTATATAATATAAAAAGCAAACAAACAAAAACAGACTTTGGGAAAGTTTGGAATTGGTTTGCATTTATAGATCAGTTTGGGGAGAATTGACACCTTATTAATATTGAGTCTCTCAATCCATGAATATAGCATGTCTCTACATTTACTTGTTTTCTATAATTTCCTACAGCACTGTTTGTAGTTTTCAATGTACAGATCTTGCACATATTTTGTTAATTTTACCACTAAATATTTTATGCTTTTTGATGTTTTTATCAGTATTGCTTCTTAAGTTTTACTTTTCAATTGTGTGTTAATATCCCGAACCACCCTCTTCACTGAGTATAGGAAAACTCATTTCACTTAAAAATTAAAACCAGAAAAAAATTGTGGCCGTTAATAGGAAAACAAGAAACAGATTAATAAACAGAATAACATTCCTATAGATTAATTAGGCAATATTTGGGACATACTTAGACTAAAAAATAGTTGTTATTTTTTTGAAATTCAGATTTTACTAGTTGTCCTGTATTTTATATGACAACCCTGAGCCCACTCTTATTTTACTTTGTGTTGAGATACTAACCAATGTACTTAGACAAGAGAAAACAGAAGCATAAGAATTTGAGAAAGAAAAAATAATTCTTATTTTCAGATTATATTACTATATATCTGGAAAACCCAAAGTATCAGTGGAAAAATCTAATATAAATAATAAGAGAATTAGCAAAGTAGTCAGTTATAAAAACAACATTCAAAACAATAGCTATTTATATATATATGGATATATATGTAGAAATAGAAGTCATTTAGAAGATGTAATGGAAGAGAAGACCTCATTTTTTTAAAAACCCTGTTCATCGTGGGCAGGTTTCATCTTTTATAGCCAAAGTAAAATAACTAGGCATGAAATTAAGAAGAAATATTCAAAACATATAATGAATAAAACTATAAAATGGTTCTGAGAGACACAAAAATTAACTTGAACACATGGAACATACCATATACTTGGACAGAAAGATAAAACATCTTAAAATATGTCAATTTTCCCTAAAAATTTATAAATTTAATACCATCCCAGTAAAATCATTATCAGGTTTATTTTTTCCTTTTGGGAATAGAAAAGTTGATTACAAAGTTCTTTTAAATAAATAAATAATCAAATATAGCTAAGAAGACACTGAAGAAGGAAACTAATGGGGGTGGGATAGACCTACCATATATTAGAGCATAGTTAAAACAATGTGATTGTGGTGCTTGAATGGACAAACAGACTAATGAAACAAAATGGAAACCCCACAAGCAAGTAGGCCTAACTGTATATGGTAATTTCTTACACTCTAAGGACAGGATCCCAAATCAGTAAGAAATTATGGACTTTTAATAAATGGTATGGGGATAAACTGAATAGTCATGTGGAAATATATAAAATTTAATATATTTCTAATGCTGAATATCAGAATAAATTTCAAATAGGTTAGAGACTTAAGTGTTAAAAACAAAACAAAACAAGAAATCATGAGTGAAATCCTCTATCACCTGAGAATGGGGAAAACTTCCTTGTTACTTGAAAGATTGTTTAATCTGATTACATGAAAAGAACTTTTGCATGGCAAAACCAAAACAAAACACCGTATGTAAAAAGAACAAATTGAAAAAAATTTTAACTTTTATCATAGACCAAGTATTAATATATAAAGAGCTTCTAAAATAGAAAAAGACCAACAGCTCTATAGAAAAATGGGCTAGTAATTTGAATAGTCACTTCATAAAAAGATTGGAAATGGCCTTTAGGTATAAAAATGATGCTCAACCGCATTTACAACAAGACAAATGCAAATTAAAACTACCCTGAAACACAATTCTCACTGATTATACTGGCAACCAATAACCAAAGTTGAAAAGTTTGATAACCTACACCACTACAGAAACTGTGGGGAAATGGATATTTGCAAAAAATCCATTTGTAAAAAAAAGGAAAACAAATGGATTATGTTTTAATATATAGTCGGTCCATAGAGTAGGTATATTTTGGAATAGTCCACATCCCTTGCTCTCCTTTTCCAATGTCTTCCTAGCTATATTTGATTATTTACTTAAATGAAATTTATAATTACCTATCTACACATACTGCTGATAGGAATTAAAATGATACAACATTTTAGAGAGGAATTTGGCAATATATAGCAAAATTACATAAGTATTTACACTGTGATCCAGCAATCTAACTTCTAGAAGGTACAGTGCGAAATACGATTAGTAGCAAACATACAAAAAACATAAGCAAAAAAGTTTTCATTCCAGCATTATTTGTCATAGCAAAACACTGGAAATTTCCAAATGTTCATCAGTAAAGCACTTGTTAAATAACCTCCATTATAGCTACACAATAAATTATTATGAAGCTCTAAAAGAGAATGAGGAATATCTTCTGTAGAGGCTCTCCAGTATATGTAGTAATAGTATATATGGGAAAAAAGCAAGGTGGAGAAAAGTGTGTATTGTATATTACCATTTTTAAGGATGGGTGCTATGGTTTGAACATGCCTTCCAAAGTTCATGTGTTGGAAAGTTAATCCCCAGTGCAAAAATCTGGAGAGGTGGGACCTTAAAGAGGTGATTAGGTCATGAGGCCTCTGCCCTCATGAATGAATTAATGCCATTTTCATGGGAGTGGGTTCCTGATAAAAGGATGAGTTTTGCCCCTTTGCTCTTTCACACACGTGCTTTCTTGCCTTTCTGCCTTCTGCCATGGGATGATGCAGTAAGAAGGCCCTCATCAGATGTGGGCCTCTTCACTTGGACTTCCCAGGCCTCCAGAACTATAAGAAATTAATTTCTTTTCTTTATAAATGACCCAGTCTATGATATCATGTTAAAGCAACACAAAACAGACTAAGACAGTGGAATAAAAATACACACATATTTGCATATGTAATATATACTATATAGTTATGTATATTTGATGGGAGAATAAACAAAAAATATTGATTTTTCTTTAGGAGAGTGAGAAAACAGTATGAAGGAGACAGGGATAAAAGGTAGACATCTCTGAACATAATTTGATTTATAGATTTGATTTTATAACAATGTAAATATTTTACATAATTATAAAAGAAAATTAAATTTAAAATGATCCTAAAAATCAGAAGCAAAATAAAACAATTGAATCTAAGTGTATTGAGTTGGTGGCATAACCATGGAGAAGGCAATTATTTCAAGCAAGTTTAAATTATAGTTAATTAAAATTTATTGTATATCTTAGTGGATTATATCTAAAAGACCCAAACAAAAAAGACAAAGTAATCTTAAACTGTTTTTGGTAAACATACTGTTGGTGGTAATGTAGGTGCTGTTCTGAGACTGAGGAGTATATATTGTGGAATAAAGTAAACGGGATATAATATAATAATGAGATGACGAGAACTGGGACATTTGAGGGAAAATGTCTATCAGTATTCCAGTTAACAAATGAAGACGGCAGTATTGTTATTTTGCAATCTTAATAAATGAATGGATCTCAGCAGTGATTACCAATGGTTGCTGATCTCCCATACAGAGAATCAACCAGGCATTATGTGCTTTCAGTGGAAGTATGTGACATCACTTGTGAGCTATTCTTACCAAGAAATCAAAAAACATCTAGGTCTAACAAATGTTCTATAGGCCATACTAGAAGCAGAAGAACACACTGAATTACATCATGGGGATGCGATCAGCAAAATGTGTACTGTGGGATACTACACAGGAGAATTAAATACAATGCATGAACAAATACATTGCAAGGAAAATAGAGGAGTGATAAGATGATGCACATATAAACCAATTACAGCATATTGACCTTATTTGGGTCCTAATTCTAACACACAAACTATAAGGAAAAAGGGGAGGGGAAAAGAGAGAGAGAAAGAGACAGACAGATACTTGTATAAATTCAACACTTCCTGAAATTTAAACATTGCCTGCATATTTGATAATATTAAGAAATTACTATAGATGAGAAGCAAGGCACCCTAGCAGTAATAAGCACATCTGGTACCCAGATCTTGGTTTCTAAATATTATTCCCTACCTAAAGAATCAAGTTTCTTTGGAAGAAAATGGCTGATTACAGGGAAATTACAAAGAAATTTGGTACTAAAGAGCAAGAAAGTCTTCAAAAACTAACAGAGATGTGGAAAAAATCACAGAAGCTGATGAAAAGGGCTTTCCACTCGGGGGGGTGGGGGTGGGGGGAGGGGATGGGGGTATAGCTGCGTGATGAGTGCAATGCGCTCTGTCTGGGGAATGGACATGCTTGAAGTTCTGACTTGGGAGGATGGGCGGGACATGGGCAATATATATAACCTGAACTTTTGTACCCCCATAATAAGCTGAAATTAAAAAAGAGAGAGAGAGAAATAGAAATAGAGAAAGGGAAAAATGAGGAAAAGCTCTTTTGGGGAATAGGGTGGGTGGGGGCACAAAAAAGTGCCAGCCAATAAAAGTAGAAGGAATTATAAAATTAGGAAATCCTTCTCCTGCAATTATCTGTGTAATACTTGAGCTAAACAAAAATTGTCAAAAGAAGTTATAACTATTGGATCAAAGGTTATTGGAGTACAGAATTTTCATGTGATAGTAAAGTAGCTTCTCACACATCAACTACTAATTACAAAAAGAAAAAATGTATCTTTAGCAAGTGATCAAATTTATTATTGCTAGGAGAGGTACTGGTACCAATGACAATAATATTGCAACTTAATATGATACAATAAGTACATATCACTTATCCAACGTTCTTGTAAAAAGATGTTTCAACTGAATCTAATAATGAGAAAATAATCAGACAAATCCATAATATGGTATAGTCAATTAGACAACTGGCCTTGGCTCTTCAAAAAAAAAAATCAATGTCATATAAAAGAGACAATAAAAAAAGCTGCTCTAAACAAAAAGAGACTAAAGAGATATAACAAGGAAATGCAACGTGTGAAACTTGATTTGGATTCTGTATATAGGGAAAAATGCTATGAAAGACATATTGGAGGCTACTGGGTATATATAAATAAGGACAGTATATTTGATGATGTTATTGAATTATTATCAATTTTCTAAATATGGTTGTGGTTATGTAGGAGAATATCTTTACTCTTAGGAGATGCTGGCTGGAGTAATTAGGAGTAAAGTGTTACAATATCTGTAGTTTATTTTCAAATGGTTCTTAAAACATGCATATATGTGTATATATTTGTGTATATTGAGAAAGATTAAAAATGTGGCAGAATATTAAAATTGGTAAAACATAGTGAAGGTATACAGGTGTTTATTATCCTGAAGCTCTTTATTTTTCCTGTGGATTTGAAAATTTTTCTAATAAAAAATGAAAAAATAAATAAAAACAAAACTATTACTTATGTATCTTAAACATTTTATGTTTAATTAAAGTTTATTGATATCCATTAATTTTTCATCTTTTAATGTAGGACCAAGTGCATCTCTTTGAGTAAAAGATATCTAATTGGAGTTCTACATCTGTCTTGCATGAATTACATTGTAATTATAAGGATGTTCATTTTCAGTCACTGTAAAAAGAAGTAAAGTCACTTGCAAAACACTGAGTACAGAATTTTTCTAAATTTATTCTTTCCCTTAATCTTTTACCTTTATCTCTCCTACAATTCCCTTTTATTGAATCTTCCCAAGATGATCAGGCTTGTTTTTATAGAATAAGCAACTCTTTCTTCTCACATTTATATTTTATCAGTTTATATGATATGTAACTAAATGTTATAATTAAAATAAGTATTAGTAAGTTTGGGAACAAATACAACTCATTCTTGGTAAGTATTCAACTCAACTTGTGGAAACTGAAAAAGTACATGCACATACAAGAGCGTAGCCTACCAGTTGCAAGTTTTTAGTTCACTGTAGTATTAGTTGAGATATTTTACAGTAAAACTGTAGATAGTTGCTTAATTTGGTATATTGCTTGAGTGGAGATTGGTTGGGTGTGTAGTGAAATACTCAGCAAGCTTATATTGGAAACAGGATTCAATACTGCTCAGACATAATTAAATTCTGCCCAAGTTATCTGCCCTGGTCAGGTTAGTTTATGAATAATAACTTTTGTTTACATTACTGCCAAAGCCTTTCCCCCAGTCAAGCTAAATAAAATGGCTTCAGACTTCGTAACAGTCACAAATGGGAACATTTAGATCACTTTTCTTTCTGTTTACTTTCTAACACACCTCCATCTCCACTAATTTGAAGCTGTTCATTTCAAAATTATGTTACTCAGGGTTCTATTTCAGTATCTTCTGGGAGTATGCCCTAGAATCTTGAATCTCAGAATTGTTAGTAGCACCTGTTGACTGTTAATGAGATGATAACAGTGAAGTTCTGACTCTGTTGAAGCACTACTGAAAGTAGGTTATGGCTCCCACTTTGGCCTTTTCTGAGAGGTGGGGCTTATTGTGAAGGTAATGTTGCTTTTGCTGTTACACCATCTCTTCCAAGAAAAGAAAGGTTGTTTGCTTCGTGATCCCTAAGAATTCTGTCCTGAGGAAGATGGGTGTTTCTTTCTTGTAAGTGGCATGCCAGACAGCTGGATTAGATTTCTGTCTCTGTTCATTGAACTTGATGCTCAGCTCTCCAAGGAGGCAAAGATAAGAAAACTGTTGAAGAAGGCTTTCAGCAGATTTGTAAGAGCCAGCATTTTTCTTTTCTAGAACATGTTGCACTTAAATGCTACTCTTCCCCTGGGGGCACCTTTCAGGTTCTGGCTTTTTTAGGCAAAGCAAGGGACCTTAATTATTTCACTTTCAATCAATTCTGAAACCTCAAAGACCAAAATTGTCTCTTCAGATCCACTCAGATGCCAAAGAGAGGCATGGGAAAGAAATTGCTGCATGTCTGCCAGTGGTGGTTGAATTCTAAGCCATTTCTTGCTTTTATTTTCCATGCAGTGGTCAAGCATTGTGCTAACACTCCAATAAGTAAAAATAAAATGTTTCAACAAACATCTTCGAGAATACAGTCAATTTTTTCATTGAAAAAGCTGCTACAGTCATTGTGACACACTTTACTACTATTCATTGACCAGTCCACTTCTCCTTATGGAAGGGAGAACTGTCCTTCCTCCACCCTTAAAGTCAGATGTGGTCATGGGACTTGCCTTTGGCCAGTGAAATGTAGTGGATGTATTTAATTTTTAGCGCTTGAATTTTCACCTGTCTCTTCTCTAGCCTATGGAAAACATTGTCTTCATGACATCTTTGAAGATAAACCATTCACATTGTCAGTCTATTTACTTGTTCCTTCTACTAACTTCATCTGAATTACTACCCATTTATACATGTACCCCAATTTACTTAACAGAGTTTTTTTTTTCATAAAGAATACATATATGCATGGAATTTTTAAATGCTTCTTATATCCAAAGGAAGTCTTAATAAACTATTTTATACAGCAAATATATCAGGATGCGTATTTCCATATTTTCATACATTAACATTATCTAATGCAAAGTACAGTAGATATTCTTTTTCTCTTAGCTATTTTGTAGCATTGTTTTCTGGAAGTTGGCTATTTCACTCATCAAAGAAATGTTTATTGAGCACCTGCCACATTCAAAGTACTCTGCCAAGTCTTCAGTGTACACATTTATGGGTAACTGTAACTGTACCTAAATGTTGTGTGTAGTTTGCTGCTATGGACTGAATTGTGTCCTTCCAGAATTTATATGTTAAACCCCTAACCCCCAATGTGATTGTATTTGGAGATAGGGCTTTTAGTTCATAAGGGTGAGGTCATAATCCAGTAGGATCGGTGGCCATATAAGAAGAGTAAGAAAGATCCATGTGCATACACCAAGGAAAGATCATGTGAGTACACACAGGAAGAGAGCCCTCACCAGAATTCAACTACACTCTCATCCTGATCGTGGACTTCCAGCCTCCACTGGACAAAACAAATTTATTATTTAGGTCACCCTATCTGTGGTATTTTGTTATGCCAGCTCAAGCTGACTAAAACATTTGCCGAATCCAAGAATATTACAACTAGAATTCCTGTGAGACTTATAAAAAATAAATCAAGGACAACAAAATAACATAGAACTATACTTAATATGGATGATTGTGAACTTATTAAATTTGTAATCCTAAGAGGTATTAAAGAAAAAAATATTATAACGGGTCTAAAAAAAGACTGAGATGAATTCATGGATGTTAGGTTCATGATGGCATATTAACCTAAACCAAAATTCCAAACTTTTAAAGATAAAATGGGGTAGAACAACAAATCAACGAATGTAATCAGCTCATTTAATTATTAAACAAGTGCTCAGGATTGTGCTTAGACGATATATCTCACGGTATAGACCAAGACTACCTGTGTCAGAATCATGTGAGTATGCCTGTCAGGTATCCAACCCCTGGGACCCTGTCGCAGTCAGACTCAATTTCTTTGAGGTAAAATCTGGGAATCTTCATTTTAAACAAGTTCTCTAAGTGATCTGTAAGCACACTAAAGTCTTGAGATAGCCTATTTTTGGCATTTGGGGCTGCATAAGAAATATTAGTCTTTGTCCCTGTAGCGAAATGCTTACAGTTAACATGCATGAAATAGAAGGCAAACCAAGATGGAAGATATCAAGTAAGTAGCTAGAGAGCTGTTCACAGCCCTCCAAGAGCTTTAGGGAAGGAATAGAACAGTGGACCAGCGGAATCTGGGTTCAGGAGGCCTCATAGAGGCCATCATTTGAAAAGTAAGAGAGCTCTTTCCCTTTAACACTTTTTAGAAAAAGACAATAAAGGATAAAGTTATTATTTCACAAGGACAGACAACACAGAGAAGAGATAGAAGTGGCTGAAAAATTCTTGAAAGACAGAAAGCAGATGAGGAGATAGTTATGATTATATTAATACTGGAAATATGCCAGTTCACCCTAGACACCCTCGGGAGGCTCAGCTCTTGGAAGAACCAGGTATTGCAGAAGGTTGGGGAGAGGTATATGTAGCGATAAAAAACAGAAGGAATATAAGTGGTTCAAATCTTCTCCCTGCCAGGCAGTGCCGGGGCAACTATCCTGGCCTCCTATCTTTCAGGAACAACAGGTTTATTCTTTAGAGGATTTGAACTGGAGGAGGCTTGAAGTCAGTGACAGTAAGCACAGTGGAGGGAAGAAACAAAGCAAGGACTAAAACAGAGATCAAGTGAGTCAATTTACTAAGTAACGGAGCTCTCAGCACCAACTCCCCTCTGCACTCTAATCTCAGAAATCTGACAGCCAGATGTATTCCCTCAGGCCCTGAATCTAGGAAACAGGGATTTGAACACAGAACTGCAAAGGGAAATTCAGAATGCAACTGCACAACCGGTACACAACCAGGCCTAGAATGCAGCTGACAGAGATACGAAGAGAGGGGCTCAGGGAGGGGAGACCGAAGGGAAAAAATTGGAACTCATGGATCTTCTGAGTTTTTGAATCTTACATGCATCCAGTAACCTACAAAGAGTCTGTTAGTGTTCCAGCCTTCCATTTCTTTTTACTTTGCTTGGCTTTTTGTAAAATAAATGCCATTATGCTTATATTTTTCTCTATTTATAGTTTCCATTTTTCATATAAGAAGTATACCTTTCTTTTAGGAATTATATAATTAAACATTATTAGTGCTAGATTCCATATTACCATTTGAGCTATTTTCCATGTGACGCAATTAAAAAGGTAAAAAAAAACCTCTACTAACATTTATATACAGAAAGGTAGCTGATTTTGTTATCTTTTATTTGTAGATATTTTAGAAGTTTACTACATTGTTTTCTAGATTTTTCACTAACTTAGCAAATTGCAAGAACTGATTTTCCATTTTTGTGGGGAAAAAACCCAATAACCACCATTTACAGGGAGGAATTTGCACTAGGCAATGCCTTAAAATAATTTTGAAATGTATTTATTTACATCTCAAATATGACTTCTTTCTAAAATGTTCAAAGTCTCATTTCCACAGCTGCAATTAAGTAACTTTTTAGGATAATGTTTCATTTGGCTGTATTATGTTAATAATCAGCTAGATGATACATATCTTTTCCATCTTTATGTACTCATGAATTATTCAGAAGTGTTCTCTTGCAAATGAAGAGTAGAGGAATTTGGTTCCTCTTCCCTCAAAAGGATGATACATACTTTAGTTTAGAAGAGAGGCGGGTGGGGAGAGAAGAGGTAGAGAAAGAGAGAAAGAGAGAGAGGAAGAGAGAGAGAAGAACGGAGGGAGGGAGATGTGTCTTTCCTCTCTTTTTAAATCGTGTAAAATTTATTGAAGTGAACAGTTGTAAATTACCTAAATATCCAATAATGAGAAAATGATCAAGTAAACTATGATACATCTACTTGACAAAATGTTACAACTATTAGAAACTGATGGTTGAGAAGACAATACAGCTATATGGAAAAATGTTTATATAGAAAAGTAAGGAAAAAATAAGCAGGATATAAAAAATGGAGAAATAGTAGTAGGAAAAAATCGAGAAGAAAATACAGTTAAAAAGTAATGATGATGTTACTATCGTTGGACTGTAGGTGACTTGTTTCTTCTCTATATTTTCCAAATTTTCTTTAATGTGATACTATTTTTATAATGAGAGAAAGCAAAAACCAGCATGCCCATATTGAGTGACTAGCGTTTGCTAGAAACTGGACTGTATCCTGAGGATATAAAGACAAAGAGGTATGCTTAATGATATATAAGATGTATAAAGCTTTTCCTGGTGATACCAAATCACCAGTATGTAATTAATATAAATTAATTTCCCAGTGTGTAACTGACATAAATTTCATTGAGATCTTATTAAGAGGAAATGTCATTAATGTTATTAATGTAGTAATACCTAGTAAGTGCTTTTCATTTGTGCTTCAATCTACTCAACAATCACATAAGAAGATAATTTTTTTTTTTTTTTAATGAGGAAACCAGGTCTCGGAGAGGCTATGCAACCCGTTCAAAGTGACATAGCTAAAAAGGGATTGAGCCTGGCCTGATTAGAAGTCCACACTCAGTCATTTAACAAGCATTTATTAAGAACCAACTTAATAAATTGTTCTAGATTAGAGAATTGCTCTAAATTAGGGATACTGAAATGAACAAAGCAAAGTCCTTGCCCTCTGGAGCTTACATTCTAATTCAAGGAGACATAAACATAAATAAATGTCAAATGGTTTATTAGAAGCTGAAAGGTGATATAGAGAGAAATAAAACAGAGAAGGGGCTAAGCATGCGAAGGGAGGATTGCAATTCTGAATAGGGTGATGTGGGAAGGCCTTGCTGAGAAAGCCATGTTTGAGCAGAGGCCTGAAAGAGGTGATGAAATAATCTACCTCCGTGGAGGGCATTTCAGGCAGAAAGAACAGTAAGTGTAAAGGCCTTGAGATGGGAGCGTGCCTGGAGGAACAGCAAGAACAGCTTGGCTAGAGCTGATGGAGTGGTAAGGAGAGTGGAACAAAATGAAATAAAGGAAGATAGGGAGTCAAACACTTTGGCCTTTGCAGGGCATTGTAAAGACAGAGGCCATTGGAGAGCTTTAGGCAGAGGAGTTGCTATATTTAATTTAGTTTTCAATGGGTCCTGGCTTCCATGTGCAGAAAAGACTGTAGAGGAACCAGGGTGGAGGCAGGAGACCGTGTAGGAGGTTATTATAGTGAGAGATGATAGTTGATAGTGACAGGGTAGGAGTAGAGGACTGTCAAAAACCGTAAGGACCTGAGGATTTAGACTACCACTTTCAAGTTAGAAAGTTAGCTCGATACAGCTTCATGGATGCTGGCAGAAGACACATGAGATTTCTGGATTAGAAAAAAAGGACTTTATTTCTCATGACATCGTAGTCAGCATGAGCTTCATGTTTATGTCATTCTCCTTGTCTCTCAAGTCTCATGAGGGAATGCAGAGGTGGCCTGGGTGGATGTTGTGTGTATAGTGAGTTTGTGTCACAGCAGAGGGACCACAAGCTTAGGAAACCTCAATCTTTTATAATGCACTACACAAGCAAACTTGCCTAATGTACTGGATGGCAAAAAACCTGGCCACTGCTCCAGAGGCGAATACTGTCTTCCAAGGCTATTTGCAATATAGCCTCCTTGAAAAGATAGGCAGAACAAAAGGCATCAGTGTTTCTGCTTGTAAGTTGGGTAGAAATAAATGCAAGAGACCTATAAGGAATTGTGTTCCAGCAAGAATGAAGTGTGAAGTGGCTGAATTCTAGAAGTATTCTTCAGGTAGAACCTAGATCAGAGGTGAGATGTGAGAGAAACAGAGTCCAGAATGACACTATGATATTTTTGCCAAAGGCTGTACTAAATGCTGGGGGAATGCTGACAAAAGAGACATTCCAGGCCCTGGCCACTGTGAGGCTGACCTTCCAGTGGGAAGACAGACCCAAAGCAGCTAAACATGCCAAATAAGTAAAATGATTGCTAATTTTGATAAGTACTATGCAGGAAACAAGCGGAGTACTGAAAGAGACCTACTTTACATATAGTTTCTGACAATTTCAGCTCTGTAAAAATATATTTTTATTTATACCAGGTAAAAATTTCAACCAGCATAGAAAGAGAAAAGGTAGATTAAACCGCATATGTGAAATAAGGCATGCTTTCTTCTGGAGCTAATTTCATCCTTGTCATCTTTTTTGAGAAATACAATTTACCTGGTTTGTGCCTTCCTGCAATAGACATACTTAGCATTTTTTATTTGATCAGTAACTTAAATATATTTACTTTGGAAAACAAATGTTAACATTTTAACGGATTCTATTTTAGGAACAAAATTATTTTACTTTACTTGCTTATAGACACATATATTTGGTGGTTGAATGTAATGAGCTATTGTCCTTGATGGAAAAGCATCAGCAATTTTATTTCTTATTGGGTTATTGTCTATCTTTACCAACTGGAATAAAAGCTCAATGAGGTAAGGGAATTTGTTTTGTTTGCTGATACATTCTCAGCTCTTAGAATAGTGTCTGGTATAGGTGTTTACTAAGTAGCTCTTGAATGAATGAGTTATGGTAAACGTATTATTTTGTATAGTGCTTCTGATAAACAGACTCCCTTGCCTAGTACTCATTTCTTTTGATCAATATTTGATGTCAGCTAACATTTTTTTGGATCACTTTTTTATACCACAACCATTCTTTAAGTATTGGACATCTAAGTGTTTTCCGTATGTTTGCAGTGACAACATCTGTTTACTGAAAAAAAATTTTGTGCATATTACCTTTTTAATTTCCTTTGAATTATCTCCTTAGTATAAATTTGAAGGAGTGGCTCAGAGGTCATTAACATCATCACTCTTCCTTCATGTTATTATTTCCCAAAGGAGAGGGACAGTTTTTAATGGATGAGTATACCTGTTTCACCTCAATCACAAACTCATTAGCATTAGTTGTTATGTTTTTTTATAAAATGTTTTTAGTAGGTGGAAATAGAGGATTAAGTATGCACTTACTGGATGTGTCTTGAGTTGTATGTATTTTCGTGTTCATTTATTATTTTCATTTTCTCTGATGTCTGCTGTCCATATACATTGCTCAGTAAAGCTGCTTGTTGAATTATTCAGTTCCTAAGTTCTGGGCAGAATGTTGACATCTAGCTTTTATAAAACTTTCTGCTAGGTACTGGGGTTGTCTTAGACGGCAGTTTCAGGTGAAGTTCTTCTGGTGAAGATCAGAGGCAGGAAGGTGTTGCAGGGTAAGGAGGGGCTCGTTGGAGCTCATACCCATGCACTGAGGATTTCCGTGCTTGGTGCAGAGAGCCTCACGGAGCCACAATTGGTAACATTCCCTCTTTCAACTACCTGCCATATGCCAAGCTATCGTGCTCACTGCTATGTACATGGAAAAATAAATATCTAATTGTAATGTGTTATAAATAGTATTAAACATGCAGTGCAGTAAAAGACAATGAAGAAGAAGGGATGAATGGGAGCCTTACTTAGATCAAGGGAGGCTCTTTGAGGAAGTGACCTTTTACACAAAGCCTGAAGGGAAAAGACATCCACAATATATTGACAATATCTCCGATAGAAGTGAAGTGTAAAATGCCATTATTATAACCCACTGGAGCAGCCTGTTCAGCTGAGCTGTTATATTCTCTAGGTCAGGTTGTTGCTTTCATCTTGGTATCACTCAAGATGACTGTGCTAGGTAAGAAGAATGAAAAAATAATGTTCCTCCTTAAGTTCCTAACAAGCCTGGCTACTCAGTGGGATACAGGAAATACCTGTGCTTCTTCGAGGATCAAATAATAAGATAATCGCTGTGTGTCATTGTCTCTGTTCTTTGCATACGATTGAAATAGTTACAATAATTAGAGTTCAGGGGAATTCACTCTCTATTGGTTTTATGAATCAAGCTGTAAGAGCAGCTAACACAGGATAATACACAGTGCAGTCATAATGCGGTCTGCACAAAAGCAATCACAAGTCACATAAATGCTGCATAAAGAGTCCCTATCTATCTATACACAATATCTCCTACAGTACACAGGAAACATGAAAATCAGTATCTTCTAGCTGACTTTATTTGGCTTTCTAAATTTGATTACCACTTCCATCATATTGACTTGTCCATTTAAGTTTATTCTTAATAAATGGACACATGGACACTTGCAGGGCCCAGTATCCTTTAGAGGCAAGAAGGGTTTAAAGCCATCTTGCTGTTGCTATTAATTTAAAAGATCCTCAAAATTCCACATTGCAGTGAAGCAAGAATACAGGCATTTGTACAACAGGAGAGTTTATTTTCTGAACAGTGAGCAGTTTATTTCATATTCTACTTGTAACTGCCTATAATACTCTGAAATGTTTGAGGTGTTGTGCACTTACAGTCCAGTGCCAGAAAAAAAAAAAAAAAAAAAGTCTTACTTACTAGTAGCTCACTGCGGACATTCTCAGACTCCAGGGTATGAAGCAAAGTTTTTTTTGTTTTTTTTTTTAACTCTTCTCACTGGGCTCTTTTAACCTATCTGAGTCAGCTTCAGGCTCCTCTCCCCTGGTCTCCCTCCCTCCTTTCCTGCTTTTCTATCCTTCCACTTTCTTGCTTGGTCAAAGCTGGGGAAACCACTGCTCCTGGGTCCATTCTGGAAGGCAAGAAGCAATCAGGGCTTGTGTCACCTCACAGCCCTAACCTTTTCAGATTATTTGGAGTGCAATGTCTTTTTTATAAAACCAGCCTCTCTGGTGCTATGATTACCCTCACAGCACAAATTTGATATAATTAAGCCAAAAAAGTGCATTTTTACCAAGAGAAAAGCTGCAAAGGAAAGAGAGAAAGAAGCAGGTGGCAGAGAGCCTGGATCTGTCACAGATAACCTGCCAGGGTTCTTGAAGTCAGTTTATTCCACGGTAAACCTCTGATGGCCACTTCACCAGAAATATATCTTTACTAGAAAATGCTTTCTAGGCTTACACAAATAAAAGACCATCACAGTTACCACCTAGTGAAAAAATTTAGTGAGGCAAGGACTACCAAGTTATTTGAACAATCAATGAAAATGGCCTGGGCACTTTTCCTTTCCCAGGTTCTGTCTAATGTGTGTAAAAGAAATTACTAATCCAACAGTGACACATAGTTTTACTCAACGGATGGGAAGAAAGCTTATTTATTCTTAGAAGCTGCTATTTATTAGTCTGAAAGACTAGTTTTCTTTTTTTTAAAAAAACTTTTTATTATGGTGATTATTATTTTTGTTTCAGAATATTACGGAGGTACAAACACCTTGGTCACATATATTGCCTTTGCATCGCCTGAATCAAAGCGACAAGAGTGCCCATTTCCCAGACAGTGCGCACCACACCCATTAGGTGTGAATATACCCATCCCCTCGTCCCCCCTCCCACCTGCCCAACACAGAATGAATGTAACTACTAAATGTGCACGTAAGTGTTGATCCGTTAAAACCAATTTAATGGTGAGCACATGTGGTGCTTGTTTTCCCATTCTTGAGATACTTCACTTAGAAGAATGGGCTCCAACTCCATCCAGGATAATACAAGAGCTATCAGTTCACCATTTTTCTTTATGGCTGAGTAGTACTCCATGGTATACATATACCACATTTTATTAATCCACTCATGTATTGATGGGCTCTTGGGTTGTTTCCACATCTTTGCAATTGTGAATTGTGCTACTATAAACATTTGAGTGCAGATGTCTTTTTTATAGAATGTCTGTTTTTCCTTTGGGTAAATACCCAGTAGTGGGGTTGCTGGATCAAATGGTTGTTCTACTTTTATTTCTTTGAGGTATCTCCATACTGTTTTCCATAGAGGTTCTACTAGTTTGTAGTCCCACCAGTAGTGTATGAGTGTTCCTATCTCTCCGCATCCATGCCAACGTTTGTTGTTTCGGGACTTTTTGATAAAAGCCAATCTCACTGGAGTTAAGTGATTTCTCTTTGTGGTTTTCAATTTTAGTTGAGCTGGCACAGCATTGTTAACTTGACAGCAGAAGCAGCCGTAACATAAGCTTTCCCACACTCTGCACGGCTCCTCAGGAGCCCTCTCTCTGTGGACATTTAGTGGAGCTCTGAGTGATTCATTCTCACAAACATAAACCGGACACTGAGTTGGATTAGAGTTTTAATTCTTTTGAATCTGCATGGAGAAATAAAATGTTCTAATCAAACCTTAACATCTTTCTGCATGCAAACTAACTTTTGTAAAACAAAAGTTGTTTGTCTAAAACAGTCTAAAGATACGTGCATGAATGCCTAATTTTTTTTGACTTTTCCTGAAAATTCATTTTAAACTTATGTCGTGGCTGAGGATTTGTACCCATTTCTCTTGTAATTATTTTAATTACACTAGCTATAATCGTTGCTTTTCAAAGAGACAGCCAATGAGGCTTTATGTCAAGATTTTACTCTGGGAAATGAAGAACTTTTTCTTTTGTGAACTGTATAAAAAGATGCTACATATTATGCAACAAGAAAAATGGTTTTTTTTGTCCTTAAAGTGCCAAAGAATTTTTTTTATCTTCTGGCATTCTTTCAAGCTCATTACTGCTTCAACATTTGAACTTGTCACTTCTCAGAACGCATCTAGTTGCATTTCATCATCTTTAGACAAAACTTAAGGTTTTCTATAGCTCCCTTGGATTTTCTATAAATTCTCATTTTTAGAGATCCAGAATGCATCTTTAAATCTATTTTTAACATATTTTTGTAAAACAAATCAATAAAAGCATGACCATACTTTAAATACAGTATCAGTTCATATTTCAATTTTTATTAACATTTTTGTTTGCTTCCAACTTTGTTATGCCTTCACTTTTTTTCCCTGCCCCTAAGCCTGTGAGGGATGTTATCTTTCTTAATACCTCAGTGGAAACAAAGTACAAGTTTCTGGGGTGCAGCATTTCTAATAATGGATGCTACTGAGAAATATAGTTAGATTTACAACTGCTCGACTTACCGAATTGGCAGCTCTTCTACCGTCTTGATTTACTTCCACCTTTGGAAAATTTCTTCCCTTTAAACTTTTCCTTTTATGTAACTTTTAGGTTTTCTGAGAACAATCCTATGAATTGCTCGAGCTGTTTTTGTACCTTGACGGTGAAAGCAAGCCCTTAAATATGTTTATTCAGGTGTCCCCAAGCTGGGCCGCCTTCATCCTGAGGGCCCCTGGCCTGCTAGGCCCAGTAAATATTGCTAGAATAGAGTCCAGTATATTCTGTGTGGCCTGCAAATGACATTTCATTTTCAAAGGACCATTGCGGGGTTGGTATCTTTCTGTGTAGCGGCCAGAGCTTTTCATGTTGAGCCTATTCTGTTGCACAGCTGGAACAATCTGCCTCACAAAAAGCAGCCCTCATTTGCTTAACACTGGCTCCCTTCTGTATCATTTGTTTAAATAGATTAGAAGAGTACTCCTCTTGGTAACCAGGTCCTCTCTCAATTTAGGTAGAAGAATGTCAGTTTCAAAGCCTTTGGCCTTTTTCAAAGCTGTACCTCTGTGGTTTAAAACACTGTTTTGAAGATGTGACAGTGTCAGCTGGAAAAAGCGAGGGCTGAGCTAGGTTCCATCCTTGAATTGTCACTAAAATAAAGTACCCTAGGACTCATTGGTGAGAATAAAGGGGTCCCTAAGTTCAAAGAAGTGTTTCTGGAGGGAACGAAAATATGTGTAATGAGTGACAATATTTTGCTCTTTACTTACCCCAGAAGTTGAGTAAACATTCCCTGTGTGGGCAGGTCTCTCTTCCTGAGCAGGGATAAGGCCTGATGGACCACTCCGAACACCTGTAGAAACCTTACCACTAGTTTTGAGAAGTCAGCAATGGTCAATAAATGCTGCCTTGCCCACAAAGATTTTCACTTCCCTTCCTAAACCTCCCCAATTCCTTCTTTGATTTGTCATATAAGCATCTGCTCTGGCAAACTGTGATTTCTCTCCACAAATCAGAGTTTCATGAAAATGAAAAACAAAGGATTACAAAAGAAAAGCAAAGTGCAATATGTTTCTTTAAAGCTCATTTCTTGATTCTTATTAGTATTTCTCTGAGTTGGAGCCTTAAGCGTATGTTTATTTTATATGCCCAGTCAACATTCCATCATAGAATTTCTATGCTTTGCGAAGCTTTTTCTAAGAGAATTAAAAAGAAATAGAAAACATGGTCATTAATTACCCCCTACTACCTGTAGGTAGAAAGTATACCTGGAATGGTTTAAACTAAGCATATCAGTACAATACATATTACAAACTCCTCTCATGTATACTATGTGCCATTCAGGTAGATCAAGATCCTGGGTGGCTTAGATGCGCCTAACTTTAAAGAATCCTAGGTTTCATGTTATATATTAAGGTCTTCAACAACTTCTCTCTTACCCTTTCTGAATCATTCCATCAGAATTTCGGATGCCTCAAGGCTCTCTCAGGTCCCTCAAGCCACATTCAGATCCAAGGGTGGACCCCACAATTGGACAATGTGAGGGTGGTTTCACTGGACAGGTGGATTTGGTTGTTGGTTTGGATTGACAATCCAAGGGCAAGTTAAAGTATCTTGGATAGCTAGAACACTGCTAATAAAATATGTGATTCTGCAAGTTTGGGTGCCAGTGCACACCTTGGTGACTTTGTATTAGTACTATTACTTTCAAGGGCTTACATTACTAATATTATTTTTTAAAATTTGTTTCTCAAATTACAAAAATAACATGGGTTTGTGGTTTAAACAGAAATGATACCCAGTTATGTGTGTATGTGCACACATGTGTGCATTATATCAAAGTTCAGTATCTTCCCATCTCACCCCCATGACAGCCTGAAATGATCCATTCCACAAAGTGCTCTTTCGTTATACAAATATATTCAAGCATATAAGCACAAATACATTGTTGTCACTGAATTAGAATCATGCTATATGCAATTTGCTTTCTTCACTTAATACCATACACATCCTTATAAGTCAGTGGTTATGGTACTAACATCTTTCTAATTTCTATATGCATTCATAAACACACGTATTTTAATTTTATATAAATGGGATAATAACACTTCCTATAGGGGATTATCTTCTCATTTTATCATAACTTCTATTATTATTATTGATGTTCATTTGTATAATGCTTTAGAGATTACAAATTCCTCTTATAAGCATCATCTTATTTACACTTCAACAATCTGTGAGATGCTTATTATTAACTCTATTTTAGTTGACTAGGAAGCATAGAGAAGTTGGTGTTTTTCCTCCATCATAAAGCTAATAAGGTAGAGTCAAAATTCAGACTTGGCTTGTCTTACTCACTCATGCCTTTAGAGAGAATTTAATCTTCTGATGATGTTTGAAAATGTTTGTGGGAAGGTAGATAAATCCCTACTGAATGACATCTGGAATCCCTTTTACCATACCAAAAATTATCAATATCATTTTAAAATTTGACCTATAAACCTCTAGCAACATAGCCACAAACTCATCTACCATAACATTTTGTTTTGCTATGTTTGTTGTACAGAGTAGTAAATTCTATGAAATTTTTTCTGCCTTAATTCTTAAAACAGTTTCTCATCTATTCAATTGAAGCAGCGTCCCATTTAAAATGTATTTCTGCATTCTATTATTTGATCTTAAACTCATTTTATCTACATTTTCTCTGAACTGAGTTCAATTTGCTGTACATTCGTCCCAAAGCCCAAATGATTCATCTGACTCTCCAAGTACATTATTTCTCATTGTATCTTGCTTTTCACAATGTAACTTAGCCTGTGAACTTGCTTTCCATGCAGCCTCCAAATTAATAGCAGAAAAACATGACTTTAAAGATGAAAACAAAGCTTGCCCTTGATCTCATGGGAAAATAAATAGTGGTCTGAGAAATAGCCTGGCTACTGGCCCCATGTGTCCGAAGAGACACTTCCCTTTTCCTCTTTTGTCAATGGTAATACACAAAGGATTAATTAGAAGGCAAAGTTTTAAGCATCCTAGCACAGATATCTACCCAACAATAGAAATGAAAACTTCTAAGCAAAGATGTTGGTAATTAATGAAACGCACAGTTGATTAATTTCTCTACGCCTACATTTCTTTAATCATAAAATAGTGATAATACTCATAGATTTATTGGAAGGATTAAATGATATAATTATACAATTGCCATTACAATGTTTGGCATTTAGGAAATCTTCAATAGATGGTAAATTTAACCTCATGAAATCATTGATTTTCAATTGCTTTTTATCTACAAAATAGCTGTTTTATACCTAATACCTAACATGTAATGTACCCATATATTTAATAAAACTATATAATGAAAATTAAATTTAACCTTTTTAGTCAGGTTCTTATATAAGCATCTTTATTAATTATATTTTCTGTGTCATTTGTCCTGATTATACAATGAACTCCACTTCCTATTTTGGAGGCACATTTTGGTATAAGTCCTTTAAAAGACATATTATTTCTTTTTGTTCAATTAGTAATAAGTTAGTAGTTACATTATCAAACTAAATCATCATAGTGTTCTGAAGAAGTTAAAATATTCTCCTCCCCATGAGCTATTCGTGTATAGATTCAAATTTTGATAATATGACTTACGGTTCAACTGCATAGTTTATCATGTGCTTATATTCAGATTTTATGGCATTCAATTAGCAAGGTAAGGTCATTTATTAATAGCTTCAAGAATTTTTTTGAGTCTTTCTCTTTCTTAGACACATTGAATATGGATCTCAGAACCTTATATTTTCTCAGTATTTCTTTTGGTTTTAAACTGGATTTGAGCAGTTAGTTTTATTTGTTCACATTTGTGGGTGGTGGTAGAATCCTCTGAGAATAAATAACTTTTGGTTGTCTACTATACCCATAGCATTCCAGAGAATGAATAGAAGACTATATTCCTGTTGTCAGGGAGTTTGTGATTACTTATTTGTCTATAATGGGGCCAGGTGCTATTTTAAGCACTGGCAATAACGCTAAATAAGACAGATGTCCTGGCCTTGATAGTAAAGATTCCAGTTGGAAAGAAACAGACATCAACTTATAAATAAACACATAAATAATAGTTTCAGACACTGTATGTGCCATAAAAAGATAACATAGGATAGAGTGGCATGAAGGAAAGGCTTCTCTTTGAATTGCAGCCTGAATTATACAGAAGCTGGCACCCACCCAAGCAGGAAACAATGTTCCAAGCAGAAGGAAAAAATTGTACAATGCTTTGAAGTGGAAGCAAGATAGGGGGCATAGGGTTCAGTGTACAAACAACCCTCACCAAAGACAAAAAGGTGGGTGAGTACTGTACATTTGGAAGTAATTTGCATACAGGTGAAAAGTGAGGAACTGCGTTTGTATAGTGTTTCCTTTAAGGTACCATGTACTTAAGGTTAATAAATTCTTCTTCAAAATTCCAATTGAAACATCAACTGGGATTCTATTTTTCTATCCTAAGGGAGATTTTATAAGGGCATTGGAAGAAAGAGTTTGTGTTTTCCTAAAGGAGAAGACTTACATGCTTATAGATGTAAAAACAGTTTCTATGTCATATATACTTTTCATTTTTATTAATTTCAACTGGAAATGAAAGATCTAAATTTTAGAATTGACTCTTTAGAGCTTAGGCCTAAATGCACTCAAGCTACATTTTTGAAACTGTATTCCTGGCATTAAAGGTCCAATAGAAAAATACCTGAGATTGTTGAGTCTCTCTCCATTTTCTTCCTTCAATTGGTATATTATAAGATCATCATATTTTGGTGCCAATATCTCTGAAAATGAAGTCTTTAAACTATATTTTTTACTCTTGCTCCTCCCTTAATAAAAGACATGTGTTTTAACTAGGTTAATGCTTTTCCTGGATCTCCAATTATAGTACATCTTCATTTTAGGCATGAACAGCTTACATTTTTATTTCCTGAATTATCTGAGCTGAAAAAATTAAGCAGAGTTATGCAGTTCAATTGGATTCTCAAATCTTTTAAAAGAAACTATGCCCTCGAGAGAGAACAGAATGCAGAAGGGTTTGGGGTCTGCATGAACATTGCCATTAGCAGACCTTATTATGTGTCAAATTTTAAATATAAAGAACTGATTATAAATAGTAATTATTTCTCTAGATTCTTTGATCAAAGAGAAAGTTTAAACATCATGACTGAATATAAACTAAAAGCACCTTCACCTGTACTCCATTCTCTACCTACCTGGGAGAAACAAATTATCTGTGAAAAAACATTAATAGCCCTCCTACTGTAATGCATCAAAGCATTATTATCTCATTTTCTTGTCTGGATTTTTTATTCTCAACATTACAGTTTCTCAGCGAGGTAGTAAAATAATTGGCATTAGTAGAAATTGCAATTAATATTAGATGCTACATTCAAAGATTGTTTTGGTTGAAGATTTCTAGGCTATGTCATTAGGTATTCCCAAAGAAATCCAGTTTCCCAAGTATATTATCCCTGGAATTCATAAGAAAACAAAGGATGAATCTAAAGCCATAACAAACTATGTGGATACCCAAAGTCAATGAATCCATTATTTATTCTGGCTGTGGATGTGAAACAAGAATGCAGAGAAGGCTTTTCCTGGGAATATGAAAGTCTGATACAAACAGGCAGAACTATATTTTATTTTGTGGTGCTGACTGGCAATTATAGAAGGTCACAGAAAATGAAAGACATAGATACGAACCTGATTTTGTAAGAGCAATTTATTATCAGAAACATGAGAAATGACTGAATATCATGAAAATGTTTAGCCCTGGTACATATAGTTCAGAAAAGAAATTTTTGAACTTATTATGAAGCCAATTTAATTTTCATTTTAAAATAGATGAAAACAATATAAAGAGGTATAGTAGAGGCCGGGCGCGGTGGCTCACGCCTGTAATCCTAGCACTCTGGGAGGCCGAGGTGGGCGGATCGTTTGAGCTCAGGAGTTCGAGACCAGCCTGAGCAAGAGCGAGACCCCATCTCTACTAAAAATAGAAAGAAATTATATGGACAGCTAAAAATATATATATAGAAAAAATTAGCCGGGCATGGTGGTGCATGCCTGTAGTCCCAGCTACTCGGGAGGCTGAGACAGGAGGATCGCTTGAGCTCAGGAGTTTGAGGTTGCTGTGAGCTAGGCTAACGCCATGGCACTCACTCTAGCCTGGGCAACAGAGTGAGACTCTGTCTCAAAAAAAAAAAAAAAAAAAGAAAAAAGAGGTATAGTAAAAAGTCTCACTTCTACCTTCTCCAATCTACCCTAGTTTCCCCTTTCCTCCCCAGGCCAAGAAACTGTATTTATTTGCTACAAGTTATCCCTCCAGAGTTTCTTTATGCAATTCAAGCAAATACAACTGTATACTCATATTCTCCCTTTCTTACTACTGTGAAGTATTTTATGAATGAGATATTATTATGCCTCATTCTTATGAGATATATATATACACACACACATGGCATATCATCATTGTATCTTCAATGCTCACAACAACCATGAAGTAAGTAATATTTTCAACATTTTATATATGAAGAAACTGAGGCTCAGGGGAGTTTAAATATGCCCAAGTTAACACATTGTTGGAGATAGGATAAAAAATCCCCCTTCTCACGCTAATGATACTTCTTGGTATAACTTTAGCAATTTAGCACTTTTGTATTGAAATGCCTAGATAGAATTCTGTAGCTCTTAAACAACTAATTTTATTTTCATTGTATTTAAAGGACTTCATGGAATGTTTAATGTTTTAATTTTCAAAATAAAAATGACTTTTTGTGGCTAATATTATTTTTAAAAATATGATAGTGAAACTCATGTGAAACTCAACTGTCCAGATAAAATCATTGTTTACATTTTGGTATCTATCCTCCTAAGCTGTTTTGTGTAAAGTTATATCACATTATGTAGCTTTTCAGGGGAGTTGTGGATAGACAGGCAGTGATCTCTCTCTCTCATACATATACATTGTAGTTCTCCATTTAGTTACCCAAGAATCCAGAAACTTATTGGCAGTTGGGTGGTCACAATGAGAAGGACCAGCACAGCATATCTTGTTTCCTCCCTGACCCCAAGTTCCTCAGTGGGATACACAGCCACCAGTGATGATGTCCATACATGATAGGGTCCTGCCTCATCGTAGGAAATGGTAGAATTTTGCTCTGTCCCAACTGTTTCTATAGGGCCTACAACACTGGTCCA
This sequence comes from Eulemur rufifrons, assembly GCF_041146395.1. Taxonomy (NCBI): domain Eukaryota; kingdom Metazoa; phylum Chordata; class Mammalia; order Primates; family Lemuridae; genus Eulemur; species Eulemur rufifrons. Next base: position 164,574,823 of record NC_090989.1, read on the forward strand.
GAATAGCTTACCCTAACAATCTGCTTGCTGCCACTTAAGCAACTGTCTACAGAGATGTCAATTCTTAATGCATGGTCATACATAGCTGCTGTGGGTTTACAGGTTTATATGATGTCACCTGTAAATTTATCTAGCATGGTTTCTATTAGTCACCTCTTTTGAATATCATCATATATGCATGGCCTTTCACAGACTCAAATAATTCCAATCTACAGCTATAAATAATTTCTTTTTGATTCACATTCACACTCATTACATTTTGGCTAATAGGATTCCCTTCAAGCAGGCTCCCTGTTAACACCACCAGAAATTTTGAGAGTGTTATTCTTGTCTTTCAACTTGATGTACCAGCCCCACCTTGAGTTCTCCTGTCCCAGGAACAGAATCAGTTTCTAGAAACTAAATTTGGATACTGCATATTATATCATTTCATGTGAGCAAGGGGCTAGAACCTGATGACAAAGGCCTCCAGGCTCTTATTAATAGGATAGACATTTACTTTTCTCTCAATGTGAATGAATTCATGTTGCTATGTCCAATTTAACACCTTAAAAGTATTACTCAAAATGATGGTTCATTAATGCAATTTTCCCTTTTTTTAAGCCATATTTTTTCCTTTGTTCACTAGCTTTTATTTTACATGATATATATTGTCTTACCAAACTTTATATTTAAATTTCTGTGTTACCCAAAATTTACTTTCTTTCTGATCTTTGTTACGAGCATCCTGGGACTTTAGCGTGCAGGTCTCATTTGTCCCCTGTGTCAAGTATCACTGGAGCAGCAACTGCCTGAAAAAGAAAATAAGGCCAACTTCTTTCCAAAGGGAATACCAAGAAATAAAAAGTTCTGGGCCAAAAGACAAAACTATAGAGACAATAAATATTAGTAGTTATGAGTGGCATGGGGGGAATGAGGAAGAGAGGGATGAATAGTTGGAACACAGAGGATTTTTAGAGCAGTGAAACCGTTGTGTACAGTACTATAATAGTATGATACTACATGATTCATGTAGAGACATGCCATTATGTTAAATACATTTGTCAAAACCCATAGAATATACAACACCAAGAGTAGCCCTAATGTAAACTATGGACTTTAGTTAATAACATATCAATATTGTAACAAATTTGATATGTAACATATCAAAATTGTAACAAATGTACTACACTAATGCACTAATACAAGACATTAACAATAGTGGAAACTGTGTGGGGAGAGGTGAATGGAATGGATATATATGGGAATTTTCTAAACTTTCTGCTCAATTTTTCTATAGACTTAAAACTAAGAAATAAAGCTAATATGAAAAAAACAGTTCTGGTCCTCAATATTTCAAAGAGAGTAGGCACTTAGATTCTTAGACACTTAGATGTTTAAATAAAATCTCAAACTATTGATAGACAACAGCAATAAAAGGGGGAATACAAACAAATACAACTCTGAGATTTTAATCTGTGTGTATCTCTTTTTACTTTATTAATTTCCTGGGTCCTAGTGTCATTACCTTTTCTCTCTGGATAAATGTTAAACTCTAATTTCTTTATGGTCTTTGGATGACTACCACTCTTTTTTTTTATCTTGGGAATATACTAGTTTAACTTTCTAAAATCTAGTTAAGAATGCCATAGAACATAACCAAATTGTGGCCAAGAAATGTCAAGCTTTTAATATTTATCTTAAAAATTCAATCTAAAATTTTTTACAGTATTAACTAGGTTTATGCAATTTTTATAGCATTATCTAGGTTCTGTAAGAATGAACTCATTTAAAAAAGTACATTTAGTCTATAACACATTTCAGTTGCAATTTTACATTTTTGTCATATTTATATATCTCCAGTCTTAGTCTGGGTAGCAAAATTCTTCAGTGTTATAAAAAAGAAGAACATAGTCATTTTAGATTTTGGAACAGAAATCCAAATCCTGAAATGAATTGAAAGCATCATGTCAGTTTTGCCTTTTGTGGGAGTAATTGTATGGTCATCAGAGAAGAAATTTGATTGCTTTTGCCCACTTTTTCTGGGTAATAAGACCCCATTTGTGGTTTAGTCAAAAGCCAAACAGTCTGACTAGACGTTGGGCTTTCAGTTTAGATCCGGATGGGGTCAGAGACGATAATTTATTCTTAATTGCCTGTAGTATGTCACGGTGGCCCCTGCCCAATGTGTTCTTCAGGCACTTAGCTGGTATAGATTAACTATCTGCCAGTAACACTGAAAGTTTCCATTTTACATGGCCGCTTAGTATGTGCACTCAGGCAGTGGGGAAGACAGTATTTCTTCAATCTCCTATGCAATTCCACTCTAGACCACTTTACCCTTACCCCTTGGTCTCCTGGGAGACAGGATGCCAAGAGAGCTTGGCCTCAACCTCAGTCTATCTTAACAAAGATGAGCAACTTCTCTTTTAGGAGAGTATGGCATTCTGGGCTTCTCTTAGCTAAACCTGCATCCTGCCCTTCCCAGCTCCACGTGTGGGCCCAGTATTGCCTTTTATCTCAGTTGGCTCAGGTAATCAATCTGAAAATAAAATGAGATAAAAAACACAGAGGTTAGTTATTTAACACTCTAGTTGAATTTTCCTGCTACCATTTTAATTAGAAACAAAGGATCATAGTGGAAATAATGCAACTTAGAATGTTTACAAAAATTGCAAACATCTATCTAGGTCTCATATGCTTATCTATTTAAAATATCCTTGCCCTTTTATCAGGTCAAATGTTAATTTTAATTTAAGGAAACTTTGAAACTTTCAAAGACCTTTGTCCAAGTCATAATGCCTCAAAACTGGCATTGCTTGCTAAGGAGAAGATTTAGCTCACACAGTGTACTTACGGTCAAAAACTTCAACTAAAACTTATCTTCTTCTTGAGGCTTTTATCAGAAAAATTCTGTGAAGGCAGATTTTTTTTTTTTTTTTAGTTCAGCTTATTATGGGGGTACAAAAGTTCAGGTTACATACGTTGCCCATGTACCACCTGTCCCCCCGAGTCAGAGCTCCAAGCGTGTCCGTTCCCCAGACAGTGCGCATTGCACTCATCATGTAGGTATACACCCATCTCCTCCTCCCCCCCCCCCCCCCCGAGTCAGCACCTTCAAGCATGAGCATTCCCCAGACGGTGCTCAACGCACTCATCATGTAGGCATACACCCATCCCCTGCCCCCACCCCCCACCTCAGTCTGATATCCAATTGGTATCATTCCCAAATGTGCATTTAGGTGATGATCAGGGAAACCAATTTTCTGGTGAGTACATATGATGCTTGTTTTTCATTTCTTGGGATACTTCACTTAATATAATGGGTTCCAACTCTCTCCAGGAGAACCAAAGAGATGTCGTATCACTGTTATTTCTTATAGCTGAGTAATATTCCATGGTATACATATGCCATAATTTACTAATCCATTCATGAATTGATGGGCATGTGGGTTGTTTCCACATTTTTGTGATTGTGAATTGTGCTGCTATAAACATTCGGGTACATGTGTCTTTGTCATAGAATGACTTGTTCCTTTGGGTAGATGCCCAATAATGGGATTTCTGGGTCGAATGGTAGGTCTATTTGAATCTGTTTAAGGTATCTCCATAATGCTTTCCACAGGGCTTGCACTAGTTTGCAGTCCCACCACCAGTGTAGGAGTGTTCCTGTCTCTCCATATCCACGCCAACATGTGTTGTTTTGGGACTTTTTGGTAAAGGCCATTCTCACTGGAGTTAAGTGATATCTCATTGTGGTTTTGATTTGCATTTCTCTGATGATTAGGGATGTTGAGCATTTTTTCATATGTTTGTTAGCCATTCTTACGTCTTCTTTTGAAAAATTTCTATTCATGTCATTTGCCCACTTTTTGATAGGGTTGTTTGATTTTTTCTTGCTGATTTTCCTGAGTTCTAAATAGATTCTTGTTATCAGTCCTTTATCTGATGTGTAGTATGCGAAAATTTTTTCCCATTCTGTAGGTGGTCTGTTTATTCTCTGGACTGTTTCTTTGGGTGTGCAGAAGCTTTTTAATTTAATCATGTCCCATTCATTTATTTTTGTTGTTGGTGTGATTGCCTTAGGGGTCTTCTTCATAAATTCTTTGCCTAGGCCAATGTCTGTAAGAGTCTTTCCTACATTTTCTTATAGAATTCTAATCATTTCACACCTAAGGTTTAAGTCTGTTATCCACTATGATTTGATTTTTGTGAGAGGTGAAAACTGTGGGTCCTGTTTCAGTCTTCTACATGTGGCTATCCAATTTTCCCAGCACCATTTATTGAACAGGGATTCTTGTCCCCAGAGTATGTTTTTGTCTGCTTTTTCAAAGATTAGATGTCTATATAAGGATGGTTTTATATTTAGATTTTCTGTTGTGTTCCACTGGTCTGTGTCCCTGCACTTGTGCCAGTACCAGGCAGTTTTAAGAACCACAGCCTTGTAGTATAGTTTGAAGTCTGGCAAATTAATACCTCCCATTTTGTTTTTATTGCTTAAAATTGCTTTTGCTATACAGGGTCTTCTCTGATTCCATACAAAGTGTATAATTATTTTTTCTATATCTGTGAAAAATGATGTTGGTAATTTAATAGGGATTGCATTGAATCTGTAGATCACTTTGGGTAGTACAGACATTTTAACAATGTTGATTCTTCTGATCCATGAGCATGGTATGGTTTTCTACCTATTTATATGTTCTGCTATTTCCTTCCTCGGTGTTTCATAGTTCTCCCTATAGAAGTCCTTTACCTCTTTAGTTAAATATATTCCTAGATATTTTATTTTCTTTGTTGCTATTTTGAAGGGTACTGAGTCTTTAATTTGGTTCTCCAATTGACTGTTATTGGCATATATGAATGCCTCTGATTTGTGTGTATTGATTTTGTAACCTGAGACTTTACTGTATTCATTAATCAATTCTAGGAGTCTCTTGGTTGAATCCTTGGGGTTTTCTAGATATAACATCATATCATCAGCAAAGAGTGAGAGTTTGATCTCTTCTTTCCCTATTTGGACTCCCTTGATTCTGCTCTGTTGCCTGATAGCTCTCGCAAGGACTTCCAATGGTATGTTGAAAAGTAATGGGGACAGTGGGCAGCCTTGTTTGGTTCCAGTTCTAAGTGGGAATGCTTTCAGTTTTTCCCCATTCAGTATGATGTTGGCTGTGGGTTTGTCATATATGGCTTGTATCATTTTTAGGTAGGTTCCATCTATGTCTATTTTGTTAAGTGTTCTTATCATAAAAGGGTGTTGAATTTTGTCAAATGCTTTTTCTGCATCTATTGAGAGAATCACATGGTTTTTGTTTTTGCTTCTATTTATGTGGTGAATTACATTTATAGATTTATGTATGTTGAACCACCCCTGCATCTCGGGGATGAAGCCCACTTGGTTGTGATGGATTATTTTTTTGATAAGCACTTGGATATGATTTTCTAGGATTTTATTGAGAATTTTTGCATCTATATTCATAAGAGAAATTGGTCTGTAGTTCTCTTTTTTTGTTGCATCCTTTCCAGGTTTTGGTATCAATGTTATGTTGGCTTGGTAAAATGTGTTGGGGAGAATTCCATCCTTCTCAATATTGGAGAATAGTTTATGTAGGATGGGCACCAGTTCTTCTTTGAATGTGTGGTAAAATTCGGGTGTGAACCCATCTGGACCAGGGCTTTTCTTTTTGGGAAGGTTTTTTATTGCTGTTTCGATTTCAGTTGTTGATATTGGTCTATTCAGGAATTCTATTTCTTCCTGGTTGAGCCTAGGAAGGCTATGTGTTTCTAAAAATTTGTCCATTTCCTCCACATTTTCCAGTTTGTGTGCATAAAGATTCTTGTAGAATTCATAGATGATATCTTGTATCTCTGTAGCATCGGTTGTGATTTCTCCTTTCATGTTTCTAATGGAGGTTATTAGAGATTTTTCTTTTCTACTCTTGGTTAGTCTAGCCAGAGGTGTGTCTATTTTGTTTGTTTTTTCAAACAACCAACTTTTTGTTTTATTAATTTCCCTTATGGTTTTTTTGTTGTCCTTTTCATTTAATTCTGATTTGATCTTAGCAATTTCTCGCCTTCTGCTGGGTTTGGGGTCGGTCTGTTCTTCTTTCTCCAGCTCTTTGAGTCTATTCATTAGGTTGTCTATTTGTAAGTTTTCTGTCTTTTTGATATAGGCATTTATGGAAATGAATTTTCCTCTCAGGACTGCTTTAGCTGTGTCCCATAGATTTTGATAAGTTGTGTCTCCTTTGTCGTTTAATTCAAAGAATCTTTTGATTTCCATCTTGATTTTTTTCCTTTATAGAATAATCTTTCAGGAGAAAGTTGTTTAGCTTCCATGACTTTGAGTAGGAATGAGAGTTTCTGTTAGGGTTCATTATTACTTTTATTCCACTGTGATCTGAGAAGATGCATGGTATAATTTCTATTTTTTTGAATTTTTTTAAGACATGCTTTATGTCCTAGGACATGGTCAATCTTAGAGAATGTCCCGTGAGCTGTTGAGAAGAATGTATATTCAGTGGACTTTGGGTAGAATGTCCTGTAGATGTCAGTCAGGCCCATTTGTTCTAGCATTCTATTTAAGTCCATTATTTCTTTGTTTATTTTCTGTTTGGAGGATCTGTCCTGTACTGTCAGTGGGTTGTTAAAGTCTCCAGCTATTACAGTATTGTTGTCTATCATTTGGTTCAGATCAAGTAGGGTTTGCTTTATGAATCTGGGTGTACCTAAGTTGGGTACATATATATTAAGTATAGTCACGTCTTCTTGTTGAATTGTGCCTTTCACCAGTATATAGTAACTGTCTTTGTCTTTTATTACTTTTGTTGGTTTAAAAACTAAGTTATTGGAAATTAAGACTGCCACACCAGCTTTCTTTTGGCTACCGTTTGATTTAAATATCGATTTCCATCCTTTTATTTTCAGTCTAAATGTATCTTTGCAGGTTAGGTGAGTTTCCTGAAGATAGCAGATACTTGGTTTGTGTTTTTTTATCCATTGGGCCTGTCTATGTCTCTTGAGTGGGAAATTCAAGCCATTCGCATTTATTGAGAGAACTGATAAGTGGGACAGATTTCTGTTCAGCTTGTTGGGTAGAACTTCATTGCTATGTTTTCTCTCTTAAGCCATTGTGGTAGCTGGAATTTGATCTTTAACTCTTGAGTAGTTTTACATTTGTGGGTCTTTCTTGTGTTGGTCCATGTGTAACTCTCTTTTGAGTACTTCTTGGAGGGCTGGTCTTGTCTTGGTGAATTCCCTCAGTCCTTATTTATCTGAGAATGTCTTAGTTTCTCCTTCGTATAGAAAACTTAGGTTAGCTGGGTACAAGATTCTAGGCTGGGCATTATTCTGTTTCAGAAGAGTGAGAATGGAGCCCCAACCTCTTCTTGCTTGTAAGGTTTCAGTTGAGAAATCTGGCATAGTCATCAGACTGACCAAAATATCCACTTAAAGAGACCCTTATTTGAGCTGTAAGGAGAAAGAAACAAGTAACATACAAAGGAAAGCCCATTAGAAAGGCAGATATTTTTTGATTTTATTATCACTAGTCCTCTTTGATTATGCACCAGCTTGGAGCATAGACTGGTGCAGTCATTATGGAGAACACCCTGGCAGAACTCAGTCCAATTCAGTATATGCATGTCATATAGCCCAACAATGTCACATAAGAGGACATGGTTGTAGATGCTTATTGGTGGAGGCATCAGATTAGAGGCAATCTGGGTGTCCAATGCTGGTAGAATAAATAGGTAAAATAGGGTAATCACTCACCATGTGCATTAATGGGGCAGTCATACACATAATCATATGGATTGATCTTCAAATGATAGTACTGAGTAAAGAGATTAGAAATGAAATGAGATATATATGACTATAAAATACATATTCACTATTCACAGGTAACTGTATAAATTTTTCTAAGAATACATATTCATATTAAACATGTCAGAAATGGTTGCCTTTGAGGATGGGGGATGTGGACAAAAGAAATAAGACAGGCGCTTTGCTTGAACCAATAAAAAACTTATTATCCAACAAGCCCAACTGGCTATTGAAATATCACTGGATAAAATTCCACTGATACAACATACAGAAACAGAAACCTTTCTCAGTGACCCAGTGGTCTCATAACTTGAACTAGTCAGTTTCTACCCATTGCATACTCAACTCATGTACCCTCCTTCAGATCCCTGGTACCTCTCTGAAAATTGCCTTGGTGATATGGATATTACTTCTAGTGCCACTCTTGACACAATCTGCAACATTTCAGTTATAGATTGACAGGAAGACACACACACAGGGCCAGTTCTTGAAGGATATAGAAACTAAAGTGAGATGACCACAGACATCTTGGCAAGGCTTATTCGTAGCCCCCAATTCCCTGTCCAAGCATAATTGAGTCCTGTAGACTGGGGCACATTTTTGCTATACAATATGTCTCTTATGTGCAAAGCTTACATCACTTTTCCAGAAGAACTTGTACTTCCATTTAAGGGAAAGTTGACAAGCATTATCATCTTCTTCATGTTGAATGAAATACTATCAAGAAGCCACATTCTCATCTGGGACATGAACATAATCACACAACAGATACCCCTAAAGAGATTCTTTGTCTCCAGTTGCCAGTGCTCTGGAAAGCCAATTTTTATGAACACTGCTACTTGAATTTGCATATTCCTGACTATCAGTTATTTCTGTAAGTAGCCCTGTAGGATAATCAAGTTGGACCATTTAGTTGTGGGAAATTATGTCAATATCCTTAGGTCTTTCCTCTTGGCCTGCTAAAATTTTTCAGGGGATACTCTTTCAGTCTCCTACCTGAACAGTAAAGGTTTTTGTTGCCATCTTTCTGGGAACTGAATGGGGGGAAAGCCTGGAGGCCTCAATGTACAACATGTATACATTCAGGGAATTGCTCTCTTTTCAATATGGTACCTCATCCCATTCTCAACTGTGTCTGGTGCCCGCTTATTTAAAAATCCTCTGTTTCACCATCTCCTAAAAATAAAAATAAACTGCCTTTGTTTGGCCAGGATAGAAGGCGGAGGGAGGTTGAGGATATATTTGACTGTTCATTTTTTTCTTTTATCCATTTTTCTATTCGATTGTTTTTCTCTTGTCAATTTATGAGACCATTTATCTACTTACTTTAAAATATCTTCTATGTACTTTAAGTCTATAATTTGTGTTTTTGCTTTATAATATTTTTTCCATCCAAATAATTTTAAATTTTTATGTAGTTAAATATCTCCAAATTTCCTTTTAATAAATGTTAGGATTCCTCTCTTGGTAAGAAGATTTCTAGTGCTTTTGTATTTTACATGTAGTCTCCTGAATTTTTTTCCCAAGACTTAAAAACATTCTTTAAATTCATTATATCAAAAGATACCTGTACTTGTATATGTTTGTTGCAGCACAATTCTTGATAGCAAAGATATGGGATCAACTTAAGTGTCCACGAACTGATGAGTGGATAAAGAAAATGTGGTATATATATACCACAGAATACTGTAATTTAGCCATAAAAAAAGAATGAAATAATGTCTTTTGCAGCAACTTTCATGGAACTGGAGGCCATTATCCTAAGTGAAGTAACTCATGAACAGAAAATCAAGTATCACTTTCCACTTATAAGTAGGAGCTGAACTATGGGTACACATGGCCATACAAAGTGGAATGACAGACATTGGAGACTTCAAAGGTGGGAGGGTGGGAAGTAGTAGGTGAGGAGTGAAAAATAAACTATTGGGTACAATGTACACTATTCAGGTGATGTACACACTAAAAGCCCAGATAGCACCACTATACAATATATCCATGTCACAAGACTGCACTTGTACCCCTAAATATATTGAAATAAAAACAGAAAAAGTTTTCTTTGTATTTTATGCTTAAATCTTTATCCATCTGAAATTTTTTTTAATTTTTAGTAATATGATATAGGAATATTATTTTATTCCATATGAACAGCCAATTGTGCCAAGTATTATTCACTAAATAAACCATTTCTACTTATTATTAGGTCCTTAAATATGAAATGTCCGATTTCAAATCAAAAGTGTAGTTTATTATATCTCAAGCAAGAAGCAGTATAATTGATCAAAGTATGCACCTAAATTATCAACACAATTTTGCCATCTTAATGGTAGCTTGTTTATGCCAGTACCTAATAAGCCTGGAGAGCAAGTGGCCATGAAATTGTGAAAGGTGTTTTCCACAGCTTGTTGATAATTGAAAATTTTTCCTTGCAAGAAGTGGTCCAAAGCCTGGAAGAAGTGGTAGTCAGTTGGTACAAGATCTGGTGAATACAGTGGATGACAGAGAGTTTCCAAGTCCAGCTGCTATAGTTTGAGCAGTGTTGTTTGTGCAACATGTGGTTGAGCATTGTCTTGCAAGAGGATTGGCTTGTTCTATTGACCAATCTTGGCTGCTTAATCGCAAGCATCCTTATCATTTCATCCAACTGGTTGCAGTAGACATCGGCTGTAATTGATTGACCAAGTTTCATGAAGCTGTAGTGGATAATACCAGTGCTGGACCACCAAACAGACACCATTAGGTTTTTTTGATGAATATTCAGTTTTGGACTCTGTTTTGGCACTTTATCTTTATCCAACCATTATGCAAATGCTTGAGACTGTCAAAAAGAATCCATTTTCCATCACATGTAACAATACAATGTAGAAATGCTTCACCTCTGTGTTGTGACAGCAAAGAAAGGCAAGCTTCGAGATGATTTCTCTTCTGATGCTTGCTTAATTCATGCAGAACCCACCTATCCAGCTTTTTACCTTGCTGATTTGTTTCAAATGGTCCAATATTGTTGGAACAGTAATGTCAAACCTAGCTGCTAATTCATGCATAGGTTGAGATGGATGCTCTTCCACTACAGCTTTCAGCTCATTATTATCCACCTTGGTCTCAGATCGCTCTATGTGGCTTATTTTCAAGATTAAAATCACCAGAAAGGAGCTTCTCAAACCATTGACATACTGTGCGTTCATTAGCTACAACCTTCTCAAACACTTTGTTGGTGTTTTGAGCTGTCTGTGCTGCACTAGTTGACAGAACTCATATTTGAAAATAACACGAGTTTTTGACTTACCCATGGTTTCACAAAAATTTCTCTAAAAAATATTTGAAAGATAATCACAAGCCAAAACATACATTTGAAAGACTGAGGATGTACCTTCACAATAAAAATAAAACAAGAAGTGTCAAAGTGTAATATGAGGGATATAAACTGTCAAACTTAGTACTTAAGGAAATCAGACATTTCATACTTAATAACCTAATAAAAATAACACTTTGCTATATATTTTATTATCATTTATAATGGGATGCTATTTCTTGATTATCAATTCCCCTCTAATGATCTATTTGTTCTTATTCCAATACCACATTAATTTGGCCACTGTGCAAAGGAAAAACCCAAGGGCATCCAGAAGAAACAAATCATACAAAGTATTCCAAATTGGGATAATTTCAGAATCACTAACCCTGGAAGCTAGAAGGCAATAGAGCAACACCTTTGAAAATATGAAGGAAAATGTTTTCAATCTAGACATTTTTGTAGCAGAGAAACTATTAATCAAGTATGGTGTTAGAGGCATTTTAAAACATACAAGATTCTAAAATGTTTACCTCATGCACCCTTTCTTAGGAAGATACTGTACTCCAAAAAACCCGAAAGAAGACCAATAGAAAACAAGGGATAAAGGAAACAGAAGATGCACTAGAGAGACAAAGGGAGTCCCCAGGATGAGGGTGAAGGGAGATCCCTGGACAGGTGTGGTGCATCAGGCAGAAATGAAAACCAGTAGGGACTGGAGCAGGCCAGAAAATTCCAAGGCAGACTTTTTTAGGGGGATAAAACTGATAGAAAGAAACCTGATAAGTCTGATTGTCTTGAGAGGAGATCTAGAAAACTGACTGAATTAGGGCTTGAATTAGTGATAAATATGTAGAACACTAAGCAAATGATTAAACAGTAATAAAAGTATTTTATTTTCCAGAGGAAAATTTAAAAATATGAATAAAAGGAAAAATGAATGTAGTTCATGTCATACTCATCTATAGATGGTATTTATATATAATTGTAATATTGAAATCTATGATTATTGCTCTTCCCCATAAAACTATATTAGTGGTGGGGAGATGGACAGGGCAGGGTATGTGGTAGGAACAGGAGGAGGCAAATTCTCATCTTCCATAGTGGGGAATTAAACATGTAAAAATCAAAATAACAATATAAACATGTTATTTAGAGATAGGGATGTATATTCTAAAAAAATTACCCAAAAGAGATGCAAGTGGTTGCTTTGGAGGGGAAGCCAAGGAACTGCCATTTTTCATATACAAAAAGCCCAGAAAATTAAGCAAAGTAATTTTCAAATTAAAACTTCCTAGGTGCATTTTGTCATATTTCAAGTTATCATGTGCATGATTATTTTGACACCACTTTAGAAAACGTTTTAAAGACTGGCATGAAATTTAGTGACTACAACTTTCATTAATAACAATATAGTTTCAAAATTCAGGTTCTTCTTAGTTTGGGTGCACACTTCTTCCCACCACCTGGGTGGGTGTGTAAATGCCTTGAGATACTTAATTCCAACATGGGAGGTAATCCAGAGTTCAGATAAGTAGCTCTTCACTTTGATTCAGATTAAAATGGTATATATATATATATATCTTGCCTGCTATATTTTTGTTCTTGTTCCATTTCTGGCCTCAAGCAAAAGTACTAAAAATCGGTGAGCTTTCCTGAAATTTCCAGTGCCAATGTTCAGATTCAAGACTTTAATAAGTTCAAGTTAGTTTGGGGAAAAGCAGTTCAACTCTGATTCAGACTTCTGTCTTAGGAGGGTTGACTTCCTGCTTTTTATCTTCTTATATCTTTTCTAAAGGTTTTCTTTCTCTCTTTCACATGCCTGCCAATTATTGTATATCAAAGCCTGTTCCTTTTCTTTCGAGATGGATCTGTTTGGTGAAGCATTTCAGGGGCAAGTGACCACCTACTCTTTTACACTGTTCCATTAAATGTATCTCTGTGTCATCTTTATCCATCCCTGTGGGCTTTTAAACCCAGAGTCCTTCAACAATGACATCTTTTTTCCCTATTCTCTGGATGACTTTTAGCATTGAAAAGCAGTGTTACAGAGATGTGGAGGGACAGTGCTAATGTATGTAATTCAGAGCTGAGAGGTATAATTTGGTCTATAAAGGAATAAAATGTGATTTAGATAAATGAATGTATATTTTAAAATCTGGGAGATTATGCTGTAATTTTTTTTACATTTTAGTAAATCCTTTTTGTGTGTTTTCATATCAGTTATCAGTTATGTCACAAGGCTTTGGACACTTCTTAGACATGGTTGTTTATGCTCTTATGCTTTGATTCTTTTTTTCCCTCATGTGTTTGGCCAAATATGTGTACTATGTATATGTCACCTAAAGAGAAAAACTCAGGATCCATGCAATTCAGATACTTCCTTAACAATCAATTACTGTTGTTGGTTGAACATATTTGAATCCACACTCTGGTAAATACACACTATTGAGTATACAAGTGGGTTCTGATATTGTCGACTACTTCTTTCTTGCTAAGGTAACTGGTGATAACCCTAACAAGTATGGCTAAATGAATGTTTTACTGCAGTATGGATACTCTTCTTTATTTATTTTTTCTTTTTCTAATTAGTCTGGTCTGCATTGTGTTGCCCATTACTTATCTCTAGACCATTATGGCTGAATACTGTTATCTGTTCATACACTTATTCAAAGTATGGTCATTAAGTTCTGAGGTTTTATCAATTAGTGTCTGTGTAGAGCTTGGCTCCCCCAGGTATGATCTACAGATTGTTCCGTGGATCACTATAGCTCTATGTCCTTCTCCGAGCACCCCAAGTTTTATATTCGTATTTCTTTGGTGCTGCACTTTCTCTGCATGATCAACATGCTTGGGTAGTTACATCTGTTAGGTCTGGAGCCGAGAAAGAGACACATGAAGTCTCATGTGTAGCAAAATACTGTTTATTTTGAGAATCTGGGTGCAGATGGGTGGAGGCTGGAAAAGGTATCCATGAGACAAAAGGGGAGAGCCTTGGGTTTTATAGAGGGTTTTTCTAGGAGGAGTAAACAAATTCTTTTCAAACAACTGAGAGGGATAAGGAAAGTTCACCTTTTTCATTCCTTTATCTCCTTAGGAGTCTGACAAAGGCTACTTGCCTAATACACCCCTAGAAAGGAGTGACAAGTGGGTTTTGTAGGAGGTTTGGATGGAAGTTTGGGGAGAGTGAATTCTTTAAGCCTAACAAGGTCCTCTTAATTCTGTGGTCATCGAAGGGGAAATTGAATACTCCTTTGCGGGGTAAGAGTCTTTTTATGCTTAAAGTCTTGTCTTAAAACTCACCTGTTCTTTGCTCAAGCCTGGGCACTTCCTGTGGGTCAACACTAGCTCAGGTCAATACTATTTAATCACTTAATATCTGTTTTTATTTGACAGTGGTGGAGGAGAAGATGTACACACATGTGTGTGTATAAGTATAAATGTGTTTATATGTATTAATATTTATAATATATATAAAATATGCAAAATCACAAACATTTAGAATATTATACTGAGTGTAAAAATAGGAATGAGTCTTCCAGCCCAGTATTCATTTTTCTGGGCAAAGAACCTAGGGGAATTTTGAGGGAGAGAATATGGCATTTGTTCTCTCAGTTTTATGTCTCAAAATGGACAGAAATGAGAATGTCCTTATTTTTTTCTTAGTCTTGTACTTTGATGCTATTTTCCATATATTTTTTCCATATATTTTAAAGGAAATATTTTTGAGGGTTTTCCTTTATATATTTTCCATATTTTCTTTTCTTTTCTTTTTTTTTTTTTTTGAGACAGAATCTCACTATGTTGCCCAGGCTAGAGAGCAGTGGCATCAGCCTAGCTCACAGCAACCTCAAACTCCGGGTTCAAGCAATCCTCTTGCCTCAGCCTCCCGAGTAGCTGAGACTACAGGCATGTGCCACCATGCCCTGCTAATTTTTTGTATATGTATTTTTAGTTGTCCATATAATTTCTTTCTATTTTTTTTTTTAGTAGAGATGGGGTCTTGCTTTTGCTCAGGCTGGTCTCGAACTCCTGAGCTCAAATAGTCCACCCACCTCGGCCTCCCAGAGTGCTAGGATTATAGGCGTGAGCCACCGTGCCCAGCCCATATTTTCTATTTGAAGATATAACTTTTATAATGTGAAATATATGCAAAATCTTTACTTTCAACCTATCTGTATCTGTATATTTAATATAAAGTATGTTTCTTCAAAATGTTAATAGCAGAACGGGTCTTATGTCTTTTTTAAATCCAGTCTAAAAATTTTGCCTTTTACGTGGGGTGCTTAGTCCATTTACAGATAACATAATTATTTGTATGGCTGGATTTTAGTCTACCATCTTGGTATTTGAGTCTATTTGTCTCATCTGTTTCCTATTCCTCTATGCCTCTTTTCCTGTGTCTTTTGGGTGAATCACTGTATTTAACATTTCTTTTTATTTCCTCTGTTGACATTTTATTTATACCTCTTTGTATAATTTTTAATGGTTGCTCTATAAATAATATAATTTGAAGGTAAACCCTTTAAAGTGGTGAACAATGACCTAATGAACACGAACCTTATGCCAGTATAATTCAATTCTTGCCCCCACCAGCTTTTCCAGTTGGTTCTTGACTATAGTTTCTGTCTCTGCTAAAATTCCTCAACCGCTCACACATGTTGTTGAAATTTCATGCTAGTTCCTTAAATGTATTTGTTGTAATTATTTTAAATTTCCTATATGATAAATCCAATGTATGATCTCTCTTCAGATTTGCTTTTATTTACTTTTTTCTCCTTCTTGATCATGTGTCACTTTTTTCTTGCTTTGGCATGTCTCATGATTTTTTTTATTTTATGCCAGGCGTTATGTGCAAAAGAACAGTATAAATAGTAGTTACCACCATAAAAGTGATATTGCTTCTTCTGCCAGGCTGTTATTAATAGTATGAAGACTAAATCAATCTAATCTGTAGTTGAGCTGGATCTGGGCTTTGTCCCAGCTTTAGTTATATACAGTCACCATTAGCTTCAAATTTTTGAGGGGATGGGGGTAAGACAAGTTCTTTAGCAGGGTCTGATGAGACTGCAGAGATCCCAGCTACCGCCTTTAAGTGGGGGTTCTCTTTACTCTCTGGTTCTGCCTCCAATTTTCTGCACCTGAGGAGACCTCACTCCACCCAGCTGTCCTGCCCTCTCCTCTAGAGGACTGCTGAAGTGCCCTCTTTAAAGGCCTGGAGTACCTTAGAGGGATTTTTCTTGGAATTTAAAAAAAAAAATCTTCAGGCATTTTATTATTTGTTTATTTATTGAAGTAAAATTTACAATATAAAATTAACAGCTTTAAAGGGAAGGATTTAGTAGCATTTAGTCCATCCACAATGTCGTGCAAACACCGCTTCTATCTAGATCCAAAACATTGCCACCATTCCAAAATAACTGCCATTAGGCAGTTTCTCCCAACTAGCACCCTCCTTCCAGCCTCTGGCAACCACCAATATGCCTTGTGTTTCTATGGATTTATCTCTTCTGGATGTTTCATATAAAAAGGATCATAAAATATGTGATGTATTCTATCTGGCTTCTTTAATCTTGGCATAATGTTTTAAAGCTTTCTCTTGGTATTTTGCCCTGCCCTCAACTTTCAGCAGCCTCTCCCTTCACTTGGTGAAGGTCTGGAGTGATTGGAGGGATTTCTCTCTATCTTCCTGCCTTGCCCTCAGGCCTCACTGGGCCACTACCTGGTGTTTGTATTTGGTGAAGTCTTTCAACTCTCCTGACCTACCCTTGACACTCCATTAAGATCCATGGAGAGAGAGGACATGTTGGGGAAGACTTGCTTGTAATTAGGGTTCCTTAGGTTCTAATTCATCACACCAGCCCCCATGGAGTTACTGGTTCTTTCAAAGTTTGGCTAGTTTTTCTTTATCTTTGGCAGATTTGTCTTCTTCCTGCTAGTCTGCCATGGAGTAAAGAAACTGTGGATCTCTTCTCTCTTGAACTCATTCATTATTTTCTGGAATTTAGTTTATTTGGGTTTCTTTGCATTCTCAGCAATCTGATGAACCTTTAAAAAGTAAGAATGTGTAGGTTTTCTGGCTTGTCAGGTTTGAAGTGACGGTATCTTGTGACTTTCTATACTATTCTTTAAAACATTATAATATATATTTATTCTTTAAATGCATTTTATTTATATGTTCATTCATTGTTTTTGAACTCCCAGATAGTTAAAAAATTTTTTAATTGTGGTAAAATACACATAATATAATATTTACTATCTTTATCATTTTTAAGGTACAATTCAGTGATATTAAGTACATTCATATTATTGTGCAACCATCATCATTATCCATCTCCAAAACTCTTTTCGTCTTGCAAAACTGAAACGCTGTACCCGTTAAGCAGTAGCTCCCCTTTCCCTGCTCCCCACAGCTTCTACTTTCTGTCTCTATGATTTTGACTACCACAGGTGTCTCATGTAAATGGAATCATATATTATTTGTATTTTTGTGACTGGCTTATTTCACTTAGGACAGGGGTGGGGAAACTTCTCATGTTGGAAGGCTGCATTCAAGAAACATCAATTAGATATACTTAAACATGTACATTATTTTGTAAAAATCTAACTATTATGTACTTCATAATTTCAAAAAAATGCAAATTAGTTGTTAATTTTAAAGTTAATGAACTTTTAATGACTTTACTGTTTGCTTTTTGCTGGAAAACATTAGAATATTTGGTTGCAGCATGGAGGTCTGCAGTTTCAGTTGACCCTCTTAGATGGGTATCAGTTATTTGTGACCTCAAGGGTGTCTTGATGTGGGTTAGGTAGGAGAATGTAGATTCACAGCAATAAGTTGCTGAAAAGCAAGAAAGCATTTTTTTTTTGAGCATGTTGCAGAAGGTGTGGGTGTTCTACTGCATTTTTTCATATTTCAATTGGATCTTTCTTAGCATCAAACAATGACTTTAAAATGTCATCTACTGAGAGCTCAATCAATTCCACCTGTAGTTCTTTAGGTGCCTTGGTGATATCAACTAGGTGAGGCTGAAATGCTAATTTGAGTGTGATGTCATGATTCTCAAAGTCAGTGAACCTTTCATTGTATTCTCCAATCAATAGGTCTATAACGGCTGTGTATTCTTCAAATAATTTGCAGATATCATCCTGCTCATCAATGACCCTTGCTAACTGGGGAAAATGTTCATCTGAAATTTCCTTTTGAAGAAGAAGTGTTTTGTAAAAAGAGAGTTTTTTTCAGAATGCTTGGGTATTTTTTGCCACTTATCATATATAGACTTAGTTTTACCTTTCAAAGAAATATTCAAGTTGTTTTGATTTGACATGATATCACACAGAAATGCTGCATTCCTATAGAAATCTTCTTCCAATAATTCACATTGCTGATTCTGTTCTTCATAAAATTTAACTATCTGTTCTCACAGAGATAAAATTTTGGCTAACACCTGTTGCTGCAATAGCCAATGCACTTTAAAATGATACAGCAAATCTACACTGAATACCCCATATTTCAATTTTAGCATGTTACAAAACTGACCATGCTGTGTTGTATTTGCATGAGTATAGTTAATGATACTTACAACTTGTTGCAAAGTGTCACTTAAAAGAGTAGTGTTAGCACAGAGATTTTGCTGATGTAAGATACAATGAAAAGAAATGAGGGCATCTGGATCTTTTAGTATATTTTTTTATCTGTCTAATAAATCCTTCATGTTTTCCTGTCATGGAAGGTGTGCCATCTGTACATACACTCACTAAATTTACCACATTCAGTAAAACTTCAAGACATTTATCATGAAAGTTGTTGAAGATGTCCATTCCTCGTGTTCTATTCACAAGAGTGCCCAAAGCGAGTAACTCTTTGTAGCAAAGAAAATCTTCTGTTATGACCCGAATGAAGTATAAAACCTGTGTCAAGTCTGTAGTATTGGTTGATTCATCCAAAGTGACTGACTAATACATATTTTCCTTTTGAAGTATCGCAGGATGTTGTTCTGTTAAGTTGAAGGCTAATTCATGCTACCCATCAGTTATGGTTCTCCTTGAAAGAGGCAGTTGCCTGTACTTTGAAATGTTACTGGAGTCTGAGCATCCTTTAACTTTGACAGTACATTCTTTCACAATTTCTACATTATTGAATGGTTTCTCTTTTTCCCCAAATGCGTAACCTACTTTATAAGTTGCTTCAGTGCCATTATTTCTAGTTCTTATTGCTGCTTGAAAGAATTGCCTTTGCTTTTCATCTTTTAATTTCTGCAATACAACCTTTTGCTCCTCTCCCTCTAATTTAAAATATTTGTGGTCCTTATGAGTGTTATAATGCTGATGAGCAATGAATGTCTTTAATGTTGATATTGCAGTAACAAAGCAAGCAAATCATCTTATCTTTAGCAGAAACAAGATAATATTGCAATTCCCAATCCTCATTAAAAAATCTGTTTTCTTTCTTCACCATTCCCTTGGTCTTCTTTGACATGATGGGTTGTCAAGCAGACAGAATTAAAAAATACTGTTGAGCTGTGCAACTATTCACAAATTCCACTTCAAAGAGAAACACAGTGCACTGTTCTCAAAAGCTGATAATAGACTGGCGTACTCAACCCCCATAAACTCTTGCCAACCAGCCTCATTCAGTAGTGGTGCCAGTCAGGTGGGGGACATTAGAACTAAATCATGCGTGTAGCAGCTGTCCATATAGCCCTTATGGCTTATTAATGTTCTAATTGTGCCAGTCAATCTAGGAGGATTATTTTGTTTAAAACTATTTTATTCTTTGGTAGTTTAAATATGTTCATTTTAAAAATAAAATAAAAATATGAAAGATGAACAAAAATGTATTACTAAAAATAAAAGGATTTGTTCTGTAAAATTTGAATTCTGTCAAAGGGGTGCACTGAAGGACCTAGGAAGCCACATGTGGCCTTAAAGCCCAGGTTCCCTACTCCTGACTTCTAACTTAGGATAATATCCTCAAAGTTCATTCATGTTGCCCCAAATGGCAGGATTTCTTTCCATTTTATGTATAAGATATACCATATCTTGCTCATCCATTCCTCTGTTGACAGACACTACTTGCTTCATGTTTTAGCTATTATGAATAATGCAAATAATACTGCTATGAACTCAGATGTACTAATATCTCTTTGAAACCCTGCTTTAAATACTCTGAAATGGGATTTGTGGATCATATGATAATTTTATTTTTAGTTTTTTGAGGAATGATCTTACTGATATCTACAGTGGCTGTACCATTTTACAGTCCAATTGACAGTGCACAAGGGTCCCTTCTCTCCCTCCCTCCCAAACACTTCCTTCCCTCTCTCTCACTCTCTCTCCCTCTCTCTTTCTTTTATAGTAGCTGTCCTAATGAATATAAAATGCTTTCTCATTGTGGTTTCAATTTGTATTTCCCTCATGATTAGTGGTGTTGAACATCTTTTCATGTGCTTATTGGCCATTCATGTATCTTTTTTGGAAAATTGTCTATCCAAATTGCCCATTTTTAAATTGGATTGTTTGCTTTTTTGTTACTGAGTTAGAAGTTCTCTATATATTCTGCATATTAATCCCTTATCAGATATATGATTTGCAAGGATTTTCTTCCATTCTGTAGTTTGTCTTTTCACTCTATCAATAGTGTCTTTTGATGTACAAAAGCTTTTAATCTTTATAAAGTCTGATTTGTCTATTTTTCCTTTGTTGCCTGTGCCTTTTTGGGGTCATATCCAAGAAATCACGGCCAAATCCAATGTTTTGAAGATTTTTCCCAGTATTTTTTACTAAGAATTTTATTGTTTTAGCTCATTTAAGTCTTCAATTCATTTTGAGTTAATTTTCTTTTTTTTTATTTTTTTTTATTTTTTACTTTGATTTCATTTATTTGGAACTTGAAAAAGGTAAAACTATAGTAATAGAAAGCAGATCAATCGTTGCCAAGGGTTGAGGATGGGGAGAGGGGATTGACTGCAAAGAAGCACTAGGAAGGTTTTGGGGTGCTGGAGATGTTCTGTACTGTATATTGACTCATACATTTGACAAAATTTCTCTGCATTCTACACTTAAACCAAGTGAATGTGTGTCATCCTTGCGCAGGGGCCATGCTAATCTTCTCTGTATCGTTCCAATTTTAGTATATGTGCTGCCGAAGCGAGCACTGAGTTAATTTTTGTATATAATGTTAGATAATGGTTCAATTTCATTTCTTTTGCATGTGGATATTCAGTTTCCCCAGCATTATTTGTTGAAAAACTCTCTTTTCCCCATTGAATGATCTTGGCACCCTTGTTGAAAATCATTTGACAATATATGTGAGAGTTTTCTTTCTAGGTCCTCTATTCTATTCAATTAGCCTATATGTCTATCTTTATGCTGGTACTACATTATTTTCATTACTGTAGCTTTGTAGTAGGTTTTTCAATCAGGAAGTGTGATTCCTTCAACTTTGTTCTTCTTTTTAAAGATTATTTTGTCTATTTGGGGTTTCTTGGGATTCCATATTAATTTTAGGATGAATTTTTTTATTTCTGCAAAAAATATCTTTGGAATTTTGATAGGAATTGCATTGAATCTATAGATAATATTGGGTAGTATTGACATTTTTAGCAACATTGTCTTTCAGTACATGAGCAGGGATTTTTTTTTTAATTTCAGCATTTTATTGGGGTACAAAAGTTTAGATTGTGTATATTGCCCATGCCCCCCAGCCCCATGAGTCAGAGCTTCAAGCGTATCCATTCCCCAGACAGTGCACATTACATTCATTATGTAGGTATACACCCATCCCCTCCCCACCCCACATCTGCCCAACACCCAAGTAGTGTTATTCCCAAATGTGCACTTAGGTGATGATCAGGGAAACCAATTTGCTGGTGAGTACATGTGGTGCTTATTTTTCCATTCTTGGGATACTTCACTTAGTAGAATGGGTTCCAACTCTATCCAGGAGAACATAAGAGATTCTATATCACTGTTATTTCTTATAGCTGAATAATACTCCATGGTATACATATACCACATTTTACTAATCCACTCATGTATTGATAAGTGGATTAGTAAAATGTGGTATATGTATACCATGGAGTATTATTCAGCTATAATACTCCATGGTATTCACATCTTTGCGATTGTGAATTGTGCTTGTATAAACATTTGAGTACAGATAGATGTCTTTTTTATAGAATGTCTTTTGTTCTTTTGGGTAGATGCCCAATAATGGGATTGCTGTATCAAATGGTAGTTCTACTTGTATCTATTTAAGGTATCTCCATATTGCTTTCCACAGAGGTTGCAGTAGTTTGCAGTCCCACCAGCAATGTATGAGTGTTCCTGTCTCTCTGCATCCACACCAACATTTATTGTTTTGGGACATTTTGATAAAGGCCATTCTCACTGGAGTTAGGTGATATCTCATTGTGATTTTGATTTGCATTTCTCTGATGATTAGAGATGTTGAGCATTTTTTCATATGTTTGTTGGCCATTCTTCTATCTTCTTTTGAAAAATTTCTATTCATGTCCTTTGCCCACTTTTTGATAGGGCTGTTAGAGTTTTCTTGCTGATTTTCCTGAGTTCTAAACATATTCTAGTTATCAGTCCTTTATTGGATGTGTGGCACACAAAAATTTTTTCCCATTCTGTAGGTTGTCTGTTTGCTCTTGTGACAGTTTCTTTGGCTGTGCGGAAGCTTTTTAATTTAATCAGGTCCCATTTATTTATTTATTTTTGTTGTTGCTGTGATTGCCTTTGGGATCTTCTTCATAAATTCTTTGCCTAGGCCAATGTCTGTAAGAGTCTTTCCCACATTTTCTTCTAGAATGCTAATAGTTTCACACCTAAGGTTTAAGTCTGTTATCCACTGTGATTTGATTTTTGTGAGAAGTGAAAGGTATGGGTCCTGATTTTTTTCATTTATTATGTCTTCTTTAATTTCTTTCAGCAATGTTTTATAGTATTCATTGTACAAATATTTTACTTCCTTGGTTAAGTTAATTCCTAAGTATTTATTTATTTTTTGATAATATTGTAAATAGAATTGTTTTCTTAATTTTCTTTTCAGATTGCTCATTGTTAGTGTAGACAAATAATATTTATTTTTGTGTTCACCCTGCTGTGGTCAGAGAAGATGTTTTGTATGACATTGATCTTTTTTGAAGTCTATTGAGACTTAATTTGTGGCTTATCATAAGCATCGAAGGGCTAGCCTGAAAAAATGTCCTCTGTGGACTTGAGAAGAAAGTTTATTTTATTATTTTTGGGTAGAGTGTTCCGTATATGTCTGTTAGATCTAGTTGATGTATTGTGTTGTTCAAGGTTCTCTGTTTCCTTACTTATCTTCTGTCTGATCGATCTACCCATTATTGAGAGTGGGGTATTAAAGTCTTCAACTATTACTGTAGTTTTATATCTTCCTGCTTTACTGAGCCTTTTATTAATATATAATATCCTTCTTTGATTCTTGTAAACTTTTTTGGTTTAAACTCTATTTTGTCTGGTATTGGTATAGCCATCCCTGCTTTCTTTTGATAACTATTTTCAAGGAATACCTTTTTCCATCTTCTCACTTTCAATGCATTTGTATCTTTGTATCTAAAGGGAGTCTCTTATAGACTTCATGAAGCTGGGTAATTTTTTATATTCATTATGCCAATCGATGTCTTTTAAATGAATAATTTAATACATTTACATTTAAAGTAATAACTTGTAAGGTGGTCTTAATTCTTTCATTTTTCTATTTATTTTCTATATATCTTATAGCTTTTTGGCCCTCATTTTCTGCATTACTGTCTTCTTTCATGTTTAGTTAGTTTTTCTGTAGTAAAATGTTTTAATTCTTTTTTCATTCTCTTTTGTGTATATTCTATAATGACTTTTTTGTGATTACTATGGGAATTAAATTTAATATCTTAAAGTTATAACTCTCTAATTTGAATTTATACTAGTTTAATTTCAATGACATACAAGCACTCCCCTCCTTTACAGTCTTGCGCCTACCGCTTTAGTTATTGATATCACTACATTATATCTTTATATATTGGGTGTCTGGCAAAAAGGAGACAGATTCCTGGTGCTTTCTACTCTGCCATCTTCCCAGAATCTCTGCCTACATTGTATCTGTTATTTAAAAATATATGACTGCAATGTAAATTATGAATATAATCATGAAATAAATTCTTATGAAGCTGCTCTTTAATCCCATCCCTCTGCTTCTTCTTCAAAAATTAACTACCAGTTCACATTTTTCATTTATAACTTTCTTACATTTAAAACAATTTTTCCACATAAGTATGTATCCCCATATAATACGTTCCTCAGTTTTACCTGTTCTTAAGTTCAATTGTTTATCCACATTGAAAACAATAAATTGGGTCCTTACCTCAGGCCATACACCCAAATCAGTTTCTTCACTCTTCAACCATGCCAATCTGACTTTGGCTTTGACTATTTTATGAAAACTCATCTTGACAAAAATCTCCATTGACCTTCACTGTGTCAAATCCAATGACCATTTCCCCCTCATTATTCCTTGTCAGCCTTTTAGAACTATTAATCATAGCAAATGCTTTCTCCTTCTCAATGTAATCTTCCTTTTTTGCTTCTGTGACATTACACTCTTTTGGTCTTTCTTCTTTCTCCGTGGCCTTTTCTGCCCAGCCTTTTCCTTAACATTTTATTCTTCTACCTGATCTCTCTATTTTGGAGTTCCTTGGTGCTCAGTGTTAGGTTTTCTTCCCTTATTCTTTTATACTCTCTCTTTAGATAATCTCGTCCATTTTACAGTAGCTCCCTTCCAACCAGCCACAGAAGTCTTTCTCTAAATATAAATTTAACCACAATACTCCCCTCCATAATACAGTCCACCATAGTTGAAATCCATACTCCTCCTCCTGAAGCATACAATCCTGCATGGCTCCTCCCACTTACCTCTCCACTTTCCTTTTGAGTCACACTTCTCTCTGCTCACCATGTTTCAGATACTTTGGCCTCCATTACATTCCTAAAAGATGTGACGCTTTTCTGTATCTCAGAGCCTGTCCATATCTTGTTCCCTGTGACTAGAATGCTTTCTTCAGGCTCGTTAAATGGTTAATATCTTCTCATTCTCAGTTAAATTGTGGCTTTCTCAGACAGATTTCCTTCCCCTGGTCATTCCATTCGGGTAGGTTCCTCTCCCACTTGCTCTTTTTGGAGGCTTTAGGGACAAAGCATCCTTTGCCTCTTTCAGCTTCTGGTCTCCGTCAGCATTCCTTGACTTATGGCTTTAACACTCCAATTTCTGCCTCCATGGTCACATTGCCTCTCATCTTCCGTCTGTGTTATCTCCCTTTGCCTTTCTCATATAAGAATACCTGTGATGGCTCTTATATCACGTGCATCAAAATATCACTGTATCCCATAAATGTGTACAATTATTACCTGTCAGGTAAAAATAAAAGAAAAACATCAGTTGCACCTAACACTTCACATTTTGAAACCATTAAAAATACAAGTTTTTCTCTTCAGACACCTTGGATTCCTTCTTTTGGGGTGGTATGGGGAGGTCTTGCATTGTATCATAGGATGAAGAGAAAAGATTCAAGCAAAGTACAAACTATGCTGACTGTGAATTGGGCCTCTTTAGGCTGCATTCCGTAAGCATGAATGAAGTCTTAACTAGGATCTTCATTCAGACACAGAAACCTTAATGGAGGTATATTCAAAATGCATTGATGAGTTCCACACCCTTTTTCAAAGATAAGGGCCAAGGCCTTTCCTTAATTATCCTCTGAACAAACTAAGATATGTAGAAAGAGAAAAAGAAAAGAATACTTGTGATGACATTTAGGGCCACCAGATAATTTAGGGTAATCTTAACTCAAGATCCTTTATTTAACCCCATCTGTAAAGATCCTTTTTCCAAATAAAATACTACTTACAAATCCTAGATATTAGGACTTGATATCTTTGGATGACCATTATTCAACCTACTACATGCTCTATCATGGCTTTCTGATAATCAAATTCAGAATACTTTTTTAAATATAAAATAAATTTTGTATTTATTTTTTATTTACTAGTTTAATGTCAGTTTTTCTTACACTAGTGCTATGTAACAGGCATGTAATGAAAGCCACATATATAACTTTAAATTTTGTAGCAGCCACATTAAATGGTGAAAAGAACTATGTGAAATTAACTTTAATAGTATATTTTATTTAAATTACTATATCCAAAATATTATCATTTAAACATGAAATAAATAATAAAAATTACTACTGAGATATTTTCCTTTTTTGGTACAAAATCTTCTAAATCTGTCTGATACGTATTTTGTACTCACAATACGTTTCAATTCAGACTAGCCACATTTCAAGTACTCAGTGGCCGCCAATAGCTAGTGGCCACTACTGAATTGGATAGCACAGCTTTAGACATGTAAAACATGTCTATTTTGCTTTTTAGGGCCAACACAGTGCTTGGAACATTAGAAATGCACATATGTGTGAATATATATTTATATGTTATTGTTTGAGCAAAAGGAGACAAACAAAATGTCATGTCAAACCATATCACAATTCCTTTAACATCCAAATAAGTATCTATTTGCAGAGTCACATTAATCTGAATTTAACTATGAGTAGAGACTTAAAAATTAGTGATTATAGAACTTCTTTAAGTGTCTCTAAACTAACTCACCTTTTTGCTTGTACTATTTCTCTGGATGATAAATTTCATAATGTATTCTAGTATATAAGAATATTTTATTTAAACTTTAGGAGCATTTGTGAATGTTTAATATTCCTGGCAAAGTGGATTTTAATATATATTTATTATAATATTTTTCTTTAATTATGGTGAATTCTATTAGCTAAAATTGCTATGGAATTTATCCTCTTAAATATTTATTGTCATATAGATTTGAAAAAAGTGGGGAAATAACACAGCAGCTCATAGAAAAATTATAGCACTAATGGAATGCAATCTATGGTAGTTTATTTATCATTTTGAACTGACTAATGCTAGACAAAGATGCATATTCAATTAAAAATATTAAGTTATTGAGGGCAAATTTTTATTTAATAATAAAATAAAAAACCTCTTTAATCACTGGGAAGAATTCTCAGAAGTAGAAAGAAAACTCTGTATCAACTTAAACATTTCAAGACAACCAGTTTCACTAATTTAAAACAACTTCCAGAGCTAAGGATCCCAGTAAATGAGCCTTTTTCTTTAAAAATTCTGACTCATCTTGGGAGCTTTAAAATTAATAGAACTTATCATCTTGGGCTCTACTCATTTGTGAATGTGTTTTCAGTAAGTACACATAATTGGGGGTGGGATCTGACAGTCCCTTATGTATAAAACCACCATGGATACACATTGACTTTTACACCATGAATATTTCAAGGAGTTTGATTCATAATTTTATAAACTGAACACACCCATGAAATGAACTAATATAGAAAACAAATCTTATTGCAGACCAGTGGGATGCACTATAATCATAAAACATTAGGATTAAAAGTACTAAGACAATATTTCAACACAAGACTTGATTATTTTCCCCATAGAACTCTGGAGTTGGCAAGGTGATAGGCAGTGAAGTAGAGAGAAGGAGGGAAGGGTCAGAGAAGTCTTGTAATCATGTTTTGCAAGGATCCCATGGATGAGTTGGTGAGGGTTTCGTTTCTGAGAGGCAGATTTTAAAATTGAGATTGTCACCAAATCATTCTCTAGGCATGATAATTTTGCTTTCTGTCAATGTCTACTTCCCCCAGTCTGGTTTACTGTAGTTTCTAACACCTTCCTCTTGGAGGCATAGCCTGGCTCAGCTTCTCAGCCAGTTCTAATGAAGGCAGGAGAAATATTCATCACCTCGATTCTACTGGTCTGTGGTGTCTGAGTTTAGTTGTGCCACCATAGAACTTCTTATCACTGTGCGTAGGAGAAGTTGCAAAGGTTGGATGAGGCCACTCTACTTGGTACTTTCCTTGGTTGCCCTACTTAGTGCTCTGGTTCCCCATTGGGACTCTGGGGGTCTACATTTGCCAGCCCCCTACTCCTGGAGGTGGATGTTATCTTTCAGTTAAAACAAAAGATAAACAACAACGAAAACTTTAGAACTGTTTCTCTGAGATTTAACTATGGTGCTTTTTGTTCTTCTTATTTATTTATTTGTTTATTTTGTTCCTTTCTGCTCCTCACAACCTGTTGGACTGTGGCTTTGGTTTTTAATGGTGTGGTTTTTCTAAGTTTATGTTATTAGAATGGGCTTTTGGTGATCTATGAAAGCCACATCTAATAACTTATAAATGTTGATATCCATGGGTGAGCAGTAGGTCATGACTACTTTAAGAATTGTATGAATTTTTTAGTAATAAGGTCACAATTTAATGGATGCCATATAGTTTGAACTTGATATAATCTCTTCAAGCATGTTTATAAAAATTAAATGTGTTTATGAAGATTTTTTTACTAAAAGAATTTTAGGCATTTTCAGTATTTACTTATGTAATCAAAGATTTAAGCATTTGAAGAACTGTAAAATGACTTAACTCTGAGAACTTCTGAGAATATGCAAAATAAACACTAATGAAACATTAGAAGATAGATCAAATACATCAAGAGTCAAAAAGAAGTCCATCACACTGAAGAAAAACATCTATGAAGAAAGAAAAGTAACTGGGAATGAGAAGAGAAAAACTCTATAGGATAAAGTAGAACACACATAACTGATCATAAGCTGTAATCAGGTAGAAGAGCGTAATATAGTAAATATATGTGATTTTATTATAATATACATTCTATAATATATATGTATCTCATATAATATAATGTATATTATAGTACATACATACATGTCATATGCATAATATATAATGTGATATATATTACAATATGTACTTTATTATATAATAAACACATGAGCTCTGAAATAAACATAGATCATCATTGCACATCACATTTACCTATTGTGCTACTGGATACAAATATGCCTTCATATTCAAAAGAACATGGTTTCTCATACACTTAGCTGTGTCAATACCATTTGCAATGGTACAGTAGCATTCACAATTTCCAGGGACAGACCTTTGAATTTAACTGTTTATACCTTTTAAAACCCATGAGTGTGGATTATTTAAAAGAGTGATTATTGGACTCAAATACTGTACCTAAAAAGTATTAGGTATTTAATTACGCTAATAAGCTTTATGAATAAGTAACTAAAATGCATTTATATTATATTAATTATTAAGATCTGGAAGAATAATGAGTATTATGTCAAGTTAGCTGAATTTCCATAAATTCCATCTGATCTCTGATTTCAAGATGTGAATTCTTTGTAATTATGAAACTCATAGAAGCCAGATGAAATTTATGTATCATGCCCCTTTCCATTCCTTCACCTAAGCTTTCTCGCAAACATATCTCCTGGGAAGTTGACAATTGCAGGAAGTAGGTTTAAATTGACGAGACTTCTTTGGATACTGTTCATTGGACGGTTGACTACCGTCGACTTGGACTAACCCTACAACAACTGGATCCATTTTCTTAGCTCTCCCCGATTCTTTCATATTTCTTTCTCACTCCTCTCCCCACTATCCTACATTAATTAGGCATTGAATGAGACAGAGAACAATATCTCTTTGCCCACAGATTTAGCTACGATCACTAACTGATTTCCTAAGCATGCAATTTAGAATCTCTCCACTTATCTCAAACCATGTTGCAAAATTCTCAAGACTCTCAAATCTCCCTTAATTTTCATTTATTTTAATATTGGATAGGACAGAGTTCTTTTAAGAGGAGTAAAGGGTATTTTGTGAAATCAAATAAGCAACAATGGGGTGCTATGCTTCCCTAAAGCCTGGAACTCACAAGTATTGGCAATTTAAGTGGCAAATCTATCCATTAGCATGGTGGTCAAGACCGATTTGTTTCCAGGGAGGGGATGGATGAACTGCTTCTCCTCTAGTTTATGCCACTCCTGGTTAGTCTATTGAGGAGATGTTATGTCTCAGCTGCCCTCTCGGTGGTGCACATTGTGGAAGGGACTACAGAGTTCCCAGCGGCATCAGCAAAAAGCTCTGCCTATAGAAACTTCTCTACATGGGTGGCTTGCGGATGGATTTAGACATAGGTTGAAAAAGCGACCTTTAAACTCACCATAGTTTTTTTTTAGTAACTTATATAACATGTGCATTAGATAGCTTCACTCCATGCCTCTCCTCTGACTTATCCTATTCCTAACCCTACCCCTTCCAAAATCCACACTATATCTCACTCTGTCCTTCAGATGCATTCAATCCCTGCTTTCTCAACCTCAGAAGCTCACTCCATGTCTTACTCCATCTCTGAGTGAGGTGCTGGACATTCAGGGATGGATGAGGGATGGAGTGTGAACTAGGGCCAAGTTAGGGTACAGGGTGTAGTGAGTCTCTTTCACAAGATAATGGTTAGCAATATCACTACAGAAATTATTTGTAGTGTTTAAAATAGTGTTTTCACATTCTAACTCACATCAGTCAATATGGTGCTACTAGAATAGCTGTGTCAAAATATCCCGCCACTCAACTTCACAAAAATGTTTGGCCATCAGTGACCTCAACAACTCTTTGCCTCAAACATTGATGGGGAAGAGATTATTGGTGCTGTCAAAGATTGCTTTACAAATTTATCAAGAAAAATGGAGAAGAGAAAATGTCCTTAGAACTTGCCACTGAAATAACAGTATATTCCCATATTTATTTTGCTGCCTTTGGCCTTTTATCTCATTATATCTGCCCGACACAAGCCTCTGTAACTTCTGCCAATAGTTTCTGGTTCATCAAAGACACTACCCCCAAGGGTATTTATTTACATATGGAAATTGGTTGAAAATTTGTTGCCACCAAGACACTTTATACACTATGGTGGCATGAATGTAAATGTGTCAATTTATGTTGAAAAAATATAAAATATAAGTTTGAGTTGGTGGTGAATATAGCTGGTCATAACTAACGTCTCATGAGGTAGCCCTGAGAGGAAGAAAGTGGTGCTGGAATGCTTTATTTCTAAAATTTGAGTTCAAATTCTTTTATAAATTTCCAGCAAATAGTCAGACACATAACATCATCAGGAATGCCTACTTCTTAAGGTAGAGTACTCTATTTCCAGTTGGTTCTAATTGAAGCCTTTCCTTAATTTGAATTGAAATCATCCTTCCCGGTCTTTCTCTTTCTAGTTCAAGAGTAGCTCTCTGCAACCATAGATTGAGATTAACCCATCTTCCCCATGACAACTTTTCAAATATTTGGAGACAGATAAAACTTGTCTCTAATTATTGGTTTAAATAACATGTTAGCTTTAATTTGTAGCCCCGAGGAGTAAGTCAGCAATGATAGAATCCTGATGTTGATCAATCAAATGCCATGGTTTTGACTTTTCTCAAATTTGCCACCCTATCCATCACAGTATTTACAGCCATGGTCATGTTTGAAAGAAGGTGATTATTTATAAACCCCTGATTTGTGCAGATTCTCAGAATGTACAGCTTAATTTATAACCAGTCAAATACTGCATGCTGGCAGAGGAAGGGGCTTTTAAACAATAAGCAAATCTTCAGTAGACACCCTGCATCTCCAGGGAAATGTGAGATTTTTGAAAGGTAGATTTCAAATATATTATTCCAATACTTTAAAATAATTTATAAACTGGCAGCTACTTAAATGGATATTATCCAAATAGTTCTAACTTAATTATAATTCTGTACTAAATACTACGAGAATTAGGAATTTATCTTTTTTCATAAAAAATATTCAGTTAAAAATAGACATACATTTTATGCCCTAGTATTTTTATTGATTTCCTCTTTCTCAGATTTCTCTGTTTCTGCCTATTTTATTATCTGAGATAAAATCCTTGAGGCTTTGCCTCAATCTCATATGTTTTAATGTAGAGATTAAAGTAATCCTTTTTGAAATTATGATGACAGTAAGCCATGCTGAAATATTTATGAAACATACTCATAATCTCTTTATTATGTGACTTTTATTTAATAACTTAAACTTGTTTTAGACAGAAAAAGACAGGATTAACTTTTCTTATGAAGAGAAATGAGAAGAAAATATATATATATATAATTTATTGTTGCCGTGTAGTTCTTAGAGTTACTAAAGAATAGCAATGAAAATAATTATAAGAAAATTGAAGAGAGAACTTTCACATTTTGAGATGATGAACTGAAAATGTTTTTTTTCTTAAGGATGAGTAAATTACTTTCATATAATTGAACATACATTCCAAAGTGTTATATCTTGAATAGGAGGCAACTTTAAGAAAAGTTGTCTCTCTGGGAAGCAAATTATGTAGTTCATGGGAAAGTTTATAGTATTCATTCATTTATTTACCATTTGTTCAATGTTTATTTAGCAGCAATAGAATATTATTTTTATAATACTCTATTTTGTCTTGTATTATATTTTGTGTGTGGGTGTGTGTGTATATATATAAATATATATATAGAGAGAGAGAGCACTTATATTTTCCTTGAGGTAGGGTCTGTGTGTTGTACATATTTGTATTACATATGAGGCTAAGTATATATATGGTAGGCAGTCACTCAATGTGATTTCTATTTCCATAGACTTTTGATATTGCTACTAAAGTATAATTTCCTTATATTTTTTATAAATCTATGCCCTAAATAATTATCAAAGATAGACTTTGAATTAAAATACAAATTTATTTATCTTGAAAAGAGTAAATTACAGTTGTGTCCTAGTTTTTAGAATTCAACAGAGCCCTACAAAGGAGAATGCTTCAGAATATGTTCAACTCACAGTTGTATTCTGAGTGTTGCACAATTGAAAGGGGTGAAGAGAACTGACATTAAATACCAAACTCATAAAATGTGGATGATTGGTATGACAATATAGGTAGAATATAATAAATTGTCTTTAGCTCCGGAGCTAAGTTAAAAGAAATTTGAATGCATATCCCACTTCTGATTTTATAAGCCTTGCAAAACCATTTCTCAATTTGGCACCATTAGCAGCTTGATTGGAAGCTACAGTGTCTGCCCAACCAGATCCAATGAATTGAAAATCAGACAGTGTGAATGGGTATTAAGACAGCAACATATGAGCAGAGCTGCATTACAGAAATACCCCAACAAATCCTAGAGTTGCTGTACTAAAAAATACTTGGAAGCAATGATACAGATTTATTCACAACAATCATGAGGGTTGGTTTTTATCTAGATTAATTGATAAAAAGCAGATTTAAAGAAGTAGTAAAATTTTAATCTAATGAAATCAAATGACAAAAATTATTGAACTGGATCTTTTTCACACTAGACGTAATTTTAGGTTTTAAATAATACAATACAGGCTATTTATGAATGGATACTTTATTGACAGTGGATATAATTCTACAGGGTGCTCAAACATTACACAGTTGTACAACCCAAATGAGTATTGATTAGAGAACAGCCTCAAACAGATTTATGCCACTCTATAGCACTATAGAAAACATGAATTTTTTGAGAATGATTTGAAAACCAAGAATTATTTGAAAGGTTGTTGTACCAACCTGTGCAATAATAAATTTTCCATCTGCAATTCTGATGGCTTATTAGTTATTTTCAGATAAATCTTTTCCCAAAGAGAGCAGGGTCTATTCTGTTTATGGAAAAGTCTTAAAAGAGATCATGAAATAAAAAATATACATGTGCTGGAAATATGTGTGTAAATAAGTAGGTGTGAAATAACTTAAGACATTTGTTCATGCAGAGTTTTGGAACCCAGAGGTGTGGAGTCCCATAGAAAGGACAAAAAAAAGTAAAATCCCCACTATGGTGGAGTTGGCATGTTAGTGCTGGAGATGGTGAGATGAAAATCAAATAATAAGTTAATTATATAATATATTTAAATGTGAAAAGTTAAATAGGGAAGATTAAAACAGGAAGAATGATATGGAGCAAGATGGGTGGTAGGAGAATGGTGGCCCTATATTAAATGGGGTGGCTACTGAAGGCAGGGCCCTGAGGCAATACCTTTGTGCTTATTGTATTTGGAGAATGATAAGGGAGTCAGAGTTAGTTCCTACGAAGTGAGAGAGGGGAAGGAAGGTAGTAAGTTATTGATACAAAGCCACAGAAGTAAGGGAACTGAGGTAGAGTATGTTGGGTCTTATGTTCCATTTAACCACTTTGGCTTCTCCTATTAATATGAGTGGAATGGGAAGCCACTGAAGGATTTTGTGAAGAGGTAAAATTTAGAACTAATTCCTATTTTTAATTAAAATTGAGTTCCTATTTTTAGTGCTATAGACTGAATTGTGTCCCCCTAAATTCATATGTTGAAGCCCTAATTCCTAATGTGACTGTATTTGGAGATAGGATTTTTAGGAGGTAATTATGTTTAAATGAGGTCATAAAGGTGAGGTCTTAATCCAATAGGATTTTTGGCCTTGTAAGTAGAGGAGAGTCTCTGCCTCTCTATTACATGAGGACAAAATGAGAAGGTAGCTGTCTGCAAGCTAAAAGAGGGCCCTTACCAGGAGCAGAATTGGTCACACCTTGATCTTAGATTTCCCAGCCTCCAGAACTGTGAGAAAATAAATTTTTGTCATTTAACACATTAACTACCATGTGAGTTGTATTTAACTCATTCTAGTTTTGAGCCCAGGGCCTTGTGAAGCAGATGTAACTCATACATCTCTTCACCTTGGGAGCCTCGAGAACTATTTTTCAAGTTGCATATAACTCACACATAGAAAACAATAAAAAATAACAAATTTTTCATTAAATTAGGAAGGATCATTTTGTTTTCAAAGTTGTAATTCTGTTTTCATAATAAAACACCGTGGCATCAAGGAAAAAAATTTTTTTTCAAGTGTGGCAATGTGTTAAGCAACCCAGTCTATGGTATTTTGTTACGGAAGCCTGAATATAGTAAGACAGTATAAAAATCTGAACCATATTTTGCCTTTGGAAATATTCTTGTGATTATTTTTTAATACATGGATTATATGACTGTCCTTTATGTGTGTAGTGAGATGAAACAATTGTTATTTAAAATCAAATGTGACTATAGTTTATTCTGCCTTCTATGCAGGTGACACAGTTTATATCTGTTGCAAAATAAATCTTTATATTGCTCTCTTCCATTTTTGAAGGACATATAGGAAGAGAATTCTGCACATGAACTTCTGAATTAGAACTTGTCAGGCATTTTATTCAGAAATATTTATTTTCTAAAAACTGTAGGGAAGTACTCTTTTCTTCTCTATACCATATTTCAGCCATTATATGTTAAATGGGCTTTAATAGACTACCTTGAAAGCATTTGTTGCATTATTTCTATGAAGGAAATGCAATCTGATTTCTAAATCATTGACTTGCACATGAACTTTGGGAACATAATCGATTAACAATCCAGAAATTGCTGGTACAAACAGGTAGATAATGGTAATAACCAACCTTTAGTAGGCCAAATAGATTCAATGAATTTTTCAAATATGTCAATCTTTTTTATTTATTGTGAAATGACTTTGGGGGTTTTGTATACAATCTTTGAATATATAATATAATTTTTCTTGGTTACAATTGAAATTCATGCTGCTTTACAGAATTTATCCTTAAACTAAAATCTATTGCCCAGGTAAAGTTTGATTCATAGAAATTAAGAATAGAGAAAGCCCCTCACCCCTATCTTGTCTATTCCATCTGTGAAACCATTTCTGGTGGCTTTTCTGAAGTGGCATTTAGATGAAGGCCTAGACTCCTAGACAGAGATGTTACGACTTTTAGAATGAACATTCTTGCAGTAAGTGGAAGAGATAGTGCACAGCTACTAAGAGCAGATGCTCTGGAATTAGGTAGAATAAAGCTCGAATCCTGCCTCTGTAAATGATTGGCTGTGGGACTTTGGGCATGTTGATTAACTGCTCCTCTAGGCCTGTTTCTTATCGTCAAAATCAGGATTCAGCCTGCTTGATTTGAGTTGTAATGAAGATCAAATGAAGTAACATTTGTAATGCCTGATATATAGCAAGGCCTGCTACTTAAGGGATATGGTACATTAATTGTAAAAATCACCATATTTCTATCCTCTTTCCTGTATTTGCACTCTGAAATATAACTCAAAGTTCCTCTCATCAAGAGATAAAATCTATTTTGTGACCCTTGGAATCTGAAACAACCTTCTAATTTATCTTAGCCAATGTGATATGGTGATTTCAAGCCTAGACTTCAAAAGTCTTTATGTTCTTCCACTCTTCCTCTTCGACCCTTGGGACTGCCATGAGAATGAACGTGAGCTACATTGCT
Organism: Eulemur rufifrons; assembly: GCF_041146395.1. Classification (NCBI taxonomy): domain Eukaryota; kingdom Metazoa; phylum Chordata; class Mammalia; order Primates; family Lemuridae; genus Eulemur; species Eulemur rufifrons. The sequence continues at coordinate 164,611,203 of NC_090989.1, forward strand.
GGACAATGAGAGACCACGTGGAACTATCTGAGTTGTCTCATCTGAGTCTATCCTAGATCAACCAGAGCACTGGCAGTTCATCAGCTGACCACAGATGCAGAGCAATGAGCTTGCCCCAGATGAGTAAAACTTAAAAAATAAATGGTTGTTGTTATTATGATTGTTGTTTAAAATATACTTGATATGCAATAAACTGTACATGCTTAAAATATGTAATTTGATAAGTTTTATGTATGTAGTGAGAAAAATGTGTATATATCAATTAAACCATCACCACAATCAAGATAATGAACATATCTATCACTTCCCAAAGGTTCCTTGTGCCCCTTTATAGTTGCCTTCTACCATCACATCTTTCTACCTCCCCATCCCAAACCATCACTTATCTGATTTCTGTCACTTTAGTATGTATTTTCTAGAATTATAAATAAATGGAATCATACAGTAGGTATTCTTTTTTGTCTGGCCTCTTTTACTCAGCATAATTACTTTTAAATTCATTCATATTGTTCTGTGTATATTGCTGAGCAGTATTATATTTTATAGACATACCACAAATTGTTTATCCACTCACCTATTGATGGATATTTGGGTTGTTTCCGGTTTTTAGCTATTGGAACTAAAGCTGCTATAAACATTTGTGTGTAAGTCTTTATGTGGACATATACTTTCATTTCTCTGGGGAAATATCTAGGACTAAAATGGCCAGGTCACATGGTAGATGTATGCTTAACTTTTTACGAAACTGCAAAACTGTTTTCCAATGTGGTTATATCATTTTACACTCCTACCAGCAATGTTTGAGCAATGCTATTGTTTCATATATTCACCAAAACTTGATATTGTCAGGATTTTTTTTTTTTATTTTAACCATTCTAAAAGGTAGGCAATGGTATTTCATTGTCATTTTAATTTGTCATTCGCTGATGACTAATGATGTTGAGCATCATTAGATTTCAAAAAGTTGCGGGGAACGAAATGAGTATTCAGGAATCAGTAGCTTTTCTATATGAAATCAGTAGACATAATAGTTAATGGATTTCCATCTTAATTTCCACCTTAGCACAATAATCGTTCAGCAGAAGATTGTTTAGTTTTCATGACTTTGTGTAGAGATGAGAGTTTCTGTTGGAATTGATTTCTAATTTTATTCCTATGTGGTCTGAAAAGATTCATGGTCAGACTTCAAGCTATACTACAAGGCTATAGTCACTAAAACACCATGGTACTGGCACAAGAACAGAGACATCGACCAATTGAATAGAACTGAGAATCCAGATATAAAACCATTCTCAAATAGCCATCTAATCTTTGACAAAGTAAACAAAAACGTACACCAGGGAAAATAATGCTTATTCAATAAATGGTGCTGGGAAAATTGGATAGCCACATATAGAAGACTGAAACAAGATCTGCACCTTTCACCTCTGACTAAAATCAACTCATGGTGGATAATAGACTTAAACCTAAGGCATGAAACTATAAGAATTCTAGAAGAAAATGTTTGAAAAGCTCTTATAGACAGTGGCCTAGGCCAAAGAATTTATGAAGAAGACCCCAAAGGCAATCATATCAACAACAAAAATAAATAAATGGGACCCAATCAAATTAAAAAGCTTCTACACAGCCAAGGAAACTGTCACGAGAGCAAACGGCCAACCTATAGAATGGGAGAAAATATTTGCATGTTACACATCCGATAAAGGGCTGATAACTAGAATCTATATAGAACTCAGGAAAATCAGCAAGAAAAAATCAAACAACCCTATCAAAAAATGGACAAAGGACATGAACAAAAACTTTTCAAAAGAAGACAGATTAATGGCCAACAAGCATATGAAAAAATGCTCACAATCTCTAATCATCAGGGAAATGCAAATCAAAACCACAATGAGCTATCACTTATCTCCAGTGAGAATGGCCTTTATCAAAAAAATCCACAAATGAGAAATGTTGATGTGGATGTGGAGAGACAGGAACACTCATACATTGTTGGTGGGACTGCAAACTAGTACAACCTCTGTGGAAAGTAATCTGGAGACATCTCAAAGAGCTACAAGTAGAACTCCCATTTGATCCAGCAATCCCATTACTGGGCATCTACCCAATATAACAAAAGACATTCTATAAAAAAGACATTTGCACTTGAATGTTTATAGCAGCACAATTCACAATTGTAAAGATATGGAAACAACCTAAGTGGGCCTGGCGTGGTGGCTCAGGCCTGTAATCCTAGCACTCTGGGAGGCTAAGGCGGGAGGATCACTTGAGGTCAGGAGTTTGAGACCAGCCTGGGCAAGAGTGAGACCCCATCTCTACTAAAAATAGAAAGAAATGATCTGGACAGCTAAAAATATATATAGAAAAAAAATTAGCCAGGCATGGTGGCGCATGCCTGTAGTCCCAGCTACTCGGGAGGCTGAGGCAGAAGGATTGCTTAAGCCCAGGAGTTTGAGGTTGCTGTGAGCCAGGCTGACACCACGGCACTCTAGCCTGGGCAACAGAGCGAGACTCTGTCAAAAAAAAAACAAAAAACAAAAAACAAAACAAAACACCACAACCTAAGTGCCCATCAATACATGAGTGAATTAATAAAATGTGGTATATGTATACCATGGAGTTCTACTCAGCCACAAAAAACAATGGTGATCTAGCACCTCTTGTATTATCCTGGATAGAGCTGGAACCCATTCTACTAACTGAAGTATCCCAAGAATGGAAAAACAAGCACCACATGTATTCGCCATCAAATTGGTTTTAACTGATCAACGCTTAAGTGCACATATAGGAATAACATTCATCGAGTGTCAGGCAGGTGGGGTGGGGATGGGTATACACACATCCAATGGGTGCAGTGTGCACCCTCTGGGGGATGGACATGCTTCAAGCTCTGACTCAGGTGGGGCAAAGGCAGTATATGTAACCTAAACATTTGTACCCCTGTAATACACTGAAATAAAAAATATTTAATGGAAAAAAGATACCACTTATAGTGATATTAAAAAGACAACACATAGGAATAATCTTAACAAGAAAGGTTTGGATGAGTAGAACAAAATATAAAATACCCCTGGAATATACAAAATAAGCCTCAATTATAGGAAAAGTCTAAAGATTTCAATACTATTCTAAAGATTTCAACTGTCCCTAAATTAAATTGACATATGTTTAAAATAAGTTATGAATTTATACATTGAATAGCATTCCAATAGCAAATGCCAGTTTTTAATTTTAACTGGTTTTTAATTTTAACTAATTTAACTGGACCAGCTCATTATGAATTTATATGGAAAAATAAACCAACATGATTAATAAGGAAGGTTTTATATCAATAAAGGGAGACTAACCTACCAGGTAGTCTAGTACTCAGGTTCTCCAGAGAAACAGAAACAACTGGATGTGCGTGTGTGTGTGTGTGTGTGGAGAGGGAGAAAGAGAGAGAAAGATTTTAAAGAATTGGCTTATGTGATTGTGGGGGCTTGGTAAATCCAAAATCTCCGGGGTAGGCTGGCAGGCTGGAGATCCCGGGAAGAGTTGCAGTTTGAGCACAAAGACAGTCTACTGGCCGAATTCCTTCTTGCATGTGTGTGTGCATGTGTGTGTGTTTGTGTGTGTGTGAATCTTTGTTCTATTAAGGCCATCAAGTGATTGGCTGAGTCCCACCCACATTTTGGAGGGTAATCTGCTATACTCAAAGGCCACCAATTTAAAAGTGAAAATACCCAAAAATACTTTCAAAGAAACATCCAGGACAATGTTTGACTAAAGATCTTGGCATGATGGCCCAACTAAATTGACACATAAAATTAACTGTCACAAATAATAAAGCATATTATAAAGTTTCAATAACTAAAACAGTATGGTACTGGCCCATATAGACATACAGGCCAATGGAACAGAGTAAAAAGTCCAGACAGAGAAACAACTACATACAAGAATTTAATAAATGGCAGGGGTTGTAAAATTATGATCAATAGGTCAAATCCAGCCCTCAGCCTGTTTTTATAAATGAAATTTTATTGGAAAAGAGATATATTCATTTATGAATCATCTATGGCTGTTTTCACATGACAATGAAGATTTGACCAGTTGTGACAGAAACCCACAAAGTCTAAAACATTTACCATCTAGTACTTTATGGAAAATGTTGCTGACTCCTGGTATACAGCATCCCAAACAGGTGGGGGAAAAACTGGTATATTTGATAAATGGTGCTGAGATAGTTGATTAACCATGTGGAAAAGAATCAAAGTGGATCTATACCTTATCCCATATACCAGAATAAATTCCAAGTTAATCAAAGATATAAAGGTAAATATGAAACATAAAAAAATCTAATGTGAAACGTGAGGTCTTTTTATTTATTATTTAAGATCCAGAAATCATAAGAGAAAAGATTAACATATTCAATAACATTTTTAAAAATCCAAATTTCTGGCCAGGCGCGGTGGCTCACGCCTGTAATCCTAGCACTCTGGGAGGCCGAGGTGGGCAGATCGTTTGAGCTCAGGAGTTCGAGACCAGCCTGAGCAAGAGCGAGACCCCATCTCTACTAAAAATAGAAAGAAATTATATGGACACCTAAAAATACATATAGAAAAAATTAGCCGGGCATGGTGGTGCATGCCTGTAGTCCCAGCTACTCGGGAGGCTGAGACAGGAGGATCTCTTGAGCTCAGGAGTTTGAGGTTGCTGTGAGCTAGGCTGACGCCACAGCACTCACTCTAGCCTGGGTAACAGAGTGAGACTCTGTCTCAAAAAAAAAAAAAAAATCCAAATTTCTACATGGCAAAAATCTTTATAAGGAAAGTCAAAAGATGAGCAACAAATTGTAAAAAATATTTGCAACTCATACCACAGAACAGAGGGTTAATCTTACTAATGTGAAAAGAGATCCTAGAAATTTTTTAAGAAAGGCTAACAACTCAACAGCAAAATGAGCAAAAGGATGTAAATTATTCACAGAAAGAAAAAAAAAATGTCTGAAATGAATATTGAGATCCTTAATCATACTTTTAATAAAGTGAAACAAAAATTAAAATGCCCTTATATACCAGTTTTCACCAATAGTATAGGCAAAAATTAAAATTTTGATAACACATTGTGTTGATGGTGCTGGAGCAAATGGAACTGTCTAGTGGTAGAAGTGTAAATTGGTACTACTCTATTGAAAGCAATTTTTGATATTTATGAACATTCCATATTCATAATATGTTACATAAATGCATATAGTCTTTGACCCAGCAATTGTTTTTCTAGGAATTTATTCAAGGATGTATTGACACACATATAAAATTACCTATGTATAAAGTAATTACGGTATTTTGTTGGTGAGAGAAAAAGATTGGAAATAGCCTAAATACCCATGAATAGGGAATTGGTTATTAAAATAGTTATGCATATATACTCAAAGTAAATCAGTGGTAAAAAAAGAAGAAGCAAGCTCTCTATGTGTGGATATGGCATGATCTCATTTTTATGTGTATGAAAAAGCAAGATAAATAGAATGTAGTGTATGATGTACTATCATTTATGTTCAAAAAGGGAAAAATAAGAATATATTAATACATATTCATTGAATAAGAATTAAGAGGAATATATGAGCTCTTAATGATTACCTCTGCTTGTCTATGGGTGGGAGATCAGGGATGGGAAGGAGACTTTTTACTGTATTAAAATGTTTAAAGGCATAAAAAAGAAATATAAATAATAATGAAAGAAAAAGATAGAACAAAGATTTTATACTGGAGAAATTTTCCACTGCCTGCTATCATTAATGTTTACCAACATCAAGCATATTGTAAGCACTCAGCAAATGCCTTATTGGGATTGATTAGATGCTACGTCTACAAGGCATGATAAAGCGGAAGGTATTTACTTAATAAGAGGCCATCCTAATATCACCTTTAGATTTTCCTCAAATATTTGTTGATAATTCTCAAAGCTATGGACCAGAGCAAAACCTCAGCTTTTGTTAATTCAAGTGAAACCTTCTGGTCAGAGGTGTAGCAAGAAAGATCTAGGTTGCCTGCTGTGGGCTTTTAATATTTCCCCTAGTTTGAGCCCTATCTCAGAAATCAGGGGAAATTACACTAATGAAGATCCTGTGATCTCCAAATAAATAATTCAATGCATGCAAGCTCATGTAACCAAAAAACACATATAGAAAGAAGAAAAGGAGGAGGAATAAGAAGAGAAGGAAGAAGAGGAGGAGGAAGAAGAGGAGGAACAAACTTATTAGTACTGTCCCAGCCAGCACATTTAGCATCCCATTTCATTTTCCAAAGCTCATTCACCTATAGCTTGAAACTCCAAGCCTCAGAGTTACCATATTTAAGATACCCAGTTTCTTGTATATTTTTCAGAAATATCACATGCATATACTTGTATGTAAGATACAACTCTTCTATGCCTTTCATTTTTTACTTAACAATGTATCTTGAAGGTTATTTAATGGCTCCACGCATTCATTGCATTGTATGGATCTGGGCCATCTTATAGTTAAGCAGATGGTGTCTTAGAGGCTGAGATTCAGCTGGTAGCCACTTGCATGGGACTGTGAGAGCCAGGAAGAAGCAATATTTCAAACTTTTCATTATTATCATGTCTGTTACGATGATCCATGACCAGTGATCTTTGATGTTACTATGTAATTGTTTTGGGGTTCCATGAACTATGCCCGTATATGATGGTGAACTTAATCAATAAATGTGTGTGTTCTGACTGCTCCACCAACCAGCCATGCCCTCTCTCTCTCCCTCTCCTCAGGCCTCCCTATTCTCTGAGATACAACAATATTGAAATTATGCCAATTAATAACCCTACAATGACCTCTAAGTGTTGAAGTGAAAGAAAGAGTCACAAATCTTGCACTTTAAATCAAAAGCTAGAAATGATTGAGCTTGGTGAGGAAGGCGTGTCGAATGCTTAGATATGCTGAAAGCTAGGCCTCTTGTGCCAAACAGCCAATCTGTGAACGTGAAGGAAAAGTTTTAAAGCAAATTAAAAGTGCTACTCCATTTGTGAACACACAAATAATAAGAAAGCAAAACAGCTTATTGCTAGTGTGAAGAAAGTTTGAGTGGTCTGGATAGAAGATCAAACCAGCTACAATAGTCCCTTAAGCCAACGCATAATCCAGAGCAAGGCCCCAACTCTCATCAATTCTGTGAAGTCTGAGAGAGATGAGGAATCTGCAGAAAAAATGTTTGAAGGTAGCAGAGGTTGGTTCATGAGGTTTAAATAAAGAAGCCATCTCTATAACATAAAAGTACAAGGTGAAGCAACAAGTGCTGATGGAGAAGCTGCAGCAAGTTCACCAGATCTAACTAAGACCATTGATGAAGATGGCTACACTAAACAACAGATTTTCAATGTAGATGAAACAGCCTTGTATTGGAAGAAGATGCCATCTAGGACATTCACAACTAGAGAGGAGATGTCAATGCCTGGCTTCAAAACCTCAAAGGACAGCTCCTAACTGTCTTGTTAGTGAGGATCTCCTAACAAAACAGTTAGGGGCTGAGGAAGCTGGTGTTTCTAAGTTGAAGCCAATGCTCATTTACCATTCTGAAAATTCTAGGGCCCTCAAAAATTATGCTAAATCTACTTTGCCTGTGCTCTATAAATAGAACAATAAAGCCTGGATAAATGCACATCTGTTTACAGCATGGTTAACTTGAATATTTAAGCTTCCTGTTGAGACTCACTGCTCAGAAAAAAATATTCTTGCTCATTAACAATGCGACTGGTCACCCAAGAGCTCTGATGGAGACATACTAGGAGATGAATGTTGTTTTCATGCCTGCTAAAACAACAGCTCATGGATCAAGGACTAATTTTGACTTTCAAGTCTTATTATTTACAAAATACATTTTGTAAGACTATAGCTGCCATAGATAGTGATTCCTCTAATGGATCTGGACAAAGTAAATTGAAAACCTTCTGGAAAGGATTCCCTATTCTAGATATCATTAAGAATATTCATGATTCATGGGAGGAGATCAAAATGTCAACATGAATAGGAGTTTGGAAGAAGTTCATTCCAACCCTCATGAAGGACTTTGAAGGGTTCAAGATTTCAGTGGAGGGAGTCACTGCAGATGTTGTGGAAAAAGCAAGAGAACTAGAATTAGAAGCAGAACTTAAAGACGTGACTGAATTGCTGCAATCTCATGATCAAACTTGAATGCATGAGGAGTTGCTTCTTATGGATGAACAAAGAAAGTATGTTCTTGAGATAGAATCTCATCTTGGTGAAGATGCTGTGAACATTGTTGAAATGACAACAAAGGGTTTAGAATATTATATAAACTAAGTTGATAAAGTGGGGCAGGGTTGGGGAGGATTGACTCCAATTTTGAAAGAAGTTCTACTGTGGGTAAAATTCTATCAAACAGCATTGCACACTACAGAGATATTTTTTGTGAATGGAAGAGTTGATCAATGCAGCAAACTTCTGTCGTATTTTAAGCAATTGCTACAGCCACCCCAACCTTTGGCAACTAACACCCTAATCGGTCAGCAGCCACCAACATCAAGGCAAGACCCTCCATCAGCAAAACAATTATGACTTGCATAAGCCTCAGATGACTGTCAGTACTTTTTAGTGATAATGTATTTTCAAATTAAAGGGTGTGCATTTTTTAGACATAATGCTATTGTATACTTTAATAGACCACAGTAAAATGTAATCATAACTTTTATATGCACTGGGAAACCAAAAAATTCATGTTACTCACTTTATTGTGATATTTGCTTTATTGTGGTGGTCTGGAACAGAACTTGCAATCTCTTTAAGGTATACCTAGCTCCCCCCAACCCCCAGTACAGCCAACCTTGCTGTGAACAGCTTTGTGATATTTTTAATGCTGGGTAACACAGCTAAGATGGGGTGTCTTTGCCAAGAAGGCCTGAGTTATTTCCTGGTCTTAGCAGGCTACAGTTTGGCCACTTATCATTCTTAGCATTTTCAGATTTTTTTCTAGCCTGTTAATCACTTCCACAGGTCTCAAATCAATTTCTTAAGTTTCAGAAGTGCCCTTAACTTTGGCAGTGGCACAGGAAACTGTGCCTGCACCACACATGCCTCTCCATATGTCTCAAGCAGAAAAATTAATAAACGGAGAGGGGAGCAGGAAAAGCACGACATGTGCAACATGGGCTCCTTGGAAGGGAAGCTGCATTTATTGGCAAGGTGATGAAGACAAGGAAAAAAGAAATGCTACCATCTGTATCTCCTGTATGAAGTGCAGCTGGAAAGAACTAACAAACTCCACCAGACAGAACAGGCAATGGAATTATCTGTTCTCCTTGAAGGAAGAAAGCATCAAATGCTTGGGAAATTGTGTTAAATTAAATGTCAAAATACTTTCAACTGAATTGCCTGGCTGCCCAGCCTTAACTGGTATCATCCACATCTTCATCCTTTCCTCGTGACTGCTGTTCCCTCTGCATCAGAGGAAAGAGTGTGGAGCTCCCACAGGCAGATCCTTCTGGTTCGCCTCTAGTCTTCTACGTGCATTGTCCATGGCACATATAGCTTTGCTTTTGTTTTGAATTGTTGTTTTATACATATATATAATTTACCATTTTAACCATTTTTAAATGTACAATTCTGTGGCATTAAGTACATTCACTTTGTTGTGCAACCATCATCACCATCCATTTCCAGAACTTTGTTCATCTTATAAAACTGAAACTGTGTGTCCATTAAACAACTCCCTATTTCCCTCTACCCCCCACCCCTGGAAAACACCAGTCAATTTTCTGCCTCTATGAATCTGACTACTCTAGATACCGCATACAAGTGGAATCATACAATATTGTTCTTTTTGTGATGGCCTGTTTCATTTAAGATAATGTCTTCAGGATACATCCACATCCTAGCACGCACTAGAATTTCCTTCATTTTTAAGGCTGAATAATATTCCATTGTGTGTGTGTGTGTGTGTGTCTGACACACACACACTCACACCAGATTTTGTTTATTCATTTGTCAGTGGGCATTCTTTTGGCTATTGTGAATAATGCTGCTATAAACATTGGTGTAAAAGTATCTGTTTGAGTCCCTGCTTTCAATTCTTTTGAGTATGCATGTACCTAGAAGCAGAATTCCTGGATCATATAGTAATATAATGCTTACTTTTTTGAGGAACTGTCAGACTGTTTTCCACACTGGCTGCGCCATTTTACATTCCCACCAGCAAGGCACAAGAGTGCTAATTTCTCCATATCCTCTTATGGCACGTTGTAACTTTTGACAACAACTGACAAATGGCTCTTTCTCATTTCTTTGCTTTAATTTATGATACTTAGAGGTCTAACCAACAGTTCCAGGCAACTGTCTGGGGTTGCCCATCAAAGTATTCTATTCAGAAACAAATAATGTATATACAATACCTATAAAGAACTGATACATAAATATTCAAAAATATAATTTCCCTCTCCCACTTTTAATCCTTCCTTTTTCTTTCCTTCTTTTTCACATTACAACCATTTTTCTTATAGTGAACACCTATACCCCATATGACAGTGAATATAAAATAGTTAAAACCCCTGGGCTCCTGAGAGAAATGTCATGAACTTCTTATTTTGTGCCTAATTTGGGACCCTTTTCAATTTGAGTTTTGCTTGGCAGTTATCTTTTTGTCAAAAAAGTAAGGGAGAAAATATCCCATCATCACAAGGCAAGGAACAAAGGCACAAAATCCGGAGATAGAGTAGAGTGAGACATATAACCAGGAGAGAGATTGGGCGGGGGATGGAGGAAAGAGAGAGAGGGAAAGGTGAGAGAGAGAACTTGTTTCAGTTCACAAATAGAGAGCGATAATTCCAACTGGCATTTGGAAAGCTACACTGGAACAAAGGCAGACTTACTTAAATACACAAATTGACACTATTCTGTACTAACAGATCAGGACATTTCTGCCATAGTAATAAATTCCCTAACAACGGAAATCAGAGTGGGTAAAGGGCAGCCTGTGACATGGGAGGAGGAACAGCAGCACTCAAGCAAAAACAATAACAACAATAATGAAAGCAACCATTTATTAAACTCCAATTATGTGCAAAAACCTTAATAATAACTATTAGTATTTTGTACCATATTATTAATATTAGGCACAACTTGATCATGATGATAATGTAAGTGCTTTTAATATAATAATCTTACTTAATCATTACTACAGCCCTATTGTATCAACTAGGTTCACCCACCTAGTTATGCTACAATAATAACCCTCAAATTCCAGTGGGTTAGTATGCCAAATGCTTATTTCTTGTTTACAGAAAGTCTGTTGGAGGTCCAAGATAATTCTGCAGGACAGCTGTACCCTGTTTCAATCACATCACATTTCCATATCGGTGTATCCTACCATGATCACCAAGGCTGAGGAAGAGAGAGGTGCAGCATCAAACACCTGTGATTAGATGCTTCACCAGGAAGCAACACCGACAAAGCTGCTCACATTTCATTGGCCAGAACAGGTCACATGGCCATGACTAACCACAAGAAGGCAGGGAAGTACAATCCTCTCTAGTGCCCAGAAGGAAAGGGAACCAGATCGTCGAAAATACATGTATGCCTCATCAATGATGTGAGTACCATTACTATCTTCGTTTACAGATAGTGAAGCCAATACTCAAATTAAAAGCACTCATCCAAGGCCACTCTGCTACAGGGCTGCATCATGACTTTCCTGCCTTTGTGGGCCCCTGTCCTCTGTTAAACAACAACAACAGCAACAAATATATTATTTTATATATACATATATGCATACACATATATTTAAAATTATATTTTATATATACACTGAGATAAAGATGAAAATAACTCAGGCTGAACTCATTGTTATTATATTCATCTTTTTCTTCTGATTTAAAGAAAATTAAAACTAAAACATTTCTGTGGGCTGTAGACACTGAGCCTATCGTGCCTGGTAGATAAATCAGCTCTGTTCAGGTCATTGGCATTAGAATAAAGTTTTTCTGGCTCCTAAGCCTGTGCTTTTTACCATAGCACTAAAATCCCTATCCAAACCAAAGAAACCACACTGAGCCAAAATAGAGTTCTTTTAATCACAGTTAGTCGAGGCCGGGTGTGGTGGCTCATGCCTCTAATCCTAGCTCTCTGGGAATCCGAGGTATGAGGATTGCTTGAGGACAGGAGTTTGAGACCAGCCTGAGCAAGAGTGAGACCTTGTCTCTACAAAGAACAGAAAAATTAGCTGAGTATGGTGATGTGTGCCTGTAGTCCCAGCTACCAGGGAGTCTGAGGCAGGAGGATTGCTTGAGCCCAGGAGTTTGAGGTTGCAGTGAGCTATAATGATGCCATTGCATTCTAGCCCAGGCTACAGAGTGAGACCTTGTATCCAAAAAAAGAAACAAACAAAACAAACAAACAAACAGTTAATTGAGTATTTTCAAAATGAGAATTAGAAGTTAATATCAGAATCCACTGTACTACTGCTTGAAAATCAGGGCATTGGAGAGGTCAATTAGGACAAAAGAGGGAGATTATGCTGAATTATGTTGAATTGAAGAGTAAAATGTGTAGTTCTCTTTCCAGAAGATGACTATCTCACCTACAACTACTCCTAAGGTCCTAGCTGATGAGAATGTTACCAAAAGTTTGGTACTTGCCCTGAGGCTGAATCGGTGAGAATTAAGAATGAGAACAAGTGGTTTTTGAGGAAAAGGAAAGAGAAGTTTATTAATTTCCTGGCAAATGGTGACAGACTAGTGTCTCAAAAGACCCCCATCCTGCCTTTAGAAGAAATACAGGGCTTTTTTAAAGGGGGTTTTCAGTGGTTGGGCTCAGGTCTACATGACCAGTGTCACATGTCATAGTTTGGGGCTGTCAACTTTATCTCTGTTGACTATGATCTTGTGACAATTCTATTGAGCCATCTCAACAGAATTAAGATAAGATACCAGAAAGCAAGCAGCAAAGGACATGTTTCTGCCCCTTTGATTACTGGCCTTTGGAAGGAACGCAGGTTTTAATTCCCAAAAAGCTTGGGCGTTTTAAAGAGACAACTTGTAAAACATTGCGTTGCCCCCTTTCAGACCTTAATCTCTGTAACAAGAACACAGCAACCCATACAGAATCTTCAGCTGAATTCAGTTCAGCATGAACATGTACACATTTTCATGAAAGATAGTTGAGATGTTCTATAGGAGAAAAGAAATAGTTGATATTCAAAGAAAACACTGACTGTAGCCTTCTTCCTCTTCTCAGAGTTGCATAGTTCATTTCTGGGGTTAAACAATGTCTACTTGCCTAACAAACTACCTGAATGGGTCTGTGTTGCTGTGGAAGGCTGAGGCCCTAGGGTCTAGAGCAGCACTGCCCAGTAGAAACCGGGTGCAAGTACTGGGTGAGGGGAAGGCTTCCCTTTTGCCCTCAGAAGGTTCCCTGGAAAATCAACACACAATAAAGCAGATTAATAAGAGAAAAGCTATACAAGTTTATTTTAACGTGTATACTTGGGAACCCACAGAAGGAAGATTCAACTCCTTAATGAGGTACAGAGATTTTTAAAGAATGGGAGCTTGAAAGCAGAAAAACAGGTTGTGTGTGGGGTGGGGAAGGAGAGAGAGAGAGAATGAGAGAGGGAGGAAGAAGCTTGACTGGCTAGCAGAGGTGGTCTTGTTATGTAAATAAAGCCTTACAGGTAGCAGCTCAGGGAGAATAGATGGTAAATGTTTCTTTTTGGACCTTTAAAGGTGACTCTGAGTTAATCTTTCCTAGATTAGGTAACGATAGACATGGATGTAGTAATATAGATTTTCTGCAGATGTAAATTTCTTCCCACAAAAGATAGCTTTGCAATGTGACTCATGAATGGCACTCAGTAAGACTCATGGCAGCCATCTCGAAATATGTCAGAGAAATATATTTTGGGGTAAAATGTTTCTAATGTCCTTCACAAGCCACACAGGTAACTTTAAATTTTCCAGCAGTCACATTGAAAAAGTAAAAAGAGGCAAGTGAGATACATTTTAATAATACTTTTTATTTAATCTAGTATATTTTTGTCTTATTTAACCAATTATCTTTCAACATATTTATTAAACACAATATGTTATTCAACATATAATAAACATAAATTATTAATGAGATATTTTATTACTTACAAAATCTTTTTTTTGAAATCTAAGTCTTCAAGATCTGGTGTGCATTTTAAGCTTATAGCGAATCTCAATTTGAAGTAGGCACCTTTCAAGTGCTCAACAGCCATATGCGGCAAATGGCTACTGGTCTGGACATCGCAGGTCTAGATTAATAAGAGTCCAGAGAAAGAAAGAGGTGAATTGTTCTGCATTAGAAAGTATATTATATGGGAACTTTGAGTTTCCTGGAAGGAGGTGGTGTTGGTGGGCACACCCAGGGAGAACAGCTGAGGGGTCTAGAAAGGAGGTACTGTGAAGAGTGTGGAGAGAGAGGGCATGTGAACACAGGACAGAATGGCCGGTGGAAATACTGCAGAGGTGGGACAGTCTTGGAGTGTGTTTAGACATGTTTTAATTTGTTGACTGTGATGTGCTACAATAGGTTTACCTCTGAGCTCTCCTTCATTGCTACTTTTGAACAATAGCAAAATGGTATACACAAATGTCTATTGTAAGCAGTATTTTGGGGAAATCCAAGAAAACTGGCTGTGTTTCACCATGCAATAATATGGAATGAAGAAAGCAGCCATTAGATGACAGGTACAAAGTCCAAAAGGCTCAGGGTTTTGAAACTCAGGGTGGAAGGGGCATTGGGCTTCTCATGCCCACAATGGGGGCTTGAACCACTGAAGTTTAAATTCAAAGAGCAGCACACACCACCCCCCCCATTTCTATTCTCAAGGCTAAAAAGATTTGGAAACACTCAGCAGCCAGATTACAGATACAGAGGGAGGATTCTTAGATTAAGTAAGAGAAGTGATACAGTTTCAACACAATTAAGTATGTGCTATTTCACAAACATACTATATCCTATGATAAACATATACCAACTAAAAAATAACAAAGTTCCTAAATTGTCCTGCCAGTGCAATTTTTAAAAGAAAGTGTAATTTTTTTTTGCAAAACTGGAAAAAAAAACGTGTGTTTATGTCCTTTAAGATTACTTAAATGCACTGTAATATAACTTAAAGGCTAATTCTGCAACTCTTAACAAAGGGCATTGTTTTATTTTACAATGAGATGCTTGGGTAGACTTGATTCTTCGGAGTGTTCTCTGAATTAAGATGGTTTGCAACGTCTGTTCTCATCCTAGTCATTTATTTGTCCTCCAAACTTTTGATCATTTTAAAATTTTTGATGTTTCTTTTTATTTTTCCTTGAATACCTTAACTTTTACATTTATATTTTCTTCTTCAAAATACACAGAGGTGTTTTAATGGAATCTAAATCTGAGTTAGGAAAAAATAAATGTGATTTATTAGGAAACAAAGGGTGTCAGGTCCCTCAAGTTGGGTTAACAGGGTCATCCTTTGCTTTTGTGTGGTGCCTAACTAGTGTAGGTTAGATTGTCCTCAACAAGGACAACCAGAAAGGAAGTAGCAAGCAAGGAAGCAAAGAAAAAAGAAGAAAGAATCCATTTTGGTGATAGAAAAACTTAAAAAGAGAAATTTATTTCCCAATGAAATCAAATTAAAAGGCCAATTTATTTTACTAGATAGCATCTCTCTTTGGTAAGAAATTTCCAGAGAAAGGATGTCAGTCAGTAGTGTTAGCTATTCTGCTTTGGGGTTCACATTAAATGTTGTTCATATATAGATAAATTTTGTGCTGTTTCATCTGCTAGATTCTGGTATGATGAATCGAAGTGCTTGGAGACTGACTTCTTTTTTCTCTGAAAATTTTAGAGCAATGAAAATCAAATCACTTGTATTAGCAAAAGAGAGAATAGAGGACATGAACCTTGGTGATTGGCAAAACTGGCAAACAAGCAGAACGGGAAGATGTCTTTGGTCTACACATTCACAGTGGGTTTGGGGGATACATTCTCTGAGGTCCAATGGGTGGGTCCTATTGTTCTTTTTGCAGAAGTTCTTTCTTCCAGCTGAGAGATCATGAGGAACACGTAGTTTTATTTTTTTCTAATGGTCTGTTCAGATGGTCCCTTCAGTTAATTTTAGCTCGATTTTAAAAAGTCTATTTTCATGTGAGTTTTTTTTTTTTTTTTTTTTTAATCCCTTTCCTGTACTCAGCCGGTCATCTGCAAAGACCTAGAGAGAGCCAGCAAGAAAGGGTGCAAATGCTTGAGGCCCGACCACTTCCCTAAGGTCAAATATATTATCCTTTTGGGTACGACTTGTGAACTTCTGTGTTTGAACTTCTTTGTAAGAAGAAAAAGTGGAGGAAAATCTGTTCACCTTTTATCTTAATAAAGTATCAAATCAGAAGGAAAGAAAGCTCCAGAGAGAAACAGAAAGATCACAGTGCTTTGTTTCAACCAACAATACTCATGCTCAAAAAAAGAAAAAAAAATGCTGGAGGCATATTGTGCCCACCAGGCATTTTGTTGTAATTAGGGAAAAGTCACACAAGGCCACTGGAGTGAATAAAACTATGGATATATTGGCTTCCCTCTTTGATGAATTTTATTTTTTTTTTTTTTTGAAATTTATTTATGTGTGTGTGTGTGTGTGTGTGTGTGTGATCTTACTAAACAATGATCTGACAATGAATGATCTATTAATGCAAATTATTGGAGTTGATGAGATTATCAAACTTGCCTCAAAAGGTTAAAAAAAACTCATAGAAAGAACTGAGGAGAGCTTATTTCTTAGAAGATCAACTCTTACAGCATAAGAATATGTTTGTTCAGAACAGCCAAAAGGACTTTTCAAGATCCATTTGCAGTACAAAGAAGGCCTAGACCTGCTTGGGGCAGACAATGTCATGTTTAACAAATAGAGAAAAAGCAGTGCCTCCCAACTTGGATTTTACTTTGATTTTTTTTTTTTCCATGGAGGTGAATGATCTTCAAGGAAGAAGGATAAACTAAAAATCAGTAATAAAAGAATTAAAGTCCAAGAGAGATTTGGAGAAGAGCACTTGGGCCTTTATTAGAGCCCAGATCAAAAGTCATCTGCGGCTCCTATTTCACAGCCGTGATCAAACAACCGCAGTTGGTAACCTTTGAGAAATCATGGAGTGTGCGGGACAGTTTCCATAACCCTGGAGAGGGGCAAGCATCCCAATTTTTCAAAAAGATAGGATAAAAGAAACAGCTGGCTATTAAGCTTGACCTTGATCTGAAATAATTCAAAATGACTATTTGTGAATAACTGGGAAGAAAACAGTGATGACTCATTCTAAACATGGGTTTCTCAAGTCAGGCCAAATTAGTATTGTTTTTTCTTTTGGTTATTCATGAGGCCAGTGGACTGAGGAAATGCCATGGACAGTACAGAGAGTCTCGTCATTCAGGGCTCCACACGGATTATTACCTCTTCACCTCTTTCTTCAGAAAGGCAATTCCTAAGCATTTGGTCTAAAGCAGTCACCCAGGTAGTAGCCATAAAAAGTTATCTCAATGTTTTTATTCAAAACATTTATCAATGTCTAAAATTATATTGCAGTGACTTTGTTTATTGTCTAGCGTCTTTCCCACTAGAAAGCAAACTCCATGGAGTTGAGAATCACAATGTCTTGACCTTCACTGCATTTCTACCATCTTAAATAGTGGCCTACCACATAGCAAGCACTCAGTAAGTGCCTATTCAATGAAGGAATATTGCTTAAAAACTTTTTTTCTTTTTCACGCGAGTACTTTCTAAAATATAAATGTGAGGTATGGTGATTATTTCAGCAAGGCATTTGACCATAATCATCCATTATTTCCTTGATGATGAGATGGAGAAATTTATTAGATGGTTTTATAGCTGCCAATTTGTAGCATAGTTGCCAATTATAGGCATTTCAGCCTGGGTAGGGATGGGAAGTAGTTGCAAGGCAGACAGGAAACAGAGGCTATCTTCTGATTCCCTTCACATCCTGGGGATTCTGTCTGTGACTACGTGAAGCATAACCAACTGACATTACAAGTGAAGGGCATATGCCAATCCCAGAGAGATGTTTCATCCCATCAAAGTAACCTTCATTTCCTTATGCTTCTATAGTATGCAGCTTGTATTTTATTAGCATTCATTTTGTTTTGCATTGTTCCATTATTATTTTAATTTAATTTATATTTTTTGAATAGATTCAAAATTCAAATGGTAAGGTATGCAGTGAAGAGCCTTCCTCCCAATACCATTGTCTGCCAATTGCCCACTTCCCCTGCCCATAAGAAAGGTTATTAAATAATTTTTTGTATCCTTACAGAGATATTTTAGCATATGCAAGAACATACACATATGTTATATATGTTAATATCTATCTCTATCATCTATCTTCTCATCCCCTTTTTACACAAATAACATACTATATGTATATTTAATATATATATATATATATATGCTGTTCTGTACTTTTATTTTCTTCCAAATATTTTAGATCTCCCTTCATATTAATACTTCAGGAATGTCCTTATTCCTCTTGTAGGGAGGCATAGCATATTCCATTTTTTAGCTGTATCATAATTTCTTTACTCTATCCCCTAATGATGAACTCAGGTTTTCCCATCTTTTACCATTATAAACAACACTGTAGGGCAGCAGTTCCCCACCTTTTTGGCACCAGGGACCAGTTTCATGGAAGACAATTTTTCCTTGGACTGGAGGGAGTGGGGACAGTAATGGTTTCGGGATGATTCAAGTGCATTACATTTATTGTGCACTTTATTTCTATTATTATTACATTGTAATATATAATGAAATAATTGTACAACTCACCATAACGCAGAATCTAATGCCACCGCTGATCTGACAGGAGGCAGAACTCGGGCAGTGATGCAAGCGATGGGGAGCGGCTGTAAATACAGATGAAGCTTCACCTGCTGCTCACTTCCTGCTACGCAGTCTGGTTCCTAACAGGCTACGGAATGGTACAGGTCCACAGTCTGGGGGTTGGGGACCACAGCTGTAGGGAATAATCTTGCTTATGTTATGTCATTTCACACATGAGCAAGTGTGTAGTTATCTTTAGAACCAAAAAATCCTAGAGGTGGAATTGCTAAGCCAAAAGGATATGCAATTATTATTTTGGTGGATATTACTAAATTTCTCTCCAAAGGATTGGTATCAACTTATGCTCTCACTGCTCTCCCACATTCTGGTTAACAGAATGAGTGTAGTTTCAAATTATCTCTCTCTTATGGTGAGTGAGGTCGAACATCTTTTTTGTGTTCATGAGCCATTTGCATATCTTTGACTTATCTGTTTATGTACTTTGCTCATTTTCTATTGGATTACTAACATTAATTTATTCATTTTCAGGGTTCTTTATGGTTTCAGGAATAATTTCAGCCTTTATTTGGTGATACAGATCATATATATTTTGTAGCAGAATTTTAAATTTTTCTTCATGTGGATTCTGCCCATTTTTTCTCTAAGTTTACTCTGTAGATTTTTTCTTTTCTGTCACTATTGTAAATAGGGTTATAATTGGATTTATGTGTCTGAGTTGCTGACTATACTGTTTAAGGCAGAGTTTGGCAAACTACAACTCTTTGGTTCATCATCTGTTTTTGTAAATAAAATTTTATTGGAATGTAGAGATGCCTATTTATTTATATATTACCTATGGCTGCTTTGTCCATCAACAGCAGAGCTGAATAGCTGTGACAGAGACCCAAGGCCCACAAAACCTAAAATATTTACTATCTGGCCTGCTGCAGAAAAAAAAATTTGCTGACCCTTGCTATAATCTCCTTTGAGAGTTTAATCAGTTCTTTAACTATACATCTCTTAGCAAATGGCATGTAGTCAGTGCTCTGATTAGGACATAGTCAGTTTGTTGAATTGAATATTGCAAGTTTAAAACATTAATTGACCATTTGATATAAAACATGATTTTCTCTTAAATGAGAATGGTGTTCATTTTACAAACATTTATTGAGTGTCTACTATATGCCTGATACTCTTCTAGGTACTTTGGATATAGCAATAACAAAATATATAAAAATTCCCATCTTCAAAAAAACCACTGGACATTTCTAGCCAATTATGGTTTCATCTGGAAACAGAAGTTATGATTCAATCTGGTACTGTTGTCTAAATAATTATTGTTAATATGTTATTATCCTGTACATAATTTGAGGATAGCAGTCAGTATAATCATTTTGGTTAAATATGATGGCATTTTAAGCATTTAAATTAATATCATAATGGATCTTCTCTATGTACGCTGTCCAGTAAGAAAGCCACTGGTCACATATAGCTATTGTACACTTGAAATGTGACTAGTCTGAACTGAGATATTCCTTAAGTGTAAAATACACAGCAGTTTTCAAAGATTCATTACAAGAAAATAATATAAAATATTTAATAATTTTGTATTGATTTTATGTTCAAATAATATTTTGGCTATATTGAATTAAATTAAGCATTGATAAAATTAATTTCAACATTTTCCTTTTATTTGCATTTATATGCCATAAGAAAATTAAAAATCACATGTATATCTGGCATTATATTTCTATTGGACAGTATTCTTCTAGATACCTTCTTTATGCTTAGTTGGTATTTCTCAAACATGGATTTTTAGTAGGTGGGAACACTGGGTTAAGCAAAGTTTTAAACATTTATTGCTGGGTTTACAGAGCCTTAATGTTACTTAGAAATGTGAATTTTCATGGTGATAGGAATTGTTTACAGTGTTTCCCAAGTCCTTTTACTAGGAGCCTTCTTGGAATGCCCTTTGCTAGTCTCTAATCCAAGTGACAGTGCTGTGCTGCTCATCTTGGAACCTGGTACAAAGGCACTGATAGCAGAACAGGTTTTAATTCACAAGATAGTGTTCAGTTGATGCTCTGGATTTTACCTTGGTTTTCTAAATAAAATCAATACTGGGATGGTTTTTAAATGTATTTGTATTGTTTGAATACAATTCCCCAAATTTTGATAAGTTTTGTTGATTTTAAAAAAATATTGAGATCCACTGGATTTACTAAAATGATTCATTTTTTAAATATATAGTTGTAAATGGGCTAGTCCATTTGGGTGGTGACACAGAGAAATCCAGTGATGAATAGTGCAGAATTGCTAGCTGATAATTCATATTTTTGGCAGAAGATTATACCACTTAAAAGACTCACACACTGGGAAATGATAAATTCCAGAAAGCAATTGAGCTGGGAGTTACTCCAGTGATAAATGTTCTCATTTATTATATTTGGAAGTTCTTGCTGTAAAGGCATCCAAGAGATTTCTAAGTGTAAGTCACAGTGTCATAAGCCTGGAATGAGCTTTCTGTCATTCCACCCATTCCAGAGTGTGAGTCTCTCCTCTGAAGACATTGATCTCACACTTTTGGAACAACAGAATTGCGGCTCTATGCTTCTAGTAACTCCAAATGGTTGGTTCTCAGGCCTTCATCCAGACATTTCCCTCTGCATGAAATCCAGTAGTTGTGTGTCCCAGGGACATGCCACATTGTTGACATTTTGGTAAAGTGTATGTGGACTTTTTATTAACATGGCTTCTGGCAGAAACAAAACAGAGTAGAAACTGTCCATTCTAACGATTTGCCAATGGTAGCCATTTCCCATAGAGAAAGAAAAGACAGTTGCTATGTTAAAGGCCCCTTTATAATCTCTGCTTGTGTTGTCTAGGTCCTGCAATTGAAACTAAAAACAGTGTAATTCTTTCCTACCAGTCTTGTTTTTTGTCCTCTGTAGCAGAAAGCTTACCGAGTAGAAATGAATAAAGGAAAATCTAAGAAAGCAAGATTGGAGAGCTAAGTAAGTTTGCTCTTGCCAAAGGTTGTGTCTGGGTGATACATTCAGATTGGATGTGGCAGAGTTGATATGATTGTTGGGCCTACTTAACGGTGAATTTCTACGAAGTCAGTTGCCTCCACACAATGAGCTGAATTGACCACCGAACCAGATCAAACTCAGTAACTCTGGTATGCTCGGGTCCTCTGTTTTCCAGTCATCCCGACGTAGTCATAAATCAGAGAAACAACTACCCAACTAACGAACAAAACAAAAGGATAAAATGAGTACGTAGAAATGAAATACTCCTTTTCCATTTGGTGTTTATGAGACAGATCAAAATGAGGTTTTTTGTTTGTTTTGTTTTCTGATTTTGTTAACATATGGGTGATGCCTTGGTGTGGACTTTTAGATACTGAGAACTTATTTGCAAGGTCTTATTGAAATTTTAATCTAAAATTGAAAAGTGCTGGCTTGCTATGAAGACTGTCATTTCCTCATAGTTATAGATGTATACTTGTACATGTGTATACATATTCACTTAATGAATACTGCAAAATGCCAGCTCCTAAACTAATAATTAAATTGTGATAAATCTGATCCAAGATGACACTTTCCAGTTTCCTGGAAAAGCCACTTTTTGGGTGTTTTAAATACAAAATAATACATTTCACTGTAGAAAATTTAGAATTACAAATAAGCAAATTAAGGGAAAAATTAGATATAATATCACCACCCAGAGATAACCTCACTAGGATCTTGATGTCTATCTTTTCAGACTTTCCTGTTGCATTAGAATATGAGATTATACCATAAACACTGTTTTCTAAATTGCATTTATCATGTAATTCTTACTTTTATCTTTTCTTGTTAATATATATTTAAGTTATAAAATTAATGAGTACATATTTGTCAATAGCATGCATAGGCCAATTTTATTTAACCAGTTACCTATTCTTGGATGATTGTTTCGAATTGTTTGCTATTATAGACAAAGTTTCAGGGAATAGCGTTGTGCATATGTTTGTTTACATGCTCAGTTATTTCTCTGGATATATTTTTTATAACTGGAAGAGATGAGTCAAAAAGCAGTATATTTTAAAGTTTTATTGATACATTTTGCCATATTGCCTTTCAGAAACAGTATGCCTGTCATCACATAATTAGAGTCTAATATGCACCTTAGTAGTGAAGAAGGCAGTTGAATCCCTGACTTTACCAAACTGTCAACCAAGGAGGACAATGCTCAGATATGAATACCTTTTGAATAGTCAATTATTGTAATTTAGCAATAATATCATTTTACTTAAGTGAAGCTTTAAACAAATAAGCACATCTAACATTAATTTAAATATTTTAAAAATAAGCATTAAAAAATAGTTTCCTTAAGTAAATCTGATATTTGGTCCTACATATTGACTAATTTCTGCAAAGTCAAATGAGCACAGAACACAGCACTGTCTGAATTGCTCATTAAACAAGACCAAATGCACTAACTTAATTATCTTTTCATCCTTTGTTTTCAAGTCATGTAAGCACACAAAATATGTAACCAGAAAACAAATTATGAATCTGTGGAACATCAGAAGCATCTCAGAAGCCCCCTGAGACCCTTGCTCAGTTGCTAACTCCTCCTTTGTCATCAAAGTGATGACTCCCCCGTGTCACATAAAAGTTACATTAACTAAATCTGTGTGCTTTTCTCCTGCTAATCTATCTTGTGTCAACTTAATTCTCAAATCCAGTCCAGGATTCTAAGAGGGGAGAGATAAAGTTTTTTTCTTCTCTACAACATATACAATGACATTATTCAGCACTAACAAGGAATAAAATTCTGAAACATGCTACAATGTGGACGAACCTTAAAGACATTACGCTAAGTGAAAGAATCTAGAAACAAAAGCACAAATAATATATGATTCTGTTTATATGAGATATCTAAAATCATCAAATTCATAGAGATAGAGAGTAGAATAGTAGTTATCAGAGGATGTGGGGAGGGAAAATCAGGAGTAACTGTTTCATGGGCACAGAGTTTCAGTGTGGGAAAATAAAGAAGATCTGAGATGGGTGGTAGTAATGGTTGCACAACAATGTGAATGTCACTTAACTGTAAACTTAAAAATGATAAATTTTGTTATGTATATTTTACCACCGAAAGTGATGATTATCCTAACTTCTAAATCCTTTATTAGTTTTGCATGTTTTGTGTTTTATATAAGTTGAATTATACAGTATATCTTCTTTTGTGTCTGGCTTCTTTACCTCAATAGTGTTTGTAAAATTCATCCATGTGTTTGCATGTAATAGTAGTAGCCTGTTTCTTTTCATAGCTTTAAAGAGTTTGTGAATATGGATAAACCATATTCTCTTGTTGATGGACATTGATTCCAGTTAGTCATTTATTTATTTATTTGTTTATTGATTTTGCTGTTTTCAATAGGCTGCTATGAATATTTTAGTAGGTGTCTTTTGGTGTTGGTGACACATGAACATAGTTCTAATAGATAACATATCTAAGAGAGGAATTACTGCATCATTGTGCATGCCTGCTACAGTGCATGAGAGCTCCAGTTGTTCCACATCCTCATTAACTCTCCAGTATTCTAGTTTGTTTGTCTAACTATTGCAGTGGGTTTGTAGTGGTCTCTTATTGTGGTTTTAATTTAATTTATATCTTCCTGATGATTAATGATGTTTAACATCTTTTAATAAGTGCATTGGCCATTTGGATATCCTCTTTTGTGAAAGTACCTTTTACCCATTTTTCTACCGGATTGTTTTGTTGTTTTTCTTATTGATTTATAGGAGTTCTTCATTCTGGAGCCTTTGTGGAATACATGTACATGCATTCCAAAGCATACTTCCATTCATTGGCTTTTTTTTTTTTTTTTTTTACTGTCTTAATGGTGCCTCTTGATAAATGGAAATCTTTATTTTTAATGTAGTGTAATTCATCATTCTTTTCCTCTATGGCTAGTGCTTTTGTGTTCTGTTTAAGAAATCTTTGCTTATCCCATAGTCCTGAGGATAGTCCTATGTTATTTTCTAGAACTTTTATGTTTTTGCTTTTTGCATTTAGATCTACAAAGTATTTGAAATTGAATTTTGTGTATAGTGTGAATTTGATGGTGGCGGAGATGCTGAAATTTATTTTATTCTGTAAGGATAGCCAATTGACATAGCATCATGTATTGAAAAGACAGATTTTACCCACTACACTTTACTGCCAATCATTGCCATAAAACAAATCCATGGTATGGTTTGGTTTCTGGACTCTATCTTTTTATATTTGTCTACTTATCCATTCATGCACCAGTACTACCCTATGAACCACCAGTCATATATCTACTGAGATGATTATATAATTTCTCTCCTTTTTCTCTGTTAATGTCATGAATTTTATTGATTGGTCTTCAAGTGTTAAATCAATCTTCAATTAGCAGAATAAAGTTAATTTAATCACAGTATATTTTTCTTTTATATGTCACTGGTTTGGTTTGCTAACATTTTGCTAAGGGGGCGTGTGTGTGTGTGTGTATCTACATCCATGGATGATCCTGAGTCTTTGATTTTGCTTCTTGTAATATTTTTTATCAGGCTTTGTCAACAAATTGGGGAGTATTTTCTTTGTTCACTGTAAAACTTTGTGTCCTATGGCTATAGGGCTGAGATACTTATTTCTTGTGTCAGTTTTATAAGTATTTGAGAAATGTGCCCATTTCATATAAATTTTCAAATTTATTGACATAAACTTAATGCATCATAACTTCTTTACTATATCTTTAATATCTTTAGGATCTTCAGTCATTTCTCCATTTTTGTTCTTAATCCTGGTGATTTATCTTTTATCTTTTTTAATTAATCAGTCTTTCCTGGGGGTTACCAATTTCATTCTCTTTGGATAGCAACTTTTGGCTTTGTTGATCTTTTCTATCTATCTAAAGATTGGCTTTGTATTTTGTTCACTTCTGCTCTTATCTTTACTATTTCTCACTTTCTGTATTCTTCAAGTCTAATTTTTTATTTTAATAACTTCTTTTTTAAGGCTTTTAAAATTTTAACTTACTATGTTTTATAGAGAAAATTAAATATAGAGATGATTTTTATTAAATTTGAGGATATATATCTTCTGGTTCATTAAACATATGCACAATTACAAATTAATTGAAAAATTTAGTTTTATTGCTTAATATAGCTTAGAGTACATAAGACTTCATTATTAAAGAAATATTAATGTCACACTACAAACATTCATTGTTAATGTCACTTTTATTGTATTTAATTTATAAATTCCAATTCACCATTATAATCACAACTTATTCTAAGGGATAAAAAGCAGAAATTTCACTTCAAAAGACATGACAAATGCTATATCTTACATGATTTTCAAGACTATACTAAATACTTTCCAAATCACATTTAATAACTTGACATAAGATTTGGCACTTTCTCAAGAAATACTGGTCAAACCATTAATAAATATTAATCTATCAGTGACTATTTAACTTTTCCCTAACACATTAAGCACTGTATTAGGTCTTTTAGGACAAAAAGTTTCATTTTTTAAAAATGAAGAAAAGAAACCCCAGATTTAAGATTTATAACATACATAGTTTTTCATATAGTTGTATTTTGAGGCTATTATTCCTGAGACATGTATAGCTGTTTTTTAGTTTCAAAATCTTCATTTTGAGTTCTCCAAACTTTGGTGGAATTTCAAGCATTGTGAGGTCAGGCTGGTAGTTCCTGGGGATGATTTTGGGACATGGCACATGGCTAAGAGGCTGGCAGTGAACATTTTCAGGTAAGTGAGCCAGGACACACCTGTAGGTATGGTGAGCTACTCTGGAAAACAGGAATCCTTCTGGTAAATGAGTATGCTGATTCTCAGGACCCAGAGTGGATGGGGCTTGCTTTTTCCCTACTTTCTGAAATAAATCACTGATACTCAGTCTTTTGTTAATATGTGAATTTAAGGCTGGAAATTTCCCTCTAAAAGATGGCTTAGCAGCATTTCACTCTTTTTTTTCCATGCAACATTTAAAGTACAAGTCAATTTTAAAATATTTTCAAATTTCCATTGAGTAGATGCAGAAAAAAGCATTTGATAGAACTCAACATTTACCTGTGATTAAAAACTTTCAGCAAACCAGGATTAGAAGGGCAGTTTCTCAACTGGATAAGTGGCTTCTATGAAAAACCTCCAGCTAATATCATACTCAATGGTGAAAGAATAACTGCCTTCCCTCTAAGATCAAAAACAAAGCAAGAGTTTTGTTCTCATCACTCCTTCAACATTGTACTAGAGCTTCTACCCAGTGCAGTCAAGTAAGAAAAAGAAATAAAAGGCATTCAAATTGGAAAGGAAGAAGTAAAACTATTTTTATCCACAGATAACATGATTGTATATGTAGAAAATCCTATAGAATCTACATAACAACTATTTTAGAGTTATAAATAAATTTCGTAAGGTTGCAGGATACAAGGTAATATACCAAAAATCAATCATATTTTACATCAACAAAATTATTCAGATTTAATGATTATTAAAAAAAAATTGTGCATCAAGAACCAATCAGAAACTGATTCTGAATCAGTTTCAGAAACTGAAATTTAAAAATACCATTTACAATAACATAAAAAACATAAAATACTTAGATACTCTGTCAAAATTTTGTAAGACCTATACACTGAAAAGTACAAAATTGCTGAAAAAATATAAAGAAGACTTAAATAAATGAACATACCATATTTGTAGGTTCGAAGACTCAATAGTGTTAAAATGTAAATTCTTTACCAAATTATACATATATTCAACACAATTTAAATAAAAATTACAGCATTTCTTTTAGAAATGTACAAACTGATTCTAAAATTACTATGGAAATATACAGGACCCAGAATAGCCAAAACAAGTTTGGAAAAAAAAAAAAAGTTGGAGTACTTTACATTGACTTCAAGACTTACTATAAAGTGACGATGATCAAGACAGTGTGATATTAATAGAAGAATGAACTGATAGATAAATGGTACAGAATAGAGAATCCAGAAATAGATCCACACAAACATGTCCAAATGATTTTTAACAAAAGTACAAAGGCAATTCAGTGGAGAATTTTCCACAAAATGTATTGGAAAAGTGGATATTTATGGGTAAAAATGAACTTTGATGTTCACAGTATGAAAAGAGACTGTTAAACTGAAAAAACCAAGCTGTGCACTGGGAGAAAATGTATGTAGATCCCTCATCTGCTAAAGAAAAAAATATATAAAGAACCCTCAAAATTCAATAATAAAAGACAAACAAGCTAATTTAAAAATTAGCAAAAGATTTGAACAGACATTTCACTAAAGAGGATATACAGATGGCAAATATACAAAGAAGAAGAAGATCAACTTCATTAGTTATTAGGGAAACCCCAATTAAAACCACATGGAGATAGTCTATCTCCTTGTTGTTTTCATTGGCTTAAGTTAAAAAAAAGTATATGGCTATACCAAGTGTTGGTGATGTGGAGCAACTGGAACTCTCATGCAATGCTGATGGAAGTGTAAAATGGACCAGATACTTTGAAAAACAATTTGTCAATTTCTCAAGAAATTGCATGTATATCTGTTATGCACTGGCTATTCCATTCCTAGGTTTTTAGCCAAGAGAAATGAATGCATGTATTCATCCAAAGACTTTTATACTTATGCTCACAGCAGTGTTATTTGTAAAAGCCCAAAACAGAAAACAATCCAAGTGTTTATCAACAAATTAGTGAGTAAACAAAGCGTTTTGTACTATGGGATACTACTCAGTAATAGACAGCAATGAACTAGTGATACCCTCAGCATTATGACAAAACTCAAAATAGTAATACCGAATGAAAGAAGCCAGACAAAAATAGTACATTTCATATGAATCTATTTCTAAAAATTTCTAGAAAATACAAACTAATCTGTAATGGGAGAAAGCAGATCAGTGGTTTTCTGGGGATTGTGGTATGAAGGGGAACAAGGAGGTAGGATTACCAAGGGGCATGAAAACTTTTGGTGGTGATAGATATATTAATTGTATTGATTATAGTAATAATTTCAGAGATGTACAATATGTTCAACCTTATTGAATTAAATATTTTAAATATGTACAGTTTATGTGCATATAAAGCTGTTAAAAAAACAAACAGAAAGAAAAAAATTACATTGTGATTTCTTCTTTGATTTATGGAGTATTGATTAAAGTTTCAAACATTTGTAGATATTTTAGACATTTTGTTGCTCTTACTCTTGTTGATTTGTAGCTTAATTTTACTGTAGACATAGTACATATATACATTTCACATTTTCCCTTGAAAATTTTTTGCGACCTGCTTTTATGGACCTGAATATGGTCAATTTTGGTAAGTGTTCTGTGTGTACTTGGAATGTGTATTTGTAATTGTTGGCTTTAGTTTTCTATAAAAGTAAATTAGAGCAATTTTGTAAAGTGTGTAATTCAAATAATCTAATTATTTTCTAATCTTTTGTCTTCTTGTTCAATCAGTTAGATAGGTATTGTAATCTCCAATATAATGTGGATTTGTCTAGTTCTTTTTTTAGTTCTGTCAATTCATAGTACATATACAAACATAAAGCAATGATGTTAGGTGCGTATTTATTTAGAATTGCTATGTTGTCTTGGTGTGTCATCCCTTTTATCTTATGAAATTTCCTATTTGTGGTAATGCTATTTACCTTAAATTTGATTTTGTCTGCTATCAGTAAAGCTAATCCAGTTTCTTTTGATCAGTGTTTTCATTGTTTGTATGGTATATCTGTTTCTGTCTTTATACTTTCAGCTTTTCTTAGTCTTTACACTTAAGATGAGCTTATTAAATGGGGCATAATTGAGGTGTTTTAATCCAATCTGAAAATTTTTGATTTTTATTTAGAATATATAGCTGTTCACAATTGATGTATTAACTGATATATTTCAGTTTAAATCTGCTATATAAGTATTTGTTTTTTCCTCCCATTTATCTTCTTCTTTTCTTTCCTTTCTTGCCTTCTTTTGTATTATTTTTATGGCTCCTTTCTTTTTCTCTGCTACTAGCTTTTCATTATACATTTTTTTATTATTCTTATAGTAGTTACCCTAGAAATCACAACATGCATCCTTGACTTATTACATTTAGTATGATTTAGTATATTTATGATCTCCTAGACAATGCAGTAACTTTAAAACATGTTAATTCCATTTATCCCTACCTGCCTTTTATATGTGATTACTAATATATTTAATTCTGGAGATATTTTAAGCCCTATAGGTATTTTTTATTATTGTTTTATAGAGACATTATTCATTTAACCTTACCCACAAACTAATCCTTTCCATTGCTGTTCATTTCTTCTTTTATCTTCTTGCTTCTAAATGTAATCATTTTCCTTCTGCTGAACAACCACCATTAATGCAAATCTGTTGCTGACAAATTCTCTCAGTTTTTGTTTGTCTGCAAATTTCAGACTATATTTCAACTTCATTTTTAAAAGATACTTTGGTGGTGCTTAGAATTGTAGGGTAACTATTTTTTTTCCTGGCATTTTAAAGATATAATTCCAGTGCCTTTGGTTTCTACTGCTAATAAGCTGTTAGTTTTACTGTTGGTCTTCCAAAAGTTATGTGATTTTTTTTTCCACTGGTAGCTTTTAAGTTTTTCTCTTTGTCATTGATTTTAGCAGTTTTATTGTGACATATCTAGGTGTGATTTTCTTTATTTTAATCCTGCCTGGGGTTTGTAGCACTTTTTGTGTCTATGGCTTAATGTCTGTACCCAGTTTAAAAAAAAAACAATCTTGCACATTATCTCTACAAATATTATTTTTTGCCTCCTCTGTCTCTTTTCTTCTTCTGGGACTCCAATTATATATATTAGACTTTTTCCCACATCCCACATGGCTTTTACACTCTTTTTAATATTTTCTTCTTTCTCTTCTTCAGTTGAATATTTTTTTTTCTGATTTATCTTTCAGTACATTGATTCTCTTTTTAGCTGGGTTTATTTTGCTTCTTCGCCTATTCATTGAGTTCTTAATTTCTTGTATTGGATTTCTCTTTTTAGTTCTACAATTTCACTTGATTTTCTCTTCATGGTTTTTAGGTCTTTGCTGAAATTCTCCATTTTGTCCTTTACTTTCGTAAATATATTAATAGTACTTAGCTGATTTAAAAATCCTTACATGATAATTCTAATATCTACATCTTTTATGCATCTATTTCTATTATTTTTTATTATTTTGATTTTTAGGTAGTATTTTGGCATGCTTTGTTACTTTTAGTTGAATGCTGGTCACTGTGTATGAAAATTATAGAGATGATTTGTCTCTGGATCATATCTTACTTTAGAGAGGATTTATATTTGTTTCCAGCAGGTGGGTAGCATAGGAGCATGTCAACTTAATCTATTCATGAGTAGAGCAGATTCAAAACTGGGCCTCAGTTTCTGTGAGGGCTGCTCTATTTAGAGTTCATACTCCTAAGTTACAGCACTTCAAGGGTACCAACTCAAAACCCAAGCCTTTCCTCCTGTGTGGACTCTGAACCCCAGTTTTTCCCCTAAGCCTTGTGTGATTTCAGCAAGCTATCAGCTCTACAGCCTTCCAGACACTACTTTCTGCTCAGTTTTTCTTATCTCTCAGCTGCTCCTTGAGATTTGCAAATTTCTCAAAGGGAACAATGGTGTCAAATGCCAGTTCACTTTTCTCATCTCTCTAAGATCTTGTCCCATTAAATCCTCATTGTCTTGGTAGCTCTCTGATGTCTTCAGTAGATGTTTGCTTGCTTGGTTTAATTTTGTTCAGCCTTTCTAGTGGTTGATGGCAGTAAGGTTCATTTCAAATAAGGTAGTCTGCCATTTGGGGGATGGAAAAAAGTTAGAAATACTTAGATTTATATGTTTTTTTCATTTCTGTTATTTTCTAATACTTTTATCTCTCTTTGATGGAAAAGAAAACAGAAACATATAGAAATTTTGCTCCAGGTGAAATTACTAGTTAATGACCCAGAGCTGAAATAAGAATCCAGGTTTTTGGGCTCTACTGATACTATACCTACTGCTTCTACCTGATATACACAGTAGAAATACTACAATATCAGGAATAATTTTTTATATCATATTAATATATTCTACTTAGGAGAAGCATTATTCTCCATCTATAAATATTTAAATTCCATTCATGCTGGGAAGGGTGATAGATTTTGTTTGGGCTCAAAAAATTTCAAATAATCCACATGTATTGGGTACTTAGTTGTTCAGGGCCCATCCAAGGATTTATGTATGTCAGCTCAGTTAGTCCTCACAGTAATCCTCTGAGGTAAGACGTTTTATCATCTTGATTTTGAGACAAAGAAGCTGCATTTCAGAGAGGTTCATTAACTTCCTCAAGTCACACTAATGGTAGGCAACAGAACAAGTGCTCGAACCTGTGTGATGTAGTGGAATGAATAGTGGTGTTTGGAGTCAGGCAGACCAAGGTTAGTATTCCGGCATTGTTGATGATTAGCTGTGTGACTTGGGGCAAGGTCCTCTCTGAGTCACAGTATCCTCATTTAGTAATGATGAGACTCGAGTAACAATGTTGGTGAAGAGAAAATCAAATATATGTGAGCACACTTGGTATATGTGAGGCACTAAGTAAATGCTAGTACCCTTTTCCCCTTCCTGTATAACGATAAACATTTGAAAAGGACTTTAAAGTATACACTTGTAAGAATAGGATATATTTAACACAACAATTTTGAATGATATTCTGGGCAGGTAGAGATATAGAAACCACATATTAGAGAAACGAAGTAACTTACCTCCAAATACACAGCCTATATGTAAAAGAGAGAAGGTTTGTTGATTGCAGTGTGTGTAGATTAACACCATATATATGTCCTCAAATGGAGTTTTTGTAAATTAGTTAATATTTCAAATGTACAAAAGGAATCTGCTATTTAAAGGATCCCTGCAGTTAATGCTTTTGTGAAGTCAGGAATAATTCTGGAAATGTAAATTATATCCTAATTTGTCTGTTTTTAACAATTTGGCTTGTAATGTTTTCTTAAAGCTAGTTGTATCTGATGTTGACTTTTCCATCCTCAAAATGTCTTCCTGTAGATAAGATACTGCTACTTCATGTCTAGAATCTAATTAAGGTTGATAGTACTCTAAGGGACAGCAAATGTCAAAATCCACTAGGGTTAATTGTTTTAAATGTCTTTTTGTGTGTATGTTTGAATATCTTTTAAAAATAAAGCAATATATAAAATCAATGAAACTGGTATTAGAATTAAATTATCCTGAGACTGTTTTCCTCAAATGTATGATTTATTTGAACAGTCGAATGTTTTGTTCAAGAAAGATATTTGGCCTATAGCTAATGTCCACAACAGTGCTGCTATGATCAGCTAGGTATGTTAGCTCAGCTGGCCTCTGTGTGCAAGTAAGGTGGTCTTCTGGTCAGGTAAGTGTCTTGGGAGGATCCTTGACTTTTATAAGAGGACCCCAGCCCTCCCCTCCTGCATCCAGTTGACTAGTACATTCATCTTCCAGGCTCCTGGCAAAAGACCTATGCTAAAATTTCCCTCTGCCCTGGTCTTACCAAGCTCAGCTACTTAGCTATACTCACACTAAAAAATGCCCTTTCATTTATCTTTGCTCCTTCCGTTTATCAAGATCAGTAGCTTGTAGTCTTTCTCCTCAGACATGAGCAGAGGAAGGCATTCATGGTGCAACACACTTGTATAGCTGAGGTTGTCACTATGTGTGGTCTGTGGCACAGGTAGGAGGTGTCAGTCTTGAAGTGCTGGCTGGAACTCCACCCCTTTCTCTGCCATTGACCTGCAGCCGTCCAGGGTGTTGAAGATACCAGCATTAAAATGGTTGTACCTAAATTTCGACCATTCTATTCTTGGATGGCGCTGATCCCACAGGACTTTTGGCCTTTCATCAAATCACTCCCATTGAACTGCTCTTCGGGGTTGGACCATAAGCCTATGTTGAGGAACGTTAAAGAAACAACCACATGAAATTTACTATGTAGTCTAGGGGTGTTCAGTGGTGTGCAAGTTGGTTGGTAAACACAGGCATTATTAACAAATGAATTATACAAAATTACCACTAAATACATTATATCAAAAAGAAAGTTAATAAATACTTAAAACTTACCACTTTCTAATTATTTGACTTTATTTTGCTATTATCTATGCTCTTGAGGTTATTTATGGCTATTGTGTTAGTATGAGGGAAATATTATATAAGGTGGGCCATGGCCCATCTTCTCCCAACTGCAAGTTCAGAGATGTTATGTTGGTAGCATGAAATTGTCCATGGTTGAAGTATTTATACCATCGTGCCTCAAATCAGTGCCTGCTGCCCCAGGCCACTTGTGAAACATCTAGCGGCTCATTACTGGATGTTGTGGAAGATAGGATGTTACAGCTATGATGAGAATTTGTGAGAGAGATTCCTCTCAGGTCTGAGGAGCAAGTAAAGTTATGCTTCTCTTCAGGCACATGCTTATTTTTATTTTTAAAACTCTGTGCTTCTTTCTAGTAGTCATGTTCCTTCTTTGTTTTCACTGCTAAGTAGCTCAGAGCCAAATTTCCAGCACCTCTCTAAAAAAGAAGCGTATTCCAGGCTTCATCTTGTTTCCCTGAGGTTGTTTTTATTTAGTCTGTTTTCCCTCCCTCCTTCCTTCCTTCCTTTTCCCTCCCTCTCCTTCGGTTTCTTTTTTCTTTCCCTCTTTATTTCTTTTGTTCTATGTTGTTGTGTATATGGACTTCTTTTAGCTATCTCTGAACATTTCTAGAATGATGTGGGGGTATAAAATAAACAGTATACTTTTCTGTACACGCACATTCTTAACAGTAATTGATTATTAAGGCTTCATGCCTTATTTATAGGCTTTATCTGGTATAATATTTCATGAGGCTTCTTCATGCTTTAATATAAAAAACTTGTGAAGTTAAAATGTAATTTAGAACTATATATATGCTTTATATATTAAGGGCCTGTAAAAAAACCTTGAG
This sequence comes from Eulemur rufifrons, assembly GCF_041146395.1. Taxonomy (NCBI): domain Eukaryota; kingdom Metazoa; phylum Chordata; class Mammalia; order Primates; family Lemuridae; genus Eulemur; species Eulemur rufifrons. Next base: position 164,646,062 of record NC_090989.1, read on the forward strand.
GAGAATAGTTCACTTATTATATCTATTTACTGTCTTCTGCTCTAGAATGTAAGTGTCAAGAGGGCATGGTGTATCTCCAAGTATTTAGAACTACATCTCACATTCAGTAAGTATTTTTGAATGAATGAATAAATCATGAATTTTCTAATGCTCAATGGTTATGAATACCAATATTTGATTTTTACTGATGATGTTATATTAATACAACATACTTATAAACACATATTTAAGAATTTTCATTTGTCTTTATGACTTCCATTTCGGCTCTGTTTCTTTAGATTTTAATTTTTCAATTAAATATTCATTGCTAATGCCATTTTTTCATTAGTTCTCTTATAGAAATATGGTCACACATCATAAAGAGAAGCAATATGGGATTTTCTACCCGTGTGGAAAGACCAATTATCCCAAACTAAGCCTAAAGTCTAACACCTCTACATTCTTCAGATGATTCTCATAAATCATTCTCTGTAATTCTGTTGTTTTATTTTTTTATTGTACTGGGAAAGGAGAACTAACATTTATTGAGTGGCTACTTTGTGATAAATGCTTGCTGTATATTTAGTTACATTTATTTTATTAACACACAACAATCCAGTAAAGCAGGTCCTATTATTGTCCCCATTTTAATAGATGAAGTAACTGGAACTCAAAGAGATTATGTCACTTCCCCACAACACAGCTCCCAGGGATGGAGTCCGGTCTGAAGCCACAGTGTGGATCTCTGCCCCACTGAACTCAAGTCCGGATCAAGCTGCAATCTCCCACTCGTCAGCCTCCCACCTCTGCTTTCCCCTCACCTTTTACAGGTGTCCCTTAGACACTGCTTTTATTCTTTTATTTGGTTAGTAAATGAGTGTTTCCAGTTACTTTTCAGGAATGCCAAGCTAAGGGGTTTGGTGTTCAGAGAGTGGGAAGCCATTGGGGTTTTGAGCAGAGGATGGTTATCCCAGGAGCCAAGAGGATGATGCATTACAGATATGCGTGGGCTAGAGAGACATTCAAGAGTGTGGCTGGCAGAATAATGTCCATATTCTCATTCCTGGAACCTGTGACTATGTTACCTTACACGGGAAAAGGCATGTGATGAGCGTTAAGGGCCTGAATCACAAAAGGGTTTAGACTGGGTTACTCAGGTGGACCCAGTTTAATCACATGGATGCCTCAAAGCAGAGAACTTTTACAGCTATAGTCCGAGGGACACGTAGCTACAGAAGAAGGGTCACAGAGACGCAGTGTTGCTGCCTTTGAAGTTGAAGGAAGGTGGCCAGGGGCCAAGGTATGTGGGTGACCTCTAGACGCTGGAAAAGGTAAGGCAACGAATTCTTCCCTAGAGTGTCCAGAAAGGAATGCAGCCCTGCTGACACCTTGGTTTTAGTCCCGGGAGACCCATGTTGGACCACAGAACTGTAAGACAGTAAATTTGTGTTGTTTTAATCCATTATGCTTGTGATAATGTGCTATACAGCTGTAGAAAACTAATATGGGAGAGATTTAGACTACAGTAGGGCAGTAGGAATTTCACTCTTCTGCTCAGAAACCTTTAGCTTCCCCTCTTGCACACCGCTTTCAACGCCAGCTTTTCTGCCCAGCTCTCCTGGTTCTGTGTAACCTGCCCACGCTGTTCTCTGCTGGACCGTGATCAGGCCACTCTCCTCCCTGCCCGTGAGCCAGCTGTGCTCAGTTTTCTATCTGCAGGTGATGGTTCCTTCCCAGGAATCTGTCCCTTCTTCCAGTGCTTTTCTTGATTACTGCTCTCTCTTTGATCCTGCCTTCTCTGCTCGTTCCAGCATTGATGCCCAGGAGACAAATTAGCACCTCATTGTATTCATACATTTCACCTGTGCTGCACATTACCAGCTTTTCTTATTATTTAACATATTATATGCATTTTATATTGGTTGCTACTTTTTAAAAATGCCACATTATTCTATAATCTATTAGAAAATGTGATATAGTGAAAAGATCATGTGGTTTGAATTCTGACTTAGCAATTTCCTCGCTGTGCATCTTTGGCAAGATATTTAACCTTTCTGAGCCTCAGTTTCCTTATCTGTAAATGGAGATGCTATCCACTTCACAGGAGTTTTGTAAGGATCAAAGCACTCTACAACTCTTACTTCCTACTCCTGGAGGGTGGTGACAATGTCTTATTTCTCCAGTCTGTCAACACACACCACAGTGCTTAAGCACATAATATAGTAGGCTTGCAGATTGACTTCAGTTTGTTATCAGTCTTCTATGTCTCGTTAGAGATTTTGTCATCATTTGTGTACTTGTACACCCTACCTCTATCCTTTCATGCAGCACTCTATTATAAAGTCTTAAAAGTCTATTAAGTCTCAATAAGTCTTATTAATTAAAGGTTTTAAGAGTTTGTTATAGCTGTCTTAAAAGTCTTAGCTTATTGTATCATCGGTTTAACTTCTGACAGACCTATAAGTTAATTTTACAAAATATTTCCTGAGCATGACATCCTCCAGATAAATCTCCCCCATCTGTGCATGGCTGTGTCCCACAAAGTCTCTTCCAGTGGCTCATTTTTTTTTGTTTCCTGATCACAACATTGTAACTTCACAAAGCTGGCCTGCTATTTCTTGCTGTCTTTCTACTTTCATTTGCTACGGACACCATTGCAGGTTTATTGCCCTTGGATCCAGGTGTTCCTGCGATAGGCAAGGTGTTTCACAATACATGAGTACTTCCACTGCCTGCATGCTCAAGATTTGGAGATGCAGGTTATCTGCTCTTGAAACCTTCTTTGCTTTTCATGGTTTTCAGTTTCATCTCTATTTCAGTAAGTATTAACCCTTGGCTGGTCTCTTAGGCTACATTTTTCAGTTTTAAACATTTCTTCTACTGCCCTGATAAGCCAGCGAGCAGAGGCTTTCCTTTCTTCAGGAAATCTCTGTTCTTCTCTCTTCTCTGATTACATCCTGCTGCTATCCCTACCAAGTCTGAATCTTTTGTTAGGTGAACTTTGCTTCTTACCATTGTGCTGTGATAAATTTTTATGCTAGCATTATAGTGCTTGATACCTGCTTGGCTTGGACTTGCTGGAAGAAATCTTTACAGGTGAGATGATTTATTGCTGAAAATTGAATCTCGAATGTGTCTTGGGAAGCCTTTTTTTTTTTCTTTTGGTGTAGATTTTGGGAGAGTTTTAGGAGAGACCTTCTTTCCTGCTTTCATTGATTTCCTGTGGCTGGGTGATATTTGCAAAGAGTTTCAGGCTAACACCTATTTTTGGAAAACAGCAGTCATAATTCTTTGATGTTATTTTTAGTTCTAAAATGTCTAACAAGTCTTTCTCTTTATGTATGGTCAATACCGTGTTTTCAACTGGTGTGCCTGGAAAGTGGCATATAGCAGACTCGTTACAGGAACGTCTTCAGATTTTCGCAAATGCATAAAATTTATTTTTGCTAACACTGAGTCAGACTGTTTCATTATTAGGGTGTTGTGTGTCACACGGATCATTGACCTGAATAGACCCTGAAATGCACTATGTATTGATGTACAGCTTGTGGGAAATATGCATTTAAAGGTGTCGCATAACGTCAACCTAGTGTCAAAGAAAGAGTTTCGGTTTACTAGAATATCGATTCGTAGCCTCCTTGATTCTAAGGGATTGTAGTCAAGGCAGAAAATAGTTCTCTAAGACAGCAGTGCTGTAAGGTGACCAAGGATAGTAAGATAACCACAGGTACTTTTACAGAGGTGTGAAACATGGTTATATTGTGATACTTTGTGTTTTGTAAATACTTCTGACTTTTTATCATGTTGTCTTGAGTCTTTCGATACGTTCAATTATATAATCAAAAAAGTATAATATGTGAAGACATGCTGTGAACATGCCAAGGTTTATTCTGAGCAGGCCTAAAAGGGAGGACTGCTTACAATGCTGTACATAGAATTTTTACCTGGGTTAGGGAGGGAGTAGACTTTTTGCATTATTAATTAGTCTTCAGGAACCAATGTCTTAATTACCCTTCAACTTTTTGAAAGTAGGTGGCAGCATACCTATATCTATTTCCAAAACTAGGGTTTTTCTGAAACATTTTCCTGTATTCTTGGGAGATGCTCAATGATTTCCCTTTGTGCCCTCCATTACCTACAGATTGCAGATGTGGACAGGTGGGCTGGAAGCAGCCTTTCTTACACAAAGCTGTTTGTGAATTTTCTCTCATGGTTTCATCAACGCAAGTGTTCAGAGAATTTTCTAGTAGTAATTATGATGGCCTTCACTTGAAGGATAATGAAGATAACAACTGTACCTACATAGACCAGATTCTGTTTTTGTATACTCTATGCTGTTGTTTTATGCGTTTGCACAAATTTGTAACAAGAAGGTCTAGGCATTTTCATACTTGCTTTTCCATTGCACAATACTTTAGGCACCCTTTATTGAAAGTTCCAGAGCTACTGTACTTCTGATGAAATACAATAGGTGTTCAGATTTTACTAGGGCTAGAGTTTCATAAATTGGTAATCTTGCCTGATTAATTTATTCAACAAATATTTAGTGAGTATCACATTCAAGTCCCCAAGGGAAAGCTCCAGAAAGTCAAGGAACTGGAGCACCAGATACCTATATTCAGTAAATATAGCATCATAGGTCTCTGCAATTTTCTTTGCTATCATGTTTGCCTCATTCAGAGTGAAAGAAAACTCCCTTATGGAAACAGGTTTATGTATTTGAAATCCCTTGAATTTTTTACTTAAAAAAAGAAAAAAGGCTGCAAGTGACGTAATTGCTATGAACCTTCTTACTATATGAGGAAACCAGGAACTCCTTTTTGGAAGTTATCTGCAGGGAACTAGAGAAGACCAGTGACTAGACTGATCTGAATGTAAGTTCTGCATTTCAACCAGAAGGGTGCACTGTTGTATCTTATTTATAGCGTGGGGTGGGGGAAGAAAATAACATTGACTTTCTTTTCAACCAACTTAATTTATATTTTCTGGTAATTTGCTTTTCCTTTTGAATTTTACTAGCATTCTAGTTTCAATTCTTGACTTCCTGGGTTCTCTTCACTCTTTTCTTGGTACCAGTAAATGAACAGAAGGTTCACAGAGGAGAAAGTCACCAGCATGTTGAAAAACTGACTAAGCAATATTCTTTTACCTTTCCTGGCTTTTCTCTCCTCCGAGGGAGGAATTTATCACCTTTGTTACAGATGGGACAGGTTTGGCAGTAGATACCTCCAGATGCAGAGCTCTGGAATGTTCCCAACCTTAACATCTGGGGTTCAGCTGGCTCATTCCCAACTTTCTTTCCTGCTTTCCTGGACTAAGGTTATTGTTGTGAGGGTTAATCACGCTCTGGCTTTAATGAGGAAGACATAGTCATTCTCTAGATGTCATTTAGGCCCCCCAAATTGGTACTGTTGAGACATTAGAGTTTTGTAGGAAAACATGTATGTGTTGTCTTCTCTAACTAGCTCTTAAAAACATGCACACAACCAAATAAGCAACAGCAACAATAACAACAAACACTTTATTCTGAAAGCTTATTGATAATGAACCATTCTACATAGATCATGCAAAAAAATAGCAAGACATACATGAAAAATTTTTCTGAAACTTCTTTGAAGATACATTTTTTTGGTCATAGTTGCATAGATAAAATACATGACCGATGTCAGATTTTACATGCATGGAATTGGCATGGTGAACAACTGCTGGTTTATTTATACTCCCTTGTTAACAAAATTATTTCAGAATTCTTCCATGAATTTTTATAAGTATGCACTGTCATGATTTTTAACTGACAATATCTGAAAATATGAAAGGATTGTCTTTTAAATAAATAAGTACAAAAAAATGGTAGGATCAAGCCACAGGGATAATATATGAATGGCTCACCATAATCTTACCTGTGTTTAAAATGTAGAGAAAAAGATGAGAAGAAAATATACCTAAATGAACAATGTTGTTGCCTCTGGATGGTAGGATTATGGGAGATTTCTGTCTGCTTTTTGACTCTTCTGTAGTGTTAAAATTATCTACGAGAATATGAAACTATGTTATGTTTATAATTAGAAAAGAAGAAAAAATAGCTTGTCCTGTACAAACTGAAATAGCCTAAGCAATTTAATAGGAAGATTCCCAACATCATCTGTTACAAATACCAGATTTTAACATTTAAAGACAAAAGTTTTAAAATGTAAATGGTCATATATATTTATGGATTTAACATTTAGAAATTAACTTCAACTCAGCAATGTTCAATTTCTAAGGAATGCTTTGCTACATATACATGAATATTGATTTGAATCCTGAAGGTATCATTTTCATAGTAGCCTCCATCCTTATTCAGTATTCTGTAACCACAGCTCAAGGGCTGACACCTATCTGACTACAATTCAATAAGGTAGCTGATATCACTTTTTTTTCTTGGACCAGCCTACTATTGGACTGAATTAACCCAATCAACAGATAACCTCTGTATCATATAAGCACAACTCAAGTAACTGAAAATATTTGAATCAATTATTGATCAACCAGAGTCTTGTTAGCACCCTTGCCTCTATTTCAGTTTCTGTTGTTTCAAGTTTTTTAGGACAAGCTCAGGAGGTTGGGACTTTGCAGCTAGGCAAGAGAAGTAACCCTTGTTATTGGGATGGTAGCCACTGGGTAGATGGTGGAGGCTTGAATTCACCAATGTGAAACCACTAGACACACTCTTCTCAGGCTTGAATGTGGGACTAGGGTAAGGTGAATGAGGCATTTGCTTCACTCTAGTCCCTGACTTACGGGTCACTCTGAGAATGACTAATCCATGACTATTTTTCTTTCCCATAAAAATATGACTCTAGTTAATAATGTCTACTTGTGTTTAAATATCACAATAACTTGTAGAAACAATTTATCTGACCTGGAAATGGACTTTTTCTACATACTACAATTCAAGGTACAACCAGTGAGCCAGGACGTTACTGTCCTGGAGGTCTCCAGAGTCACTTAATGACTGTGACCTAACTTACGCACTTTGTTTTTGCCAGTAACCCCTCATGTTCTACTTAGGTTATTTTGCATGTGGATCTGTAGACATAGTTTTGATATTCTTTAGACTTTTATGTAAATCTCAATGGGTCAGTGGTTGATGTTAGTGCCATGTTAAAAATGTACCTGTGGAATTTGAGTCAAAGGAGTTAAAATTCAAAAGAGTGAAACGCTTGTTTACTGCATCATAGTTTTTTATGTATTGCTACATTGTACTTCATATGAAACTCCAGTACACCATTAATATAGGTGTATCTAATTGGAAAAATATTATATATGGCTCATGTTTTCACCATTTTTTTTAGCTTATATCAAATATGAAGGGTATGAGACTCTTCCCTGAAAGGCAGTAAATCACTCTGGCAGTTATTCTCCCCAGCTCTTGGTGGGAGGTTGGGGTGGAGTGGGCACATTTAGATGCTCCAGTGGAATATGTTTTGGTATAAAAAACCCTCCCCTTCTTCACCTTCGGTTGAGAATCTTGGGTATTGAACGTTATGGTGCCTCATCTGAAATATAAAATTTTTCTAATTGGTGTATACTTAGCTTATCCTTACTAGATAGCAAGCAAAGGGGGGCTGTGCTCTCTTCTGGTTTTTCTTGTTTCACAAAGGCCATGAGATGATTACCTTAGTCATCTTCCTAGCCTTATACCTTTAGCATCTGTAATATTGTGATATACTAAGAAATATATATTTGATCTTCATTCCTGGTTCCTGACACAGAGTTCCTAAAACCGTTGGAATTTCCTGAAGGATAGGGGTGAAAGGAGAGCCTTCTTTTATTCATAGTAATACCCTTTGAATCATATCTGAGTTAATGTCATGGAGTAACTCTTGCAGGATGGGGGCCAGTTCCAGAGGAACCAATCAGGTGATTACAGGTTAGAACTTTGAACCTCACCCTCTGACCTCCTTAGTCACTAATGGCCAATGATTTTATCTTAATCATGCCTATGTAATGAAGCCATCATAAAAACCCAAAATGGGGTTTGGAGAGCTTCCTGGTTGGTAAACAAGTGTGCAGCTATGAGCTGGAGGGTGGCACACCCCAAACTCCAGGGGACAGAAGCTTCTGTGTGCAGGACCCTTCTGTAGCTTGTCTTATATGCCTCTTCACCTGGTTGTTTATTTGTATTCTTTAAAATATCCTTTGTAATAAACTGGTAATAGTAAATAAACTTTCCCTGGATTCTGTGAGCTATTGTAGCAAATTATGGAACCTGAGGAGGAGATCTGTGGAAACTTCTGATTTGTAACCAAGCTGGACAGAGTTGTGAGTAACCTGGGGAACCACTACTTGTGATTGACATCTGAAGTGGGGGTGACCTTGTGGGCCTGAACCCTTAACCTATGGGGTCTGTGCTAACTCTGGGAATTTAATGCAAGAATTGAGTTAAATGGTAGGATACCCATTAGGTATTTGCTAAGAACTGGAGAACTTGGTATGGAGAAGACCTCCACATCTTTGCTGTCTTAAGCGTTTTTTGTGTGAGTATAGAAAAAGTTTGTTTTTCCTTTGTAGCACCAAACCTTAGACACAAATAATGCTTACTGAATCTTTTAGAATTTAATTGATATTTGATATGCAAATGATTCAGAAGATTACCAAAACAAAGAAACTGCTTTTGAATTTTACAGACATTTTAGGCATGAATTTAAGTGTGAACCATCACATTTGGAGTTTTGAGATTACACGATGAGGTTGAGACAGGTGATACAAGGCAGACCGTGTACAAGAGCTGTCATGGTTGACCTTCACCAACTAGTGAAGACAGGACACCATCTGATTGGGACAAGGCATCCAAAAGCTCACTTACTCCAATCTTATTTATTTATTTATTTTAAGAGATAGGGTCACCTAGGCTGGAGTACAGTGGCCCTGATCATAGCTCACTGCAGCCTTGAACTCCTGGGCTCAAGGGGTCCTCCTGCTTTAGCCTCCCAACTAATTTTTAAATTTTTTGTAGAGAAGATGTTTCCCTGTGTTAACTAGGTTGGTCTTGAACTCCTTGTCTCAAGCAAGTTTACGTAATTTTTCCTCTGTTATCTCCATTTGTTGATTTAATTGAGTGAATATTTTATTTCAGATACTAAATTTTTTAGCTCTTAAATTTCCACTTAGTTCTTTCTATTTTTCTATTTCTTTGTTGGAAATTTCTATCTTTTCATCCCTTGTGAGCATATTTTATTTTACTTCATCCCGACTAGTTATAATAGCCATTTTAAAATCCTTATCTACTAGTTCAAAAGTCTATTTCATTTTGGGGAAATATTTGATTGACTTTATTTTCTTTTGAGAACAAATTCCATTTTCTTAGTTCTTCATATATTGGATGATTTGGAATTGTATTCTAGACATGTTAAGCTGTGGAGATTCTGCAGTCTGTTATTTTACTCAGTTGAATGTTTCTTTAGTTTCTTTTGTTTTAGCAGGCAAAACATAATCATAGCTGGTCTTGAACTTCAAATCCTCTTTCTTGAGCAGCATCTCAGACCTCAGTTCAGATGTTTTGTTGCTCACTGAGCAGCTTTGAACTTTTTCTACACATGTATGTTTCAGGGATTAGTTACAAAAGTGGGTCAATAGAATTTGGGGATTCCTTTTCTGGCTTTTCTCTTCTAGATTTCCCCATTCCTTTTACAGTCATGGTTTTCCCAGCTTTATTTTTCTGGATACTTAAGCCAGAAACACTGCAGTTTTTCCAGTTGTCACCCCTACCACCTTGCATGCTCCACACCAACTACACTTAGCTAAAGGCTGTGCAAACAGGATGTTACTTTATACAGCTCCCCTTTTCTGAGGGTGTGCTCTCATCAGAACCTTTCTTCTGCCTTTCATTCTCCATTGCCTTCAGGTTGGTGCTCTTTGTGTGATATTCTGGTTTTATCATTTTTTTCCTATAGGGGAGTTGTTCAGTATGCACTTACTCTGTCATTACCAGAAGCAGAAGCCTTTTTTTCTTAACTTTAAAAGAATTATTACGGCAATGTATGTTCCCTTAGAAAAATAAACTTTAATCTGATTACCTTTAAATAATCACTGTTGATATTTTAATGTATATATATCTATTCTTTTTCTGTGCTTCAGAATACATACATATACACATATACACACAAATACCTATACATAAATACATAAAGACATAAAGACATAAACAAACAAATCTTCAATGTGATCCCATTGTTTGGTAACCTGATTTTCATTACTTAAAATATTATGTATGTCTTTTCATGTCTATAAATATACATTTACATTATTATTCATGGATGCTTAGTTTTTTATTATTTATATAATTTGTTATACATTTTCATTGTATGAATGCATAATCTATGTTTATAATGTTTATTGTTAAGTGTTTAAGCTGTTTCCAAGTTTTATTATAAATAACTTTTAGGTGAACATCCATGTTCACATGATTATATACATTAACTATTAACTGAATAATTATTTTATTAGAATAAATTCCTAGCAATGGCATTGTTTCATGAAAGATATATACATTTTTAAGGATTTAAGTATAGTTTACACATTAAACCCCATAAGGTTGGTACTAATTTATTCTTCTACAGTATATGTAGTAGACTGAATAACGGCCCCCAAAGGTGTCAGTTTCTAATCCCTGGAATTTATAAATGTTACCTTATTTGGAAAAAGGATTTTTGCAGATGTGATTAAATTAAATATTGTACCAGATTACCCAGGTGGGCCATAAATGCAATCATAAGGGTCCTTATAAGAAAGAGGCAGAAGGAAATTACAAATAGACAGAAGAGGAGAAGATGATATGACTACAGAGGAAGAGATTGAGGTGATGTGACCACGAACAAAAGGAAGATTTGCAAGCACTAGAAGCTGGAAGAGGAAAGAAATATGTTCTCCCTAGATCCTAGATCTTTCCCTTGAGAGATCACATCCCTGCCAACAACCTTGACTTTAGCATAGTAATTCTACTTTTAGACATCTGGCCTTTAACCTGTGAGAGAATAAATTTCTATTGTTTTGAGCCACCAAGTCTGTGGTAATTTGTTATAGTGGCCACAGGAAACTAATACAGGATATGAGAATAAATAGTTTCTTCTATCCTTATGGAAATCCTTTGTGATCTTCAGAGGTAAAATTGAACATTGAATTTTTCTCTATTTCATGATTCTTTGAAAGTGAAAATCCTAGATTCTTTCTATATTTCTTGGCTATTTTATATCATTGGTTTTGAGGTCTATTAATGAAACAACCAGCTTGAACTTACTCATTTTTTTCAAATGAAATGCTTACTGTTTTCACAATTCTCCCTCTGATATAAAAATCTAATAAGGACAGCCTAAAAGTAAAAGAGATTGGACTCAGGTTATTTATGTTCTATGTACACTGTTTTGTGAGTTTTATCAGTCTTTATGAAGGTGGTGGTGCCATTTCAATCATAAGGAGGTTTCTGGAATCATAACACTTTCCAGACGTGTTTCCTCTTTCCTGGAATGCGAATTTAACTTCTGAAAGGTTGTAAAATACTTCTTAAGAATTTTGTATCTATTTCCATCCTCTGAACATTTTGAGAAATTCATTTGAGTAGAAAAGAACCAAATAATTTGAAGAATTAGTTTTAAAAATTATTTTTCACTGGAAACTAGTGAATTTTTTCTCTCATTTTCCCTCTTTTTCTCTTTGTCACACACACGTATACAACACAGAAACACACACACACATACAACCCCACATATGCATAAATGGGATCACATGCTATGTACCTTAAGAATGTAGTATTTTCCTTGGGTTCCTCCTCCTTCTCACCTTCCCTCTATCATCCCATTTCACATCACCAACTTCCCCACCCAGGGAACTCACATTAACAACATGGTGCATATGCTCTCATATTACTCTCGGTGGTCATATACAAACATGGTTTCCAGGTCATTGATAAAAATGGAATTATATTATTATATTATACATCCTATGTCTTATTGTATTATACTTCCTATTTCTGTATTTGATAGTACTCATGAACATCCCTCTAAGTCTATTGGTTTAGCTCTAATTCATTCTTTTTTATAGAAGCATAATTGTCCTTAGTGTGGCTTGACCATAGTTTATTTAGTCCATTACTGAAAGGCACCACTTGCTTTCCAATATTTTGCTCCCTGAAACAGTGCTATTGTAAACATTCTTATAAATACATTTTTGTGTATTGTTTTTTCTGTACAAATATGCAACAATAGTTTGTGTTCATCTTTTCTTTTATCACCGGGTTTCTGTCTTTATTATAAAGGTCTTCCATACTTTCTAGATTATATGGGTAGCCTCCAATATTTATTATAGGTTTCATTTTTTATATTTTAGCCTTTATCTGAAATTGCAAGAGAGAGGTCCACCTATATTTTCTTTTAGATGGATAGCCAATTTTGTCTGTATCATTTAAACCATCCATCATTTCCTACCTGAATTGAAATATAATTTCTGATATATCTCTATATAGCATATATATGTATACATGATATATCTCTAGATCTATATTTATACAGATTTTATATATGTGGCTATGTGTATTTAATTTTTATCTTTAGAGAATTTAGAGGGAACTGGATCTGTACTCTCTTATTTATTACACTAATCTCCCAGTATATATTCCAATGCCATTATGACATTATTTTGATTGCAGTAGAATTGAAGTAAGTTCCGATATCTGATAAGATAAATCATCCTTCATTGTTGTTCTTTATATTTTTCTTACTTAATTCTGGGCTTTATTTCACGCTTAGGTCTAAATTTTAAGATAAGTGGATTTAAAAGTCTCTCACCTAAGTTTCAATTATATTGAACTTATATATTAACTTTGGTAGTCCTTGGTAATTTTGAAGTCTTTTCTTTCCAGAAAATAATACTTCTTTCCATTTATTCAGATAGATATTGACTTCTGTATGGTTATATGGTATCTAGCTCTTTGCTAAATTCTCTCATTAATTTTAGTAGTAGTTTAGTAGAGAGTCTCTTGGGTTTTTAAGGCATATGACCATATAATCAAAATATATTATTTCTTTTCCAATATTTTTACCTATTATTTTATTTTATTGCTGTATTTTAATCTCTCAACCCCCCAAAGTACTATTAAATATTAAAGATGATAACAAGTATCTCAGTGTAACCCCCAACTTTAATTAAAATGAGTTTAGTGTTTCACAATTTAGGATGATATTTTTCAGTCATTGATAAATAACCTTTATTGTATTTATTATATTTTTAGCATTTAAGTCAGTGATGGCTGCCTTATTTTATCAACTGCCCATTCAGAAAATATTGATATTATTTTTCCCCTTTATTTAATGATGTAATTAATTATAATTATAGATTTCCTGATACTAAGTCACCGTTGCATTCCTAGAATATGCTTTAGTTAATCTCATGGTATTATCATTCTTTGGTTAATTGTTGAATTCCATTGATAATATGTTATTTAAAAGTTTTAATCCTTACTAATAAATTATATTAGTCAGTAGTTTACTATAATGTTTTTGATTTAGAATTGTGATAAATTACTTTATAATATGAATTGAGAAAAAATATTCTTTTATTCTATGAATTGTAATTGTTGATACCATGTTGGAATAAACTCTTCTTTATGTAGCTGAATTTAGCTGTGAATCTATCTAATCCTGGTAACTTTTTAACATCTTTTTAATCATAAATTTGTTCTGTTTTATGATAGTTAAATTTCCTACTTTATCTTGGGTTAGTTTTGATAATTTATATTTTGCTATAACATGATTTTATAGCTTCAAATGAAGGCATTTAATGCTGTATGTATATCTTTTGCTGTGTTCAATGGATTTTGGCTATAAGGTGTTATCTTTTTCATTGTTGTCCAGATAGTTTTTAATCTCACTTTTTTTCCTTTTTATTATTTATTTCCAAATATTAGGAGTATTACAAATGTTTTTGTTGCATGGATACCTTGTATAATGCTTAAGTTGGGGCTTTTCATGTGCCCATCACCAGCACAGCGTTCATTTTACCTGCTAGCTAAGATTTTACCCCTCACCCTCTCCCACTTTCCCTCCTTCTTGGTTTCCAATGTCCTTTACATCTCTTTGTGCCTGAGTGTGCCCATTGTTTAGCTCCCAATTATTAGTGTAAGAACATGTGACGTTTGTTTTTTCATTCCTGAGATACTTTACATAGGATACTCGTCTCCAGTTCCATCCAAGTTGCTGCAAAGGACATTGTTTCATTCCTTTTTATGGCTGAGTAGTACTCCAGGGGTGTGTGTGTGTGTGTGTGTGTGTGTGTCACATTTTCTTTATTCACTCATGAATTGATGGGTACTTAGGTTGATTCTACATCTTTGCAATTGTGAATTATGCTGAGATAGACATTCAAATGCAGGTGCTTTTTTAATAAAATGACTTCATTTCTTTTGGATACATACCTAGTAGTGGGATTGCTGGAAAATTGGTAAGTTTACATTTATTTCATTGTTGAATCTCTGTACTGTTTTCCATAGAGGTACTAATTTGCAGTCCCACCAACAGTGTATCAGCATTGTTTTATCTCTGCATCCATGCCAGCACCTATTGTTTTTGGATTTTTAATAAAAGCCATTCGAATAGGGGTAAGATGATATCTCATTGTGGTTTTAATTTGCATTTCCCTGATGATTAGCAACATTGAGCATTTTTTCATATGTTTATTTGACCATTTGCCTATCTTCTTTTGAAAAACTTTTGTTCATTTCCTTTGCCCACTTTTTAAAGAGGTTATTTGGTTTTTTCCTTGTTGATTTGTTTGGGTTCTTTCTAGATTCTATATATTAGCCCTTTGTCAGATGTATAGTTTACAAATATCTCCCATCCTGTAGGTTGTCTATTCACTCTCTTGATTATTTCCTTGGCTGTGTAGAAGCTTTTTAATTTAATCAAGTCTCATTTATTTATTTTTGTTATTGCTGTATTTGCCCTTTGGGTCTTAGTCATAAATTCTTTGCTGAGGCCAAAGTCTAAAAGAGTTTTTCCTACATCTTCTTCGAGAATTCTTTTGGTTTCATGCCTTATATTTAAGTCTTTTATCCATTTTGAATTAATTTTTGTATATGGTGAGAGATAGGGGTCTTTTTTCATACTTCTGCATGTGGCTCTGCAATTTTCCCAGCATCATTTATTGAATAGAGCTTCCTTTCCCCAGTGTATGTTGTTGTCTACTTTGTCAAAGATCAGTTGGTTGTAGATAGATGGTTTTATTTCTGAGTTCTCTATTCTGTTTCATTGGTCTGTGTCTCTACTTTTATACCAATAGCATTCTGTTTTGGCTACTACAGCCTTGTAGTATAATTTGAAGTCAGATAATGTGATGCCTCCAGATTTGTTCTTTTTGCTTAAGATTGCTTTGGCTATGTGAGCTCCTCTTTGGTTCCAAAGGAAGTGTAGAATTATTTTTTCTAGATCTGTGAAATATAACATTGGTATTTTGATGCACTGAATCTGTAGATCACTTTGGCCATTATGGACATTTTAACAATGTTGATTCTACTAATCCATGAGAGTGGGATGTTTTTTCATTTGTTTGCATCATCTTTGATTTCTTTCATCAGTGTTTTGTTGTTCTCCTTGCAGAGATCTTTCACTTCCTTGGTTAAGTTTATTCCTAGGTATTTTATTTTTTGTAGCTATTGTAAATGGTGTTGAGTCTTTGATTTGACTCTTAGTTTGACTGTTAATTAGTTTATAGAAATGCTATTGATTTTGTAACCTAAGACTTCGCTGAATTTATTTATCAGTTCCAGGAGGCTTTTGTTGGAGTCTTTAGGGTTTTCTAGATACAAGATCATACTGATGGCAAATAGGGATAATTTGACCTCTGCTTTCCCAATTTTAATCCCCTTTATTTCCTTCTTTTTGCCTAATGGATCTGGCTAGGACTTCCAGTACTACATTGAATAGAAGTGGTGACAGTGGGCACCCTTGTCTTGTTCTGGTTCTTGGGGAGAATGCTTTCAACTTTTACCCATTCAGTATGATGTTGGATGTGGATTGGTCATATATGGCTTTTATTATTTTTGAGATATGTTCCTTCTATTCCTAGTTTGTTGAGGGTTTTTATCAAGAAAGGGTGCTGGATTTTATCAAGTGCTTTTTCTGCATCTATTGAGGTGATCATGTGGTCTTTGATTTTGCTTCTATGTGGTAAATCACATTTATTGATTTGCATATGTTACACCATCCTTGCATTACTGGGATGAAGCCCACTTAATCATGGTGAATTATCTTTTTGAAGTGATGTTGAATTCAGTTTGCTAGTATTTTGTTGGGAATTTTTGCATCCACGTTCATAAGGGATTTTTTTTTCTTTCTTTCTTTTTTTTTTTTTTTGTTGTGTCCTATCCTGGCCTTGGTATCAAGCTGATACTGGCTTTGCAGAATGAGTTGGGGAGAATTCCCTCCTTCTCAATGTTATGGAATACTTTCTATAGGATACGTACAAGTTCTTCTTTGTAGGTCTGGTAGAATTTGGCTTTGAATCCATCTGGTCTGGGGCTTTTAGTGTGTGTGTGATTTTTTTATTACTGCTCCAGTCTAGCTGCTTGTTATTTGCCTGCTCAGGATTTCTATTTCTTCCTCACTCAGGCTTTTAGGAGATTGTGTGTTTCCAGGAATTTATACATTTCCTCTTTGTTTTCCAGTTTGTGTGCATAGAGATTTATGTAGTATTCTTGGATGATATTTTGTATTTCTGTGGTATCAGTTATAATGTCTCCTTTTTCATTTCTAGTTGAGCTTATTTGGGTCTTTTCTATTTTTCATTAATCTAGCTAGTGGTATATTCATTGTATTATTTTCAAAGAACCAATTCTTTGTTTTGTTGATTCTTTGTATTTTTTTCTTCATGTTGTTTGGTTTCCATTTTGTTTAGTTCTGCTTTGAGCTTTGTTATTTCTTTTCTTTTGCTGACTTTGGACTTGGTTTATTCTTCTTTTTCTACTTCCTTGAGGCGTGACATTAAGATGTTAAATTTTATCTTTCTGTCTTTTTGATGTAAGCATGTAAGGCTATGAATTTCTCTCTCAACATTGATTTTGCTAGATCCCATAGATTTTGGACACTTGTGTCATGATTGTCATTCAATTCAAAAAATCTTTTGATTTCCATCTTAATTTCATCATTGACCCAAAGATCATTGCACAACTGATTATTTAATTCCCATGATTTTGTGTAGATTTGAGAGTTCTTCTTGGAGTTGATTTCTAGTTTTATTCCACTGTGATCTGAGAACATACATGGGATGATTTTCATTTTTCTGAATTTGCTGAGCTAACATATGTTCTATCTTTGAAAATGCCCCATGTGATAATGAGAAAAATGTATATTCTGCAGTTTTGGGGTAGAATGTTCTGTGCATGTCTGTTAAGTCCATTTGTTGTAGAGTCCTGCTTAAGCCCAGTGTTTCTTTGTTGATCTTCTGCCTCGATGATCTGTCCAGTTCTGTCAATGGAGTGTTGAAATCCCCAGCAATTATGGTGTTACTGTTTATTTCT
This sequence comes from Eulemur rufifrons, assembly GCF_041146395.1. NCBI lineage: Eukaryota > Metazoa > Chordata > Mammalia > Primates > Lemuridae > Eulemur > Eulemur rufifrons. The sequence goes on from NC_090989.1 coordinate 164,663,586, forward strand.
TTGCATAGATATAGTAGTATTTTATTTATGAATCTGGGAGCTCCTGAGTAGTATTTTATTATGAATCTGAGTTAGGTGCATATATAATTAGGATTGTTATATATTCTTGCTCAATTACTCCCTTTATCATTATATAATGACCATCTTTGTCTTTTTTACCATTGTTAATTTAGAGTGTATTTTACCTGATATGAGAATAATTACTCCTGCTCACTTTTGTTTTCCAGTCATGTGGAATATTTTTTCCCATCCCTTTATCTTGAATCTGTGAGTATCCTTGCAAGTTAGATGGGTTTCTTGGAGACAGCAGAAGGTTGTGGTGTGTTTTTTTCATCCATTCAGCCAGTCTGTATCTTTTAAAAGGAAGATTAAGACTGTTTATGTTCAATGTTAGTATTAGTATATGAGAGATTGTTCTATTCATCATGTTGAATGATACCCAGTTGCTTTGTTTTCTCCCTTGTGGTACTGTTTTGTAACGGTGTGAGCTTTAATTTCTGGGTGTTTTTACATTGGTGGGTATTGATTGTTGTTTTCCATGTACAGAGCACTTTTAAGCATTTCCTATAGGGCAGGTCTGGTGGTGACAAATTCCCCTAGTGTTTGCTTGTCTGGGAAAGACATTATTTCTCTTTCATTTATAAAACTTAGTTTTTCAGGATACAAAATTCTTGACTGGCTGTCATTCTGTTTAATAAGACTATAAATGGAACCCCAATCCCTTCTGTCTTGAAAGGTCTCTGCTAAGAAGTCTGCTGTTAGTATGGTGAGTTTTCCTTTGTAAAGAACTTCCTGCTTTCATCTTGTAGCTTGTAGAATTTTCTCCTTCACTTTGACTTTGGTTAGGTTGATGACTATGTCTTGACGATGTCCTATTTGTTATGAATCTTCTAGGTGTTCAGTGACCATCTTGTTTCTGGATATCTAAACCACTAGTGATATCAGAGAAGTTCTCCTCTACTATTCTCACAAATAAGCTTTCAATGCTTGTTGCTTTTTCATCCTCTCCCTCAGGGATACCTTTAGTTCTTACATTAGTTCACTTTGCATAATCCCATATTTTTTTTCAGTGATTGCTTCTTCTTCTTCTTTTTTTTTTTCCTGCATTTTTTTTAAGTGACTGGGTTACTTCTAAATCCTTGTCTCCAAGCTCTTAAATTCTTTCTTCTGCTTGGTCTAATCTGTTGTTAAAGCTTTCTGATGTACTTTGTAATTCCCTAAATGACTCTTAATTCTTTAAGCTCTGTTATCTCTTTTTAAATGTTATCTATCTCTTTAGTGAATTTTTTGTTCATGTTCTAAATCATTTTTTTTTATTTCTTTGAGATGGTTTTCTACCATCTCTTCAATTCTATTTATCTCACTTGTTATTCATAATCTGAATTCCATAGCTATCATTTCAACAATTTCCTTTTGGTTGGAGTTCTTTACTGGGGAGCTATTGTGATCCTTTGGGGGTGGTGAGACAGCCTGTTTTTTCATGTTACTGGAGTTTTTATGCTGGTGCTTTCTCATCTGGGGCCACTTCTCTCAGCTCAAAACAGATAGAAGATATGGTACCCTTGTTCTCCTCTGCTGAGACCTCTTTTGCTCAGTGAAGATAGTGAAGGGTCCCTGGATGGTGTGCTTGGATCCTACTCTAGAAGCTTGATCAGGCAGGAGGAGGTAGATGTACTATGAGCCTTTAATACTGCTGCTCTGCTGTGTTTCCCTTGTTCTCCTGTATTTGTCATCAGACTGTTGTGGCAGGGCTGGCCCCTGGTGCTAGGTGTGCACAGGAGGTGGAGCTGGCCAGCAGTATGGGGTTTGGGGGCTACTGGAGATGGAGAAGTTCCGCTGGGCATGGTGCATATGCATGTAGGCCTGGGCAACCGAGGTGCCAGGTGCATGGGCTAGGTGAGATCTGTTCAGGGTGGGGCACAGGGCATAACAGGTGCTTAGGGTGTAGCAGCCCTGCAGGCCCATAGGGCACAGGGCAAAGAGTGGCCCTGGTCTGGATTGAGCTGGCAGGTCACAGCTTATGCAGGGAATGGAGCAGGACCATTGGATGGAGTGGATCTGAGGGGTAGGACACCTACTTCAGATGGAGCAGGTCCATGGGGTGCATTGCTCATGTGCACAGGTCTGGGCAGCAATAGGCCAGTGTGTGTGGATGAGGCAGCGTGCATGTAGGGTGCAGTGCCCAGGGTACCTGTGTAGGATGCTGTGGGTTTGTGGCGTGTGAACTGCCCAAATCCAAAGGCCATGGCTGTTCTGGCTTTTGTCCTGCTTGAGGCCTTTCAGGCAGTGGTAGCAGTAGCAGTCAAGCTGTCCTGGTAGTGAGCCCTGGACACCTAAGGCAATGGTTACGTGGTCTGCCCAGGGAAGTGCAGCTGAGCAGGATCTCCCAGGCCACAGCACCGGGGTGCTTAGCACTTAACCTTGCCTCCTGCTCTGTCCCTCACCCCCAGTCATGGTGGGGGTTGAGGCAGTACATGTCACCCACCCATGGGGTACACAGCAACAGTAAAATTCCTTGCTCCCTCCCCACCTGGCAGAAATTACATTTAGTCTCCTTAATAATATTAATATTGCTGCTGCTTCTGCTTTGTCTTTTGTTTGTATTGGTGTCATATAAAGTGATTTTTAACCTTGATTATTTCATTTTAGTTAGGCAAATATAGTTGGGTTTTGTTTTATACCCTAGTAGGATAGTCTTTTCTTTTTCTTACATGAGAATGCAGTTCTCTCATATTTAGTATTAGGAATACATAGTTGACTTCATTCCTTTCATTTATTTATTTACTCATTTATTCAACAAACATCTAAGTAAGTGCCAAGTGTACCGAGGATTTAGCAATGAATAAAACACATGAAATACCAAACCCATGACATGTATATTGGGGATTAAAGATACTAAATATAATAAATCAGTAAAATATTAAGTATATTAGAAGGTGATACAGTTTATGTAGAAAAATAAAATAGGGTAAGGTTATGAGCAATGTTAGGGAGGTTAAAATTTAAGAAGGGTGGACAGAGTGGGCCACATTGAAAAAATGAAAATTGAGAAAAGAATTGAAGGAGGTGAGGAAATGATTCAAGTGGGTATCTGAGATCATAGTTTTCCAGGAAGAAGGAATGGCTATTGCACAAGATTTTAGCGTTCCTGGCATGTTCAAGGCTATTAAAAAGGCTATTGTGGTAGGTTTGGTGGAGAAGGAGCTGGAAGAAAGACATTGAGGTTAGAGAGAAGCTTGTCAATCATTTAAAAATCTTTCACTCTAAGTGAATTGGAAAGTCATTGGTAATGTTTTTTTAAAATTTTATTTAATCACATTAATTGAGTTATACATTTATTTATAACGAAATGTACACTGATGAGTTTTGACACATTTTTATAATCTGTAACTACCACCATTAGCAAGATACAGAAAATTTTCATTACCCAGAAAGTTCCTTTGTGCCTTTCTTAGTTAATAATCAGTCTGCATCTCTGGCTTTAGGCAACAACTGATTTTCTTTCTGTCACTAAGGATTAGATCTGTCTTTTCTAGACTTTCATGTAAATGGAACCAGACAGTATCCTTTGGTGTCTGGCTTCCTTTGCTCAACATAATGTTTTTGAAATTCATCCATGTTTTTGTGTCTATTGGTAGTTTGTTTCCTTTTTATTGCTGAATAATATTTATTGTATGAATGTACCTCGATTTAATTAGTCATTCACCTGATGATGGACATTTGGGTTCTTTCTAGTTTTTGACGATTATAAATAAATCTGTCATGAACATTTATATACATGTCTTTCAGTGGACATCTGTTTTCATCTTTCTTTCACTCAGGGTAAATACTGCTGTGGATTGAATGATGGCGTCCCCTCCAAAATTCATGTTGACACTTAATCCCCAAGGCAACAGTATTTTGAGGTGTGGTATTTGGGAAGTTATTAAGTCATGAGGGCTTCACCCTCATGAATGGTATTAGCCCCCTTATAAAAGGGCTTGAGGTTGAAGGGAGCATCCTTTTTGTCCTTCTGTCCCTTCTGCCATGTGAGGACACAGTGTTCATCCCCTTCAGAGGATGCAGCATGAGGTGCCATCTGGGAAGCAGACAGCAGCCCTCACTAGACACCAAACCATCCAGCACCTTCATCTTGGACTTCTCAGGCTCCAGAACTATGACACAATAAATTTACATTATTTGTAAATTATCCAGTCTGTGGTATTTTGTTATAGCAGCATAAACGGACTAAGACAAATAGCAAAAAGTAGAATGGCTGGGTCACATAGTAAGGAAATGTTTAACTTTATAACTCTTTTCCAAAATGATGGTTGAACCATTTTAAATCCCCACCAGCAATGCTTGAGAGTTCCTGTTACTCCACATCCTCACCGTTTGCTATTATCAGGCTTTTAAATTTTAGTCATTCTAACAGATGGAATGGTATCTCATTATGGTTTTAATGTGATAACTCATGATGTTGAGCACCTCTTAATGTGCTTATTACCTATTACTATGTTTTCTTTTATAAATATTTTGTACAAATCTTTGCCTATTATTTTTGCCTATTTTTATCTTTGCCTATTATTTTTATTGATTTGTCTGGCTTCCTTTTATTGAATTGTAAGAATACTTACTTTATTGAATTATAAGAATTCTTATATATTCTGGATAGAAATCCTTTGTGACATATGTGTGTATATACACATATGTATATATTTACACATACATACTAATGTATGGTCAACTATAGCCAATGTCAAAATAAATAAACTACTATGTAACAATATAATAAAATAATATGTAACTGTATGTTCATTTTGTTAAAAAATGCTAACACCTGTCTTTTTTTTAAATAAACAATTTATGAATATGGACAATAGATCGTATGAGATTCAGCACTGTGTCACTTAAATTCCAGGCAGAAAGTTACTGTGGAGCACTCCCTGATGCCGAAATATTTTGTAATTCACTGTGCAGAAGTATTATTGCAAATTCTTTAATTTCAAATTATATCATTAACTCTCCATTGGGTACAAACTGAACAACTTAATTTTACTTGGCACATGTCTTTCATTCCCTCAGCTTGCTGAAAACACATAGCATGGTGAACATATTAAGCCCATAGATGTTACATATTGCTTCACAATTCAGACTGTTATTAACAATCCTTCTCTCAGCTCTTCGGCTCAATTCATCTAGACTCACCCTGATTATCTACCTAGCATGACCTTCTGAATTCTCACAAGGATGAAGTTATATGTCAGAGGCTTAAAAAGATGCATTTAGCATTTTAGCTTCCTGGGGGCAATAGAAAGATCTATTTTCCCAAGAGTTACTTATTCTATTATAATATCTTCTTTTCCTGTAGGGAGAGCAGCAGTGCATTTCTTTGTGCTCAGCTCAGCCTGGCAGCTGAGTACTTCTCCTATGTTCTTTCTCCCTCAGAACCCTCTCCCATGCTTGCTTAGTGTCCAAATACCAGAAACCAACCTTTCCATTTCCTGTGAATTAAGAAATATTATCACAGTCAGGGTATTGTTAAAAAATTAAATTAAACAAATAAAAGTGCAGTGAAGTTTTAAATATAAATCAGGCACATCCCTAGGATTTTCTTTTAACTGCACACCTTCTAAGAAATTATATTTTTACTCCCAGCAAATTACCTAGGAGAAAAAAATGACAAGAGTAATCTATTTTTTTCACAGCTGGTCGGTTGGCCAGAGTTTCTCATCAAGGAGTACATGCTGTTTGCTCCCCAGATGGACAGCCTGGATGAGCTACAAATCCACAGAGCCTGGGACACAAGGTGGAAATTACACTGCCAGTATTTTTAATCTTGCACAGCTCTGCACACTTGAAATTACAAGTGGCCCATTTCCAAATGAGCATCTATTGGGACAGTATCCTATATCTTGTCAGAATGAGTCCCATTAAATCCTCAGCTGGAATTAGACCAAAAACTTGTAATAATTATGGGAAACTTATTAAAAAGTTGAAGCCCTAGACTGTGACAGTGAAAACACTCAGGCGACATTAACAGTAATTGAAATCTCTGTGCGTTTTTCTTTTTTAATCAGTCCTTGTTGATGGCCAAGCAAAGAATGCCCAAATGCGAAGATGCGAAACTAAAGCACCCAATGTCTAAAGGGAGGGGGTAATTGTCTTTTGCTTCATTACAAAAATGTTGTGTTAGAGTGCAGCGAACTGCTCACTGTTAGCCAACGGTGCCTGCCAAAACCAAGTCCTGGCTCCCAGAAGGAGCTCTGGCCACCATCAGGGCTGCCCAATGACTTAGCCTCTCACTGGTAGTGAGTCCCTTTCCTCTCTCTTCTGCTACTCTTCTACCTTCAAAATTTACTGCTTCCCCTACTAGGTCCTTAGAGTTAAGGACAAGAGTATTAAAGAAATACTTTTGAAACATGGCCTAGCAAAT